>NC_061817.1:34015337-34615337 GCF_021462225.1 Girardinichthys multiradiatus
ATATTTCTGCTGAAAAGCCAGTGTCACTTTCTCTATTGGAGAGCACAATATTTCTCAGAACTGCTTCATGCAAATAGTATTGAAATGAGAACTTGGCTTCATTTTCAGTTTTCCTCAATTTTAGAAATCTCAACTAAAATTACACCCAGGAGTAGGGAAAAATATTATTTCCAGACTTTATTTCCCTTCCCCCATCCATCCATCCATCCATCCATCCATCCATCCATCCATCCATCCATCCATGACCTTTAAAAATGGTTAAAAAAGGGATGAGACGTCTGAAAACTTGTGTCTTTAAAATATAAAATTTTGACATGGACAATGTGTAGGAACAGTGTAACACTTAGTCCAATCAGTCTTAGAGTATTTTGCCTTACTCGAAACCCCACGATAAACAACAAGATCACTCTGATAATATCTACCCTTGCTACGTAAAGCCTAGTTTACGAAGCTAAAGAAAAAGGAGGAAGATAAAACTGCTGCATCTGCTTCATCCACGTTATTTCTCAGTTACTTGATACATTGCATGATATGTTGGCAATATGTACACAAACAATTTACTGGGACCTTCATCTTTCAGGGACCAGGGGGATGACCCAAAGAAATAGCCTCTGATTACCTAAACCAGGATATTTATCTGCTCCACTGCTATAGATGACAAATAATAATTTTGATTGATAACAAACAGATATTTCTCTGTTGGTCGATTGTAGCCAAAGCACAAGTTTACACACACCTGCAGGACTTTTGGTGGTCACTTTGAATTTAGATCCCTCAGCCACATTCTTCTTCAGAAGCCACAGGTTAAGCTCCTTTTGTTTAAAAGGGCAGCAGAGAACAGGGCAACAAGTGGGCATGTTAGGAAATTCCCTAGCTTTGAAAGGACATTTTTGTAGGTATATGATTGTCTTAACAGACAAAACATATTAACTGAACTATAAATCAGTTACTTGGAAAAATAAAGCTTACTGCATGCCAACACAAACTGCTTTGCTGCTGCTACTGTCACACCAGAGGTTGCTAACAGAATCAATCCTCCAGCAGCACCAGAAAGAGAATGCGGATAAACAAAATTACAATCTGATTAGACAATCCATAAGTAATTCCTCTCAGTCTAATATCATATATCTCACACTCCTACCAGCAGCTGTAACTTTATTAATGCTTCTTTTACACTTTGCATGACGAGGTGTTATTTGGCAGCTATAGTTATCTCATAATGATGAGAGATGCTTTTGAAGCGCTTCCTTGTCAGACAGGAAGTGAAAACAAGATATGTCAGCTAACAAAATGAGACATGCAGACATTGCAATGGATGCCCTGTGCCACCCAGGACAGAAAAGTGCCCAGTCATTATCCTGGTACAGCAGGAAGTTCAGCTGGGGAAGTAAAATAGCGGCTGAGCAAACATTTAACCATGTTACTAGATGTGATTACTCTGCAGACTGGTGCGCTGAATCCTGAACTAAACCTCTATAAATGAGCCCAATTCATGCAAATTATAATCGGTTTTGGCAGCCGGCTGGGTGTCATCTAAAATTTTTTATCTTGTCCGTAAACCCCATACCAGTTTGGAGAGTTTTCCCTTTTCCCAGGCATCTTGTCTTTGTCTTTGCATGTTCAGAGTAACTGATTTGACTGAGATTGCAGTCAAAGGGGGGATATTTCTCTCCTTTTCCAGCAACTGTTTTAGGACCTGGGTGAATGCCATGACCTCCAGATCCAAAAACAAACACACTTAGATGACATCTGTAATAACTCTTGGCTTATGTTACTAGTTCTAAACAGGAAAATATTCTTTGTTGGGTTCAGTTGTAAGACCAACGTCTGGACGGCTATTAGATTAAATTGAGCTGTTTGTGTTTAGGTTGCTGTCACAATGATTACACAATGATTGTGTTTCTAAAAATAAGGAACAGGAGAGGGAATGTGTTATTTGGATAACTGACAGAATAAATTTTTTGTCATCCAACGCTGCACATTTAGAGATAATCTAATGTGAAATGTCTTGAGTTTGTCCTGTCAGTCGGTAGTTTAATGTAACGATAGTACTTTGAGTTCATCTTTATAATACTAGTTTGAGTTCTCTGAGCGGGTTTAAAGGATTGCATCAGAAAAAGGTCTTGTTAACACAAGTATTTAAACTCGAGAGGTTTGCTTCATTGCTATACTGCCTGTTTTAGTCTGTCACATATGCAGTGTAACTGTGCTTTTAAATCCTTTCACTGGAAAAAGTTGTACGATTTATGAGTTTTCAAAGCCGAACATGTCATTCAGTGGGAGCTGGAAGTTGCAGTCATCCATCAGAGACTAGTATTTAGAGCAGCTGTTGCTTGGATAAGAAGATTTATACCTGTTAAAACAGACGTCAACTGTGAGCACTTCTAAAGCTTATTTGACGTTTGTTTGTTTAATCCATAGAAGGAATTAATACATAGGAGTAAGATTTAATGGCCCGAAGCGTCTTAAATGTTGAACATAAATCTCAAGGCAATTGCATGTAATTCGGAAGATATTTTAAAGAGAACAGAGAAACCTGTTGTAATTAATCCCCAAGCTCCTGGGTGTTGTACAGCATTCACATCAACACACACAGGCAGACATGTGCAGGTGAGATTAAAACCAAAGTGAAGGATCGGAGGGTGAGGAATCGATGCAGCGAGCTAAGAGTTGAAGCCCTTTTGCAAGAAGATTTGAGCACTTAGCTGAAAGTGCTCTTTGTTTGGTAAGATAACTACACTCCAGCTGGCTCCAGTTTCTCACACGCTGCAGATTGCTCCACAGCTAAAACATTGTTGGGCTTAGAGGATTAGTTCCACTATAAAACCTCCATATAAACACATTGTTCTTTGCTCACAGAGGTTTTTTTTTTTTTCATGTGCCCTCAACTTATGGTCCAGGTCACATTGATTTTATCATGCAAATGATTATTTTTCTTTAACCCTTTTGCTGTTAAACTGTAAGTACTTGTCAGCAGAAAATTTGAAAAAGGAATAAGAATGCAATTGAGTTACTTTTTCTATCTTTTGGTTCTCTGCAAGACAGGAGAAACAGATGTGTCATAACTTCCTGCCACATTCAAGCTTTTTGAGGAAATGGAGACTTATGTACATATAAGGCAAAGGAAGACAAGATGGGACATGCAAATCTAAGGACTTGTGAGATGTATGTTAGAAATTTAGGGCCATTTCTCCTTTTTTGGCTACAAGAATAACACGGTTTTACCTAATATCCTTGCTCTTGCAGCCCTCCAGTGAAGTAGCTATAAATTCCCTGTAAGAATTTAACATTTAACCCTATTTTTCAACATTTTAAAAAGGTTTCTTTAGAAGATCAAAATCTTTTTTGTTCAGTAGATGTACGACAACCACAGGAAGTGGTGTAGCATGCAGTGTGCTTGATAACCAGAAAGCTGTCTGATGTTCTAGCAGCAACATAATAACTGCTCTCAAGAGCAGGAGATGCTTGACTGTTGGGATGTGATTACATCTACAGGAAGATGCATGGCTTCACTGTTAATGAAATAATTGTTGCGAAAAAACATGTCATCCGGGGGCCATAAGTGGAGCCAACACCCTTTGTTTTCCTGCCTACTTGAAAAGTGATGCATTGATAAAGATAGGTTGAAATAACAGGCACATTGCTGGCAGCTGTCTTGCTTTTCGAGATCAAAAAGAGTCACAAATGAAATGTGTATAAATATGATGTTAAATATCCAAGATGTCCTCAGCACAGTTTGTGTTTTTTTTTTTTTTACAGAAACGACTGATATCTCTGGTTAGTTATGCTTGGATCAGTGGTGCATATTAGTGAGCACGATTGCTTTGTCTCATTATTGCATGTTATAATGTGTCTTTATGCTTAGCTAACAAGACAGACTTTTGTAATCTTTAAAGTAGTCTTGATCAATAGTTCCCTGTGGTTTTCTGAAGGTCTTTCATATTTTTTCACTAGACGTCTGCTGCTTTCAGTCTACTATCTGACCATTTTCAGAGCAATGTTTACTGAGCCACTTAAGCCCATAATTTGAATGTTTAGAAAGATTATTAACAGCAATATGAAATATTGATGATCTTGATGACGTTTGGCAAAATATTCTGTAAACCGATGAGATAAAATTGGAACTTCTCTGAAAGTGTTTGTGTCCTGTCACTTCTGGCATAAAACCAGAAGAAAACATCATACTGAGAGCCAAACGTGGTGGTGGTGGAGTGATGGTCTTGGGCTGCTCTCCTGACAACTTGCTGTAATAGATAGAACCATGAATGTGGCTCAGAAATCCTGAAGGAGAATGTCCGCCCATCAGTTTGTGATCTTAAACTCAAGCAAACTTAGGTTATGCAGTAAGATAGTGATCTGAAGCAAGGGTGGCAGGAGGTATTAGGTTTCCACATAAGGGCAGGCTCATTTGGATAGTTTACCCTTTAATAAATAAAATCAATGTTTGAAAACTGCTTTTTTAATTTACCCAGATTATCGTTGATATTAACTTTCTCTTAATCACTCGGAACATCCATCCATTTTCTATACCCACTTCTTACATACAGGTACAGGTTACACCCTGGACTGGTTGCCAGTCCATCGCAGGGCAACCCAGAGACACACAGGACAAACAACCATGCAACCCATTCATGCAACCTAAGGGCAATAGAGAGACCAATTATCGTAGCAGTCATGTTTGTGGACTGTGGGAAAAAGCCAGAGTACCCAGAGAGAACCCACACATGTACTGGGAGAACATGGAAATTCCTGGCAGAAAGACCGGGAGTAAAACCCAAGACCTTCTTGCTGCACGGCAACAGTGCTGCCACCTGCTCCACCGTGCAGCCCTGACGTGAAACATGCGAGGGCAAAAGCAAAATAAATCTAAAATGTCTACTACCTACTTTTCACAGCATAGTAAATATAAAAATGCATATTGCCTTTTTCCATCAGCTTTCTTTGTTTTAGATTGTCACTGAAAAATGAAATTGTTAATTCTTTGTTACGCTGCAGATTTGACTATGTGCAACTGTTAGTAGCCCCAAACCCCCACTTCACACCTTCAGCTCCAGCCAAACCTACATGAGAAGCTTTTAGAAAAGCTTTTCCTCAACAGCGGCTGCCCTTTTTCCTCATACTGAGCTTTTTTCTGTGTCACCCATTGTGCATTTGTTTAAAACATATCTGTGTTTATTATCTGCTTTTACTCTCTGTGTGACCGTTGCTGCACGAGGTCGGCCACAACAGCCCTTTATGCAGTTTTCGTTATGACGGGTGTTTAACTTCCTCTAAGAGTGTTTTTTGTTGCTCGCCAACCTTCCCAGTGCATTTGCTGTTAAGCTCAAATTTCACCAGTTCGATGGCATTTTGTGTTTGATCTTAGGGCTGAATTAAGAACATTAAAATACAAATTGGCAGAACCTGTGTTTTAAAAGCTCCACTGTATTACCCTTTGTTTGTATTTATAGAAAGCTGATTTTATGGGATTCTGCTGTGCTTGTGGGCAACTCCATGCAGAGCCACAGCTCAGCTCAGATGATCAAACAGAAGGCACCTGATCCTCTCCCCTGGGTGCAAAGAAACAGATGGAGCAAATGGAAACTGGGGGGAGAGAAAGAGATCAGATTGATAATATAAACACTGGTAAAGGTAGAACAGGCAGACTCGAAAGTATTTATTCCAAAGGGGTTCTGACTAGGCAGAAATGTTTAAGCCTTGGCAGGCATGTTTTAATATACTAGCTCAAATGGCAAATATGTTTCTCCTGGGTTTTTTCTTTCAGGACACCAGAACCAACAATGAAGAAAAATCTGTCCAGCGATCTAAGGTAATCTCACATGAGAGCCAGTGGTACTTTACTGGTTTCTGCTCCTTTGGTTTTGCAGTAGCTTCTGTCTTGCTGGGCTAAAGCACTTTGAAAAATGATCCATGTGTTTTATTGAGAATATATATGGTAGACCAGCACAAAACAACATGTTATTGTGACTTGGAAAAGTAAAATAAAATAAGAAATAAAATAATAATCCGAATCAGACTCAGAGGTTTGTTAGAGAACATTAGTGACAAACAGCATCATGGAGGACATGGCAGACAGGTCAGAAAAAAAGTTGAGGAGAAGTTGAAAGGGGGTTTTGGTTATAAAACAATATGCCAAGCTTTCAAGGTCTCACAGAACTCTGTTCAATGCAACATCTGAAAATGAAAGGTATATAGTACAACTGCTGGTCCAGCAAAACTGACAAACTCAGAAAATCTGCCACGAACCTGATAACTGAAGGAGCTGGAGAGAAAATTATATCACCCTGAGCACACCAGCCCATGGTGAAACATGTTAGAATGCTACTAGAAGCTGTTCATAAAAACTCTCTATTGGATCTGACGGAGCTTAAGCTATTTTTCAAAGAAGAATGGCCAAAAATATTTGTCTCTAGTTACGCAAATCTTTTGAAAACATAAGAAGTTTGCAGCTATATTTGCAACAAAAGGTGGCCCACAACTTATTGAAACAGGGGTGCTGATTACAAATGCCCATCATTTTACTTGTAAAGACAGTTTGAAAACCATGCGTCATGTTTTCCACTTCACAATAATGTGCTACTTTGTGTTGGTCTACTACACAAAATCTCATTAACATTAAAAGTTTTTGTGGAAAAGTTCAAGGAGTATTCATACTTTTTCAATGTACTGTATGTCTCTGGCAGAATAACTGTCTCCCAGTAAATTATCTATTTATGTGCTCAGTCTTTCAGCTTTCAGACCCAAAAGGAAGTGTGTGCATCATGTGAGAAGACAGTCTACCCAATGGAAAGATTGGTTGCCAACAACCTGGTTTTTCATTCAGCATGCTTCTGCTGCAAGCACTGCAAAGCCAAACTAAGGTGAATACACGTGCATTGGGTTTCTCTGTTTTGCATGGTTATTTGATTCCTTCCTTCGGCTTCTTTGCTCGGCAAGTAACACTTAATCCTCCCTTCCCCACAGCCTTGGCACCTTTGCAGCTCTTCAAGGTGAGTTTTACTGCAAGCCCCACTTCCAGCAGCTTTTCAAAAGCAAAGGCAACTACGATGAGGGTTTCGGACGCAAGCAGCACAAAGAGCTCTGGGCCTCCAAGGAGTCAGAAAATATAACAAAGTCGCCATGATCATGTCTGCCTTTTTTGTCCTTTTGAACACCTCAAGCATGTTGCAATGAACACATGCCTCATATGCTGGGGTCCAGTTAATTTGACCACGCGCTCACACGCTTTTTAAAATGCCATCTGAACAGATTCGTGCACAAACAGCTTAGAAATGACACATAGCATCAACATGTTTGGAGATACAGTACGCTTTATCAATAACCTTTATTTTCCTGTTTCCTCTTTGGAATTGGTAGTTGATTGTGACCAAATTTTTTCCCTGATACGGAGAGCACATCAAAATGTACTTAAGATTTTCTTTTTATTCTCATAAAAATAATCATTTGCACCATTTCTAATATTTTGGTACATCCTCAGGCATTTCTGAAAACTTTCAGAGCATCATTGTTTTAAATAGAGCATGCACTCAGGTCAGTTTTACCCAACGATTAAGGAAATATGTAGATTTCACCCATTATAGCAAGATGTTGGCCGTTCACATTGGTACGCTGTTAGACAGGTTTTACTGCTTCATGTATTCAGGAACAAACAGGGTACAAAGTACTGTATAATCATGCACAGTGGCAACAGCTCACCTCATGTTTTAATTTCTGTAGTTACTTTTATTAAACTTCAATTCACCCCCTTTTTTATTTTTAAATTACCATTCTCAGTCTTATCCTTGCATGTTAGTATGACTGGGTATTAATAGCCTTACCTTTTGACTGTAATTATGTCTTGTGTTGTGAATGATTTTGTATTATCAATGCATAGTTCCCAGTTCCTGAAGATGGAAATATGAGATCCTCTGTGCTTTTATTGTTGGAATTTTAAACGATTTCTGAACTTGTGTTTTGTATGTTATCTGTACATAGAGCCGTGGTTCGTGATTGTTGACCGTACCCCACCTTCCTGTACTCTCACTTTGCACAAGCAAACACGATTACCCAACATGATGTTGAAGATCACAAGGAAATCAAGGCCTTGTCTGTTATATATGAAAATAGACAAGAAAATGTTGCTCCTCTGTTGTTTGAGGCATGTTAGTCATTAATAGTCTTGTGAAGATTGTGATTGTTAATCCTAAATTCTTAAAGAATTAATCTACTAAATGTTTTGATTCATAAAGATGTGGATGAAGCCTTTTGGGTAAGAGATGAAGCATCTTCAAGAAGCAAGGGAAAAAGTCCAGTTATCTTTTATTCAAGTACTTAGGATTATGTGGCATTCATACGACTAGGTAGTTTGTAAAGACATGGCGGTATCCTGTTTTATTACTGTCTACTTCGTATCCCTCCTTTCCATCCAAAAAAGGTGGACAAGATTCACTTTTTTTTATTATTGCCTTTCTCTTAATATTTTCCGTCTCATTATTAACAAGCAGTTTAGCAAGTGGACCTATTCTTAAAATGCTAGTTTTACAACCTGTGGATGGAGAGGTTGTGATTCTCTTGATGTAGGCCTGGTTATTTCCCCATTGCAGAGCTCCCTCTGCTGGGGAAAGTTTGTCAGTGACGTCTAGCTTGACAGAGAGATCCCTGAGAATAATTTGCCTATGAACCTAACATAGCCTTTTTGAATATGTTGCCTGAGTCTGCAGTGCAGCGGTTGCACACCAGCTGCTTTTCAATTCTGTTTAATTGAAACTAGTTAATAAAGCTTTCCATGTTTATATTCCACTGAACATGTTCTAAAGCATCTTAAATATCTAATTTCCTAAAATGTGTGAATATTGCTGACACTTGAATGACACAAAGTACATTTTGTGAATGAAAGTTTACTGTGAAACTGAGCATGCTGTGCAGAAAAGAAAGTTAAATCTAACCAGATACTTTTTTAAGAAAAAGAGAGATAAGCCTTTGCAATACGTAGTTGCCCTTATTGTGTTTTTAACAAAATCCCCAAAAGAGGTTCATGCTTTTTTATTTTTCTCTTTAGAGTCTCACTCTGTAACAAGATCAGTTCACCCAACCAGCAGCCATTTTCCTCCCCGTCATCATTTACGTCCACATATTCAATAATTAAATGTGTAAAAGCATTTTTGTTTTCTCTGATGTTTTTAACATTGTCTTCTTGTTCACAGCAAATGCTTTAAAATCAAGTGACTTGTATTTAGAAATGCTGGTTTTGTCATTCTCTGCAGTTTGCCAAGGTACAACAGCAAAATCTGTGAACTGCGTACTTTTAAGTTTAATAAAGCAGAAAAGGTACACTTTACACTGGTGCCAAGAGGCTCAGGGGAATGATTGCAGTGTGACATTATAATGTTAAATCTGTGAGTCTGTTCCTTTTTGTGCTGGACATAAATGTTGACTATTTTCTACTGCTGTTGTCACCGAGACGTTAAAAATGTATGCATCATGAAGGTGTATTCTGTTTTCCAAACTTGACCTGTGAGTTGAGATGGCCTTGCAGCAAAGAAGATGCTTAGACTGTTTAGTCTCCCCCTATTTTCCCTTAATACCTATGGGTTATTTGGGCTATGAAAAATTTTCAAATGAGAGCATCCCTTCTTTTCTCCACCATTATACACAATCGGTTTTGTGCATATTATCTTTATTTTTTTTTTTTTTACATGCCTTTGGAAAAAAAAAATAAAATGCTTGTGTTGATTTAATACATATTGGCTTTAGATCAATTTGTGTTATTTGGAAATCTTTACACTTGAACGTATTTGGTATTTTAGTGCTTAGAAAGATGTAAAAAAAACAACTAAATATTTATATGGCTGAACTGCTTGTAGTATTAGTATTTATTTTGGGTATCACACTTTTTCCCACTTTATCCCTCGCTCTTATGATTTAACCCTATGTTTCTAAACAGTAGGGTGTCCCAGACGTTTATCAAAAGTAGAGGGTGACCAAAGGAAAACAGCTTTGCAGCCTTTAAAAATAAATGTTTAATAGCCACTACTGCCTGAGTAGCAGGACGTATTTTAATAACTATTTAATAGTGAACTAAAGTCTTAAAACAGTCCTATTTATGTTTTAAATACATGCAACCAAACTTTGTTTCACTTATTGATGGCAGTCTGGTGTAATCTTTTACCAGTTTTTCTGAATGTTTTCCAAAGTGTGTTCTCACTCTAGTCCTATTATCCAAAAACATGACATTTCTCAGTATCCTTGAAAAACATAGAAAAGTGGAAAAGTGAAGCACACTTGACCTCCTCATTCTTCAGCTGATCATCACCTTTTGCTATTTTTTCACCCTTTTCCTTATATTTAACTAAAGATATAGGTGACAGTGGTTTTCATACAATATATTGCCAAACGTATTGGGTCACACCATCAAACAAATGAATCCCGGTGTTCCAGTCACTTCCATGGCTGCAGGTGTATAAAGTTTGCTGTGGAGAAACTTGACTGGCCTGCACAGACTCCTGACCTCAACCTTCTTCAACAAATTTGGGATGAATTAGAGCAGAAGCTGCAATTCTGTTTTTTTTTTTCTTTCAAATTTAACTATAAAGATACTCCTAAACCTTGAGGAAGATGTTTACACAATAGCTAAAGTTGATGTTGCTGGCAATGGTTGGTCCATCAACAAATTGGACCCTATAGATTAAGACTAGGATGTCATCAAAGTTCATGTACATGTAAAAGTAGACAAATACTTCTGGCAATATAGTGTATGTCTGTACAATATTCGATTGAGGGGGAAATCCATAGAAAATGTAAAAAGTTCAGTCTACAGTGATAATACATAGCTAAAGTTGGGCATTTCAGTAGACATGTACAATGGTCTCCAACAAAAAAAAAAAAAAAAGTTAATAATTGTGGATATGACAACGAATAAATGTCTCAGTAACCTGTCATGTGGCCTCAAGCATCAACAGCATCATCCCATGCAGTTGACAGGTTGAGTCTGCTAAAGCATGGCATTCCAGTCTTCTTGAAGGGCTTCCTGCAGGTCATCAACGTTCTGGGGTTGCAGGGTTACGACCCTCTCAAACCAGTTAATCCCATAGATTAACTATGAGATGCAGATCTGGACTAGGTGCAGGACACTCCACAGCCTCCAGTAGGAACATTCTTCTTCTTCTTGTATTATTTTTGGCAGTTGGCAAATAACGTTATGATGTGCATTACCGCCACCGACTGGTATGGAGTGTGGTTCTTCATGGTTTTAAATCTTATTTACTATTACAACAATCAAATTCTATTTATTAATTTAGTTTTCTTGACGAATCTAATTATAATTTGAATATGTTTGCTACCTAAACTTCTTTGCAAAGTATCTATCAAAATAAAATGTTCTTTGTACCTACAAATTCTCCCCTTAAAATTGTTCTTTCTTGTTCATATTTCTGACACTTTCAATATTACATGTTCTATTGTTTCCTCCTCTCCACAATGATCACATTTTCCTGTATTATGTTTCTTTATCTTGAACAATGTAGAATTAAGTTCTGTATGTCCAAGTCTTAATCTTGTAATTAACCTTTCCTCTGTAGGAGCATTTCATTGTTGATTCATTTATTGATGGGAACACTTATTGTGATTTTTTGATGATTAAAATAAATATTATTGGATTGTGCAATGGTATAAAATAGGTAAAGATAACTATCTGAAATATTTATAAATCGTATAAAAGTTCACACATTTACACAGTACATAAAAAAATAATAGAAACTTTCAATGGGTCTCCTTTTCCCCTGACTTTTGAATGCATCACAGAGTTTTGCTCCACCCCACCAATAATATGCGCGTTCCCGCGAAAAGCCATCTACCGAGTAACAGCGCGTCCCCGCATCTTGACGGCGCTAATTTGGATAGTTCGTCAATCAGGAATTCCTCTGGGAATAACTCCGGTTTATTTTACATGTGTGGACGCACGGGGTTGTCAAGCATTCGGTTAGCAATGGAAACCACCTCGGCAAAACGGGTTTCGTGACTTGTTGAAGGAGCAGGAGCTGGTTCCGGTGGAGATATTTTGTGCTGTCAGGAAGTTTGTCGTATTCGGTTGAAGAACGTTTCTCGGTTTGTTTTTTGATGTGGAAAGCTGCGGGCAAGCTAACTCTTTATCTCCCTAAACCCAGGAAAAATTGTATTATTATATTCCTGATTTAAGTATGACTCGTTAAACATTCCTACTTGAAAGTTTATATCCAGCTAACATACATTAGGTCGTCTTACAGACACTGAACCTCTCGTAGTACTAAAGGATCAACGGTTGGTACTTCTACTGTTCTTAAAGTGTCTCGTTTGAGTGAAAACTACAATGACGTCGCATGCTGAATTTAATTCGTCTTTTACGTTTCCTATAGGTCAGATAGGCCCTGGAGTATTTATGTTGCGATTCGACAGAGAAATAATTCAAAAATATTGAACAAGTCTTGGCAACAAGGACGAGGAAAATCTACAGATTTCGCAGGAAGGCAGGCTATCATAATCACGGAAACTGTACGGTTTTCCTCCCCCTTTTTTTTTTTTTTTTTTTGGAGAGCTCACAAATGGATTTAATAAAGGCAACACGTCAACTGTTACACTTCATCTGGTAGTTTTTCCACACGTTTATGGGACTTGAGCTTTTGTCAGGAAAGCCTGGGAGAATAGGGATTCAGTGACTGCGCCGATCATGTTTTGGAAATTTAAGTTTTCCAAAGATCCGAGGCTGCAGCGGCCTCAGCTGGAGCAGTTAGATGTAGGGTTTTCCATATAGAAAGATTTTGTGTGTTGAGTTCCAGGTTCCTTTAAAAAGTACCTCGAAAGACTCTGTTAGTGTGTTTGTGTTGTTAACCTTCCGTGGAAGAAGACATACCCCCCACCCTGTACTTGGGGGGCGTCCAGCCCCTCCATGGTGCCTTAACTCTCGCACCTTCTCCCGGGTGTTTTGGTCTGACCGAGGCCGTCGATGGACGTCGACACCTCCAGGAAATATTACTCCACCACCGCCCCGAAACGCCGGTGACCGGGTCAGCTCCAAGCGGGAGGGGTTCGTTTTACCTGACAGGTGAGGGTTGTGAGGCGTTCATGTGACCTAGTTGACAGATGTAAACTGTGGTGCGTTCATGTTCTGTGGGAACATATATTTGCACATTTACGTTTGTGATCTTGCAATAATTTTATTTATTTTTAATTCCAAACAGTGAAATAGTCTTAAAAGTTGCATATTCTTAACCACGTGAATAGGAAAATATAGTGCCTCATGAAAGCAGTCATACCCCTTGAAGCTCCTCACCTTTTGTCACATTACAGCCACAAACAGACCAACAGGAAACATCTCATGAAGTGCAAGCAAATTGATCAATCATTTCTATATTTATTTACTAATAAAACTCTGAAATATGGGGTGTGCATTTATATTCAGCCCCCCTGAATCAATGCCTCGTAGAACCACATTTTGCTGCAATTAAAGATGCAAGTCCTTTGGGGGTATGTCTGTACCAGCTTTGTGCATTTAGGGACATTTTTGCTCATTTTTCCTTGCAAAATAGCTCAGGCTTGATCTGAGCGAATGGATAGCTTCTGTGTACAATTTCTAATCCATGCAATTACCTGTTGACTGGATTTAAGTCCAGATTTTGACTGGGCCATTCTAACACATGAATATGCTCTAATCCAAATCATTGGATCTGCTGAAAGGGGAACCTCTGCTCCAGTCTAAAGTTTCTGGAGTCTCCCCCCTTATTTAGCTTCATGCATCTTCCCTTAAACTAGGACCAGCTTCAATGTCGCCGCTGAAGGAAATACCCCCTACATCATAAGGCTGCCACCACCATGTTCCACAGTGGGAATGGTGTGTTCAGGGTGATGTGCAGTGTTAGCTTTTTTTCTACATATAGCGATTTTATTGGCCAAGAAGTAATATTTCTGGCTAATCTGACCAAAGCATCTTCTACCACATTGGCATTTGCTGTTGCACATGGCTTGAGGCGAAATGCAAACAGGGCTTCTTTTGGTTTTCTTTCAACAATGACTTTCTCTTTGGTACTCTTCCATAAAGGCTGGATTTGTGCAGTCCATAATTAATAGTTGTCCTGTTAACATAATCCCTATGTCTTTGTAGAATAATGGATTGAACAGTGACTCATGAGATATTCATAGCTTTTAATATTATTTTATGACATAACCCTGCATTAAATATCTCAACAACTTTATCCCTGACTTGCCTGGTGTGTTGTTTGGACTTCATGAGGCTGCTTGCTCACTAATGTTCTCGAACAAACCTGTGAGAGCTTCGCAGAGCAGCTTTATTTATAGTGAGAATAAAAACACAGTTGAGTTCTGTTTACTAATTAGATGGCATCTGAAGTTTGTATTGCATTTTATTTATGGATTTTAGAGAAAAAGGAGCTGAACATTACTCCACAAAATTATGCACTAATTTGGCACTTTAATTTGAAATAACATACATCAACATTAGTGGTTGTAAATACCACATGAATTCATTTGATGACTATACTGCATAAATACACCTCAAGTTCACTCTCAGAATTACAATAATTACCCTTTGAAGGCATCACAGCCTCTTCAGGTGTGCTGTTTAAAATAATTCACAAAGAACAAAATCATAAAGAAAAACTATTTGCTTACAGCAGCTTCAAGGGCAACAAATGACTGATGATTAATGATGATTGATGTGTTTTGCTCACTTACTGTCACAGACAAGCGTACAATGGACTTTCTGCTCCCTAAATCATCATTGGAAGGAGCTTCCAAAAGTACATGATGGACTAAGGACTTTTGACGTGTTAATTTGATCAAAAGAGGTTAACATGCCAAAAATTAATGATAGTTACTGACTGTACCTCTGATAGATCAACATTGTTTTAATGTTCATTTAGCCGTTGAACAATGGAAGCCAGCTTTAGAACCTGATGTTGCCAGAACCAACACTAGGTCTTGGTTGTCTTGGGAATATTTAAATGTGTTCTGTCTTTTAAACCAAAGCACATGTGCACCTGAAACACGATAACCTCGGGCCAGGGGTTTTTGCTGTGAAACCATGAGTCCAGATGGATCTCTGGCCCGAAACAGGGGGAACCGGGGCTGGGAAAAAAAACAGGTTCAGACTAAACACCTCTGAAAGGCAGACAGAGGAGTGAGGGAAGAGGAAAATCCATCTAAATCCACCTAGTCCTGGAAATGGGATACGACGAAAATAAAGTAGGCACAGCTGACTCAAGGAGGCTTGTCCTCAATTGAATTCCCAGCATTCCATATAGGGGGGCAATTAAAATCGGTTCAAACTGGGGTGAGAAGAGGGTAGCTTTTGACAAAGAGGATGGGCTTTGTTTGACTAAAACAAAAGAGTTTTCTTTAAAGATGAAGCACTCTCACTGATGTTTGTGGCCAAGAAAGAGACAATGGCTCTATGTTACCTCAAGTTACTCGACAGAGATTAAACAGTGAGAATCTCACACTTCATGAAGCTCATGGTTTTTTATAGTGTATAAAATACCAAGCTGGACGAGTTGAAAGTTTTTGGCGGCCATTCCTTTAGCAGGGCAATATGAGAGCAGCGGAAACTTTAAAGCAACGCGGTTGCGCTCTGCCAGCCGCAGTCGGACATGCCCGGCATTCCTGTGGGTGATTATTACCCAGAAATCCACAGAGTCGGTAAGGTGCCTCAGGTGCCAAGGCGGCTCACTTTGTCTACAGTTTGTTGCGTTTTCACCATTTTTTGCTCACAGTGGTTAAACTACTTTTTTTTTTAGCTTTTTTTCTGCATTTTACTGTACCTCTAAAGAAGTTATAGCATCTGTGTCTCGGATACATTTTTGGAATAAGTGGGTAGAGGTTATTTTCATTTTATTTGTTGGCTACCTCTGTTACTCTTTCGGATGACCCAAGCTTCAGCTGGCGGACAGATGGCCTCACGTTTGACTTGAGAATGCATGGGTTTACGGAGGAGCTCATGATCCATTCAATGATTTCATGGTGCCCAGACCTAGTAGCTGCAAAAGAAGCCCAAGTAGTCGTCCCTCCACGGCTGTGCTTGACAGTTTGTATAAGGTGTTTGTGATGATTTGCTGTGTTTGCCTTTATCCAAACATGACACAGCGAAGTACAGCCGAGCATCTCTACTTTTGGCTGATGAATCCAATGGACCTTGTTCCAAAAGTATTTGGGCTCATTTAGATGCAACTTTGTAAGCCTAAGTTGCGTTGCCACATTTTTTGTTAGAGAGAAGAGGCTTTCTCCTGGCAACCAATTCCAGACAAGCCATGTACTTGTTCATTTTTTTTCTAACTGTCCTGTCATGAACTTTAATATTTAGCATGATAACTGAGGCCTGGACTGTCTGAGACGGAGCACCAGGGTTTTTGGAGTTTCTCTGAGCTTCGGACCGTCTGACCTGGGGGTGAATTTCCAGAGATTTACCCTCCTTGAAAGATCTGCAGCTATCATGAATGTTTTCCACTTGGGGGAATAATCTTTCTCTTTGTAGAATGATGGACTTATGATTGTTTAGAAATAGCCTTCTTACTGTTCCCAGATTAAAGGGGAGGAATATTTGCTTCTTCAAGGGTTACTGCTTTTGTCTTTCCATTCTGCTGTTATGTAAGCATATAACTGTATGCTCCAGAGCATTCATTCTGGTTTTATCACACCTGCTGACGATCAGTCTACTAAATGCACCTGAATGCTATTTTCAATATTAAACCCTATAGAAGCAGTAAGGGAGTACGTTAGGTTTATACATTTTGCATTCATCGTTGTTTTTGACAGTTTTGAATCTGTTTATTTTTGCATAGTTTAGGTTAGATTTCGGACATTTTAAAACCTAATATACACCAGATCACTATGTCAAACCCTGCTAGTTAAGGAGGGTGAAGGACTGCAGATGGTTCTCTAAGCAAGCCTCCTCTAAAAGAAGCACTTCAGTATATGATGCTGTTGATGCCTTCAACAGGGCTGATTATATTGCCCGGTTAACTTCAACAGTAGATTTATGACATGGCTTAGGGAAGGTTGTGCTGCTTGTGCAACCAGAGCTGCTTAAACCTGGTTTAGATTTTTTTTTAAATTGCAGAAAACTGCTCATAAAGGGATTCTTCTCATCTGAGCAGAGCCAGAGTGCTCGCTGCCAGTGCAGCTTGAATGTCAGCCGTTTCCAATTGCCGTTCTTTCTCATGGGCATATTCCAGCATGCACTGGACGCATTTTCATTCACTCTAACTTTCATTCAGTTGAAATGTTTTGATTGGGTTTCTGCAGTCTTAGGCTTCACCGCTGACGGGACTGCAGGATCAGAAAGGCGTTTGTGTTCCAAGCAGAAAGAAATCACATCAGAATTCATTTTTAGTTGTTTCTGTGTTTAGCAATTATCCTAACACCTTTTGTCGGTGTAAATCTTTTATGGGTCATGCTAACGGCCTCCTTATACCTCTGATTTTCATAGTTACAGTGATGGTTTAAGAAGTGAGGGATTTGCACACTTTTAACTTCTGCATTACTTGCTGATTACCTTTTACATGTTTTTATATCCTGCCTGACTCAATGACCAACATCCGTTTTGCATCATCTGAAGATATTAACCTAACTAATTTCAACATTTAACTTTGCAGGCTGTGGGTGGTCTGGCACATCAGAGACATCAGCCTGAACGCTGGTCTGCGGACCACGCACGCACAACACTGCCACAATGAGTGAGTCTTCTAAATCCTGATGTTAAACAGACGTTTAGTGCATAGTTTTAGCGAAGCTTGAGATAAAAACAGACACGCAGATGCAGCAAGAAGTATCTCCCATGTCGAAGCTTGTGCAATCTGCAGCTCCAGACACTGTCAGGTGAAGGATTGGTTTTTGGGTCCGGTTCCCTCAGCTGCCCTGAGGCTGTATGATGTCTATCCAAGCTACACAAGGGGAATATTTTCTTTTCTTGAGTTAGCACAGCCAAGGCAGGGCTTACTCTGAGATCAAACATGAGAAAATGAATATCAAAAACAGCACACTTCTTCCTTGTCTCTAAAACCCTGTCAAAGATAGTTTAAATGGGATTATGGGTAAAGGAAGCTGACAAGTTGTCCTTCCCATTTTAAGGCTAAGTAAATTGCTAAAGCACATCTATCTTTACTAGCATTATACATGCACACAATCTATGTTTTAATGTGCTCTAATATCTAATTGTGTGTTGTCTGGGCTGTCTCCAGATGAGAGGCAGGCTCTCCACTCTATAATGAAGGACCTGGTTGCCCTCCAGATGACACGACGGCAGCCAGTGTTTACCCACGACAGCGACAAACCAAAGACATCAGCACAGGCAAACAGACAGGTATGTCTCCATTCAGATAATAATTAATAACATTTTCAGGATATTGAGATGATTAGGATTCAAAAACTCTAATTTACCTAAGTAATATCAGACAAATATGACTTAAGTAAATACAAATGATCAAATGATGATTTGATTTATTCAGGGACAAGAAACCCAATCCAACCAATCCCTATGTGAAAAAATACTTGTCTCGCTTGTTAATGATGCTGTGGCATTACCTTAAACAGGCCGTTATTACATTAAAACCTTCTAATACTGCTTTATTGAAAAACAAAATTCCTCCACAGTGAAAAGATTCATCTTCAGTTGTTGCAAATGGTTGTTGCTTCAAGGGTGGCAGAGCCAGATATCAGTTTACTTTTTCACATAGGACCAGATTGGACCTACGAATGTGAAATTTGAAATTGAAAAACTGAGGTTTGTATTTATTGTGGTTATCTTTGTCTGATAGTAAAATTAGTTTGATAATATGGAACATTTAAGTTACCAAAAAAGCGAAAGCAGAAGAAATCAGACAAAAACTTTCTTGACACTGTTACTAAGTGACGTCCTTGTATATGAGCAGAAGTTGAATGGTTTGTTTCATTGGTGTTGTTCATGATAAGTCTGGAAAGTTAAATACACTAATAAGTATATAATATACATACTTATTTATACAGATGTGAGGGAAACTAGCTTAAAACCCTTTGGAAGAAGTATGTGGCCTGACCAATAAAGGTCACACATGGCTAAATCACCTTTACCAAAACTGAAAAATGTCAAATTTAAGTCTTATTTATTTATTTTCAAACAGTTTTTAACCAAAGTAGAATCTGTTTGAAGTTAGATTTGAAAGCTAGTACAGTCTGTATGTTTGGATTGAATACAGTATGTGTTTCTAAAGCCTCATTTAGTGTCCTCACTAAACAAATATCCATGTCTGGAATTTTGATGCTTCCATATAACTTTCACAATTATGTGCAAGTTTGCATTTTTTATTTAACAGTTTAATTTTGTGGCAATAGTGGCCTCTATTTTGTAAGTTGACCGACAGGAAATCGGGTGGAGAGATAAGGGAAGACATACAGCAAAGGTCAACGGGCTGGGACTTGAACCAATGACGGTTGCGTCGAGGTCTGTAGCCTCCATACATGGGTCGTGCGCTTTACGCCACCGCCACACCTGCAACTATGCACTTCTTTGTGGATTTTTTTGTATAATTTGGAAGTAATGTACTGTTTCAGCTTCGTAAATGCTCTTAGGCGTAGTTTGCTTCCTTTAGATCTGTCTTCTTCTTCCAGTCTAAGTTAGGCTAAAAGGATATTGGCTCTTGCTTTTTATTTAGACTAAGCAAAAACCTCATGTAACCTGCTTCAGAAAGGCTAATTATTGTATCCCTAAAATGTAAAGGCAACATTTGTGGTTTGAACAAAAAGATAAATCTCTCTGTCATCCAAATAACATTAGTAATTGGAATGAATGAGTTCCGGTAAAGGCTGAAGGAAAGAAAATATCTCCTTGACCTTCTTATTCCTTTTCTTTTCTTTTAGGACGATGTCAGGATAAAGTTTGAGTACTCAGGAGAGAAGAGGTAAGTTTACTTTGCTTCTTATTTGTAACTCTGTGTAAGGACTCTATATATAAGTGAAGCATGGGGGGGGGGGGGGGGGTCATGAACATACGCTGCACATAAACACATTCTCGCTGACACGCTGTTCATGTCACATGTTCCAGTTGATGAGAAGGAGCAATCCAGCACTTTAATCTGAAAGGTATGTGAGCTGGAGAGTGGAAAGGGAAAGGACTGTGGTTAGCATGTGGCTGCCAGCTCAAGCCACAAATATGCAAGGTGTACTTAGAAGAATCTGCGCACACTAAAAAACGGCAGCTTGTGTGTATTTTCTTGGCACACGTGGATGTAAATCAGGCGCTGCTTCCCTACCAGCTGGTATAAATCCTTCTGTCTGTGTGATTTCTTACTTTTTCTGTGCAGGATCTTGGTGTTTGGAAGGCCTGTGCAGTTTGAGGGAATTCAGGAAAAAGTAAAGAGTGTCTTTGGCCAGCAGCTGGAGCTCCATTATTTGAACAACGAGGTAAAACCTTTGAACGTGTTTTGCTCACCACCTATGATTATCTCTCTGCAGTTGTCCTGTATCTGTCAGTGATTTTTCGTAAGCTGGAGAAATTGATCTAAGTTTCACAAAGAAAAGAAAAATGAAGCAACTTGCATTTAATATTTCCAGGTCCAGGTAGAGCTTCTCACTCACTCATCATAAGCAGTAATAACATATTCATTTGGGCTTTGAGTTATTTTAACGAGACTTTTCTTTTAAGGTGCACTGATAGTGCAACATACAGTTTAGGTGATTTTTAAAACAGGAATTTAGTGGCCAATTTTGAATTTTTTAAGATTCTATCAGCTGCTAGTTCACATATTTCAGTATCATAACCTTATTTCATCATCTACTCTAGTGCTTGTTGCAGTCAGAAGTTTACATACAGGTACAGTCACCGTGAACATGAATGGCATATTAATGATGGGGTTGAAAAGAAACATGATAATAATGACAATGTTAGATTAAATGGCAATATGACAATTTCCATTTGCACAATAATGGTAAAAATAGTACATCCACAGATGAACGTCCTCAAAGCACAAACGTTTTGGTATTTGGTAACAAAAAGAGCCATATCTAGGTTTATTTAGTGGTTGGATTTAAAAATTGAACTGGTTCTTTTATTTTAAGAACTATGAGTTGATTCCAGTGGTCTGAAATGAGCTCAGATATACTCAGCTGTGACTATTTTAACATGAATACATTCATTTTTATTTCTGCTCAGTTAATTACACATTTTAAAATCTGCCCCGCTGTTTTATGAGCTTTGGTTTATGTGTTTGTGCTCCTTTCCAATCAGATGTCCATTCCTCTACGAGGCCAAGATGACCTGGACAAGGCAATAGACCTGCTTGACAGAAGCTCCTGCATGAAGAGCATCAGGATAATGCTTCTTTCTCCAGAGCACAGCAATGTGAGGTCACAAACTACGCACATAAATACACAACATGCAGTTGCACAACTTCCATGTCTAAATGACATATTGTAAAAAATAGAAGTTCCTGATTTCTTCGTGTTACAACAATGTGCTTTTAAAATACATGAGCCTTACCAGTTGTTCCACCATGTTTTCAGAACATGGTCAAGACATTTGACCAACAACATTTGAACACACCCCAGGGTGTGTTCAAATGTTGAACACCCCTATGTGTGAGGACCTGAGATGGTCTTCACACATAGACACTGTTCGAAAGAAGGCCCAGCAGAGACTGTAGTTCCTGAGGCAACTCAAGAAGTTCAACCTTCCACAGGAGCTGCTGGTCATCTTCTCCACTGCCATCATTCAATCTGTCTTGTCTTCATCCATCTCAGTGTGGTTTGGCTCATCCACAAAACAGGACAGGTCCAGACTGCAACGAATAATCAGGACAGCAGAGAGAATAATCAGAGCTGACCTTCCCTCCATCCAGGACTTATACAGGTCTAGGGTCAAGAAAAGAGTTGCCAAAATCTCTGCAGACCCCACACACCCTGCACATAAACTGTTTAGAGGTTTACCTTCAGGTGGCGCTACAGAGCACTGTTCACTAAAACCAGCCGCCACAGAGACAGTTTCTTCCCCCATGATGTTTCTCTGTTGAACATTTAATAGAGTATAGAACAACCTCATACTGAAGTTGCAATTCCACCTTTGTATATATGTATTTATGGACATAAGGATATATGGAGAATATATCTTATAACACAAAAAAACAAAAAAGAAACCCACACAGCAAAGTTTACCGGAGTCAAATTCCTTGTTTGTTGTATGTACGAACTTGGCGATAAAGCCGATTCTGATTCTGAAATCATTTATTCTCTCCTTACAACTGCAGGCCTCCTCCAACTCTCATCCTGTACCATGTAAGCAGGTGAGGATCAAGGCCTCCCACTCCACTGGAGACGTTAGCACGGTTTACCAATCCTCTGAACCCAGAGGGCGCCACCTATCGACAGGTATATGATCACACTCTTTTACAAAAGATAAAATTAGGTTTTATTATTCATCCCAGAGGACCTAATAACTAACTAAATATATGTGGTAGCTGGTTGCTTTTATTTATACTAAACTGACTTCTACTTTTTTTTCTGCTTTCCTTTCTTGCATTTCATCCACTTCCCTTTCCTTTTCACAATCACTTGATGCTGCTCTCTGGATTGCAGCCAATAAGATTACAGAAGGCTATTACTGTGTTGGCAACTGGTCTAGTTTTGGTGGTTTCTTTTATCCTGAGGCGCAGACGGGCTTTAAAGCCTGACTTTATAGCAGCAAGCTATGAAAGTTTAAAGTCTTCTGTGTAAAGGCTAATCTGTGGCATGCTTGCTTTTGGGCTTTGAACTTCAGAAGAGAGAGCTTAAGTTTTAGTGTGTTAAAGTAAAACAAAACACCTGTTTGCATGGATACCTTACAATGCAAGCATTTTAAACCACTTTTGTTTGTAATTTTCCTCCAAGAAGCCAGACGAGTAACGAGACACTTTGAGTGTCTTGTTACTGAAAAACGCTATATAAATAAACTTACCTTACCTTACCTCTAACCTAACCTAACCTAACCTCTAACCTAATCTAATCTTTTATATTATCACTCATCAGAAGTTCTCCAGGCTGAATAAAAGTTATTCTTTGAACTTCGGCTGCCTTTTCACTCGTTTTCACAAACCTTCTGATCACCAGAGAGCTGTTGTATATTGTCTTATCTTTGAAAGACATTCATGAAGCCTGGAAAAGTGCCGGTCAAGACCTCTTGAAAGAAGGTCTGGTTGCTTGTATGCAAAATATAGTATGTGCATGATTTATTGATAGGACACTTAAATTGATTCAGTGGTAACATGATTATTTTTAGCAAAATTGCTGGGGGGCAATCCCTTTTAAAATACATGAGCTGAAACCGTTTTTTAATTTATCCTGATCAGTGTTTTCATGAACTTCTAATGAGTAAGCAGTGATGCAAATTAATGCAGAATCTTCAGCCAATGCTGCTACTCTAACTGGAACGTGTTCGTCAGTCATATGAGTCTAAGGTTACATTTTGGGGTTGTGAACCGCTCAGACTGAAGTCTGATGGCAGTTGCATTTAATTAGTAGTTTGAACAACCACACACAAAAAAATATCGAATTTAAGCAAATAATTGGAATTGAGCATCAAGACCTGCAGTTGGAACGTAGCCTAAGATCGAGCTTTTTACCAACAAATACCGCCAGGTGTCGCTGGCATAAAACAAAGAATCGGTATGGGAAAATGTATCCCATTACGTATGGTGGATGTATGATGCTGTGGGCCTGTTTTTCTTTCAGAAGCCCTGGAACCGTGTTGAAATGGGTTGTCATTGAATTTTTCAACTGGATATACAGAACATATATCGCTAAACGAACATAGAAACAGTTCAACAGAAGTAAAAATAACTGCTCAATCTCAATCCCTAGGCCTAAATTACAGAAAGCTTGTGGGGTAAACTGAAGAGAGCATAGGAGAGGACTCAGGATTCTAGATTATCCAGAAAAATTGAGCATAAAAGAATGGTCAAAGATACCTTTCTCTGTTTGCTCCTACCTTGTAAAATACCATAGACAAAGACTAGGTACTGTCCTATTGTAAAAAGGGGGTTGTACAAAGTGATTTGTTAAATGTATCATTTTTTTTTACTTAATAAATGCATTCAAATTAAGAGTTAGATGCTCTTAAATTTTCATTTTGAGATACCTTTTCAATAAAAGATGTATTTACTTTAAGGCTTAGGGGTGGTAATAAATGTATAAGGAAAGGATTTGTACACAATAGGATTCAAACAGAAAAAGGACTGCATTTCCAGTAATCTGCTCTGTGACGACTTCTGACATTGTTTAAAATTTTACTTTGTTTAATATTTTCCTAAATATTACATTTTCTTTCATTTTCGCGTCTTATCCAAGGTTCTCAGAACACAGGTCGAAGTTCACCGCCTCCTGGATACGTGCCTGAATGCCAGCAGAGGATTGCCCGGCAGGGTTCTTACACCAGCATCAACAGTGAGGGGGAGTTCATCCCAGAAACCAGTGATCAATGTGTGAGTCAACGAAAGAAATGCTCGCTAAGACAGGATCCACACGGTCTCCTCTAAATTTATATCTTCTCTTTAGAGACTTAAATGGTTTTTCTCATTAAAGCAACTTGGCAATCTGAGAAAAATAAAGTTAATTCTGAATCACATTACTGTCACTTATACAACTGCTTACAGCATATCAGTGTGCAGTTTAAAGCGCCTCCTTTCAGTGCCTTGAGTGCCTTGTTGCTGAAAAACGCTATATAAATAAACTTGACTTGACTTTCAGAATGTAGAAATAAAGTCATAATTGTATTTGTTTATACTTTCAAATTTAGTTCAACAGTTTTGCACAGTTGCAAAGTCAAACACCACCAGACACGGTTGGTAGAAATGTAAAAACTCACTTCCGTGTAAGATGTTTTAGATTTTGATTGTAGATTTTTTTTTTAAAAGCTACCTTAAAGTGAGAAATCAATGTTCATATCTGTCCATACGGGTCTGAACAGGTGCTGGATCCCTGGAGCAGCGCAGAAAATTCTCTTTCCGGAAGCTGTCAGTCTCTGGACAGCAACTCAGAAAGGTAATGAGCAAACTCTATTAAATGGTAAATGGGCTCAACTTGTACAGTGCCTTTCCAATCATACCGAGCACTCAAAGAGCTTTACAACAATGCCTTTTTCTAGTTAAATTCCATAATTACAGGCTGATTAATATTGTTATAGCCTAAAGAATTACTGGTTTACTTTACATGGACTCTCATGATGTTTCTGTTATCTCCTGCAGCCCATCAGTGAGGAAGTCTCGCATGCACAGAGCCAAAAGTTACCCAGATAATCGACAAGAGTTCTCAGGTGAGAGCCGAACCTGGAGATTTTACTCTAAGCGTGTAAAAATGACGTGCTACAACAGCAAGGGCCAATGCTAAATTCGACACAGATGACACCATTTTATTTTTGAAAGCACCAGATGTTGTTGACTTTACCTGATTATCAGTTTTTTTATTACAAGAAACACACTGAGGCTTTTTCAACCACGGTGCAGCATCTACAAGCTGTTTACCTACACCTTACATGTGCTGAGCTGTGAATGTTTGTCTGCTTTCAGACCGAGAGAATCATGTGTATGACAGGGTAGCAGGGAAGGGAGGCACCTATCCTCGCAGGTATCACGTTTCCCTGCATTACAAAGACCACAGTGAAGGTAAGACGTCTTTGATGCATTTATCAGCGACTATGTATAGTAAGTTTCTTTGTTCTTTTTCCCTTTGTCATGTTATGGTAATATTATCGACTGTTTTCTGCTGAATCCTCCAGGTCGGCGAACTTTTCCACGTATTCGGCGACCCCAGGGAAACCTGTTTACGTTGGTGCCCTCAAGACGATCGCTCAACGGCAGCGAGGAGAGTCTAGGCAGCTGGCAGCAGGTCGACACACAAGGCAGGCTGCGTCCACATGATCGTTCTGTCGCCCACAAGTGTGAGTACTGACCGAGCTCTTAAAATATTCCCTGATTTGATGCTGATATAATAAATCCAATAAATCCAATTTAATAAGGTTTTAAGGAAATCTTTTGTTTTTTGTTGAAACCTTTCTTATAATTTTTTCGTCGTATAATGCAGTGCAAGTGTGAACTGTGGCTTTGTTAAGAGATAGTCATAGACCAATAGTCTGTAGCTTGAATCAACCTTTAACCTTTGACCTTTTGGTCTCCAAAGACACTCAGTAATCCTATCCTGCTCATTTGAAATGGCCTACTAGATTTTATTATAAAGGCTAAAGAAACTCGTAGTCTGGATCTGCCTTCAAACCAAAGAGACGATCTAGAAGGAAGGAAGCCGTATATCTGTGGAGACAAAGCCACACAAATTAGACCTAACTGGCAGTTACTATTCTGTCACCTTCTCTCATTCTATCCCCTAGACGTTTCTTCAAAATTACAGTCGTGTCATGTAAACTTCAGATTACACCAAAATTAATCTTCATCTAGACTAATAGTATGTGACATAAACATAAAGACTGCTATCAGGCGTTTTTCATAACTGGCAGTAAGTCTTCTAATCTCTGTGGGCGAATTTTGACTAGCTCTTTTTTTTTTGCAAGAATTGTTTTAATTCAGCTACATTAAAGGGTTTCGAGCATGATCAGCCTGTTTAAGGTCATGTTGGACTTTGACTAGATCACTTCAGAACGTTTGTGTTGTTTTTTGTTTTGTTTTTTTAACCCATTCAGAGGTGGACTTGCTGGTTTGCTTTGGATCATTTTTCAGATGCACATATTGTGCAACTAGTTCATTACAAGTGAGAAGCAAATTCTATAGCCAAGAATATCAGTAAATATGGAGACAGATTAACGATACGACAGGCGTTATTGCCAAGGTTAAAATAAATCAAACTGTTTGTAGATATTTTGCTGCTACAGAAGATGAGGTGGGTAAAAAAAATAGTGAACTGTGCTTTAAATCCTGTGTTAATGAGTGGGAATGCATAACATCTTGATAACATAAAGTCATTGAAAGTGTGGTGAGCAAATCCCCTTGGAGGAGTCTGGTGTCATGACAGGGGGCACTAAATTGACCCGTCAGTTTTCTACAAGAGGTGGGGTACACCCCGGTTCAGATGCCAGTCCATGGCAGGACAGAAAAACGTGCAGAGAAGACCCTAAACCAATTAACCTGTCATCCATCTTTTTGGACGGCCTTAATTGTTTCTACACTGTAAGATTTAGTCCATGCAGACAAAATTGTAAAATGTTGAGATTTTAAATATTTCTTGGGTTTCTTTGCACAAATTAACTTGGTTGTGCTTAAAAGAAGAATATTTTTAACTTCGTTGTTTTTTTTTTTAATATATGTTTTATAAATAAAACTGGATTGGAAAGAGGGAAATATGTTCACAACATGTTGAAAGGAAAATCGTTTACTAACTTTGATTTAAAAGTTGATAAATCTGATTTGTACATGTTTTTATTTTCTCTCAGCACCCAGTGCCCCGGTGACGTGGCGTCGGGGGAAGCTTTTGGGCCAGGGTGCGTTTGGCCAGGTTTACCTCTGTTACGATGTGGATACGGGCAGAGAGCTGGCTGCCAAGCAAGTCCGGTTTGATCCTGGAAGTCCTGAGACCAGCAAGGTGAAATGGTTGCTACCGTGACATCCTGGGATGGAAATTTTAAATTTAGTATATGCATTCTTCCACTGAAAGCTTTCTTGTTTGCTTTCACTGGAATGCTATTTTATCTGCTGATGAAAATAACATAACAGTACGCCAGATGGATCTGCTGTAACTGAATAAGTGGAATGCATCGTAGAGATTATCTTTTCCTCCCTCATACCCCCCTCTTCCTTGTTTTAATGTCTTTTCCTGTTTGCCAAAGAGAAAACATGCACTGTCACTTCCTGGATCCTCGAGGTGCTGAGTATTGTAGTGGTGGTTGCAGGGTCAGTACTGCCTTGACCTCCAGTCCCCCTTTCACACCCCCACTCCCACCCCCCCGGCTTGTTGCAGATCCAAATCAGTTGCTACTCCAAACTGGCCTCTGTGTTGGGAGTTGGGGATTACTTTGTGTCTCTTTGACTTCCCTTTCTGTCCTGTCTCTGCTGCGGCCTCATTTTCAGACGTAAACACAGGAACTGCTTTAGGAAAACTCTATCGACCTTCAGGGACTCTCTGCTGTCGTTTTTGGTTGTGATCAAAAATAACTTTGCTATTCAAATGTTTATGGTTACATTCGTTTCCATCTACCATTTCAGCTAATTACTACTATTCAAAAATTGGCTTTATTCTCAATTTCAAAGCATTTTTCTTATGTACAGTGTGTAATTTCCGTACTTGTTCCGTATATGTTTTTATTACAGGAGGTTAGTGCTTTGGAGTGTGAAATCCAGCTTCTAAAAAATCTACATCACGAGCGCATCGTCCAGTACTACGGCTGTTTGAGAGACCACAATGAGAAAACTCTCACCATCTTCATGGAGTACATGCCAGGGGTGAGTTTTGGTGGCCAATCAATCACAGGTTTAAGTTGGGTATGAAGCATCATTCATTTTGCGGCTTAAAATTAGATTTCACTCAGATACAGGTCCTTCTCAAAAAATTAGCATATTGTGATAAAGTTCATTATTTTCCATAATGTCATGATGAAAATGTAACATTCATATATTTTAGATTCATTGCACACTAACTGAAATATTTCAGGTATTTTATTGTCTTAATATGGATGATTGTGGCATACAGCTCATGAAAACCCAAAATTCCTATCTCACAAAATTAGCATATTTCATCCGACCAATAAAAGAAAAGTGTTTTTAATACAAACAACGTCAACCTTCAAATAATCATGTACAGTTATGCATTCAATACTTGGTCGGGAATCCTTTGGCAGAAATGACTGCTTCAATGCGGCGTGGCATGGAGGCAATCAGCCTGTGGCACTGCTGAGGTCTTATGGAGGCCCAGGATGCTTCGATAGCGGCCTTTAGCTCATCCAGAGTGTTGGGTCTTGAGTCTCTCAACGTTCTCTTCACAATATCCCACAGATTCTCTATGGGGTTCAGGTCAGGAGAGTTGGCAGGCCAATTGAGCACAGTGATACCATGGTCAGTAAACCATTTACCAGTGGTTTTGGCACTGTGAGCAGGTGCCAGGTCGTGCTGAAAAATGAAATCTTCATCTCCATAAAGCTTTTCAGCTGATGGAAGCATGAAGTGCTCCAAAATCTCCTGATAGCTAGCTGCATTGACCCTGCCCTTGATAAAACACAGTGGACCAACACCAGCAGCTGACACGGCACCCCAGACCATCACTGACTGTGGGTACTTGACACTGGACTTCTGGCATTTTGGCATTTCCTTCTCCCCAGTCTTCCTCCAGACTCTGGCACATTGATTTCCGAATGACATGCAGAATTTGCTTTCATCCGAAAAAAGTACTTTGGACCACTGAGCAACAGTCCAGTGCTGCTTCTCTGTAGCCCAGGTCTGGGGAATGCGGCACCTGTAGCCCATTTCCTGCACACGCCTGTGCACGGTGGCTCTGGATGTTTCTACTCCAGACTCAGTCCACTGCTTCCGCAGGTCCCCCAAGGTCTGGAATCGGCCCTTCTCCACAATCTTCCTCAGGGCCTGGTCACCTCTTCTCGTTGTGCAGCGTTTTCTGCCACAACTTTTCCTTCCCACAGACTTCCCACTGAGGTGCCTTGATACAGCACTCTGGGAACAGCCTATTCGTTCAGAAATGTCTTTCTGTGTCTTACCCTCTTGCTTGAGGGTGTCAATAGTGGCCTTCTGGACAGCAGTCAGGTCGGCAGTCTTACCCATGATTGGGGTTTTGAGTGATGAACCAGGCTGGGAGTTTTAAAGGCCTCAGGAATCTTTTGCAGGTGTTTAGAGTTAACTCGTTGATTCAGATGATTAGGTTCATAGCTCGTTTAGAGACCCTTTTAATGATATGCTAATTTTGTGAGATAGGAATTTTGGGTTTTCATGAGCTGTATGCCAAAATCATCCGTATTAATACAATAAAAGACCTGAAATATTTCAGTTAGTGTGCAATGAATCTAAAATATATGAATGTTAAATTTTCATCATGACATTATAGAAAATAATGAACTTTATCACAATATGCTAATTTTTTGAGAAGGACCTGTATATTTTTAAACTTTGTGCTCTATAATGGCTTGTTGCTGTTGTTTTTAAGTGGGGTTTTGTGGAGTCGGTACAAGCAAATTTTACAAGCAGCCAAAACAATTTTAAGTTAGGGAGTCGGTGGTGAACCCCATGAAGAAGTTAAGAAAATAGCAACTTAGAGCTGGACATTCAGGGGTAATAACCATCATCTGAAGATAACTCAAAACGACGCAGAGAAGTTGAGCAAATAAGTAGCTTTTATTGACCTCCTCATTTTTGTATGTTAAAGTTTATGCAAAAAGGCTGAAGTAACAGCTCTTAATGTACTGTTTGACACTGCTGAGAAAATTTCAGTTTAAAAATTCAAACTTGATTTGACTTGGCTCTAAGTAGCTGTTAGCTTAGAGTACTACTCACATTTAGCTTAATTTTAGCTGGCTGTTTGTTTGACTCCTTCATGCAAACATTTCTTGATTCTCCAAACTTTGATTGCCCTGACAGCTGTCAGTTGCTAACTGCTCATAATTACTCCCACACTTGATCTAACTCCTTAAAGTAACATTATAGCAAAGCAGTCGGCAAAACCTGTTGTAGCAGTGGTTGAAGAAAGTTTTCAGGGAAACTCTTATCTCAGTTTAAACCTCAGTATAAAAGGGGGGGGGGACTAAATGCAAAAGTGCTAAACACGTTCCATTTGTTTTTGCAAAAAGCTTTAAAAACCATGTAGACTTTTCCCTTTGCTTCACTGTTATCTACTGCTTTGCGTCAGTTTTTCCTAAACTATCCCATTAAAATGCAAAAAATGTGGCTAAAATATGACAAAAGCAAAATGAATTAGTATAGATACGTTTGCAAAGCACTGTATACCTTTCGTCTGCTCCACAGTTAACGTTTATTCTTGTGGACCATCATGATGCTCTCTCATGCTTGTTCAAGATCAGTTAATAAATTGACTTTTTGTTTCATAGCAATGCTTTCTTCTCCTTAGGGTTCAGTCAAAGACCAGCTGAAAGCTTATGGGGCCCTGACAGAAAATGTTACCCGGAAATATACAAGACAGATTCTGGAGGGAATGTCCTATCTGCACAGTAACATGATCGTGCATAGAGACATCAAAGGTAGTTGTGTTTAAATTCAGAGATCCGAAGATTACATCATTCAGAAGTTAATTAGATGTTTGTGAGCGCAGCTAATTTTGAAAACTGTTGCTTTTAGGTGCCAATATCTTGCGGGATTCAGCAGGAAACGTGAAGCTTGGAGATTTTGGTGCCAGTAAAAGGCTGCAAACCATCTGCATGTCTGGAACCGGCATCCGCTCTGTGACCGGCACCCCCTACTGGATGAGTCCAGAGGTGATCAGTGGAGAGGGCTACGGCAGGAAGGCTGATGTCTGGTGAGTTTCTCTCTGGCAGGTAAAGCAAGTGCTGCAGAGTGATCTCATCCTGTTGTAAAATCCCGCACCAAGACCCAGTAAAGTACCTGAAACAGTAGAGCAGAAACTGAAAGAGTGCAAGGTTGATGGGTTGAACTGTGTGTTGTTAGGATATTGATTTATAACTTAAATCTGCTTTAATCTTCTCCATCACTATATTCCTGACCTATTAGTTGTCTTCCTTGGTTTTCATGATGGTGTGTTCATTCATGCCTTCACACATAGGGTTACTCTATTCACTAATTAGGTGACTTCTGAAGGGAGCTGTTTTTCTGGGCGGTATCATAGTAAACACGACTGAACACAAATGCGTTTCACAGTTTTCAAAACTTTATTTGAAAAATATTTTTGAAAATCATGTCCTTTTCATTCAGTTGTGTACTTCTTGGTTTGTTCTGTCATATAAGATCCCAGCGAGAACATGCACATGCAAAAAAACACATGGATTGTAGCTTTGTTTTTGCAGTAGAAGTACAAAAACTGACTGAAACATTAACTTCCAGTCTAGATTCCTTCCAGTAAAAATGGTAAAGTGTGAAAAGACAGATCTAATTTCTCCTGACCTGCTGAGAAAACAGAGGAAAAGCAGGTTGAAACTTGTATGGAATATATCTCTGTCATTTAAGTTCCTAGAAATAGTAACTTTTTACAGAAATGGTCTACCATTATGCAGTCTGATGATATGATTAGCTGTTGCCAGTCAAACAGGTCATTACAGATCTGTTATATGCTCAGCTTGTTTTCAGCCTTTGCTGGAGGGAGAGTTATGCTCCCCAGAGGGATTTTCTCTCCTAACAGTTAAGAGGTACTTTGCATGATCCATTAACTATTGTGGTATTCAGATGAAATATGTGATCTTTGTTTCAGCTTGTCAAACTGCAGCATTAACAATCTTGCACGTCTTTTTCAGGAGCCTTGGTTGTACTGTGGTTGAGATGCTCAGAGAAAAGCCCCCGTGGGCAGAATTTGAGGCCATGGCGGCGATATTTAAGATCGCCACCCAACCAACAAATCCGCTGCTCCCCCCGCGTGCCTCTGACCAGGCTCGGGACTTTATCCGCTGCATCTTTGTGGAGGCCAAACACAGACCAAGTGCCGAGGAGCTGCTCAGGCATCCTTTCTCCCAAATACAGTGCTGAGACGTGCTCCGATCTTGAACTGCCCCTGCAGTGTAGCACTGGCGCCACTCTGAACAAAGTATAGACCTGTGAGTAACAGCAGTGTAAAGTTAAAACTCACCATTATATGCTTCAAAGGAGACCCAGTCTTCCCTCACAGAAACGCTTAAAACTGAAATTATTTCCTTTCAGTGTGTGCTGTTCTAATAGTTTCCACAAGGGGGAAAGACAGATTTACTTCTGAGGCTGCTTATCTTAACACAAAACTCACTTCAGCATTATCAAGTCACGGTTCATGCACCAGTATTGACCATTTTTGTTTACATTTATTTTGTTGCAGTTATAAAAAAAAAAATGCATGGAATCCTTAAATTGTCCAACATACAAACCGAAGGCTGTGCACTGTTCTGCAGCAGGCTTAAACATCAAGTGTGACAAAGAGGTTTTCTGCCAAAAACCTCTCAAACTTTAGATGATACTTTAAGCTACTTCAGCCTTTCTTGTTGTCAGCCTCTCCAGATCAAGACATATTAAGGTATTAAATCCAGTAAGCTCTTCTTTGTTAGTGTCCTGAATAAGGTGTAATGCACCAAAGCTAGTGGGACCAGAAATTAATTCTATGAATTATTATGTTTCTGCAGACATAACCCCTAAACCTTCTAACTGTGGGTAGCATCGCTTAAAATAATCAAGACTCTGTGCCTTTCCTCACAGCTGTATCTTTCTAATAGTGGCAACAAAACCATAATTGTTTTCCTGAAACGTCAGAGCTAAAGTATTCGGATAAAATAAATGTCTTTAAAAACAATCAAGTATTTATTTATATAGTATTCTTTCCTTTTTGCCCTAAGAGTAATTCTAGAAAACGACGGAATCAAATTAATACTTTTAATTTTTATCACCTTAACAAAAGCACTTAATTTGAAATGCACCAATGGCAAAATACACAGGTTTTTATAATGTAGCTGTTTCCACCTTTAATGTGATGTATAACTTGTATAATTCAAGTGAAAAAAAAAAAACCAACATACATAAAAATGTGTTAGAAAGGTTAAAAAGATATAATAACCTGGTTGCACAAGTGTGCACACCCTTAAAGGCCTACCTGCTGAAGCACTTCCTGATTAAGTTTCAGTATACAGTCCAAATGAATGTTGAATCCTAAAAGTCACATTATGGGTGCGAAATGGTTTTTCACGGTCTGATTATTTTAGATCACAAAAACCTGGCATTTTAATGAGTGTTTACACTTTTAAGAGCCACTGTTTGAGTTGGCCTGATTGTCAATACTGAATGTTTTATAGGTGTTACAGGGAAGTAGTAACATAATTATTATTAATAACTCCCAGTTAAAATACTGTTTCAGCACTTTTTAGAACATTATCACTGTATCAAACCTTTAATATTTCAGAAGTAGGTTAAAATGAAATAATTTTTAGTTTTACAGTAACATAATGCCCTCAGGTTATGTCAGTCCCAATATTTCTGTGGAGGTCTAAATTATAGCACATTTCACTACAGCCAATTTCATCTCTTAGCTCTCCATTATACCATCTGACAAAGTGCCAAAATGTTGACATGTAAAAAAAATGTTTGATTTAAAAAAAAAAAAAAAAGATACTTCTAGTTTTGTACAAACTGAAAAGCCTTAAATGGAAAAACACATTTTTATTTGTTTTTGTCTTCATTGTGTGCCTGGCCCAAACATCATCGACTGATAATCCTTACTTTAGATCACTTTCAATCAGATGCACTTTTTTAATAACTGGATTTTGTTGGGCTCTGTTCAAATTAGTGTTTTTTTGTTGTTTTGTTTTTACTTTCAATGTGAAAATTATTTTACTTTTATTTATAGCCCCATGGCATCCAAGTCTGATGTTATAAGAAAATACACATATCTATTTTTATATTTTGACTGTATCAAATCTGTTGATAATTTGATGCCTTTAAAATCATAGAAAGCAGCTGGTTTTGCAGACATTTCAGAATTTCATGTTACAACTTAAACGTGGGGTGGGGGGTGAACTCTGGCTGCCAGGCTCTTACTCCAGTGCAAAATATAAAACACGCAGCCTACGTTGTTCATTAGAAGAACATTATTGCGTGGCAGTTTATGGAAACCTTACACTAAAGCTAGTAATAAATGATGCTCCAATTAGAACTGTGAGGATGATTTGGCTTTTGTAAACCTTTGACCTGCCGATTCTGTTTTCACAAGAACTCTAGGAATGTGTAAGAATAGCTTTCAGGGTGGTTTTCTAGCTCTCTTGCTGTAAGCAGTGGTTAATCATTCATATTAGATTACATTATTGACATATATTATTTATATTAGAAACAGGCATCAGCATGCTGTGTTAGAAAACAATCATTTTAAAATAAAACTATGGTTACAAAGTTTGCATTTTAAGCTGCTTTAAGCATCTCATGTTAGTGATTAGCACCGATGCCATAAACCAACTCGCTTTGTGTTTTTACTAGCGAATGTAGTGCCTTACCTTTTACTCTTAAGATTTTCAAAAGATAAAAAGAGGATAAATCACAGAAACGTTGCTGAATTATGTTCATCCTTCCTGTTATCACCTCGAGTTTTGCTATCTTGGTAACTGCAGACATTGCTCGACATGTTGCAGAACTTTATGCATCTCTGTTCTCCCTCTGACTTCATGTTAAACACTCCACTGATGCTAAAAATTGCTAGCATTGACATTCTTCCCTTAGTTACAAGTTGCACATGGAAATGTGTTGTTGTTACCTTGACTTGGTGCATTTACGTTCTGAGTTTCTGAGTCACCACAAAATCCACAGATCAGTCTCCAAAAGATTTCTCAGTGCATCTCTACCACTCCTTTATCACATGTAAATCAAACCTTATCAGGCTTTATTTGAAAAGTGGGTTTTCAGTGTTTTTTAAACATGAAAATTGTAGGCGTGTGAGTGAGCCAAAGACAAGCTGGAGCAGAGCCGGCGCTGGATGTCAGATTTCACTCTCCAACCCACGTGACGACTTTGTTCTCCCCGGGGTTCAGACGACACATCCAGCATTAAATTATGTTCTGGGCAAAGGGCTTTTAATATGGGGCTGCTTCACCGTAAAGGCTGCTAAATAATATTAAATATGAGTCTTTTATTTAAGTAAAGGAACCCTGGGATAGGCAAAGGCATACAAGCTAGTTGTTAGAAATCTTTATACATATCCGAATGTAGAGTATGTGATGTTTCATGACAAGACTTGCGGTGCAAAGTCGAATGTATCAAAGCCAATTTACTGCTAGAAAACCTTTTGTTTTTTGAATGTATGTCATGACTTTTCTCAAAAATAAATATATTTTAAAAGTATTGGTTTTTTTTGTTGTTAGTATTTTTAAATGATAGACAACATTTAGACAGCATTTGCTTGTCCAGGCTGAATGAAAGTAAACAGGAGACCAAGGAACTGAGCTCACTGTTGGCACTGGGAAGCTGTCTTTTCTTCCTCTCATTTAATCTTCTCCTCTCTTTTTATTCTTTCACTCTTTAAATGAGAAAAAACAGGAGGCAGTCACAGGAAGAAGAGATTTTTATGGCCGTGTCTGCCTGTGTGTGTAGAAAACAAAGAGACCCTTTCTCTTAACTGGTGTAAGGGGGATGGTCTTTGTCAGCATTCATTTGATTACATTTGTCAATAAAAAGTCACCAATACTTAGGAATAGATTACAGCAGTTCATTAAAACCCCCAAAAATGTTTAAAGTATAAACACAGTCAGTTGACTTATGCATATCACCTCAAAGGCATATGCAGCTCTGGTACAGAATGTCGTTGTGTGTTACAGTGTAATGTGCATTGCATGTGCTACGTTGTTCTCCTTTGTGAATGCAAGACTGGTTTATCCCTTGTGATTAGAATCCTTTTATGCCTAAATTGATTAGAAATAGGGGAGAAAACGCTACAGTGCAAAGAAAAAGACCTTCAGAAAGTCTGGAGAACAAGTTGTCGGCTTGAATATCAATAAAGTGACCAAAACGGATGAGGTAATGAGCAAAGTACTGTCTACATGTTAGCAACTTTTGCAGCACCCACTGCAATTATAGCCAAAAACACTGTAAAACAAAACTGATGTAACTGGTTCTACCTGGGCTGTCTTCAGTGTATTTCAGTTTATGTGCAAAATATGATCAAATTAACTGTACTGTGGAGCTGAAGAAGAAAATGTGTTCAAGCACATTGATTTTCAGAAGCATTGTACCATGTGTGAAAAGATGAGATAAAACTGGCAAGAAGTGCAAATGAATTATGGAAATGATGCAGATTTTGTTTTACTGTGGCTATCAAAAAGGGTCGTAAATAGTCATATTCGATAAATTAAATGGTAATTTGTATGGTAAAAAGCTATTGAGGGTACAGTTGGATTTTGATTCTCTCGTACCTAAAAAGAAATCATGTTAGTCCAACTATTATTATTAGAATAACTGAAAAAGCCAAACATTTATTTAAAACATAAATGTTCATTTTAGAGATGTAATTACCTAAGGAATGAACAAGCTTTACCCCTGCACAGAGCACCCAAATCAACATGGAGGACCAAATAGTCGCCTTAATTCTCACACATCAACTTTATATTTGCCTTTCTGTGGTATCAAGAGCCCACCTTTCATTTCACTGCACCAGTGAAATGAAAGGTGGGCTCTTGATACCAACATTAAAAGATTTTAATTGGTTTTAAGTCTAAATTGAAGATAAAAAAGTACAAGTTGTGAACATATACCGAATAATTCTTGTTTAATAGTTATGGTGTGACCGCCATTTCCCTCATGAAGTGCATTGTTGAATGTGGAATGTTGGTCACTCTTCTTCAGTGGTAGGGCGAACTTTCTTGTGCGATACTGGCAGAAACTGGAAGATGCTGCTGTATACAGCGATCCAGAGCATCCCACACATTCCCAAAGGTTGACATGTCTGGGGGAGTATAACAGTCACAACTGGGATGTTTTCAGCTTCCAGGGCATTGTGTACAGATCCTGGCAATGTGGGCAATTCAATTCAATTTTCAGTTCAATTCAGTTTATTTATATTGCGCCAATTCACAACACATGTCATCTGCTGCAGCATCATCATGTTGCAGCACGAGGTGATGAGGGTGAACGAATGGCCCTCGAGATCTCATCACGGTATCTCTTATGTTTTCAGACTGCCATGGAATAAAACGTACCTGTGTTCATTGTCTATTACACACACCTTCCCATACCATAACATCGGCAAACCATTCACCCACACGTCATACATGCAGTCCGCAATCCGCCCTGTACAGTGAAAACCAGGTTTTATCCATAAGGAAAACACCTCTCCAAAGAGTCAGACGCCATGGAATGTAAGCATCTGTTCACTCAAGTTGATTGTGATGAACTGCTGTCAGTTCTTGACCTCGATGAGGACGACTCGCATGCAAATGAGCTTCCCTGAGACGGTTTCTGACAGTTTGTGCAGAATTCTTTGGTTATGTAATCTGATGGTTGCAGCAGCTGCCCAGGTGGCTGGTCTCAGATGATCTTGGAGGATCTTGAAGATGCTGGATGTGGAGGTCCTTGGCTGATGTGGTTACATTTGGTCTGCGGATGTGATGCTAGCTGGATGTACTACCAAATTCCCTGAAACACCTTTGGAGATGGCTTATGGTAGAGAAATTAACATTTAATTCACAGGCAACAGCTCTGGTGAACATTCCTGCCTTCAGTATGCCAATTGCATGCACCTCAAAACTTGCAACGTCTGTGGCATTGACCTGGTGATAAAATCGCATATTTTAGAGTGACCTATTATAGTGGTCAGCCTAAGGCACACCTGTGCAATAATCATGCCACACCGGTGAGGTAGATGGATTAAACAAATGCTCACTAACAGATTTAGACAGAATTGTGAACAAACTTTGAAATAAATGGGCCTTTTGAGTACAGTCAAGTACAAGTCATAGAAAACGTTCAGCTCATGAAAAATGGAACCAACAACAAAAGTGCATTTATATTTTAGATCAGTGTATGAATCCTAACATTTGAATAGTGAGATTTGTGAGCAGGGCATTCTTATCTGAGCTGTGCTAACTTTGGGAATCCTTCATATTTCCTGTAAGACAACCATTGTTTTAAAGTGATATAGAAAAGATAATACCTCCCAAACATTTGGTTAATTACCATCCCTAAAATAAACAAGTGGGCTCAATAAAATCACTGGCCTTTTTGGTTTTTGTCATATTCTGTGGCATTTAGTTTTAAAATGTAAAATAAATGTAAAACCAACAGTATATAACTTGAAAAACATCTTTCCAGCTTGTGTTAGTGACTGAATTCTGTGCTCGTAATGTAATGTTGGCGTGCTGGTCTTTCTGAGCAGTACATTTGGGCCCCTCCAGCATTCCTGCTGACAGGCAGACTGGAGCTTCAGGCCTAAAGTGGCTCTCTACAGTCCTCTTTGTGGCTGTGCTCTGTTTGGACCCGCTGGTGCTGAGTCATACAGCTGGCCCGTTAGTTCCAGTTAAGCCCACAGCCTCTCAATGTCACGCCTCTAGCTTCAGCAGGACTGAAGATGTCAACCTTTATAAACAGGCTGAAATATAGAAGACTATGAAGTCAGTAGAAACACATCTCCAACATCAGAACAGTCAGAACCACTGATGAATGAAATATCCTGATATATACATGCTCATGTTCACAACGGTCCAGGAAAACAGATCCCTAAACTTCAGACAACAGAATTTTTACACAACAAAATTTACAGATCTGTATAGATCCAAAGCTTCCGATGGAAAAGGAAAAAAAACAGTTTAAGTTGACCAATAAAATTAAAAGACAGATTTGTAGTATTAGATAATGTTTCCCAACCCTGGTCCTCGGGACACTGTCCTTCATGGAATGTGTCCCTGCTCCAAAACACCTGATTCAAGCATTCAGGTTAGAGTTAACCATGATGCTCTACAGCAGGGGTCCCCAAGTTCAATCCTTTAGATGTTTCCCTTCTCCAACCGACCTGATTCAGCACGACATTCAGCTCTGCAGAGGCCTTGTAACGAGACATTCATTTGATTCAAGTGTGTTGGTGTAGGGAAGCATCTAAGAGTTGCAGGATAGTAGCTGTTGAGTAGGTATTGACCCACTGATATTAGGTCTTTTGAAGCAGGAACACATCTAAAACCAAAACTGTAGAATGAGTGGGAATGAGTAATCTGATCTTCACATTACTATAATGTCATTATTAGTTTATGTCTATTTATTAATCATTAAAGACAAATTAACTTGCCTTTTATTAGATTACAATTTAACACTTGTTAAAGCATTTAAATAGTCAGGATTTCCAAATTGTACAATGGAGAAAGTAACCCCTTCAAGCTTCAGTGTTCTGAAGAAAGATTTTATTTTTAATATCAAACAATGAAACAAAATCAAGCTACCCATCACCTCAGACGCCTGCATTCTGGTGTAAGGTGCCAGTAGTCATTTTTAGGAAATATCAATTTTGTTGAGTGTTTAAATTGCAAAAATACATGTTTATCCACTATTGTCCAATACGTAGTGCTCTGTATGGGGAACTTGATATAGTGAGTGAGTGGATGACTGCATGAATTCACGTTTGGAACAGAAATTAACACTGAAAGCATGGGAGGGCAGCGCTAGCAAAGAACAGATGAGGTTTACAAAATAGAAATATCTAACAATTGACACCAAATTAAGACTAAGCTAATAACAAAAACTTACATATAACAATTTACAATATTAGAAAAAGAGGTTAAAAAATCCACAAATCCTTAAAGGCTCTAGTTGTCCTGTTTACCCACACATGCTGATTCTGACACAAATTTGAGAATTACAGCTTACTATTGAACCAATGATTTCAGTTTGTCGTTGAAATCATTCCCTAAAATACTAATATTTTAATTATTCTGGAAAGAACCAAACAGAAAATGACAACAAAAATGAAAAATAAATAATGAGGAGACTCCTGAAAGCTTGTTCAGACAGTGAGCTCCATCTGTGCTGCTGCTTCTACATATTCCCCACAGAACATATCAAACCTCACCAATTTGGGCCATCTATTTCAATTCAATTCAATTCAAAGATACTTTATTGATCCCCGAGGGGAAATTAGAATTCCAGTAGAACCCATCCAAACATACATCATGACACAAGACAAGGGAGACGGGTCACCGAGGCTTTGCTGTCCACTCACAGGCGCTGCCCTTATTAGATGAGAAAAGAGGCCACATTAGGTAAGTAGAGGGAAAAAAAATCATATTTTCACACTTTAACCTTAGCAGGACACAGTTTGAGATTGCAAAAAAAACCTCAGCAAAAAGAAGCAACAAGTTGACAAAACAACATCATGCCGGGAGCGGTGAAGGTGGTGTGAGGGGTGCATATGTTTATCTTGAGCATGTGTGTGTGTGCAATTGAGTGTGTGCAAGTAAGTCTATGAAGTACTGTCACAGAGGCCATTGTCCTTGATGGTACAATGGAAGATTCATCAACCGGCCACAAAGTTCTGAGCAGGTCCACAGATGTCCTCAGGGAAGGGAGGGGGGCAGAGGGAGCAGAGCGTCATGTTTACATAACTTCCAGGAGAAGTTGAAGATAGCCAGCCATCAAGGCCGTGCAGGGGAGCCAGATTCAGAAAAACAATAATTATTTGGGTTAGGCTGACTCTTAATTTTCCATCAGCCTTGAGAGTCTCGCTGGTGCTTCTCAAAGACGAATCCAAACAGCCAAATTTCTGGTCTTTCTGCCGGATCCGAGCGAACAACTTTCTCCAAGATTTATCCCATTTCCCCCCTGAGTCCAGGAACCACAACCTGCCTGTGATCCTGTGTAAGGATCACATCCAGTCTGCGATTCAGCTCACGTAACATCTCAGTCTGAATGTTGATCGCCCTGAGGATCCCATCATACATGCCAGGCAGCTTCACAATTGCCAGAACAGCTGCTTATAATTCTCCGAATTTCTCGATATGCCAGGTAACCGCTGACTCCAAAAAGCAGAAATCCTGATATCAAACATCCAATTATATACACATCTTCCACATCCTCGACTGACATTATCGACAGACACACAATACTCCACTTCTGCCAGGAGTCCATCGTGTATCCAGAGAAAAACGTCCCGTCTGGGCAAGTGGGTTCTCCCGACCCCTGTCTTCTTGTCGAGAAAATTTTATCAATTGCATTGAGAGATTTGCGCTTCCTGTATCATTCTGCATGTGATGCTTCACTGCTGCTGCAGCATGCTTGCTGCTTTTCAGCCCCTCCACCACCCCAGCATCCACTTCAAGATTATGCTGAAAGATATGTTCAGGGGTCGGAGACATTCATCACTCCATGACATTTGAGCAGCAGAGATTAGAGTGATGAGGTCGGGGTCGAGACGCCAAATCCAAATTTATTCACTTCAATAAAGAAGTACATTTAAACATTTGTCTGATTGAACTATTTTCATGCAATTATAACATTGATTTAGCTTGTTATGCATATGTCCGAAAAAAGAGATCATTTCTACTAAATGTTGATGTTTTGTGATCCTGTTTTTACAGAACTATGCCGAAGCAGTGGGGACTAATTGGAATGAACCCTGTTTAGAGGTTTTATCTATATTTAATTCATTAATTCAAAAGATTTAGACACACTTTCTCATTTAAAGGTTTTCTTTATGTTTATGACTATTTACATTGTATGTAGATTCCCCCTGAAGGAATCAAACTGTGAATGAACACATATGCAGTAATGTAGCAAACGTAAAATTGTAAAATAACTTTGTTTTTATATTCCTTAAAGTAGCCGCCCTTTGCTGTGATGACTGAAATATTAACCTTTGACTCTCTCTCAATGAACCTCTGGGAAGTTCTTTCAAGACCCTTTGAAATACCATTTCAAGTTACCACCTCATGAAGCTCAGGGAAAGAACGCCAAGAGAGCAAAGCAGTAATCAGAGCAAGGGAGACTATTTGGAAGAATCTAAAATATAAAAATGTTTAGAGTTATTTTGCACTTTTTGTCTACTATATACAGGGGTTGGACAATGAAACTGAAACACCTGTCATTTTAGTGTGGGAGGTTTCATAGCTAAATTGGACCAGCCTGGTAGCCAGTCTTCATTGATTGCACATTGCACCAGTAAGAGCAGAGTGTGAAGGTTCAATTAGCAGGGTAAGAGCACAGTTTTGCTCAAAATATTGAAATGCACACAACATTATGGGTGACATACCAGAGTTCAAAAGAGGACAAATTGTTGGTGCACGTCTTGCTGGCACATCTGTGACCAAGACAGCAAGTCTTTGTGATGTATCAAGAGCCACGGTATCCAGGGTAATGTCAGCATACCACCAAGAAGGACGAACCACATCCAACAGGATTAACTGTGGACGCAAGAGGAAACTGTCTGAAAGGGATGTTCGGGTGCTAACCCAGATTGTATCCAAAAAACATAAAACCACGGCTGCCCAAATCACGGCAGAATTAAATGTGCACCTCAACTCTCCTGTTTCTACTAGAACTGTCCGTCAGGAGCTCCACAGGGTCAATATACACGGCCGGACTGCTATAGCCAAACCTTTGGTCGCTCATGCCAATGCCAAACGTCGGTTTCAATGGTGCAAGGAGCGCAAATCTTGGTCTGTGGACAATGTGAAACATGTATTGTTCTCTGATGAGTCCACCTTTACTGTTTTCCTCACATCCGGGAGAGTTACGGTGTGGAGAAGCCCCAAAGAAGCGTATCACCCAGACTGTTGCATGCCCAGAGTGAAGCATGGGGGTGGATCAGTGATGGTTTGGGCTGCCATATCATGGTATTCCCTTGGCCCAATACTTGTGCTAGACGGGCGCGTCACTGCCAAGGACTACAGAACCATTCTTGAGGACCATGTGTATCCAATGGTTCAAACATTGTATCCTGAAGGCGGTGCCGTGTATCAGGATGACAATGCACCAATACACACAGCAAGACTGGTGAAAGATTGGTTTGATGAACATGAAAGTGAAGTTGAACATCTCCCATGGCCTGCACAGTCACCAGATCTAAATATTATTGAGCCACTTTGGGGTGTTTTGGAGGAGTGAGTCAGGAAACGTTTTCCTCCACCAGTATCACGTAGTGACCTGACCACTATCCTGCAAGAAGAATGGCTTAAAATCCCTCTGACCACTGTGCAGGACTTGTATATGTCATTCCCAAGACGTATTGACGCTGTATTGGCCGTAAAAGGAGGCCCTACACCATACTAATAAATTATTGTGGTCTAAAACCAGGTGTTTCAGTTTCATTGTCCAACCCCTGTAACTCCATGTGTGTTCATTCATAGCTTTGTTGCCTTTTTGAGAATCTACAATGTAAGTAGTAGTGAGAATAAAGAGACCCATTAAGTGAGAATGTGTTTTTAAAACTTTTGACTGGTAGTGTATGTCTGGCCTTGGTATGTTGAGGAGGGTGGAGCTGAGCCAGGGTTGTTTACAGCTTGTTGGCAAGGATTCGGTTTGGTATGTGGTCATGTACATTCAGACAACCCTGAAGTTGAAGAATGACACAGAGGGTCACATTGGTTCTTTTAAGGCATAAAATGCCAGAACATGCTAACTTAATTGGTTGTAGTGTCTTCCAGGCCTGGGATTAGCTTTACTCCATCAGTATTATGTTCTGCCTTGTACCTCCATTTTGGCAGTTTGTCCTGGAGATTAGACATTCTCCCCAAAGCTAATACACCACTCTGCAGTTTGACTTGGCCCCTCCATCTTCAGGGAGGCAGGAGAAGCAACAGACAGTATGAGCACATTCAAGCTCTCCCTATTTGGATGCTTAATAATCAGGAAAAATTACCTCAGTGACCAGATCTAAGGCAACAGCGGTGATTGTCAGAAAAATCCACAGGGCCGAAACAATTAGTGTCAGCGTGATGATGCAACCATGCTATTAATCCTTCAAGATGGAGCCTTTTAAGTCAACAAATCTCTGCCAGACTTACTGTGCCATCTTGTTTAACCTCCATTAACAGAAACCAATTGGGATTCAAGACACTGTGTTGTTTTTCTTCTTGTACAGCATCAACACTCTAAGCCAGATAATAAAATCAAAGGAGACTTTATTCACTGGCTCCCAGAAACAATAGGAGTGACTTTATGACCAAAAGAAATCCTTTATGTTGTGTTTTTACTGCTTGCAGCAAAACAGCAGTCATCTGTGCTACTGTTCCAGCAAATATAACCATGCATGCTGCAGGATTTATTATTATTTTTTCAGGGAATGTCCCATATGCATGCTGAGCTGTCATTTAAGTATAATCTAGATGATCAGCTGGTTTGGTCAGCTGTTTGATTTCTGCTCTTAAATCTTTGGAAACTTATTTTTGATATTTAGACCCAATTTTACTGGTTGACTAGGTGAATTTATTTAGAAAAAAAAATAGAAATGAATGACTAATTGGAATGAGAGAAAAGTGAGAAAAGATTAATCCAATATTATAAAACGTGTTTTTCCCTGTGTGTTTATCCTGAATTTAACCAGTCAATAACTAAATGTACTTAGTGTTTTTAGCAACATATTTATTTTTCTTGTTGGCCTATAATCTTCTGTTTTTGCACTGTGGGACATGCAAAAAAGGCATTTGGTCACAATCTTATTTCTAAAATGTGCTCTGGTAAAAATAAGCCCGAAAAAAAGGTTTGGAGAAGAGCTGAGCCTCGTGGTTGTCAAGGTAGTGGGTGAAAAGGGTTTTGTAACGCAGTCTCAGTTAGTCAATCTGAAGTTCAGATTGTGTTTGCACTCCTCGAACCTTTCTTCCTTACCCTGCTCCCCCTCGTACTCGACCATGCATCAGTCTCTGGAACCAGCAGGATCTCTAATAACCTGAACTTAACGCACAAAGACCAGACACTTTCAAACCTGCTACTTACCTTCTCTGTCTGAAGCAAATGTATAGATAGTGACCAGTATTGATATTCTTACAGTGCCTTACATAAAATATTTATGCTTCTGAACTTCAAACTTCAATGTATTTGATGTGGATTTTTTGTGATAGATTCACTCAATCTTTTCTACAACAGAAAATCTGAAAAGTGATTGCATTCATGCCCCTTTAGTCAAAACTTTGCGAACAATCTTTCGATGCAATTACAGAAAGTCTTTTTGTGGTTTTCCACTACCAGCTTTGTGCAATGTTCCTTGTAAATCAGCTTAAGCTAAATGGAAAGGACGTGTGAACTCCAGTTTTCAAGTCTTGCAACAGATTCTAAATTTGGATTTATGCCTTGACTTGGACTAGGCCATTCTAACTCATTCATAAGTTTTGATAAAAACCACTCGATTGTAGTTCTGACTGTATGTTTTAGGATCTCAAGTCCTTTGTGACCTCCACAGGGCTTTCTTGACCTGTATGTAACTTCATCTGTCGTCCCATCAACTCTAACCAGCTTGCCAAGCACACTATGAACACATTTTGCTCTTTTTTGTGTTAACAGCAAAATTACTGTATTAACAACTGTTTTTTACTGTTGAAGTAAAGTATGGTATGTCACTGTGGAGTTCATGGTGTTCACAGTAAAACTACTGTATTTTCTGTTTATATAGTCTTCCTCTAGATTTACAATGCATTCTACACCTTTCCCCTTATTTATTATCTTTGTCCTGCTTATAAAACAATGTTTTTGTTTTCTGCTTCAATAGTTATGACATCTTTCCAACATCCCCCATTTTTAATCAAAGTCCTTTTTGTCTCTATGTTTTTAGGAGTGCATGTGTGGTCAGGTTAGATTTGCGGCTAGAGCCTGTCACACAAATTCCTTTTCATTCGCTTGGAGCAGAAAGAAAGAGAGTAGGACAAAAAGGGGGTGAACGTAGGAGTGAAAGAGTGAGTCAGAGGCAGACTGGAAGGCGGGAGGAAAAGGGGGAGATGATGAAGAAAAAAGCATCCAGGAGACATTTGTAGTTGAGTGGACGAGCACGGACAATCCCTGGCCACAGCCTTTTGAGTGTCATGTAGACTAGTCCCTCACTATCCCCTTTTTGTTCCATTCAATGCCTGCCACCCTCCCTCCTTGCTGCCCCACCCCGTGGCCTCTCTGCTTTGGACTTGGGGGGTGGGGGGTTGCTCCCTCTATAAAACCCCTGTTTGTGCACTGAGCGATCTTATTCCCCCAGCATGGAGAGCCAGAGAGTCCAGTCCTCGTACAGGAAACGTTTTGGGCCTCAGGGCAGCTCAGGCCCCAGAATTGGAAACCTGTCTTCCAACCGCCTCTCCTGGCATGGCACCCCCCGAACCATCACCCACTCCAGCCCCATATCCAGGATCTCCCTGGGCTCTGCCAGCACGGCCCTGCTGCTGGGAAGTCCCGGGGACCGGTTGGACTTCTCAGCCGACTCCTTGATGAAGGCACATTATAAAGAAACGCGCACAAATGAGAAGATGGAGATGATGGGCCTGAACGACCGCTTTGCCAGCTACATAGAGAAGGTGCGCTTGCTGGAGCAGCAGAACAAGATGCTGGTGGTTGAGCTAAACCAGCTCAAGGTGAAGGAGCCCAGCAGACTGGGAGACATCTACCAGGATGAGCTCAGGGAGCTTCGGAGACAGGTGGATGGCCTCACCAATGGCAAGGCTCGGCTGGAGGTCGAGAGGGACAACCTCACTGCAGATCTGGCCACACTGAAGGAGAGGTAAAACAAGGGAGGGTGGGACTCCAGAGGGAGGAGGATCATTTCAGTGTGTAGTCACACTTTGTGCCTACCCTTTGGGTTGTGTCACTTAGTTTAATGTTTTACATACTGTTACAGAAATGGTAACATAGCTGAAACTTCTGGAAATCTTCAATTAATAAAAAGGAACTGACATTGTTTTCCAATATTGTTAGTTTCAAAGTTCAGATTATACAAAGACAGAGTGCCTTGCAAAAAAATCATATCCTCATTGTTTGCACTGGAACTCATTTCAGCTAAGAATGTAAAGGGGCTTATTACAAATACTTGTCATATTTTTCAAAACATTTTTGTAAAATGTTCCATTTGCTTTCATTTTATTCTGGTCCTTCTCATAAAATCCCAGTAAAATACGATGAGGTTTGTGGTTGTAACTTCCAAAAATGTGACAGATTTAACACTTTTGAAAGGCACTGCAAATTTTTACAAATTCACAAGTGGAAAAAAACAATGGATTTTATAGATGTGGTCTCATTAATTTTGCTTAATTTTGTTCATTCTGGGCTGGTCCTGACACATTTTATCGCGTTTTCTTTTGGAAAATAAAATCACAAAGGGTAATTTTAATTAATTACGGCACAAATAAAGATTAACTCTTCGCATATGTGTATTTATTGGTTTTATTAGCAATTTGTTGGAATGCAAACTGCTATGGCCTGCTGGAGCTTTATTCCCTATATATAAACTTGATCCTGACTGAACCCGTCACCGCTTTTGAGAGACTGTGGAGGAATGAGGGGTTGCACAATGGTGGCTCCTCACAAAGGGATCCAACAGCCAGGCTGCTGTTCTCTTCTCCTCTCTTTTTATCAGTAATGTATTCAGAAACATCACCTCGCCAGGCGTATTTCATTTCTCCTAACATGCGTGGCTGGAATCAACAATTTAATTTTGCCTCGAGAAGCACTGAAAGTCTGATGGTAGGACGGTCCACTTCAGAGTTCTCCCTGCTCTCTGACTGTGCAGCTGCTCGTCCTGTGAAAGATTGCAAAGTCATCAGTGATCAGGGTCAAAGGTCTCTTTTCATGTTCCCGCTGATTTTTGTGCAACACCGTATGAAGCTGTACAGATGTGATGCAAAGTCTCAGTGTATTTTGTTCCATGTCTGTGTGCGACAGATGGATCGTGGGGTGGTCTGTCGCTGTTCAGGTCTATCTTAATATGCATTCTGTGTGTGTGTGTGTGTGTGTGTGTGTGTGTGTGTGTGTGTGTGTGTGTGTAGTCCACCCCGTGGGAAAGGCTTTTGGCTGTTAGATTAGAGTAAACGTGCAATGATGCATAAGCTGTCCATTTAGCTGAGACCTGTTGCTCCTCTGTAGCAGGAAAAAGAGCCAGATGAAAGTCTAATCAAAGTGCTTCAAATATACTTCATTCACAGGCATGAAAAATCTAATTTCACTGACAGATGAAATACATGCATTATTCACCTTATAGATTTAACACTGTAGCATTCACAACTTGATCACCAGCTAAGTCATGCTGCCACAGATTGAAGCACACCATAAGTGCTTTACTGACCTGAGCATGGTGAATTTATGAAATGATGGCACCTGACTAACTTTCTGATTAATGTGTTTAATATTTATTTGAGTTATGAAATGTACCCATAGGGTCAGCTGATCCTTTAATATGAGAAAAACCAAATGTAATGACATTAAGACGTCATGGAAAGTATCTGACCTGGTCACAGCACAGCAGAACACAGTGAATTCCACACAATTGTTCCTAATTCACATGCATTATTCAAAAGCAATGCAGATATGGTTAAGCCCAATATTATTCATTACCTTGACAGATTTAGACAGATTTTTCTTCACTCAACCAACAAGTTTTTTTCCGATTGGAAGTGAGACAAGCATTTGGCAAATGCTTTTTAAAAACATGTAAATGTCAATTTTTGGTAAATAAAATCAGTTTTTATGTACATTTTATAAAGAATTGGTATGTTTAGAATTATTTACACTATTTTCAGTAAACAGTTCCAATCAGTTGCAATCCAATTTTATGTATAAAGCCCTTTAAAAAGTCCTCAAAGGGAACAAAGTGCTGAACAGTACAAGTAGGAGTTACGCTCATAAATATAAGAATAAAAACAACAAATAAAGACAAGCAATAAAAAAGAAGCAAAAAAACATAAAATCAACAAATTAAAAGATGGAGAAAGCCATAGTAAAAAGATGAGTTTTAAGTGAAAGTATTTCCTCTGAGCTTAAACCTGGTTTTGGGTACATTCAGAATCAGCTGATTAGCAGATCTGAAAGAACAGGAAGGTATCTAAGCGTGTAGCAGCTCAGAAAGGTATGGAGGAGCACAACTATTTAAAGATTTTAAAACAATAAAACCAATTCTAAAATGGATTGGCAATTAGTGCAAGGATTTTAAGAAAGAGGTAATGTGCTCAAACTTCCGTTCAAAGCGGGCAAGGGAGCCAACGTCTAAAAGGCAGAGGCGGGAGGGTTACCGAAAACTATTACCTCAGTTTTCTTTTCATTAAAGCTTAAAACGTTTCAGGACATCTAAGCCCAGACTTCATCTAGGTAGTCAAGTAAGTGTTGAACTGATGGGGTGTCCTTTCTGCTGAGAGGCAGGCACAGGGGTTGGACAATGAAACTGAAACACCTGTCATTTTAGTGTGGGAGGTTTCATGGCTAAATTGGACCAGCCTGGTAGCCAGTCTTCATTGATTGCACATTGCACCAGTAAGAGCAGAGTGTGAAGGTTCAATTAGCAGGGTAAGAGCACAGTTTTGCTCAAAATATTGAAATACACACAACATTATGGGTGACATACCAGAGTTCAAATGAGGATAAATTGTTGGTGCACATCTTGCTGGCGCATCTGTGACCAAGACAGCAAGTCTTTGTGATGTATCAAGAGCCACGGTATCCAGGGTAATGTCAGCATACCACCAAGAAGGACGAACCACATCCAACAGGATTAACTGTGGACGCAAGAGGAAGCTGTCTGAAAGGGATGTTCGAGTGCTAACCCGGATTGTATCCAAAAAACATTAAACCACGGCTGCCCAAATCACGGCAGAATTAAATGTGCACCTCAACTCTCCTGTTTCCACCAGAACTGTCCGTCGGGAGCTCCACAGGGTCAATATATACGGTTGGGCTGCTATAACCAAACCTTTGGTCACTCGTGCCAATGCCAAACTTCGGTTTCAATGGTGCAAGGAGCACAAATCTTGGGCTGTGGACAATGTGAAACATATATTGTTCTCTGATGAGTCCACCTTTGCTGTTCAAACATTGTATCCTGAAGGTGGTGCCGTGTATCAGGATGACAATGCACCAATACACACAGCAAGACTGGTGAAAGATCGGTTTGATGAACATGAAAGTGAAGTTGAACATCTCCCATGGCCTGCACAGTCACCAGATCTAAATATTATTGAGCCACTTTGGGTGTTTTGGAGGAGCGAGTCAGGAAACATTTTCCTCCACCAGTATCACGTAGTGACCTGGCCACTATCCCGCAAGAAGAATGGCTTAAAATCCCTCTGACCACTGTGCAGGACTTGTATATGTCATTCCCAAGACGAATTGACGCTGTATTGGCTGTGGCGACTGTGGCTCAGTAGGAAGAGTAGTCGTCTTGCAATTGGAAGGTTGTGGGTTTGATTCCAGCTTCCTCCTGCTGTATGTCAATGTGCCCCTGGGCAAGGCACTTAATCTCAAGTTGCCTACCGATCTGCGTATCGGTGTATTAATGTGTGAGTGAATGTGGCTCTAGTGTAAAGCGCTTTGAGCGGTCTGTATGACTGGAAGGGCTATATAAATTCAGTCCATTTACCATAAAACCAGGTGTTTCAGTTTCATTGTCCAACCCCTGTACATTTGTATGTCATCCAGGCGCGTACTTAGACCTGGAGCCCCGGATGTTTTCTGAATAGCCCTGGACTTCTTGATAGAAGAAATTTACAAGTATTAAAAAGATGCAGCCACAAAATGGTATTGGACTTCACATTTTGATTTAAAAACAATCAGATTATGAGTTAAAAGGAGAAGACATAAAATATTTATTTGCGCACTCGTACCGAAAATGAGCAACTACGCGCACAGCCAGAGACGGACTCCATTCTGGAGAAGTCCAGAACAGCCGTTTACTCCAGGTCGACCTACCTCCTTCATTACCTGAAAGGTTACACTGAGCGGCTCAAACTGGGCTCATTTCAGAGCAACCGCGGAGCCAACCAAAGAGAGGGAGTCTGGTAGGTGTGTTCAGGAACAGACGAAGATAGCGGTAAAACCTGAATGCTGACTCGGAATGGGCTGATTGTAAGTTACAGCTAATCACTGATTCAACCAGCAAGACATGAGGTGGAGGTTCACGCTAATGAGCATCATCAGAGTCATGATGAGGGACTTTCACCTGAGCTACAGGTGAAGTTAAATGATCTGTCTGTGATAGAAAACAGTAGCAACCTTCTCTGTGAGCTTCTAGACGGATTTGCATTATAATGTGAAAATATCTGGTCCTTTACTTCAGAGCATTTAATTCTAACGTAGATGAACACATTAAAAGGTCCTTCAGATCAACACATTGATCTCATTGCAGCAGCCGGTCTGATAGTCTAGTTCTACATGTAGACAGAACCAGGTGTTGCTCAATAAACCAGGAAAATATCTCCTGGTTCCAGAAAGACGTAGAAAGAGCAAAAGTAAGCCTCCCTCTTCTCTTTCATATCTTCTGTGCTGATTCTAAACATGCAGCTCTGGCTTTAAAGATGCAGGATAATTAAGAAATACATCATAGCAAATAATCAGTAATATTATATAAACTAAACAAATTAACCAAGGATACAGTTTTACTGAGGGTGAGACATACATACCATATGTATACAGTTATTAATAACTGTAATATTAGTACTGATAAGGTCCAGGATGAGGCTCTATGCTATATTTTAAACACCACAACTTAACACCTTTTCCTCTCGAAGTGTTTAATAGTAAGAACTGCACTAATGTCTCACATGTTCAGTGCAGAACAAAAGACTGTGTTGAAAAATTCAATTCAATTCAGTTTCAAAATGTTTCTTTTATTTTTGGCAGGACAAATTTTTTCAGAAGAGGAATGAAGGGCTGAAAAGATGGCGATAAAAGAGAACAGGTTCATAAAATAACAATTTTAATAAAATGTTTAGAAAGCTCTTGGCATAATAAAATAAATGTGTTTTAGGATTTTACCATTTGACTAAGATTTAGGAAAATCAACCTTATTCCACTCTCCTTTTTTGAAATAAAAGAATAAAGACAATGGAGCCTGAGGAGTGGAACACTTTGATGAGAATGTAACGTTTAAAAAGGTTATTTATGTAGTTGACAAAAGAAGCACATTTATCTGGCCCACAGTAAACATCTCTGAGTTTAAGAAAAACTTTTGTCACCAAAAATTCAGATTACGTTCTTTTCTAAATACCTCAAAATGTGTCATTATTTGCTTCAGCAAAATGGTTTTTCATCAGGCCTAAACTCTGTTTCTCCTTGTCCTTCATTCAGCTTCTAACAAAAATTAAAAGTGAAATTATTGCAAACCTTTTTTGTTTGATTCACAATAATTTACATTCAGTCTAAAACCAGCCGAGACAGAGTACTGGTACAATATGTCCTATATTATTTTAATTTTAAATTACCTATAAATTGTCTTATTTAAATCTAAATATTTTGGATTTGGGTTAAAGCCCCCAATGTTTTGAGGCCCTAAAATGCCCCTGGTGTCATCTGCATAACAGTGAAAAAGTATACTATGCTTTCTCAGAATAGAGCCGAGGGGAAGAGGGTAGAGAGAAAATTAAAGGGGTCCTAGAATAGAGCCTCAAGGAACTGCACCTACTAGGGGGGCAGAAGAGGAAGAAGACCTACAGAGGCTGACACACAATGTACTTTCAATTAAAAAATGATTTGCCTTACAGAAATAAAACCCTTCTTTAAATTACAGGCCAACTTTTTCCATGTTTCCATTGATACTTTGATCATGGATCTTGGGTAATGAGCTCCAAGTCTTTGAGGCTGGAGGGCTCCCTCCACAGATTCTTTATCAATTTCAAGTCAGGACTCTGGCTGGGGTCATTCCAAAACAACAATAGTACTCCCAGTCAGAACAAACATGTTAGTAAGACTAAAAGATTGCTTTAAACCTAAGTTTGCCAGGGGTATAAATAATGTTGGGCTTACCTGTACAGGTTGAAGTACAGGTTAAAAAAAATCTCAATTTCCTCAAATTTAGACCCATGTTACACGTGTTTTTTAAATCATCTGCAGACATGGCAAGATGGGCAACAACTTCATAAAGGACCCGACAAAAATAGCAATTGCTTTAATTTCCAGTAACCTAACTCAAAATTTGTTACGGATTTTTGATGTTCTTTTAAAATGTTACAGTAAATGAAAAAAATTTAAGTTTAACAGTGAACAGGAGGCTTGTTGTGTTTCTTTGAATTTGTTTTTCCTTCTTCTATGTAGCTGTGTCACAAATTAAATGTGCAAATCTGTTTAAACCCTAACCATAGCCGCATTAAAAAAGGTGCTGATCGAAATGTTGTGCATGCAAAACAGAATAGGAAAATCAAATCAAAATAGTCAAATATTAATAAAACAATAATTTATTAAAAGAAACATAACTCAGTCAGATTGAAAATTTCAAATACACATTTTTAAAATGTACTTTATTGTCTCAATTAAGATGCAGTTGGTGCATTCACCTCTTTATTCTGGTCTGTACAACCCTGTTATGAATTTCAGAAAGCGTTTCTGTCTTTTTTCAACAGACTGCAAGATGAGATGGCTCTACGACAGGAAGCAGAGAACAGTTTGAATACATTCAGACAGGTAAACTTGTTTTGCTTAAATTACTAGCCTCAAATTTTAGGTTGTTCAAATTTTTTGACAGCCAAATCTTTTTCCCTCCTTCTTTCTCAATCTTTGCAAAGGATGTGGATGAGGCAGCTCTCAATCGAGTCCAGCTGGAGAGAAAGATTGAAGCCCTGCAGGACGAGATCAAATTCCTGAGGAAAATTCATGAGGAGGTGAGAATCAACATTAAAAACTAGATGAAATGAAAGATAAGAACTGTTTCGTTTTTTTCGTTTTGGTTTACATTTGTAACGTTTTTTCTTTCAGGAGCTGCGTGAGTTACAGGATCAGATTGTGGCCCAGCAGGTTCATGTTGATCTGGATGTGTCTAAACCAGACTTAACTGCTGCTCTGAGAGACATCAGAGTTCAGTATGAGAATATGGCGACTTCCAACATGCATGAAACAGAGGAGTGGTACCGATCCAAGGTTAGAAAACTTACCTGCTGTTTCTCAATAAATATTTTCTGTGCAAATACAGAATGCTTCATTGGAAAAATTTGTGTAATGTCAGAAGATTTACAGAAAACATACAGCAGTATTGGACTGTTTGATTTTCTTTCTAGTTTGCTGACCTGACAGATGCAGCCAATCGAAATGCAGAAGCACTGCGCCAAGCCAAGCAAGACGCCAACGAATATCGCCGTCAGGTCCAAGCTTTGACCTGTGACCTGGATGCTCTTCGTGGCACAGTAAGTCCTCCAGACCTCAGACAAAACTGCATGAAAAGTATCCATCATGTTCATTTCAATTTACAGAATAATGACCTTTGTGTCCTTCCTTCATCTGTTAAAATGTGGGAGTTTAAATAAGGAGAAACTATCATAAATAAATTGTTTGCGTTCTCAAAAAGTCATGCATTTACTGGATTGAAATGCAAGCACCAGGTTTCTCGAATCTGTTTAATCTGAAACCTGATATTTCTCTTCCTTAAGAATGAGTCTCTGGAACGCCAGTTTCGGGAAATGGAGGACCGCTGTGCCATGGAGACCGCTGGGTACCAGGATACGGTGAGCCGTCTGGAGGAGGAGATTCAGGCCTTGAAAGAAGAGATGGCTAGGCATCTGCAGGAGTACCAGGATCTTCTCAATGTCAAACTGGCTCTAGATATTGAGATAGCCACCTACAGGAAACTGCTGGAGGGAGAGGAGAGCAGGTGAGCTAGAACTTTGCAAACTGGTTCTGTTTGACCTTAGCAACAAATACAGTATGAAACAAAAGATTTACCTTTTTCTTTCTCTTTTCCATCAGGATCACCATTCCAGTTCAGAGCTTTGCCAACCTGCAGTTTAGAGGTCAGAATAGAGCAATAATGTTTTTTTATAATAAAATGTTTTTGTTCTTTGTGTGTTTGCTGAGAGAGTGTAATTTTCTTAAACTGCGAGAGTAAAAAGTACAAGTTCAGCTGTTCTTATTGAAACTCGCTCATTATTTATGTTTTAATGAGTCAGAGTTTCTTGTAATCTAATTTCCGAAGGATTTCTGAAGCAGGGGTTTGCCTGGGCACATAAACTTTGTGTCAAAGGCCATCCAGTTAAATAGCTTACCTAGGATAGTTTGTCTTGCCACTTCAGGTAATTTAAATAATGAAATAAGATAAAATAAAATTAAGTCAATGTTGGCTGGTTTGTTTATTTTAAATTTTTTTGCAAATCGATCATCTTTTTTACTATAATAAACTGTGTGCATATTAATTAAAACATGAAAAGACATCATTACTTAACAATAGTATTTACAAATGGACAGTTTATATTTCTCATATTCTAATTAAATAATCTAATATTCACATATATTTTCGTTGTCCGATGAGCTAACCCCTCCCTCCTACTTCCCCATGTCTAAAGGGATTGCTCAATCAGCTCTCCATCCAACGGGTCTGGACTTCCCTAAACCTGAAAGGTCTTACTAAGCAGGTTTACTGAAAGTTCTGTTTAAGCTGGTGTCAGGAATTGACTCGCCTAGCCTCTGACAGCTTTCATACAAAAGTCTCGCCCTTCTTCAACTGGAAGTCTGGACGACTGAGTAGCCTATCGCAGTCATCCACACTTTCAACAGTCACTTTTGTTCACGGCTGCTCATTCCTTAATTTTACAACTGGCTCTTGGTATATGGGCTAGGTTAATTTTAGTGGCTCAGCATGAGCCCCAAGGGCGCTGTTTTAACAAACTTGGCTAAGGCATCCTATAAAAACCTCCTAAAATATCTTAGAACCAGGCAACAAGACTTTTTTACCACAAATGAAAACCCAAAAATAAGGTAACTCAATTAATTGAATGTCCACGATTTAACTAGAATTTTCATATGCTTTCTTTAATTAGCAACGCTTATGCAGGGGTCAGTAACAGCTTCAATTCGGCAACATGTAATAATTTCAATAATAGAAATAAATCAATCAATTCAACCTGTCTTTCCCTGATGCGGAAACTAATGAGGTTGGAGAGGCTTTGAAGACGGAGGCTCATCCATGCACCTGATGGAGATGTGTCTTCTGGTATCAATGAGTGGTTTCTTGAAGGGAATACGACTTAATCTTCAGTTTTCTTCCTTTAAGTGGCAGGCACTGATGCTCCAGGCTTTGATGGTTAAACAGGATCTTTGTTGTTATGTCTCCGAAGACAGTAGTTTCCAGAGGCTGAAGAGTTGAAGGAAACCCGGAGACATAAATGAGGTTGATTCAGGACTTCCAGAAGCCTGAAACTTAGAGCAATCAGCTGTTCACCGATCAAGTTCACTTCTGTGGTCTGGATAAAAAGGCTTTAGATGAAATCAGATTCTTAATTTTGAGGCACAGTCCTTCAGGACACATGGGTTGATCCTCTTTTTAATGCAGTCGATCAGCTGGGCTGTGTCTCTGGTCCTCTGATTCATCTGTAGCGTCTCTCCGATCTTGTTCGCTGGTCTTCTGCGAGGAAACAATCAGAATCAGAATCAGAAAAGCTTTATTGCCAAGTACGTTTTTGGACATACAAGGAATTTGTTTTGGCGTAGTCGGTGCAATACAATACAAATTAAACAGTATAAACATATCTACAATATAATATAAATATATGTGCACAGTTTTAAGTGAGTGAGAGTAAATGTAGAGCAGTATAAGATGCCAGAGCGGTACAACAGTGCAGGTGATCATTGTGCAAGTATGGCAGTGCAAGTAAAGTAGGAGTCCAAGCTGAGTGTTACTGTAACAACCAACTAGTTCCTCTATTCTTGCCCATTTTATAGAGCATTTCCACCAAACTCTTTGTGCTCATTGGCCAGTGGTTGTTGCCATGGATGTCCCATTGGTCACCCATAACATAAGGTGATTTTCTGGAATTTCCCGAGTCGTGTCCATATCAGACATGGCATCATCACCTCAGTCTTGAGCTGTCTGCTGGCCTCTTCTTGACCTGCGCCCCCGCCTCAGTCATCAGCCTTGTGCTGTAAGCTGCAGCTCTCACTTCCCCAATTCCTGAACATCTGCTCTATTCCTGTCTCACTCAACGTTACACTTCCTCTTAAACAGAGGCTTTAATTCTTACATCGGTGCTGCTCAAACTTTTAGTTACAGCGTTTACTTCATTTACAGTTTAAAACCATTACTTAAACTTCATCCTTTTTATGCATACACCACACAACATTATCTCTTTCATATATTGCTGATTGAGAATTTTCAAACCTTAATAATTATCAGTTCTCAATCATATGTTTTAACTTGAAAATCAAAGATTACTTATTTCATTTAATACTTGTTTAACTTGATAATCAAAGATTACTAATTTCATTTAATACTTGTAGAAAATGGAAAATCACCATACATTATTCCTTTGGTTACATTTCTTGGTTATACATCTGCAAAAGACAAGGCAATTAATATGTGACGACACACAGGCCTCTCCAGTCTCTCAGTTCTAGAATATGAGAATATGCTTGTTTCACCCTCTTCTGCTTCAACTGTGTATTTTAATAATTATTGCATGGATTACACAAAAGGATATTTATTGTAATTTTTATGGATTTAACTGTGAGCAGTTAATGAATGTTGCATTAATTACATGGAAAGATCTCACCTTATTTTGACAATATTCTATTTAAAAAACAAGTTAAGGATGTGAAATCTAATTATTGTAAATATTCTGTATTTATTGTAAAGTTGTACTTTAGTACAAAGGGAGGGCAATATTTTTCCAGAATACAGAGAGATTTTCTTGCATCCTCCAGTGGAGCTAAAGGCCTTTTACTTCTGTTTATTGGTTAGAAACTAATTTGGATACTAAAACCCCAGAGGCCCATGTTAAGAGGAGCATCCTGGTTCGAACTGTAGAGACCAGAGATGGGGAGGTAGGAGCTTGAACACATTGCACTTCTCATGTTTTTCCTCTGGGTGGAAATGTTGAACCCTTTTCAGTTTTCCATTCATATGTATCTTGTTAGAGAAGTGCTACTTTTTGCTGTTTTTAACCATGTTTTTTTTTTTTTTTTCAGATCATTAAGGAATCAACCACTGAGCACAAAGACCTTCCCTGAATTATTAAGTCCAGTCTTCCCATTATGTCCTCAAACATGTTCTGAGGCTTCTGAATGAATTTTTCCTTTATTTTCATTTCAAACCTCAAAGCTGCCTCTATTCCTATCGGACCTTCCCCCTCATCTTTCCATTACGAACTGTTTTCTAATCAATTAACCTGCCTCATAACACATTACCAAATAATATACTTTAAGACTAAAATGTCAATTTTAAGGTTGAGGCAGTCATCCCAACCTGTAACTAATTCTAATAGTTGTACAAGTTTATTGTAGCTGACCAGATTTGTTGCATTGATTCCAGTTATCTATCATAGAAGAGGGCCTGAAATGTAGTGATTGTGTTCATGTAATATGTAGCATTGTGGAGGCTGACGTGTGGTTACGTGTATGTGAAATGTGGCGGGCAGGAGGGAATTATTGGTTTGTAAACTCAGAAATTAGATTTAGGTAAGGAATGGGAGATAGCAGCTTTTGACAGAATTATAGCTGAATCCCAGAAGTTTGCTTCTACAGTTTGTCGGGTGCTATTTTTTATTTCCTTCAGATACTTCATCCACTTCTCTTACTTAAAGTCCTGCTCATCTGAACAGTGTTTTTTTTTAACGTCTAACAAAATAAGACAGGAGCAGATTAATTCCTTTTTTTTTTTTTTGTAAAGATTTGTGCAAAGTTATGCATCCTGGAATGGTAATGAAGTTTCTGCACTTTTTCCTTAAGCAGTTTGCATTGTCTGGTGTTTGGCACTGAAGCAGAGTGACTCCTAACAGTGTTTCAGTGTGAATAATCCTAAATATCACCAGTCAAAAGGGACAGTCTCTTTTAATCAGTCAGAGGAGTTAAAAATAAACCTCCTCTTCTCTGCATCAAGCATTCATGAATGCTTCCTGATAAAGACTACAATTTTTGTCACCCCAAAGTGCCAGGACAGGCCTCCCATTTTGCAGACAAGATAAAGACGGACAGGAGTAAAATGTGTGGAAGCTAATGCAACCTTTGCCCTTGGGCGACTATACAGGTGTTTCTGCTCACAAATCGATAGCCAGTTTTTGTAGTGTTAGCCAGATAGTGGCTGCTGATGCAGAGCCAGAGCAGAGCAGCAGAGCTCTGGCTCTAATTTGTTTTTAGTTTTAGTTTTGAAGGAGATGATGTTGGAGTTAGAAAGATAGAGGCACATCAGAGCTCAAACAGTCATCCAGTCCCTGGTTTTTGTTAGAAAACTCTGACTGAAACATGCTGACAGGCGCTGCCACTAACGAGAATGAAGAGCCAGGTCTGTCCATGCTTGTCACCAAGGACACCTTTTGATTCATGCCTCCAACTTTGTAGCCTCCCTAACTTCCAGCATTGTTGCCTTTTCTTTCTAACACACTTTGATGAATTGTCTGTCCTTAGTTTTGTTTTTCAATTGTTGTTTCTATTATTTTTTTAGGATATGTTTGCAGATGTGACAATAAATTTAGTTCTGCCCAATTTTAACAATAAAAGATTTTCTTTTCTTGAAATGTTGCACCTATTTTTGTATTTAAATAATTTATTCTGACAGCTAGCTTCTGTGTTTTTAGATTTTTCGTATCGGGGCGGCAGACAGCAGCGGAAAGACGGCACTTGAAACTGATTGCATCTGCCCTTCAGGCTTCAGTGCTGAGCAGACGGGTTTACTTATAACAGACGCCTGTGTGCATCTGCAGCTTTTTGCAGATGAACACAAACATCTGAAATGAAGTGACTTAATTTGATAGGCAAAAAAAATTTAACTTCCTGTTTTCACAGATCTTTCTGGCTAGTTTAGGTGGTAAAGGTATGATAATAATGTGAATGTATGGAGTTTCTACTCAGGACTGGAAATTTATGGAAAAAGCAAATAGACTATGGAGAAATATTTGTAATTCCTTCAATTGTAATTTTACTTCCTGACCCGGTGTCTAAAAATTGTTTCCATCCGTCCGTCTATCTTCCTCCTTACAGTCTGTGCTGTTTGCATTTTTCCATGTAAATCCTGCCTCTTGTAGAAACACCCAAGAGGTTTTCTGCTTATAATTTAAAGAATGATTAAAAAGGACTGAAAATAATGAACTTTTGACATAAAAGTATGCAAAAATTTGTAATGCAGAGAAGATTTTACAAGCTGAATTCCTTCTTTTTCCATATACCGAGCACTTAGAAATTTTACCGTAAAGTAGGTTGTTTAAGTGGACCCAGGTGGTAATGTTAATGTTGTCATTTAGTGGTAAATTTAAAAAAAACACTGCAAAATGCTGAAGACATTTTGGAGTCAAGGGAAATTAAGCCACGGCTAATATTGTTTATTCATCTTCAGTATTCATCTCATCTAAACTTTTACAGGAGAAAAAAAACTCATTATAGATCAGCTTTAAAGATATGATGACAAATAATACCAAGAACAAAATTCATAAAGGGGATGTGCAACATAAAAGCTTTACTGCCCACTTAGTTTTTTTTTTCTTTTTCTTTGAAGCTTGCAGATTTTCTTGCAATTGCTCTAAAGAGATCTATTAGAACGGTTCTCTATTTTTTGGGAATTATTACTACATAATTGTTTGTCAAAATGTGCAATCTTCTGCATTTTTAGCAAAATTGCTAAATACAAAAAAAGAGGAATAATTTAAGAGCAGAGCTGTAGACAGTTGGAAATTTTCAATGTTTGATGATATGGGTGAGTCCCTACTACTCTACCATCCCTAAATATAACCAAGCACACACTCACTCCTGTGATGAACACTATTCTGAAAAATACATATTATTATATACCTTATTGGAAACAAGTAGCGCCCGCTGAGGACATGCCCCCCTGGACAGAAAACCATATCACTAATGTAAGCTGGTGGCTGTAAATTGATTAAAATGGAGTAATGATACAATTTCAATCTGGGAGACTCACCCACTCCTCCAGCTTCATCCAATGGCTTCTCCGTGCGTCTCCTTGCCAACCAATCAGCTTCAAGTCTGCAGTAATCCTCGGCCAATGATCCTTCAAAGCTCCGCATTTAAAATCTCCCATTCATGGATCTCCCAGCTGTCAGCCGAGCTTAGACCCTCCTCCACCCCATCGCCTCCATCGGATTCTCAGTTCCATTACCATCGGGCCTCCTCTCCATCACCAGTACCAGATCCGGGGGAAGACAATTCTAATTCTAATTCTAAGACGTTCATCAAGTTCATGCATTCTCAGCATTCATGTCTTCCTCTGGGGTCTGAGCACCAAACAAAGAAACATCCATCGTGTAACTTCTCTAATCGCATTTGTGTTTCTTATTGTGAGTCTCTACAGGATTTAAATACCTTTTAGTCGTAGTTTCAGTGTCTCTAACAATGTTCTTGGACAGACAGACGCAACTCATTGGCAAGTGTTTCTCTCAAGAACCAGAATTGTGTCTGTTTTTTCTGTGAGGGCTTATATGGTGATATTAAATTGTGTTTAGAGTGTTTGGTTTTTGTTTTAGATTGTTATCACAAGGAAAACGTATGAACAAAGACAAAAACAAGACATAAACCATATCTAATAGGTTACATTCTATGTCCTTGACTGCAAGAGAAATTAAAATGTGCATTGCTCTGGTTTTTTTGTCTTAGTTTGTTGTCATTAAAGCATAAGTACTCCTTACCAGCAAACTAATTTTACCTCTGTTAAACATTAGGTCCAAACTACGTCTCAAATTGATAACAGTTTTAAAAATGTGATCTTTAAGCAAACAACAGGACTTTGTTTTAATTATTTAATTATTTTAACTATTCTTATGAGTATGACGTATGCACTGAAGTATGACTTTCTAGCTTGTGAGTATATGTAAAGTACAGCATGTTTCTATTTAGCGCGGCTCTTATCAGGGGTACAGGGGAACTGGAGGGGCTCTCAGCTCTGGGCTGAAGGCGACCTTGAGCTAAAAGAATTCCAAGCAGATAAAGCTTCGAGAGCCCAAGCCTGGATGCCTGGCCCTTTCCCGAACAGTCCTCTACCACAACAACGGGAAGGGTCAGGGGTAATGTGATGCATATTTTGTGTCCTTGTTATCTCTCCGCAGCAGGTGTGAAGTGGACACATCTGTCATGTATGTGTGCAGCGTTTAAGCAGGCAACTTCATTTGTTGAAAATCACCTAACATTAACATACAGGCGCGGTATTAGTTTCCTTCATATTCAGAAAACAGTGTTTCTCCAGAGAATTCTGGTCTCAGCAAAAGAACAATAATCACTTTTCTGCAGGTAAATCACCTTTAATCCTTACAAAGAATGTGATATAAGACCTTAATAAATCTTGCACTCGTTACGTAATTCCACAGAGTTGTTTTTTATTTTTTTATTTTATTTCAGATCAATATATATTTGGTGATCTGTAATAATCTCATTGAAAATTCTAATTAATTTAGGAAGTATAATTTTTCAGATACTTTGGAGCCCAAATGCAGAAACAGTTGAAAATGAACTCAACTTTTTTAAGACTTTTTGGCATATAAACCCACAAAAAACAAATAATAAGTTATTTAATGCACATAAAAAGGTTTATTTTTTTGTTTCTGATGAGGTACAGGTACCGCCTTACGGCACTCAGGTCAGATGGTGTTTCAGTCGTGTTCGTTGCCCTTGTTCCTGTGTCACTCACCGCTCACACCAAGGTTCATGGAAAGGCATGTGCACTCTGGCTAATTTTAACCATCATCTCATCAGGGCTGGAGAGACAAAACACAGATCAACTGTCTTAAACCTCTCCAGCAGACAGTGAAGCCAAATTTCCTCTGATCTCCAAACAGCCCATTCAGGTCTAAATCCACTGTCACTGAACACAAGCATGCAACAGCGTTTTACTTTGTACAAAGTGGAAAGATGGCTTTTTACATTTGCGATGAAAAGTTTACATCCATTCATCATGGGGCTGAATTTAATGAATTTTAGACCTTTAATGATGCATTTGAAGCTTTTTTTTTTTTTTTTTGCAGGTTCAATTAATAATATAACATACAACATACAACAGCATATGTTGTCTAATTAACAAAGGGTCAAAATTATAAATACAGATGCAAATATTAACATACATCAACATGTTGATGTGGTCATCAACGACCCCCTATTGTAATTCTGGCTGGATAATTGAGCACTCATCATTTTGGAATTGGTAGATTTCCTTGAAATCATCAAGTCAGGGAGTTGGTAGGTTGGCTGCATGGTGGCACAGTTTGTAGCACTGTTGCCTTGCAGTGAGAAGGCTCTGGGTTTGACTCCTGACCTGGGGCCTTTCTGCAGGGAGTTTGCATGTTCTCCCCGTGCATGTGTGGGTTCTTTCTGGGGACTCCGGCTTCCTCCCACAGTCCAAAAACATAACTGTTGGGTTAATTGGTCTCTCTCAATTGCACTTAGATATGAATGGTTATGTGCATCGGTTGTTTGTCTTTTGTGTTGCCCTGCAATGGATTGGTGACCTGTCCAGGATGTGCCCCATCTCTCACCTGTAGCCTGCTGGAGATATGCACCAGCTCCCCCATGACCCTGCACAGAAGAAGCACATATAGAAAATGGATGGATGGATTTGGGAAGGTCAGTCAAAACGCTTTAACCCAAGTTTTTTTAATTTTTAAAATAATTATAGCTGTAGGTAATACATGTGTATGTCTTTCAACCCTACAAAGATTGTTATTCAAATTCATCTTTAAAGACCCCAAAATTAATATCAAGCCAATAATGAGAGGATGTAAACATCTCACCAAAACTGTAGATAAACAGCTCAAAGATCTGCCAACTCTGATGATTCTGGTGGCATCTCTGATTCTGGAAGAGGAAGAGGCTGTTCCTCTTCACAGGTTTTTATTACTGTTTCATGACAGGAACGTAGTGAAAAGACTGCAGTAATAAGGATATTCTTATATACAGATTGTACTTCTATATACTGTATTGAAAGATTACACATTCAAAGGAAGAACATTATTCTCAGTCAAAGACAATTTAGAAAGATTGTCCACAAAATACCTCTCAGCTGTGAACATTATTCAGTTTGGCTGATCATTGAAACTCCTCCAAGGCAGCTTCTCCCAAACAAATCTAATAATGTACACAGTATTTGTCAAGAAGCCACTTCCCTGGTCAACCTTTAGCTAAGTCCAAATGTCTGTTTTGTCTCTGAATTCTCTCCTGTTGCCAGGTATGTGTCTTCTGTTTAAGCTAAGGCAGAGCATTGAGGTGTATATATACAAGACTGAGCTCTAGATTAAAAATCTTGATGTCAAAGCTGGATCACAATTCTTTTTTATCTAGACAAGCCTGAATTAAACACCTGTGTAACCCAGTTTGTGTGAAATTACTTGCATCTGGAGCTGTTCATATACCTGTATATAGAGCAAAAAAATAGTTTCTCTTAGTTTCAGCCTGGTCGTAACGTTTTACAACCACCCTTTGTTTTTGTTTCAGATTCTAGTTTGTTTTGACCGATTGATTTCTGCTTTAGTTGCCCTTATCCAGCTCCCGATTGCCCTGTGATTCCTGTATTTCCAACCAATCTCTCATGAAAATTAAATTTAACAAACAACAATAAAATTCTTCAGTGCTTCAAGATGATCTTCAAAAATTAGAAAAAGAATAAAGGCATGAGTTTTGGGCACAACCGTTTAACCATAGGCTTAACATGACTGTGGCTCAGAACAAAATTTCAGAGGTGTGATTGCACCCACTGAGAAAGAGGATGTTTCTATTTTGAGCCATTGTGATGTGGAGTGAAGGAGAGTTGACTAATCATGATCTGCACTCTGTCAGTGTCAGACCAGTGGAAAGTTAACCACAATACAGGTTAATAAAACTGCTGGCTGAGATCTTTCAAAATAAAGTTCTTTATTTGTGAAAATCTAAGCTTCCAAAGATTTCCTAAATAAAACACAAACATCCATAAACTCTGGAGTTCTTAGTTTCTCTGTTAGATAGATGTTTGTTTGGCTGTTCAAATATATTTATGTAAAGATTTAATGTAGCATTTTAATGCATGGACACAGAGTTTAATTCAGAATTTCCAAAAAGTCAAAAATAAAATTGTAAATATATTTTAAAAATAACAACACAGATTGCACAGTTAGACAGACAGACGATTGTATTTTAGCATCAACAAAGTACATCTGAAAGAGCTATTAATTGAAAACCTGGCATGCAGTAAAATATCAAATGAAAAAAGGACCTCTCTGTCAGGTCCTGTGTCAGGTTTTTGTTGGATTTCCTTGTTCTTTTTCCTTCCTACTTTTTTGTAAGCACAGATTGCAGAATCAGCAGCAGCGGTGGCTTACTTCAGTTTCACTCTTGAGCCGCTGTTTGAGATGTTTTTTTCTTTCAAGTCAAATCAGCTGCATCAGGTATTTCCACGCAGTAAAACATCTACAACTTTCAGAACACCAGCCATGAGGACTGTCACCTAAAACGGTAGCCTGGACCAGGACTGCATTGAGGTGACTGTGGCTCAGTGAGAAGGGTGGTCATTTTGCAATTTGAGGGTTGTGGGTTCAATTCCAGCTTCCTTCTGTCCCTGTGGAATCTCAAATAATTTCAAAGTGCCTACCGATCTGGGTATCGGTATGAATGTGTGCGCGTTAGTGAGTGTCTGGGTGAATGTGGCTCTAATGTAAAGTGCTTTGAGTGGTCAGTGTTACGGGAAAGGTTCAGTCCATTTTACCACTGAACAGAAGGGCAGCCAAGAGGCCAAATGAATCCACAGCTTAGGTGGTAGAACCTGTTGACACAACAACTTTTAGCTATGGGGTTTACAACTTTTATAAAAGATTGACAAGAAGAAAACCATAAGATGTATTGTTTGCAGTTTTCCAAAAGTAAGATAAGGCATTTACTCAGAAACATTTGAAAGAAAGTACTCCGGTGTTATGAGCTCAAAACCAAACTTTTTGGACTACATGCAAAACATGTTAAAGAAAGCTAACGCTGCTAATCACCCTGAACACACTGTCCTCACCATGAAAGTATAGTGGTGGCAGCATCATGCTGTGGGGATGTTTTTCTTCAGCACAGAAAAATAAGCTGGTAAGAGTAGACGGGAAGATGAATGGAGCTAAATAAAAAATATGGTTCAATCCTGCAGGAAAACCAGTCAGAGGCTGAAAAAATCAGAGACAGTAAAGGTTCACCTTAGCAATGACGTGAAATGGTTTCCCCATATTCATGCATTAGAATAGCCTAGTCATAGTCCAAACCTAAATTCTTGAACTGGTTTTAATAAAAGCATGGGGAAAGTTACATTTTCTAGATGTGCAAATCTGACAAGAGACAATTAAAGAAATTAAGACAAAAGTCAACAAATTACAGTACAAGATGTCTCTGCAAAGTGCCTCAGGGGTGAATGAATATACGTACACTCTACAAATTGTTGTTCCTTCCACTTTACAATTTATACACTACCTGTATAAGTGTATCACATAAAATGAAATGCATTGAGACTAATTAATACCAGATAAATAAATAGCAAATTATGTCTGGCTCCTTGAGAGCAAACTATAAAGAAATGCGGGGAGGTTTAAATATTTAGCACACTGCTTAGTTAGTACCTCACTATTAACAATGAAAACATTTCTAAAGATTAAAGAAAGCGACAAAATCACATTGACAAGTGAAAACAAAGAGTTTTATTTTGAAAGCAGAAATTGTATTTCCGTTTTTGCTAAAAGTCACTTGTGTGCACCATAAGGGTGACGAGGAAGGGTTGGGGAGCTTGGAAGAGGTGTGGATCTGTAAATCCGGAAAACAGGACCTTGTTCTTGTTCCTCTGCATACTTGTCGCGCAGAGTTCAAACCTGAGGGGAAATGCTGCGATTACAACTCAAACTGACGGGTTTTTATTTGCGCACTTCTGCTTCTGTTCACAACTTTTCCCCACAACAGGTTTCCTATTTTCACCTGAACAGTTCTGATGTTTATTTACAGATTTTGTACAACCTTGCTCTTACAGTATTAAAGTGAACTTTTCTCACATTTTGTTTTCCTCTTGCGACATCCTGCATCTGCTATCGCCCGGGCAACCAGTCCTCCTCTCCATCCATCTCCAGCGCTTCAGAGTCGGGGGCAGCTGGGCTCCCAGCGATAACCAGCACCTGTCTCCTCCGAGCGGAACCAACTATTTTCCTCCACGCTGACACATTTTGTTTTATTTTTGTATGTGCGTGTTTATTTGCAACCAGTGAAGTTCATGCGCCTCGCAGCGCCAAGATGCCTGTAAGACGCGGTCATGTTGCGCTCCAGAACACCTACTTGGACACAATCATCAAGAAATTCGACGAACGAAGTAAGTGCGCATGAACAAAATTAAAAACGGCTAAAGTATTTTTTTTTTTCCTTTCTAATGTCTTGGTGTGTCAGTTTTACCTATAATATTCTGTAAGCCAGCTGTTGTTCCTAATGAATGTCTTTAAAAGCCGGTTTATTTATCTACTCTTGTGAAAATCTGTCATGATTTAGTTATGAACTTGTTTGGCTGGTTTTTAATCCTTCGTTTGTTTTCATTCTGCTGAAGTTAGAAGGAAAACAGCATCGTTTGCTCTTTTTATGTTTCAGTTTAATTGCACCTGCATGCATGTGTGTGTTTTTTTTTTTTTTGTGAGCACTTGTGTAGTGCACCCCTGTTCCATCAGCTTACACGTTGCCTCTTGCTGCAACCTCATATATTCTGGAAGGGAAAAAATGTTCCTCTGCAACCAGGACTTTGATAAAAGGCAGATGTTGCATGTGAAGTTTATTTCTGACCTTGGTTTACTTTATCTGCTCTAGACATAAACCTAATTTTTGTTCTTTCTTATATTTTAAATACTGTTTTTGGATATAAATTCTAGTTTTAAAACACATATAACTGTACGGCCTTTGTAAATATGGAGAAATCGTTTTTTGTTTTTTTTCGGTCTCTCTGCCTCAGACTATCAGTCATGAGCCTTTGAGGCTCCTTTTGAGGAAAAAGTCTATTATATAATCCCTGAACTGTGTCCCTAAAAGTGTGTGCGTGCGTGTGCAGCCATGTGCACGGCCAGGTGAGTGCACATGCCACAGTGGTGCTGCTTAGCAACGCTGTGACGATCAGTGTGAGCTCCAGATAATGACATTGGACAAGATGTGCTTTCCACCAGAGTAGCTCAGACATTTACTTTTAAGAGGAGGGCCGAAAGAAGATCCACCCCTTCTTCTCTCATCTGTGTTGGCAGCAAACAGCTGGGTCCACCAAAGCTGTAGGATAGTTTGAAGATGCTGAGTTTATTTATGTACTCTTTAATGAGTTAAGTTAACTCATCTATTAGCTGCTCTTGTAGAACCCTGCCCCAATTTATCTTTGTGCAGCATTTTGTGACCCAAATACATTACAATAACTAATACTGAATTAATGTAAACAATTAATGTAGACAAAGAAGGACGCATAAGTGATGTGCTTAAAGCCGGCGGTGATCATTTCACCCTTTGTCATTTCATACTTTTGCAGTTTTAGTCATTTGGTACATGACTGTTCTCGGTATAAAATGGAGTCTGCTGCAGGACATTTCATGCTAATCATGGATCAATTCGACCCTGCCAGAGAGACGTTTCATGCCTGCTTTAACAACTGACAGGGCAAGCCAAGTTTAGTTGTATAGCTGCATTCATATACAAGGTTATTTAAAATGCTTTATATGAAAATAAAGGAACATATATATATATTTATATATATATGTATATATATATATATATATATATATATATATACAGTCATATTCAATAAATTGGAATATGTGTTCCAATGAAGATTGTTTGTCAGATTATTTATCTATCTTTATTATTTATTGTTTATCAGAGTATTTCTTGAAAAAAAAAAACTATCTTTAAGCAGGTATAAAACATACCTTTCAAAAAGCCCACATTTGTGTACCAAAAAGTTTTTTTTTTTATTGGTCTGATGTAACATCTAATCTTAGTCTAATCTTAAATGCTGTGTTTTCATTAGCTGTAAGCAGAAAATCCTCATAATTAATAGAAATAACGGCATGAAAACATCGGTTTGTGTGCTGGTAATTTATATAATGTGTTTCATTTAGTGAGCTGAGTTACTGAAATAAATTAACGTTTCAACAATATTCTAATTTACTGAATGAATCCATTAAAAAGAAGAAACAACCATCAACAATAAAATATGAAGAATCACATAAAATTCAAATTTAAAGCAAAGAAAAAGACATGATGGAAATGAAATGATAAAGCAATATTTGGGAAGTTTTCAGTTCTGATTTAAATCAGACTAGTTTCTGCACATCTCAGGTTTTCAGGGACTTTGTTCCAGAGTTGAGGAGCATAGAAACAAACTGCCTGTCGTTGTTTAGTCCTGGTCCTGTAAATACTCAGTCAAGAGGTCTCGGATGACCGTAGGGGCCTAAGTGTTTCATATCTTACCAGCAGCACTGGTCCAAGTCCATTCAGTGCCTTACAGACCATCAACAAGAATTTAAATTATATTCTTTTACAAACAAGGAGCCAATGCTGTGATTTAGCTGTGATTTGAACAAGAAAGAAGCGCCCATGTTTACTCTAAAATGGAAACCTATAAGTTCAACTCAAATTTTCAACACATGGACAAGCCAAATGCCGTCTAAAAATTTTTTTTTTAACAGGAGACCAAGATAGATCAATTTTTACAATTCCAAGAATGTTTTTCATAGAAATCAAACTGAGTCTTTCACACTTGAGAACATTATAACTGTCAAGCATGGTGGTGGTGGCATTATGCTAAGGGTCTTGCAGCCATTGCCACTGGTGCATTGCAAAAAGTGAATGGAATGAAAAAGGACTAACTTCTTTAACTTTTCCTCAGATAAATAGCTATATGGCTGAAACACGGGACGATGACCCCAAGAAAGCATCAAAATTGCTTTTAGGGTGAATAAAGCAAGCTAAAAGTCACATGTCCAGCCAGTATTGTGACAGAAGCCCTGTGTGGATTAAGGAATATCTGGTGCTTTTGTAAAACTTTGAAAATGTAACTTAAATACTAAAAACATGCTTTAGAATGGACTAAGAAAATGTTTTACATTATGCTTAGATAGGCAGATAAAGTAAACAATTCAGTAAACAGTAGTGAATATAACATTTAATTGCCTGGGTGCATAAACCAAAACTGATGTTATGAATAAACAAAATAAAACATATAGCAAACAAGCAACACAATTATTATAGAATTGTCCTGTAAATTAAGACAATAAAGATGAAAGTTGTTCAACTTGTTAACACAACAAGAATGTAATAAGATGGACAAATAAAAAAACAATTTTATGATCAAGTGGGTAATTTAGAGATGTGGGCAAACAGGTTCAAAGGTGTGAGCAAGCTGGAAATTCCCACGCTACCTGAGAACAAGTGGGATGCAACACAGAGTTTAAATTGAAGTGGCCAGCTGCTCCGTGTTAAATTTCCTGTGCGAAAATATGACACTAATAAAATTAGTACCATGGAAAAACAGACTTTATCAGTTATCTCTTACCCTGTGGGATCACTTCAGCTTATTGTCAAGTGAAGAGGAGGAGAAATAGTTAATTGAAACGGCAGAGCCTGTTAGATCCAAAGCCATGCTAGACATTTCCACCCTGCATTTTAGTCTGAATAAATCACAACACACGTATAGATATTTAGAATAACTGTGCTGCTACATAGAACTCCTCCCTTTTCGTATCTCATTTGACCCCTCTCCCACATTTCCAGATCGCAAGTTTCTGATCGCCAATGCCCAGATGAAGAACTGTGGAATCATCTACTGCAATGAAGGTTTCTGCCAGATGTTTGGTTTCACCCGGGCTGAGATCATGCAGCAGCCCTGCACCTGCCAGTTCTTGGTCGGTCCTGGCACCATGAAGAGTGCCCTGGCTCAATTAGCGCAAGCCTTGCTTGGCTCAGAGGAGCGCAAGGTGGAGATCCTCTACTACTCCAAGGAAGGTGAGGCATGGAAGAAAAAGTGAAAAATTGGACCGAAAAGCCTCTTTGCAGCCTCACATGTCTAGAAAGTCTGAGCATCACAAAGCTGGCCTGCAAGACAATTTGACAGTGATGTTTAATTATAGAGTATGTTGTCCTCAACGTTATCACAATGATGAAGCAATTCTGGGTTCTTCTGGAACTTTAAAGTATAATCAGCACATTTATTTGTCTAAAAATCATTCTCTTTATGAAAGTATCAAATAATTATAACCTATAATATTATTTTACCATTCTGTTTTGCTTAGATATAGAAGGTTAACCTTCTTGCTGGTCTGCACGGTGGTGCATTTTGTATCACTGTTGCCTGGCATCAAGAAGGTCCTGGGTTTGACTCCCGGCCGGGGCTCTTTCTGCATGGGATTGGCATGTTTTCCCTGTGCATGCATGGGTTCTCACCGGGTACTCTGTCTTCCTCCCACAGTCCAAAGACATGCCTGTTAGGTTAATTGGTAACTCTAAATTGCCCTTAGGTGTATGAATGAGTGTGTGCTTAGTTGTTTGTGTGTTGCCCAGTGATGGACTGGCAACCTGTCCAGGTTGTACCCTGCCTCCAGCCCATAGACTGCTGGAGACTGGTATGGAAAATGACTGACTAATTAACTTTTTTGCTTTCTAACCATAAAATATGAAATATCCACTGATCATGTTGTCTAATCACCACAAAAGGACTCTCTATGGTTGAATAACTCTTCCAAGGATAACACAGGCCAACTATACAGTGGTATGTTCAGCTTCCCGTTAGCTGACTTTATTTTTCCCTCCTCACTAATACTGAAAATGTCTAACTTCTTCTTTCAGTAACAACCTTCACACTGAAGAGTGTTGTCAGCACATCCTGGTAATGCTTTTCTGTGATGCATTCACTGATCACAAAAAAAAAAAACCTTTTTTCTGAGTGATCAAGACTGGTCAAATGTAAAATTGGCTGATTTTTGTTCATCAACCAATTTTGTGGTGTGTCTCTACTAATAAGGGTTGGAAAAATTTGCCTTTTTCACCTCCTTAATATAACAATCTACTTTCCCTGCAAACGCATTATTGGCAACAAAAAGGCTGAAATTCATGAAAGACAGATCCCTGAACTGTTGCAGCATGTAAACTTAAGCATTCTATACAAACAGAAATGAACAGAAAGACAAAACAAGGATTAAGGCTTATAAAACTATCAGCAGTGGAAGAACATAATCTGAATATATTTTTAAAAACCATAAATGTGTGTGTCGTACACCACAATGCTGGTTTTTACTGTATCTGGCACTTTATATTTATAACTATTGTATGTATGTAGTGTTTTTGTCTGTCTGCCCCTTCACAGACAGTACACTGACTGCGTGTTCACTTGAAATCACGACTTTAAAGGAAAGGTGTAAAAAAAATTTAAAGAGATGCATCATCCTTTAGCATCTACTGTGTGCACATTTTACAGATAATGGTCCTTTGGCCTTTACTGGTGCTAAAATTTAATTGAAATGAATGTGTCACACTGATTTTCGGATGATAATACATCTGCAGTATAGTGTGTGACCCTACCCTTGACTTCCTCCTGTTTTTGTTGTGTTACAAACACACATTCTATACTTATTTTTATGGATTGCATGTGCTAGACCACCACATAGCTGTGAATTATGTAAAGATGAAGGAAAGTGATACATGATTTCCAAAAGTAACTGTGGCTTGCCTTTGTATTCAGCACTTTGAAAACCAACAACCACCTTACGCTGCAGTTACAGCTGTTTGGGTGTGTCTCTGCCACCTTTGAACATTTAGAGACTGAAATGTTGGTCCACTTATCTTTGCAAAACGGCCCGAGCTTAGTCTGATTAAACTTGCTAAAGATTTTAAATTAGATTCAGTTCTGCACATTGACTGGACAACTCTAACACGTGAATATTCCTTAATCTAATCCATCCCCTTGTAGTTCTGGTTGATGTTTAGGGGTGTTCTCCTGCTGGTAGATGAAGTCCCAGTCTCAAGTCTTTAGCAGGTGCTAACAGATTTTCTTCCAGGATGGTCCTTTATTTAGCTCCATCTATCATCCCATCAACTCTGACCAGCATCCCTGTCACTGCTGAAGAAAACCATCCCCACAGCATGATGCTGCCACCACAAAGTTTCAGGGTCGGGGTGGTGTCTTCAGGATGGTGTGCAGTATTAGTTTTCCATCAGACATAGCATTTTGCATGCACTCCAAAAAGTTCAACTTTCCTCCTACGTGCAAAAGGTGTACAGGGGGGTGATCGTGTTGATCTATTGTGTCACATCCTAAAAAAATACACTGAAGCTTGTGTAGCAAGACAAAATTTAGAAAAAATGTCTTTTTAAGGTCCTGAATCTGTTAAAATGTGTCCAATAGGTTATATAAAGTCAGCTGCAGAATCTGGAATAAATTGTCTCTTTGTGACACACTACAGTCGTAGGGATGACTGAAAACCTTTGCACAGTATTCTACTTTGGGCATTTAGTCATGAGGCATGCGGTCTGGTGTGCTGTTGTCAAGGAAATTAGTTAATTGTGCCAGCTCAAATCCACTAAGCATCTATTTGTTTTGTCTCCTGCTTCCTACTGGACTCGAAGGCTGAAAGAGGGGAAATGAGTGAACAAGTGAATGCAACATGATACAGAATTGAAGCTCCAATAATGCTGACTTTCCTTTTTAGCTCCAGACTAAACCCTGACTTGTTGAACAGAGCTGAATGCAGGCAATCTGTGTGCATGCACAGTCCAGTGTCTGATCGGCACGTTTTTGTACTTCTATTTTTAGATCACTCTGATTACATAGTGAAGTCAGACCTCATGAAAGTGTTGTTCGACCATGGGACCTGGTCCTTATCTTGTTTTCAGTGCTTTTTGACAAAGTTGAAAGGCAAGATGTATGTGGGGGTATAGCTCAGTGGTAGAGCAGATCAAGAGATCCCTGTTCCAAATCCAGGTGCCCCCTTTTTAGGATAATTTTATTTTTTTCTGTTCTCTGTTTACAGGAATTTGTCGACCTTGCCGAGTCGATATTGTACCTGTCAAAAACGAGGAAGGCCATGTCATAATGTTCATCCTCGACTTTCAGGAGCTCATTGATCCTTCACTCAAGAAGTCAGGCTTAAGGCAGAGAGTCACTCAAGGATGGCTTTACTGTAAACACACTTTAAGATTTTAAAACAGTAGCTTTTATCCTGCCAGATGTAATAAATAAGAATTTAGCTTATGTTACGCTTTGATTATGATTTATAACATGATGACTGTATAGACAGACAGTTGTAGTTTTTAAACTTTGACAACATAAAGAAAAAAACATTTATTTTTAGAGAACCTTTTTGACTTTTTAGGCATAAATATGTGCACATAACTATATATAGAAATTGTAATATTAATAGTCAAACATTTGTAGCTAAACCTGAAGTTGCAAGTTTTTTCTCAAAACAGCATTTCGCCTGCAGGTCAGAACCGCCGGCGGAAGATGAGGCTGCCCGAATTTCGCCCCATGCGAAGACCGTCACTGGCCAAAGACCAGTGTGAAGGGGTGGTAGTGGATTACCTGCAGGTGATATATTTGCACCACACAATGCAGAACAACCACAGGTATCTTATATCTTAGAAAAACATATGTAATTGTCAGGTTTTTGAGTAAAAATGTGTATATACAGCTGCTGTGCCTCCCAAAGCATTGATAACTGAGTAAAGGACAAGCTTGCAAACTCAGAGAGAAGAGTAGTTGCCCTCCTGAGTTTTCTCTTTATTGTTTGGTCAAAATTAAATGTTTTAGATCCATAGATTAATTTTTATGCTAGACAGAGGTTACATGAGTAAATCCAAAAAGCAGTTTTGCGTGTTGAAATTATGATTTAAGTAACAGATACCCAAACCAACCCTATGTGAGAAAGTAATTGGACTCTGGATTGACGAGACACAAATGGAAGTTTTTGGAAGGTGTGGGTCTTGTTACTACTGGTGCAAAACTATAAAACCATTTTAGAAAAAGGACATCATACCAACATTCAAACATGGCGGTAAAGGAGTGATGGTTTGCACCACCTCTACTGCTTCTGACCTGGACAATTTGCCAGGGTGGATGAAATCATTCATTTTGTTCTCCAGAAAAAAATCCTGAAGGAGAATGTCTGACCTCCAGTTCCTAGCTATATGTTCTCCAACAAGTCCACCTCTAAATGGGTCAAAAAGGTCAAAAAGAAATTAAACAAAATGAAGGTTTTGGAGTGGTCTAGTCAAAATCTAGATTTAAATCCAGTTGAGGTGCTGCAGTATGACCTTAACTAATGATTATCCTTAAAAAACATCTAATGTGGCTAATTGAAAACAACTCCTCAAAGCAGAGTGGCACAGTTCCCCCACATTGATGTGAAAGACTCATTACCAGGTAGAAGAAACAATGGATTATAGTTGTTGCCACCTGAGGTTTGCAGAACCAGTAATTAGGTTTACTGGAGAATTAGTTTTTCACATAAGCCCAGGTTGGTTTGGATAGATGTATTAAGAACTGATAATAATTTGAAATCAGCATAATTTTATTTACTTGGGTTTCTAAACTTCTTAAATAATCATATAAGTGTAAGAAAACACCAAAAACAAAATGAATTAGTAAAGGGCAAATACTTTTTCCTAGCAACATAGCAACCGTTGTCAATCTTCTGCTTATTTTTGCTATGTCCCAAAATGTTTTATTTATTCCGCTTAGTTTTTCCTCGTGTTCTGAGGATGAAAACCTGGTAAGAAGAGACTTCCTGACAATTATCTACTAATGACACTGGAACTGTAGCGGTCCAGGCAAACATATCTGTTATGGTTATTGGAATTTACAAGCTGACAAGAACGTCAAAGTAATTTCAGTTTCAGAATATTTTCACCCACTTTTGCAACAAAAAAGATCTAAACAATATATATTTTGAGTTCTAGAAAATTTGTTGCCGTGTTGAAGCACTGTTACTGCCCACACAAGATGCTCCATCTGGTTTAGTGTGCTATAAAGGTGGACTGAAAAGCTCATCTTGCTGTACTTATAATGAAAACCTGTAGTCAAACTGATAGGTAAAGTTTTTTCAGACTGATTTCTGGGTTAAATGTACAGGGGCCCTAAATGCAACTGGAATCATTTAAAAATGCATGTTAATATACGGGTGTAGATACCTACCTGCTTACTTACTTACCTACATACCTACCTGTTAGCTGCAGAGTAAAAATAAATTCCCTAGGAAATAAAGTATTGTTTTATTTAATTTTATCCTTCTTTAGTACCATACTGTACTGTCGAAAAAGTCGGATGACAAAACTACTTAGTTCAAAAGTAACACAAACTCTAGCAAAAACATAGTATTTTGTTTTTTTCCAAGCTGAGATACTAACAACAATTTTGTTCGATGTTGCACAGTTTCAGAGGAGGACAGAAAAATAACAGAATAAGAACATTAAAAACTGTGAAATTGGTTGTTTGTGTTTTAGTGCAAGCTGGCTGTTAGATTTGCAGCTAAACCTAGCTAACACAAGAAGCTAAAATAAGTGTCTATTTAAACTTCCTTAGGCATTTGACCACATGTCAATCATTTTAGCACATGAACATTACTTTTGATGAAGTCCCCACTTGTTCCTGTTTAAGCTCAAACTAGCATTACAGCAACACAGCTAGGTGCTACAGGAAGTTAGAAACATAGCAGTTTAAAACTTCCTAGAGTATTTGGTTCAGAGATATTGTAATTATTCATGATGGTTTTGTTTCTCCCTTTGTGTCAGATAAACATTGCTACAGCTGGAATCAAGGCTGTTGAAAGTAGGGGTGTGGAGGGTGCTGTAGCACACCTTCGTAAATATGACCTACATACATACATACATACATACATACATACATACATACATACATACATACATACATACATACATACATACATACATACATACATACATACATACAGGTCCTTCTCAAAAAATTAGCATATTGTGATAAAGTTCATTATTTTCTATAATGTAATGATGAAAATTTAACATTCATATATTTTAGATTCATTGCACACTAACTGAAATATTTCAGGTCCTTTATTGTCTTAATACGGATGATTTTGGCATACAGCTCATGAAAACCCAAAATTCCTATCTCACAAAATTAGCATATTTCATCCGACCAATAAAAGAAAAGTGTTTTTAATACAAAAAACATCAACCTTCAAATAATCATGTACAGTTATGCACTCAATACTTGGTCGGGAATCCTTTTGCAGAAATGACTGCTTCAATGCGGCGTGGCATGGAGGCAATCAGCCTGTGGCACTGCTGAGGTCTTATGGAGGCCCAGGATGCTTCGATAGCGGCCTTTAGCTCATCCAGAGTGTTGGGTCTTGAGTCTCTCAACGTTCTCTTCACAATATCCCACAGATTCTCTATGGGGTTCAGGTCAGGAGAGTTGGCAGGCCAATTGAGCACAGTGATACCATGGTCAGTAAACCATTTACCAGTGGTTTTGGCACTGTGAGCAGGCGCCAGGCCGTGCTGAAAAATGAAATCTTCATCTCCATAAAGCTTTTCAGCAGATGGAAGCATGAAGTGCTCCAAAATCTCCTGATAGCTAGCTGCATTGACCCTGCCCTTGATAAAACACAGTGGACCAACACCAGCAGCCGACACGGTACCCCAGACCATCACTGACTGTGGGTACTTGACACTGGACTTCTGGCATTTTGGCATTTCCTTCTCCCCAGTCTTCCTCCAGACTCTGGCACCTTGATTTCCGAATGACATGCAGAATTTGCTTTCATCCGAAAAAAGTACTTTGGACCACTGAGCAACAGTCCAGTGCTGCTTCTCTGTAACCCAGGTCTGGGGAATGCGGCACTTGTAGCCCATTTCCTGCACACGCCTGTGCACAGTGGCTCTGGATGTTTCTACTCCAGACTCAGTCCACTGCTTCCGCAGGTCCCCCAAGGTCTGGAATCGGCCCTTTTCCACAATCTTCCTCAGGGTCCGGTCACCTCTTCTCGTTGTGCAGCGTTTTCTGCCACACTTTTTCCTTCCCACAGACTTCCCACTGAGGTGCCTTGATACAGCACTCTGGGAACATCCTATTCGTTCAGAAATTTCTTTCTGTGTCTTACCCTCTTGCTTGAGGGTGTCAATAGTGGCCTTCTGGACAGCAGTCAGGTCGGCAGTCTTACCCATGATTGGGGTTTTGAGTGATGAACCAGGCTGGGAGTTTTAAAGGCCTCAGGAATCTTTTGCAGGTGTTTAGAGTTAACTCGTTGATTCAGATGATTAGGTTCATAGCTCGTTTAGAGACCCTTTTAATGATATGCTAATTTTGTGAGATAGGAATTTTGGGTTTTCATGAGCTGTATGCCACAATCATCCGTATTAAGACAATAAAAGACCTGAAATATTTCAGTTAGTGTGCAATTAATCTAAAATATATGAATGTTAAATTTTCATCATGACATTATGGAAAATAATGAACTTTATCACAATATGCTAATTTTTTGAGAAGGACCTGTACCTGTTAGCTGCTACTATTTCAGGTTCCATAGTTTGAAACTCTGCTGTCAAATTACATATTTGGCCAATATGAGTTTTACTGTCCTTTACCCTCGCACTAAAGATCTTAGAGACCAAGACCTGAAAGCTTAGAGAGAGTGGTGGGAACATTGTGATGATGGAAAAGAATGAAAGTATCAAGAAGAATGTGAGTTGTCATCATCATAATCATCTTTGCAAATGCAGCACCCCTTTGGTGATCCCAGAGCTGTGGCTGAAGTTAATTGTTGAAAACTCTTTTAAACATTTCATCTAAAAGGTGTGGTTGATTATTGAAGATTTGTATTCTTTTTTATTTTACTTTACCATTAGGCAACCACTTTGACCAATGGTTATTGTGATAAGTGTTTTCAGTAGTTTTCTGCCTAGGATGTTGTTTTAATTCAGGTCATTAATAGCTAACCACATGCTGCCTTTGTTTGTAGGAGGAAAAACTAAAATAAGAAATAATATTTCTTAGTGTGTACATTAATACTAATTTTGCCAATAGATCCCCTTCCAGCCATGGACTGGGAAATACGTCTTCCCTTCACCCTTATTGTAACATATTATTATCTTATCTTTCAGTGCGTAAAGTACACAGTAACTTCAGGCACATGTTCTGCCTCTACTAATAGACTAAAGGTATTTTCTTGTATTCTCTGTCCTGCACAGACAAGCAGTGAGGAGGTCCCTTTAAAGGAGTTTCGGATCCCTTCCAAGGAGAGCTGCATGCAGTCTGAGACCGAGGCTTTGATCGAACAGGATCTGGATCCCCCCTCCCCTGCTGCCCAGTCCTTCACCAAACGGTGCTCCTTGCTGACAGATCGACTGGATCCCAGCATCCCCTTTTCAAGGGGGGCACTACCTCGAAGCTGCTCCAAAGAGAGTGTCCGCAGCCTGAGGCGGGCCTCGTCACTGGATGACATTGATGGCATGAGAGCAGAATGGAATAGTCGACCAGGAGATACCCGAACTCAAAGCAGTGAGTATCTGAAGGAGAGCTTTCTGATCTTTAAACCAGTCAGAAATATAATTTTTTTAAATCATCCCTGATAATTGCCCTCCTTAAACATACAAACTACCCTAGGTTTTATTGGGTATATTGTTATAACAACATGGTCACTACCTATTTACAAAAAAAAGAAACAATATTTTTGGTTTTCACACACAAATATAAAAAAACAAATCAATCAATTCACTACAACATTGAGAGTTCAGTCCTTCATGCCGTCATATTTAACTCAGAAAATCACACTGAGCATGTGCAGCTGTCTGAGTCTTGGTCCAATAGAGACACAAAAATAAATCCTTCCGTTTTCTCTCTAGAAAATGTTTTTCTGATTTTATTATTTTACACATTTTAGCTCTGTACTGACATTCATTCATTTTATATACAACTTATTCCATAGTGGGTCACGGGAGAGCTGTTGCTTATCTCCAGCAATCTATGGGCGAGGGACAGCGTACACCCTGGGCAGTTCTCCAGTCCATCGCAGGGCAACACAGAGACATACAGGACAAACAGCCATGCACACACTCATTCACACCTAAGAGCAATTTAGAGAGAACAATTAACCCAACAATTATGTTTTTGGACTGTGGGAAGAAGCCAAAGTACCCAGCGAGAACCCACTCATGCACGGGGATGCAAACTCCATGCCGAAAGACCGGCCAGGAGCCAAACCTAGGACCTTCTTGCTGCAAGGCAACACTGCTACTTCAAATTTGCATTTGAAGCTGATGTCTGTTGCAAATGTGTGCATGTATGCATTTGTTTTAATACCAAAATAAGAACCAGGTCACTTAAGGCTTTTAATAATAATTTGTAATTCTGTTTTTTGTCTTCTTTATGGACATTCTTTTGTCGCTACAGATCTTAAGCCCAGCGCTTTGAACTCCACCTCAGACTCAGATCTTATAAGACCCAGAACCATCGGCCGCATCCCGCAGGTCACCCTCACGTTTGGCTCGGACCGGCTGAGACCTCCCTCACCTACAGAGATTGAAATCATTGCACCCAGCAAGGTTAAAGACCGGACCCAGAATGTCACTGAAAAGGTCTCTCAGGTCACACAGGTGAGATCTCTTTTACAATCTCTGCAGAAAAGGAGAACTGATATGTTTTTGTTCCTTGTTCCTGGTCCCATGCATAGATCTGATTTTGTCCAAAGAGTACAGGAACTGAGTTTCATTCCAATTTTTTCTGTTTTTGAAGCTTTATGAAAGAGGAACTTCAATTGATAATCCTATTCTTCTGTTTCACTTTGGTTTGATAAATATTAATTATTTCTGCACATGAATAGTTTTTAGGTGCCTATAAACTGCATATTCCCCTGGCTCACCTAAAGACATCAGCAGTCACAGGGTGAAAGTGTGAAATAAGAATCTCACCTAAGGTGTAACTAAGTTAGTGCTCTCAGCAAAACAAATTCAGCTGCCTGTCATCACACCACACTGTTCTGATACCCACCTTTCCTGACAACACAGGAAGTGCAACATTGAGAATAGACTGCTATACAATTAAGGAAAACTGGCAAATTTGATTTAAAATGGAACAGCTATTAGTAGTAATAATACTAACATTTTAAAGCATTAAATTTGTTTGGTAATTCTATGAATATAAATGTCATGATCTTGTTGACTGCCAAATAAGAAAGAGCCTAGTGTGGTAAAAAGGTTTTTGCCCCTTGCAGATTTTGTCATATGTTTTTTAATAGAAACGACAATAACCAGAGTTAACAAAAATGCAGTTTTTAAATGATGATTTCTTTTTATTAATAGAAAGAATAGAATATGAATGATAATCCAGAAACATATCTGTCATTAATGGGTTGGTTATTGGATGAAGCCCTTTATTATCACTTAATCATGTTTGTTCCTTTTAAATCATGATAACAACATAAACTACCCAAATGACTTTGTTTACATAGGGCCAAGTCAAAATAACCTAGTTCTTAATGCCTTGTATTGCCCACTTTAACATCAACAACAGCTTGAATCTTTTGTGGTAGGTGTGCACGAAGCACTTATTTTATCAGATGCCCATTTTTGTTGGAAAAAAGCACCTGGTTCCTTTTTAATTCTTGGGGTGTGTCGCATGAACTGCACATTTAAAGTGGCTCAATGATATCGCGGTCAGTAGACTGAGATGGCCCCTCCATAACCTTCGTTTTTTTCCACTATAGCCAAAGACAGGTTCACTTGGTTTTGTGTTTTGGATCATTGTCATGTTGGAACATCTTAGTACATCCCATGTGCAGCTGCCTGGCTGATGAGTGCAAATGTTCCTCCAGTATCTTCTAATAACATGCTGCATTCATATGGCCATTAATTTTGTCGATTCTCCTCCATGGTGTAACTTTCATCGCAGGCCTTGTTGACTACTCTCTAAATAAAACGTCAAACCATAAAGTTTAATTTTGATCTCATCAAGTTTTGAGTCTTGTCTCTGTTCTGTTCGGCATATTGTAACCGGCTGTGAAATGGGATTGGTGTATTTTGTAGTAACGGCTTTCTTCTTGTGACTCGATCATGCAGCCTGTTTCACTTCAAGTGCCTTCACATTTATGAGGGGTCAAAGTAACAAAAATAAACTTGAAATGAATTGAAGGTGTGAAATACTAAACATGGTAAAATTGAGTGCTATAAAAGCCAACATGTGATTAATTTCACCTTTGTTAAAATTAGAATCTGTGAATTTGGAGGTCATTTAAATGATAACATGGTAAATATTAATGTTATAAATATTAAGTTTATCAAATCTAACGTTGCCTGCTTTCATTCACTGCTTTGATTTTAGCGCCTCCATTTTTACCACTTCAGTTTTATCATTCATCACGTTCACAGCGTGATTTTTGTTACTTCTGGTAGATCGGAATACGACAACAGCCCCGGCGCGACAGCAGAGTTTTGTAGTGCATGACCCACAATTTCCCATTATTCATTGAGGGTCTAATTGGATTAGTTGAGCTTGGGCAGCAATGGTGGATGATGGTGGCAAAAATTGTGAATAAAAATGTAAATAATATGCTTTTTGTGACCCCAAAAAAACTTTTAAGATGTTTTTAGGCAAGAGTGTAGGTTTGTTAAACTCAAATATCTACTCGGTTTATTAAGATTCTACTTAATTGAAAAAAAGAGGTTCGGTGTTTCTCAACGCCAGCTCGCTTCGGCAGCTGTCAGCCCACCAGCCCCACAGTTCAGTATTTCTCACCTTCAATTCATTTCAAGTTAATTTTCGTTACCTTGACCCCTCATGTGCATCTTGTAGCAGCTACAACACCTTTTCAGAGTTGTGTATGTCAACAGAAGTTGGTTGGCTTTCCTAATTCCCTGGATATCTTTTTATATAATTTTGCTATTTTATAAAGATCTACTACCTTCTCCCACAGGTCCTAACATTACTCGTTTGGATGTATGGCTTGGAGTCAAGCAATATCACTGCAGCACTGAATAAACATGAATGGGCCATTCGGGAGCCCAGAAACTCACTGACTTTTCACACACACACTAATGACAGACCACAGGTCCAGATGGTTACCCTCAGTAGTCATTTAAATCCGTGTTTATCAGCTTGTGTCTGTGTTATAATACCAAAAGTCTTAGGTTATGATAGATGATCAGGATCATGTGGTTATTTTCTATTTTCATTGTGATTTAAAAAAGACAAATACAATTGTTTGATAACAAATGGCTTCACCCAACCACTAACAATGAGTGAAAAAACGTTTCCATATTTATTTTGCATTTATATGCCCTGAAAATTCTGCTAGGGTATATAAACTTGTGAGCACAAAGGTGTATCTAATCTCCTGACAGAGAGCTTTTGACAACCAGATCCATCTGATGCTGTGCAAGCTCTAGGCACAGAGTAGCTGTTGCAGATTTGGATTGTATACTTTATAAGCCAGGGCTGCACGGTGGCGCAGTTGGTAGCACTGTTGCCTTGCAGCAAGAAGGTCCTGGGTTCGATTCCCGGCCAGGGGTCTTTCTGCATGGAGTTTGCATGTTCTCCCTGTGCATGCGTGGGTTCTCACCGGGTACTCCGGCTTCCTCCCACAGTCCAAAGACATGCCTGTTAGGTTAATTGGTCACTCTAAATTGCCCTTAGGTGTATGAATGCGTGGTTGTTTGTGTGTGTTGCCCTGTGATGGACTGGCGACCTGTCCAGGGTGTACCCCGCCTCTCGCCCATAGACTGCTGGAGATATGCACCAGCTCCCCTGCGACCCACTATGGAATAAGCGGTAGAAAATGACTGACTGACTTTATAAGCCACATTAAAGGTGAAAAGCGCTAAAACATTTTTTATCTAGGCCCCTTTTTTAATATTGCATGAACGATGGCATTGTAACATATTTAGATCCACAGTAACTGATATTTTAGAGAAATATCTTTAATTTTCACGGTTTTTTCAAGAACTACTGTGCATTTGAGTTTCACAAAGCTTTTCAGCTCTAAAGCTACATATATTTTTTTTGTGATCTCCAATAATCCACCTGCTTATCATAAACCGGTCCTACATTTGCATCCAATTTGCACTTTGATATCACCATATGCGACTGATTTGTGAGTGAGCGCTGGTGCTGTGATGGCAGTGAGATCTCACTTCCTCACCCAGAGAGTAAGTGTGATATTGACAGCCGGCTGTGACTCACTGCACAACAAGGATTCAATGTGTCTGTGGAAAAAGTGACAGTACAAACAGAAGGTCACCTTAAAGGCCTGGCGGAGTATTGAACTTGTTATCTCTACTAACGTCAGTAACAAGTCTTGATTAAAAAGTGAGTGTTTCTCTGCAGCTATCTCAGCTCAACAGTGCCTTTTTGTCTGGTTTCTTTGACTTCTTGAATTGTTGAAGGCATTTATTACATCCAACTGTCTGAATGATGTTGTTTGCTGACAGACCACACATTGTCTTCCTGAAGGCTCACCCTCCTTAGAAATAAAAATAATCCAGCAGGGTTGTTGTTTTCAGAAAACAAGGTACTTGGCTTATATTTGAAGAAAATAATCCCCAATTCAGTACAGAATTTTATAAAATTAATTTACATAAGACGTGGTCATTATTTTCTCCTCATTTATAAAAATGAGGGAAAATATTTAAATAGAATGAAGCCGTGTTAGAGATAAAGATTTTTGAAACACTATTTATTTACAATAATTTAATTGCAGCTGTAAAATTTCATGAATTATTTAAATATTATGATTTACATTAAAATTAAGGAGAGCATGGATGAATCAGTTTAGTGTCAATTACATATGAATGGTCTGCACAGACCATTCATAGGTATCATAGGTGTCCTCAACCTGATAGGTGCCTTTGTGATGACTGCTAGCCAGGCCATCTCGTCCAACATCAGTGTCTGATCTCACAAAATGAACCATTTAAAAGAGAACATGTTTTCAAAAAAATAATTTATCTGTGTTTCTTTACATGTTTTTGTTTTATATGCTGTTATTACCTTTATCAATATTCAAATGAAAAACCTTTTCTGGTATTACTTTAATCAAACCCTTCACAAAAAAGCTGACCAGATTTTTGGGTGTTTCCACGGGTATTTTCATAATTTATCTTTGGGTCTGTGAGGTTGGAAGGCATCCTTATCATCACCTTAATCTTTAGCTCCTTTCACAGATTCTCTCTTATATTTAAGTTTGGATGCTGGGTAAGCAACTCCGAAATGTTAGGACGATGTTGGTTAAATTAAATGATTACTTTAATCCTCTTCAGGACAACGACTTGTGGCTCAGCTTTGTATTATATGTTGAAAAACTCTTTTTAGTTCTGCACATACACGTTCTGCTTGTCTACAGCCGGTCCTGTACAGGTTTAAAACAGCTTTATTTATTACACGAGCATGCTGAGCCGGTTTTCTCTGTTTTCCATTTATTTTCTCAGTCTTTTGGATGACTTGATCATTTGTATAACAAACTACTGGACAATTTTCCCCATCTGTGCTGTGAAGAGTTTAGTTTGTATAGATTACTGTATGTATTTAACTGGCTATGACTTTGTGGGACATATATGTACAATTTAGGATAACTAAATTTGGAAAGATGCCTGTTCAAACTAATAATTTTTTTAAATAATTTTAAAGATATATATCTCAGTAAGGAAACAACAGATGATCAGTGTTTCTTGAGAGAGACTTTAAATTTCTGTTATTTTCTTTGGTTACCCATAGGCTTTATCAGCTGCCTACAGGTTTTAACAAAACTGAAAACAAATGCACCAAAGTTGACAATTATTTAACTATTGTTTGCTAGTTTCCTTCGGATTACAGACAAAAAGCTTTTGTTTCAGGTGTGTGTTATGTCTGTATACATGGCCGCACAGCACTTTAAAGTGAGGAGGACTTGGTATTTAGTATGTGAGGTTGCATGTGGAGAGTGGGAGGGTGTGCGGGGATCACAGATTGTCTGTGAAGCTGTCTGTGGGAGTAAAAAGGGGTCCTGGTGAGATGCAGTTATGAAAGCGATAAAAAAAAGGCTGCTGCTGTGAGGCTATCGAGCGGCATTCAGAGGCTTGATGCTGCTGTTGACCTTGGCCTCTGTAACTAATGGAAATGGAGGTCAACGGGTGTTTGCACCATCTGGATCTGTAAAGCTGCACCTCAGAAGCAGTCTTCATGGTGGTGATTTGTTTCTTTGCTTGTTTGTTTTTTTTACAATTTTCATGAATTTTCAAACAAGTGCAGATAAAGCTCAGAGTAACAATTGTAGCTGCAAAAAACTGTTCAGTCAGTTTTTTAAAGCTCATTTGTTGTTGTTTTTTCTTTTAAACACAGTATTTAAGCACACTTTTGATCTTGCTTGTGTTCTGTTTCATAATAATTTTTTTTCTAATTAGATTTTGATTTGATACCTCACAAAAGAGAAATGAAAGTGATCATTGATCTTTGTCCATATTGATTTGTCTGTGCGAATCACACAGTGTGACGGATTCAGCTTTGGCTTGTTAAAGACAGACAAGTTTAGAGAAACCCAAGCGCACCAGTATGTTTGAAGGGAAAATATGTGTTTTTGTGGCACCCTCTGGCTCTAAATAGGTTTGCAACAGTGTAATTAAGAGAAATCAGTAACATAAATTGATTTGGATTTTTATATTAAAAGATGTGTCTGTGATGTTCATGCCTGTTGATGCATCTTTTAGAGTTTATTTAGTTTTTTACATCTTTTTTTAACTCTTAAAATACTCTACGATTAATAAGGAAGATTTATACAGTGAAAACGCTGACTGTTGGATGGTGTTGTGATTTGCATGACATAAATTATGTGTTTTAAGATTTAAACAATACAAGCTATCCCTTTTTTAAAATGTTCCAAGACTGTTCATCTTGTGATTCTGAATAGAATATAAATATTCTTTATTAACCCACAGTGGGGAAATTCAGGTGTACAAGCAGCAAAGTGAAAGGCAAATGGAAGCCTTAGAATTAGAATTAGAGACAGTACAGAGACAGTACAGCCCTGATGTTATAAAGTGTAACAGCTGCTGGGAGGAAGGATCTGTGATAATGCTGCTTTGTGCACCTAGGATGCAGCAGTCTGTACAAGAAGCTTTTCTTCACGAAAATGTATTATATCTTCTCCAGGTTTATAGATGGCATTTCAAACATGCCAGAAGACATGCCACTGCTAAGCATAGCATTGTTTCTGGGTTATTTAACTGTAACAGCCAGCTATTGATGCCGTATTGATTGCAACACATTAAAAAAAGCCCTCATGTAAATGTTTACATAATTATTTCCCAAGCAGATCAAAAACCTTAAAGTTGACTGAGAACAGAAAGCTCAAAACTTCGCTTGTTGTTATTACCTTAAACAGGACCCAGTTTGATTTTTAGTCAATTTATTGGTTTTTAAATACCAGCGGAGAATGCACACTGCATGCCGTCATTCAGAGGGTCAGTGGATACTTTTTTATGTGTTAGAAAGAGGATCCCTTGGCGAGGGCAGGGCTATGAACAGGGAGGATAAGCGAGGGAAGAGAAGGGAGTAAGATACAAACACATGAAGAGAGACCTTCTTTCCTCTCTCTTTTTAAGTAATCTGATTGTTAGTTTTCTCCAGGTTTCAACTCTGTGGAGTGTGTCATCATGAGCTTTAAGCAGAAACTTCAGCCTGTGAGTACTTGATCCTTTTTGGGGGTTTTAAGCTCCTTGTTGTTCTCTTCCGACTCTTACTTTCTTCTTCCCCAGCTCCCTATTCCTGTTGGATTGTTGCTGTTTCCTCTATATCCTGTACTTCCTGCATTTTAAAACAGTATTCTGCTAAAAAGGATTTTAATAACACTGTTGACAGAATCTGTAGCTTATTTACTTAAATAGCATTTTGATTCTGCTTTACTGTCACTGGACGTTGGTGCAGAAATATATGTTTATTGGTTGCAGTACACAGAAAATAGGAAAAACATTGGCTAAACTAAAAGTTTTAAGTTACAAAGCTTGAAAGTGGATGGTTTTTGCACTGTAATTATAAATTGTGCATTCAGAATTGTGGTTTTGTGCTAAGTTATTTCTGTATATTTGCTGAATACTATGCTAAAATATATTTTATATTGGGTACTCCACACTCCAGTTATTGTACAGATAGTAGATTCATATGCTTTGCATTTGAGATCATATATATTTAGGCTGAATGGTGTTGATATAACATGCTGTAATCATTACAGACTGATTTTTTCCTCTGCTGAACAGAGAGCAATTGCATACAAACCTGTTCCCTGGTCATCATTATGAAAAATTGTGGTGCACAACATCAATAACCTGACATTTTTTGGATGAGTGAACCTTTGCTCACGTGTTTATATTATCATCACTGTGCTGGCATTTCTGTTCACCCACTGTGGGAGCTTTCGTGTTGCATTTAAGGAACTCTGTAAATTCGGCATTTTCCCACTAAATATGTGTAAAGATTTATGGAGCTGGAGCAAAAAAAAGCATCCCTCTCCTAAAATAATAGACCTTTTTTAGACTCCTGATTATTCCCTTCAAGGGCCTTACTTTATTTCTCCTCAGTGATTTATTTTCTGCTAAATATGGCAAGTACATATTTAAAGACCTTCCTGCGTGTACTTGGATCTTGAAAAGCTATTTACTTTACTATTTCTAGTGTCTGTATTCATTTTAATTGGCAGAGAAAGTTTTTTTTTCCAAGAACTGCAGTGCCTTGCAAATCTAAAGTTTTTCACATTTTGTTGCATTACAGCTAGAAACTTCAAGTATGTAGCAGTTAACTGGGAAGTGGAACGAAACATGGGGTAAAAGTTTAGTGTGCATTTCTTCAGCCCTTTTTAATTTGATACCCCTAAATAAAATGCAGTGCAACAAATTGCCTTTGCTGGGCAGTAAATATAGTCCTTCTATGTGTAATTTACTATCAGTATAAATCCAACTGCAAAGTCCTCGGAAGTTTGTTAGAGAACATTAATGAACAAACAGCATCCTTTTGTCATGTTTTGTGGAGTTGGAGACGGACCAAGGCGCAGACTGGAGCAATGATGTGACATAAGTGAAGATATTTTAATGGAAAGGATGAAGACCTTACAAACTTAGGGAGGCAACAGAGGAACAGTACAAGGGACCAACAGAAGAATCCAGCAATCAGGAAACAGAAACCAGGAACTTAAATACAAATGAGAAGTGACGGTTTACATGGAAAACAGGTGCGTGCAATCAACAGAAACACAAACAGGTGGGGATTATGACACCTGAAGACCAAAGAACACAACAAACAGGTCAGAGAAAAGTTGTGGAGAAGTTTAAAATCGAGAAGCCCGTGGCGCCATTGGACGAGATGTAGAGACCCACTGCTCAGGTGGGAGTATCTGTGGAATACTTTATGCACTCAATAAATCTAGCCTTAAAACATTCAGCCATGAGAAGTCCTGTTTGCAGAAAAACATTTGTGAGTAGTTATCCAGTGTTCCTTCCTGACTGATCTTGTTGGTAACCTTACTGGGGGAGGAAACGGAACCCGGAAAAGGATTGGTTGGAGGCAGGATCTTGGCGCGAAACTTCGATCTGAAAACGTTGGTCTACTTAGAACCCCACAGTGGTAGAAATTATTTACTTTTGGAAGTGGCAGTAAAAGGCATAAACTGGTATGTGAATGGTTCAGAATGGACACACAGGAGGATAATATGGACTTTGATGAATGGACGCCAGTAAGTAGAGGGAGAGGACGCGGAAGAGGTAAAGCAGAAGAAGGGAAAATGTTAGACAGCCAAAGGAATAAAAGAGAGTTGGAAGAAAACAGTTCTGAAGAAGAGAGAGTAGTTAGGAGGAAAATCGGAAGGGAAGAATGTAAAATAATATTAAAGATAAAAAATTAAGAAGAAAAAGAGAACCTGAGTCCTATTTCACTATCTAGAGAAATTAAAAAAAAGATAGGAGATGTTGAAATGGTGAAGGTCTTGAGAGATGGAAATATACTGGTGGTGTGTAAAACTGAAGAACAAAGAAGAAAGGCTTTACAAGTGGAAAACATTTGCAAGAAAACAGTGACAGAGAGGAAGATTATAGGAGAAGATAAAATCATTCGGGGGGTAATTTATGGCATTCCTATGGAGGAAGATATAGACAAGTTAAAAAAAAGCATTGTTGGTGCAAAGGTAAAAAATCTCAAAAGACTGACAAAAAATGTAAATGGTGAAAGAGTAGGAAGCCTGTCAATTTTAATAGATTTTGAAGAAAAGGTGTTGCCACAAAATGTTAAAATAGGATATCTGAGTTTTTCTGTGAGGCCTTTCATTCCTCCACCACTAAGATGTTTTAAATGTCAGAGATATGGTCACATAGCAGCTGTCTGTAAAGGAAAACAAAGATGTCCAAAGTGTGGAGAAGATCACAGAATTGAAGATTGTGGGGAAGAAGTGCAGGAAAAATTTTGCAATTGTGGAGGGCAACATAGAGTTACATTCGGGGGATGTGAGGTAAGGAAGAAAGCAAAAGAAATCCAACAAATTAAAATGACTAAAAACATAAGCTATGCTGAAGCAGTCAAAAATGTACAGAAAGAAAGATCAAGGGATGAAGGTCAAATTAGGATTCAAGATTATCAACAAAGAAAAGTAGAATCAGAGGAAAATGTTACAATGTCTGTGGAAAAACTGATATTATTCATAGCTTATGTCATTAACTGCACTGAACAGGCTAAACACAAAACAGAAAAGATTAAAATAATAGTCAGAGGAGCAGAAAAGTTCTTAGGGTTTAAAGAAGGATCTTGGGAAAACATTAATAAAAAGTTGGAAACAGATGGAAGGCAAGGAGGAACCCCAGCTGATAGAAACATATGATAATATTACAGTGGAATGCAAGAAGTTTAATCGCTAATGGACAGGAATTTAAAGGGTATATAGATGGAATTGAAGAAAAACCAGAAATTATATGTATACAGGAGACGTGGTTAAAGCCAAACCTAGATTTTGTGTTTAAAGGGTATAATAGTATCAGAAGGGATAGACAAGAAGGAAGTGGAGGAGGATGTGGAATATTTATAAAAGAAGGGATACAATATCAGATATTAGGAAAAGGCAAAGAGTTAGAATATATAGTAGTTGAAATTTACAATAAAAAGGAAAAGTGTAAAATAATAAATTTTTATAATCCATGTAAAATATTATCATTTGAGTTGATGGATGAATTAATGGGATACTTAGAAGGAAAAGTAATCTGGTGTGGAGATTTTAATGCTAACAGCACATTATGGGGAAAATGTAATGATAAAAATGGACAAGTTATTGAAGAAATAATGGAAATAAAACATTTGGTATGTATAAATGATGGAAAAGGAACAAGAATTAATGTAAAAACAGGTACAGAATCTGTGATTGATTTAACATTTATATCAAATTGTTTAGCTAATAACTGTGAGTGGGACATTGACAAAGATACAACAGTAGGTAGTGATCATTACCCCATTAAAATCATAACAGGAATATTAATAAATAACAGGAATACAGGATTATATAAAAGATGGAACTTTAATAAGGCTGATTGGGAAAAATTTAAATATTTAAGTCAAAAGAAATTGGAAGAAATAGATGAGTCAATTGATATAAATAGTTTAAATATAAATATCTGTAAAAAAATATTACAGGCTGCAGAAGAATCAATAAAAAAAGGAGGAAGAAAGAACGATAAAAAAATTGTGCCATGGTGGACAAAAGATTGTAGTGAAGTAATAAAATTAAGAAATAAAGCATTTAAAATGTTAAAAAGTAACCCAATTTATCAGAATTTAATTGAGTACAAAAGAAAGCAGGCAAAGGTAAGAAAGATCATTAAACATACAAAAAGAGAATATTGGAGAAACTTTTGTAATACCGTAGGGAGAGAAACAAAAATTGATCAAATTTGGAAAACGATTAAAAGAATGAAGGGTATTAGAAAAGAATATGGATATCCTATATTAAAAATAGATAATATAACTATAATGGAAGATAAAGAAAAAGCAGAAATATTAGCTAAAACATTTAGTAAAATTCATAGTTCAAATAATATTAGTGAAGAGGGAAAGAAAGGTAGGGAAATCACAAAGATGAAATATAAAGAATTAATGCAAAATAATGTAGATACAAATAAATTAATAAATGAACCATTTACACAAGGAGAATTGAACTTTGTAACCAGGAAAACAAAAAATACATCACCTGGAAAAGATCAAATTTACTATACGATGATAGAACATCTTAATGACAAAGCAAAAGACAAAATATTATAATTATACAATAAAGTCTGGGAGGAGGGAGAGCTGCCACAGAGCTGGAAGGAAGCAATAATTATTCCAATAGCTAAACCAGGAAAAGATAACACAAAACCAGAAAATTATAGACCAATCGCATTAACATCAAATATTTGTAAAATAATGGAAAAAATGATTAATAATAGATTAACATATTATTTAAATATTAATGGATATATATCTAGAAATCAAAATGGGTTTAGAAAAGGGAGAAGCACAAATGACTCTGCATTATGTTTAGAATATGAAATTAGGAGAGCACAAATAAACAAAGAAAATGTAGTAGCTGTATTTTTTGATATAGAAAAAGCATATGACATGATGTGGGTTGAAGGATTATTAATTAAATTAAATAAAATGGGTATTACTGGAAAAATGTTTAACTGGATTAAAGATTTTTTATCAAATAGAACAATACAAGTAAGAATTGGTCAAGAATTGTCAGATAAATATATAATAGATAATGGTACTCCTCAAGGAAGTATTATAAGTCCGTTATTGTTTTCTATAATGATAAATGATGTATTTAAAAATATTGGTAAGGACGTCGGTTGCTCACTATTTGCAGATGATGGAGCTATATGGAAAAGGGGTCGTAATATCAAATTTATTGAAAAGAAAATACAGGATGAGATTATTAGAATAGAACAATGGGCAAATCAATGGGGATTTAAATTCTCAGTAGAAAAAACAAAAGTAATGGTGTTTACACAGAAAAGGAAAAGAGAAAATATAAAACTAAAATTATACAATCAAGTTTTAGAACAAGTAAAAAATATAAAATTTTTAGGTATATGGTTTGATGAAAAAATTATATGGAAAGTACATATAGAAAAATCATAGATAAATGCAAAAGAATATTAAACATTATGAGATGTATGGCTGGTATTGATTGGGGAGCAGATCAAACATCATTAAAAAGAATTTATACAGGATTAATTAGATCAAATATTGATTATGGAAGTATAATTTATGGATCAACAGCAAACACTCATCTTATAAAATTAGACAATATACAACATCAAGCTTTAAGAATTTGTACAGGAGCAATCAGAACCAGTCCAATAGCAGCACTTCAGGTAGAGATGGGAGAGATGCCATTAGATTTAAGAAGGAAACAGTTAGCATTAAATTACTGGATAAATTTACAAGGCAATAATCCGGATCATCCCACACGTGATATTTTAAAACCATGCTGGGAAAAAGAAAAAAAACAAGTTAAGAGTTTTGGTTGGATTATCAATAATATAGCAGAAAAATTTCAAATATATGAAAAAGAAATAAGTTTAATGTTGCCTTTGCCAGTAGTGCCACCGTGGCTGTTACCAGAAGCAGTGGTGGATATGGCATTGATGAAAAAGAAAAAGGATCCAAAATGTAGATTAGATTCAAGTATAATACAAGAATATGTAAACAATTACTATCATTATGTCCAGATTTACACAGATGCATCAAAAACAGATGAAAAAATAGGAGTAGCATTTGTAATACCAGAATTTAAAATAAAAGTAGGAAAAAGAATTACAGATGGATTATCAGTATATTCAGGAGAATTATTAGCCATATTGTTAGCAGTGCAGTGGGTGGAGGATATAAAACCATTAAAAACAATCATTTGTTCAGACTCAAGTTCAGCATTATTAAGTTTAAAACATAATCATTCAGAGGGTAGACCAGACATTTTGTTGGAAATAAAACTTACTTTATTTAGAATACAAAGAATGGGATTAATATTAGTGTTTTTATGGGTACCAGCACACGTAGGAGTTGGAGGGAATGAGAAGGCGGACAGGATGGCAAAGAAGGCAACACAAAACAACATTAGCTTTATAATAAATATTAGTAGGTCAGAGGCAAGAAATATAATTAAACAGAGAATCAGGAAAGAGTGGCAAAAAAGGTGGGATGAAGAAAAGAAAGGAAGATGGTTTTACAGAATCAACAAGATAGTAGGAGAAGTAAGAACAGGAAGAAGGAGTAGAAAAGAGGAAAGATTAATTACAAGATTAAGACTAGGACATACAGGACTTAATTCTACATTGTTCAAGATAAATAAATATAATACAGGAAAATGTGATTATTGTGGAGAGGAGGAAACAATAGAACATGTAATATTGAAGTGTCAGAAATATGAACAAGAAAGAACAATTTTAAGGAGAGAATTTGTAGGTATTAAAGAAAATTTTATATTGAGAGATACTTTGCAAAGAAGTTTAGGTAGCAAACATATTCAAATTATAATTAGATTTTTCAAAAGCACTAAATTAATAAATAGAATTTGATTGTTGTAATAGTAAATAAGATTTAAAACCATGAAGAACCACACTCCATACCAGTCGGTGGCGGTAATGCACATCTTCAAGTTATTTGCCAACTGCCAAAAAACAACACAGAAGAAGAAGAAGTCCTGTTTGCAGTCTGTGACAAGCCATATATGAGACACAGTGATCATCTGGAAGAAGGTGCTCCGGTTAGATGATACTTGCTAAACACTATTTGTGGCAGTATAATAAAACCTATAAATATCACCCTTTGGTAACTGCCTCATGCATTGGGGCTTTCCATCCAATCTGACCGAGCTTGAGATAATTTGCAGAGAAGACTGGTGACAAAGTTCAGTTTCTGGATGTGCAAAGATTTGCTGTTGTAATTCCAGCAAAACAGATTTCTCTACAAAGTATTGGCTTAGAGAGGCTGAACCCAAAAGTAAGCCATACTTTTCAAATATTTGTAAAGATTTTTATACACCTGTATCATTTTCCTTCCACTTCCCAATCATAAGTTCTTATTATTCTGTCACTTAAAATCCCAAAGAAATACACTGAAGTTTGTGGTTTTAATATGACAAACAGTGAAAAAGTTAAAGGGGTATAAATTATTTTGCAATACACTGTACAAGTGCAATTAGATGATATCCTGAAATACTGGGTTCCATCAAATACAGTTTTGGTGAAACAGGGTTGAAGAGACTCTGCAACTATTCTCATTTGCAAATCCAGCTGTTTTTACTCCTAATTATCCTTGCCTAAATGGTGCATTTAAAGCCTGTTCTCATTTGTACTGATCATTTGGCCTGACCTTGCTGTTTTCATGAATTAACTAATCTCACTTCTCTATATGGAACCCAGTCGATACCAGCACTTACCCAGGACCCTGATTGACCAGAACGCTGGCTGGAGCTGTCACATGTTCGACACAAAATAGGGGGGGGGGGGTTACATGTCGCACTCAGGCAGGTGAGAAAGTGCCTTAAAGTGAACAGTTACAAGAGCCACTGGATGAGACTGACTTTGCAACCAGAACAGGACAGTCGTTTAATGGAAATTTTACTGCTAGAAGGTGATGCAGGAAAAGAGATGGTCTCCACAGAACAAGCCTACAGGCGAGTTTGTTCCTGTTATCAGCATCAGGATGAGAACCGGGACGCGGAGTCTCTCATTGTAGTACCGGTCAGTTGGATCTCACTCATTGCTGACTTACTGTTTTTAACTTTTTTTTGTTGGCATGGCACTTGACAGATGCCTAAGAGAAGTTTTAATGAGATTTGTGTGTTCACTTTCCCTCTCTAAAGCGAGGGGGTTGTATTAGTTTCTAATCTGTTGCACAAGCAAGTGGGACTAATTAAGCGCTGCCCTAAAACATGCCGATTAATGCGGTAGGTGTGAACAGCTATCACTCTTTTTGGATCAGAGTTGTACTTATTGTATAATCTACATATATCTTTCTTTTACAAACAGTTCAGGTACAAAAGTGACAGACAAATAAGGATTTTGTTCTCACATTCACCTCTAGGTCTTTAAATATTCATTGCTGCCCTTCTTTTATACAGATCTAAGCAAACTTGCACACAAATGAGAGGAACTCTAGTATTTTGTTTAGTCTTTGAGAAATATCATGGGACTGTGATACAACCTGTGCTATTTTCTTGTAGATGTTTTTTTATTTTTGTTTGCAGTTGACATCAAGAGAACTGTTGTTTTTTTTAATCACATTGTATTGACCAGTTTTAAAGTCTTTAATGTGTCTACCTCAATCAAACTGAAAGCAGCATTAACTTCGAGAGAAAATGGTTATTTTGTTTTGTTTAAGTGCAACCTGTCTGCCAATTATGTCACTATATTACACAAATGTTTGCTTGTTTTATTGTTTTGTGTTACCAAGTACAATTTCACAATTTTTGCAGAGTAATGATGACTGATTTATTTGATCAGTAAAATTATGTGGTGTTTGGAGAATTAGAATATATCCATTTTGTAACCGTTAGGTGTTGTCCCTTGGTGCTGATGTGCTGCCTGAATACAAGCTGCAGGCCCCACGGATCCACAAGTGGACCATCCTTCACTACAGCCCCTTTAAAGCTGTGTGGGACTGGGTCATCCTTCTGCTGGTCATCTACACGGCCATCTTCACTCCCTACTCAGCCGCCTTCCTTCTTAATGAAGCAGAAGATGATGAAGGGTCTTGTGGCTACACCTGCAACCCACTTAACGTGGTGGATCATGTGGTGGACGTCATGTTCATCGTGGACATCCTCATCAACTTCAGGACCACCTATGTCAATAGCAACGACGAGGTGGTCAGCCACCCGGGTCGCATTGCACAGCACTACTTCAAGGGCTGGTTCCTTATCGATATAGTTGCAGCCATCCCATTTGATCTGCTCATATCCCACTCTGGGTCACAGGAGGTGAGAATAAACAACTTTACTTTGCTGCCTTGTCTGTTTACGTTCTGGTCTATATTTGAAGAAGATACAACATTAAGAAACAAAATCTGTTTTTAATGATCAGCACCCACAACAATTACAGGCTCTCCAGATTGAGATGCGTAACAAAATAAAGTAAAATCCAAACTTTTCAAGTGCATTTATTCCATTGGGCAAAAATCCTGCACATTTTTCTGCAATTTCACAGGGAATACAATTATTGGCGCTCCTATAAAATAAATGCAACTGACAATATTATTTTGTACATCCTTAATTTTTCCAAGTTAGTGTCAGAGTATTCAGGAAATGTTAATAAGAAATCCCGACTTCTTTCACTGGGGTATAAATATGACACGGTACAGTGGTCCAAATTCTCTTAGTCACTCTTCAGAATGATGAAGGCAAGAGAACATGCTTTTTTGGTGGTGCATATGTGTGTTGATCTTCATAAATCAGAAATTGTCTGCAGGAAAATATCTACTCACCTTAACCATGTCTACTGGCACAGCAATATCAAAATTAATTAAAACGTCTGGACCTGTGACAAACAAGGTTGGACCAAATTTATCTTGCCACCACACACAGTGAGGATGATGATAAGGTAGGTTAACAATAACCTAGAAAGCTCACTCGCTGCCCTAAAACTGCAGGTTAGAGCTGCATCTTGTGCTCACCAAGTCTCTTTAACAACTAGACCCTGTCTACATGCCAGCCGGTTAACCGAAAAGCATGCCAAGAAAAAGCTTTTTATGTCCCACCATCACAAATGTGTGGAATTTGTTAAACTCTACTGGGACTTTAACTGAAACCATACGCTTTTGTCAGATTAAACAAATCTTTGAGCCTTTTGGCAACAAACACTCCAGGTGAGTCTGGCTTAAAACAAAGAGAGTCCATAGCATCATAAACTCTGGATGCCTCTGCAAGTAAAGTGAAAATGGGTCATCATTGGGGCATTTTTATTAGCAAAATAATGATCCAAAACATGGGTATGGTCTTGTGTTACTTGGTGTCTCTCAGCAATTTTTCAGCAACTTGAGCTTACCACATGCATGCTAAAACTGTTCAGCTGGACAAAAAGTTAGAACTGCATGATTAGCAAATAATTTTCTGTTCTAACTCTAACATGACCTTGCTTGTACCAGCAGACGGAGCCACAGACTCAAACTACTCTGATTGGATTACTGAAGACAGCCAGACTTTTGAGGCTGGTGCGAGTGGCAAGGAAGTTAGATCGTTACTCTGAATATGGAGCTGCCGTTCTTTTCCTCCTCATGTGCACATTCGCCCTCATTGCCCACTGGCTGGCCTGCATCTGGTACGCCATCGGCAACGTGGAGCGCACAGGCTCCGAACGCATCGGCGGCATGAAGATCGGTTGGCTTGACAACCTGGCTGACCAGATAGGGAAACACTACAACACCAGTGACAGAAACTCAGGCCCCTCCATTAAAGACAAGTATGTCACAGCTTTATATTTCACCTTCAGCAGCCTGACCAGTGTGGGATTTGGCAATGTCTCACCCAACACCAACCCAGAGAAGATCTTCTCCATCTGTGTCATGCTCATTGGCTGTGAGTAAAGTGGTAAAGACTCTTTTGGAAAAAAAACACTTGTGCAGTGTGAATGTTGGTAGCACTACATAATACAATCCGTACTTTCCTGGAATTTGGACGTTACATTTTAACCACGTAGAGGTTATTTTCTGGAACTTTTCTGGAACTTACCAGGTACGTTTTTTAAATCTGGTACTTTCCTAGAACTTTCATGGACCTTACTAGGTACTTTCCTGGAACTCAGAGGTTACATTTCAATAACTTAAAGGTTATTTCCTGGAACTTACTGGATACTTATCTGGTATTTTCCTAAAACTTTTATGGACGTCCTGGAACTTACTAAGTACTTTCCAAAATTTTACCAGGTCCATTCATGGAATTTAGCAGGAATTAATGGAACTTTTGTGGACCTTGCCAAGTACTTTCTAAAAACCTACCAGGTACTTTCTTCAAGTTTTTATGTAAATAATCCGGTACTTTCACTGAACTAACTAGTTGCTTTCATTGAACCTACTAGGCTCTTTCATGGAACCTTCATGGATACTGATAAGGTTCTTCAGTGGACTTTAATGGAATTTATCAGCTGCTTTCCTGAAGCTTAGAAGGTAGTTTCATGGAACTTACCAGGTACTTTCGTGGAACTACCTGGTATTTTGATTGTAATTGAACCTTCCAGACATTTTCATGGAACTTTCATTGAACATACATAGAATTTGCTTACTTCCATGAAAGGTCCACGTAAGTACCTGGTAAGTTTTAGGACAGAACCTGGTAAGTTCCTTTAAAGTTCCATGAAGGTAAATTGTAGGAAAGTTCCAATAGTAACCTCTAAGTTCCTGAAAAAGTAATCTATTAGTTCCACAAAAGTACAGGCAGTATTATGTTGTGCTATCAGAAAATTTTAAATCAGTCCACATTTATTTGCTAATTTGTTTATTTTTGCTAATTTATGATTTGCTTTCATAGAGTTAAATGTTTATAAAACCCTAAAACATTATCTGGATCAGTAGTTCTCCTGGCATTTTAACAGTAGTCTATGACTGATATAAAATGACATTCATATACTAACAAAGGGTTTTGTATTTCTGTCCCGTGTCCCTTTCAGCTCTAATGTATGCCAGCATCTTTGGGAACGTGTCTGCCATTATTCAGAGACTGTATTCTGGCACTGCCCGGTACCACACTCAGATGCTGCGGGTCAAAGAGTTCATTCGCTTCCACCAGATTCCAGGAGGCCTGAGACAAAGGCTGGAGGAGTACTTTCAGCATGCCTGGTCCTACACCAATGGCATCGACATGAATGCTGTGAGCGATTTTCAATTACAAGCTCATATGAGAGCAGAGTTCAGCATTTAGGTGGAAGTCTGTCACTTTTTGTTAATAATGCATGTGAAATATATATTGTTGCAGGGTTCTTTTTAATACAATTATTCACTTATGAGTTATCATTTTGGTTCTTAACCATTTTTTCTAATGTGACAAAGTTATTTAGTGGTGTCTGGAATTAGATCCATTTAGTTGCACATCCCTATTTTTTTTTGTACACTGTATCCTACATGTCTTGCATGTATTCTGCATGGGATGTTATGCTGTGTGTGTTTTCCTGGAAGTTAGAGCACAGATCTGGTAATTTTGTCCAACTCGAGATAAGCTTGTTCTAGTTGTAATTCAGTAAAAGTTGGACTTGCTCATTGTTGCGGTGCTAACTACTATTAGCAATGAAAGGCAAAAACAATCTCCCAATTTTCTGCTTCCAAGCACTAAAGGATCGTGTTCATAGGTAGAGGTTCTACAGTACTATGTTTCCTACTGATTAATTTAGATACAACCCATCAGAAGTGCGAATAAATAACTGCAACTTCAAAATTGTAGTTATGATTGCAGGCTTTTTATATGTGTGACAGTCATATTGAAATCGATTTTGGGAGCATTCTTGTATTTCAACTGGGAACCCTAAAATAAACATCTTCCAAGTACAAATAGAGCACAGCGTTAGACTTTTCTCCTTTGCTGTTTTCCAAATTGTTTATTTGGTATAATTTAAGCCTTTTCTGAGGTTAAATTAAATAGTTCTTTAAGTAAAGAATTTTTTAAACATTTAGGCAATAGTGTTCAGACTAAATTTAATCTTTTAAACAATGTTTTTTAGGTTTTTAATCCATATTCAGAGCTTATTGGATCATGTAACTACAGATCCAGAAGTTTAAATGTGACTCTTCTTCTTTTGTCATTTTGTACTGAGACCATTTTGTCCTGCAAACGTAGAAAGTGCAAGCTCCATTTGTTAGGGTTCCTACAAAAAGTTTAGAACGCACACATTTTGCTTTTAGTGTTTTCATGGTGAACATATTTTAAAATTAAAGAGAATTTAACAGTGTATGTGTCTTCCTGGTGTCAAAATATGTCCAGAAATCAAATGATTATTTTGGATATTTGAATGCAGAAACATACATTTATTATAAGCATTTATGTTGCACGCAGAACATTGCTTGTAAAGCATTTTTTATAGTAAAAAAGTATGTTGTGTATTTTGTAACAAGGATGCATTACACTGTCTGGCATCTATTGCAGCTCTTGCTGGCCTTGCAGGGATTTTTACAGTCCATTTATTGCATTAACTTGCATAACTAATTTTGCTTGACCACAGTGTGTTTGCAATGTTCTGTTCTGCTGTGTTGACCCAGTTTTCCATCATTTGTCCTTCACGTTTGTATCAAGGATGATCCTTGTGTTTTTACTAATGTGCTTTCAGTAAGCCAGGGGGTATAGTTCAGTGGTAGAGCATTTGACTGCACATTAAAAGGTCCCCAGTTCAAATCTGGATGCTCCCTTAATTGTGAAAGTTCTTTACTGAAGTTGTCGACCTACTTTCTAGTAATGATGTGCTTCAGAGAGTGACCTGGCTAGCCAAATTAATGTGAGAATTGAAAATCAGTAGGATCTAATGCCCTGACAAATTGCTCATGTTCTTTATCCCTGGGTTTTGTTTCCTCTACCAGTTTGCACACATAGAAGACTTGATTTTAAATTACACTGTGACAAACAGCACCTAATCTCAAGGCCTTTTGTTTTCTTGCAGGTCTTAAAGGGTTTCCCTGAATGCCTGCAAGCTGACATTTGCCTTCATCTGCACCGCAGCTTGCTGCAGAACTGCAAAGCTTTTCGGGGTGCCAACAAAGGCTGCCTGCGTGCTCTTGCAATGCGATTCAGGACGACCCACGCTCCACCGGGTGACACCCTTGTTCACAGTGGGGACATTCTCACAGCAATCTACTTCATTTCCAGGGGGTCAATAGAGATTTTGAGGGACAATGTAGTGGTGGCCATACTGGGTGAGCTGCAGATATTTCAGTCACATATATTTCTAAGCAATGGACTTTAATGTCATTCTGTCATGTTTTTTTATTTTTTTATTTAACACCTCTAGCCATAGCGCCATCTGAGCCTTTACATTATAACAGCATGCATTTTCTGTGTTGTGCAGCCAGAGGTGTTTGGGCACAGCTCCATTTTCATTTCACAACCACATTGATCATCAATAGGGCAAGCACTCAGATCCAGGCTGCCTAGGTCACTTCTTTCATAGCCACGTTTGTGAGGACTGTTAATTAGTTCTGCTGCAGATCAGGGTGGATTACAGGGTGGTTTTGTATTTAAAATTACATTTATAAATCATTGTACTCACTACTAAAGTGCTGCTTTACCCAGTAACTAAAGCATTTTGCTGTGATTTTTTTATTTTATATTTGCAGGAAAGAATGACATCTTTGGTGAACCAAACCATGTTTATGGGAGGCCAGGGAAATCCAGCGCTGACGTTAGGGCTCTAACCTACTGTGACCTTCACAAGATCCTGAGGGATGACTTGCTGGAGGTGCTGGAGATGTATCCTGACTTTGTTGACACCTTTTGGAGCAATTTGGAGATTACCTTCAACCTAAGAGATGTGAGTACCACAAGAGGGAAATGTCACTCATAACATAAAAATTATTTTATTACTAATAATGGTTTCTCTTGAACTTACTGAATTATTCTACAAAGGTATATAATATGAATAAATGGTGAATCTAAGGGGAACTCCTGAATCATTTCTTTATATTTTGATTCCAGTGAGCCACTCTTTCTTGTGATCTTTTAAAGTTTTTCTGATCAACATTTTTTTTCTGGCAATTTTTCAACGTTTCTTTTTCAGACTTTGTGTACTTTTTTGCTTATTTTCAGTACAGTATCTGACCATTTTCAGGGGATTTATATTTTTATATATTAAGGCACTCAACTCTAACCAGTAAATCATTCAGGCAAAACAATTCTTCCAAAGTCAAGGGATGAACCAATTTTGTGTTGACATAAAACAGACACTTTAGCAAAAATCCAGTTTTACATGAGTCTTATTCTCTCCTTTACTAGTAGTCTGTCATGAAGATAAGATTTGTTGTAATTTCTTCAGCTGACCCAATGAGAAGTATCAAAAGAACATAGTTTGAAAGACCGGAAATAGGATCTTAACATTGGTGAGGTAGAAATTTGTGTTTTAGAGTTGATACCCAAGAGCTATTGTGGCACATAGTAAATTATTAACTAAAGAATGATACGTCTCTCAGATCCTGTGCATCAGGTCTTTGCTGACTTCTTCCCTGTGTCCTACAAAAAGGTTTGTGCGCTGTAAAACTTCATTCTCGGCTCATATGCTTCACCATTATTAACCCCAAGGTGACCTTTTGAGCTCTTCTTTAGAAAGCTCTTGATCTTCTTCATATCATCTAAGTAAGAAAGTATAATTGTTTTATCACTTTAGAATCTTAGCAAATGTTTGTGAATATTCTTAACCACGAGCATGGTTGTTATGTTTGTACAGAAGAATAGAAAATACAACTATATAAATTGTATTTGCTCATATATAAGCCTATGTACACACGTAAACGTAGAAAAAGGTCCACTCACCACATTTAGACATAAAAGTCTTCAACAGGTATGGAGATTAACTGTTATACATTGTATGTCTTCCAGGCCTAAACAAAGTGTACATTTGTAGCAAAATCAATGAAAAACTACTTAGGATACATTCACCAAATATCAAAGAAATACGATGTGATTGTTAAGCAATGTACCATTTGGGTTTTGAAATGACTGAAACTAATATGACTCAGGCAGACAGAATAAACCAGCCAACCCCGAGCAGGAACTCTGAGTGTGGCTGCCGACTGACAAGGCATCGGAGAAGCTCCCTGCGGCGTCGGAACAGGCCAGGTGAGCGATGGGAAAGACATTTCATCTAATTGTTTGTCTCCATCATCTCCTAATGTGTGGTTTTTATCCACACAGATGGGATGGATCATGAGGACTCCTACCCAGATCAGTCGCGTCTAACAGTAAACCACCGGCGGGGAATGGTGGCAGGGACTCATTGGGAAGATCTCTGCAGCAGTGCCAGTGTTTGTTCCCAGTCTAGTGATGAGGAAATAAAGCCTGCTCAACACAAAGGGGAGCTGTACGTCCATGGGCCTGACACCAGAGACTACCAACCTTCAGTGGTCAACATCCGGCCCCACTGTGGACCTGCTCTAATGGGACAGGCTGTGGATCTTGGAGGCTCTCCATACTCAGGTACCAACAATGCCTTCATCATACGGTGCCTTGCAAAAGTATTCACAGCCCTTGAAGTTTTTCACATTTCTCAGGTTATAACCATAAACTTTAATGTATTTCAGTGGGATTTTATTTAATAGACTGACACAAAGTACTGTATAATTCTGAAGTGGAGGAAAAGTGAGGCATTGTTTTTAACAATTACAAATCTGAAAAGTATGCAGGTGCATTTGTCTTCAGCAACTCTGAGCAAATACTCTGCAGCATCCCCTTTCACTGCAGTTTTAGCTGCAAATCTTTTGGGGTTTGTCTCTACCGGTTTTGCACCTTCGCCCAAGTCTCAAGAATTGTGTAGCGTCGTCTTCCAGAATTGCCCTTTCCCCACATCATGATGCTGCCACCACCATGTTTTTTTTTTGTTGGGAATGGTAGGAACATGGCAATGTGCAGTATTAGTTTCACACCACTCTTAAATTTGTTGTTATTACTACAACTATGTGCTTCTTTGTGTTGGTCTCATTAAAATCTACTGAAGTTTGTGGTTTTAATGTGACACATTTGAAAAAATTCAAGGGGTAAGAATCATTTTGCAAGTGTTTAGTTTTCTGTAATTTTTTTGTCTAAATGTAAAATAATTTGGAACATTTTATTAGTTGAGACGTTTTATTCAAGAACTACAAAAGGGGATATAAATGTTTGCATGCACACAACTTCAACCACAGAAATAGAATGTAACATTAAACCAAATCAAATATGTCATATATGTGCAAAGGCATATTTGACATATAATGTACAGAAGAGGAAAAGTACATTTTAAATGTAAATTTGAAACAAAAGAGTGAAGACAGCATTGTTTTTGTTTTCTGAAATTGTGCAGCAGCGCCCCCTATCAGCATGTCAGGCTTGTATGGCTACTGGTCCGACCGCAGATCCAGCCAGCTGTCAGAAAACCAAAGAAGGCAGTCTGCAGTGAAAGTTGGTTTTCAGCCTTTGTTCTGTGCTGAGGATCGCCCCCGGGAGCTTGAATCAAGACTGGAGATCCTGCAGGCTCAACTTAACAGGTACTGTGGATCTGATCCAGGCTTTAGAATGAGAATGAAAATAGTTAGGGGGCATCCGGATTTGAACCGGGGACCTCTTGATCTGCAGTCAAATGCTCTACCACTGAGCTATACCCCCTGCTGTGTGGTGTGGTGTGTCAGTATGCAGTCACATTTTCTCTGGCTTACATCTACTATGTGATTCATTTATATCCTGCCAGACTGGAGACCCGTATGACTGCAGATATCAATGTGATACTGCAGCTCCTCCAGAGCCAGATGACCCCGGTTCCTCCTGCCTACAGCGTTGTGTCACCCGGCTCTCACCTGCCTCACCCCACCACCCTGTACAGCTCGGGAGCCCCCACAATCCACACGGTCCCCCCAATTCAGCCAGTACAGATAAACAGCACTGCCTCCCTGCTACAGGTATCAGGAGTGTTTTTTTTCCTCCACATTAAGTCTTGTTCATAAGCTGGATAAATTCTCACACTTGAGTTTAGTCCCAAATTTATTTTATAAGAAATTATGATGTGACCTAATTTACATCTAACTGGTCTCTGAAATCTTCTTCTTGCTGATTTTTTTTACAGTCCAGCTGTAGAAAAAATAGATAAAAAAACGATAAAGATTTTCTTCTCAGAAATAGAAAATATTAAACATAAAACAAAAAGACCAGCATGACAAAATGAGGACCAGAATATTCAAATGTTGTTGTTTTTTCTAACTTATAAAGAGTCTTTGGATCAAGACTTTTTCACATTGGGTGATGTTACAGCCACAAACCTCAATGTATTCTACTGGGTTTTTATGTTATGAAGGTAAATTTGTCTCAATATTATTCAATCAAAAAAAAACTAATCTCAATCAAACAATATTAAGTTGTGATCAAAACTTTCAGAGTTGTTACGATTTTTTTTTTATATGGAATATTTTATTTTGGGGAGAAAAAAAAATTGTTTGATAAAACTTTTTTCGATTAAATGACTCATTTTTTCTCACGAAGAGAAAAAAGTTATTTGCAAAACATAAACTTTTATTTGCGCAGGTCAAAAATCTTTGGTTACGATTCTCGCTCTTTTGGTTTTGACGCTCTCTGTTTTTGGTTGAACTCAAAGAATTTTGAGTTCTGGGAACATGAACATCCTGGGCGGGGCCTGAAGACGAACGACGTAAGACGTTTCCCTATTGGTTAGCGCTGACTAAAGCGGCAGACTGTACGGTTTTAGAGAAATACACAACTCAATGTACCTCAAAATGCTTAACCATTATATGCATGTGTCCCACTTTCAGGAATTTACCGTACAGTCAAATATTAAATATTTATTCTTTTACATAAAACATGAATGTGAACGTTGTAAAAATGTAATTAATATAAATGTTCTTTAGGTTACTTTTCTGTTTTCCTCTTATTTTCTCAACCGTGTCCAGGATCGGCGTCCTTTCTGCTCCATTATCGTAATGAACCTTGTATGCGTGACGCTAATCTTTAAGAGAGAGCCGGTGTCGGCTGGCGTGACCGCGTATTTCTGACTGTCGGCTCACTTAACCGCAGTTTTCTTCTGTAGAGTTGATGTCTCCTCACTGAAGCGACGCTGCAAGCCCTGCAGTTCGAGCGGCCGCTTTAGTCAGCGCTAACCAATAGGGAAACGTCTTACGTCGTTCGTCTTTAGGCCCCGCCCAGGATGTTCATGTTCCCAGAACTCAAAATTCTGGGAGTTCAACCAAAAACAGAGAGCGTCAAAACCAAAAGAGCGAGACTCGTAACCAAAGATGGTTGACATGCGCAAATAAAAGTTTATGTTTTGCAAATAACTTTTTTCTCTTCGTGAGAAAAAATGAGTCATTTTAATAAAAAAAAAATGTTTTATCAAACAATTTTTTTTTCTCCCCAAAATAAAATATTCCATAAAACAAAAAAATCGTTACAACTCTGAAAGTTTTGATCACAACTTAATATTGTTTGATTGAGATTAGTTTTTTTTTTATTGAATAATATTGAGACAAATTTACCTCCATAGGTTTTTATGTTATGGACCAACACAAAGTAGCACATTATTTTAAAGGGCGAGGAAAATTTTAAATCTTTTTAAAACTCTTTCACTAGTAAAAATCTGAGAGGTGCGACACGTTTTTATTCGGCCCCTTGACTCAATACATTGTAGAACCACCTTCCTCTGTATTTACAACTGCAACTCTTTTGTTTGTTTCTACCAACTTTGCACAACTAGAGATTGATTTTTTTTTTTTTTTTTGCAAAATAGCTCAAGCATAGTTACATTGGATAAAGAGCATCCATGAACCTCGGTTTCCTTCAGTTTCAATTTCCATAGCATGATGCTGCCACCACCAAACCTTTATGTATGTTGCAGAATCTGGTTTAGGCTGATGTCTAGTGTAGTTTTCTGTATTACGTTGCAATTTGGAGTTTTTGTCTCATCTGATCAGAGTTTCCCTGCATGCCTCTTGGCAAACAGCAAGTGGGATTTCCTATGGCTTTCTTTCAACTACGGCTTTCTTCTTGCCAATCTCCAACCTGAGCTGTGGATCTTTGCAGCCCCTCCAGAGTTACCATAGATTCTCTGCTGCTTGTCTGTCTTTCAGTTTAGATGGGCACTCATGTCTTGGCAGGAATATATCATACAGATGTTAATAGTAGAGGATATGCATGCATATTAATGACCTCTTAAAATATAGCTAAATATAAAGCAGTGCTAGATACAAGTCTTTTTTAACAACTGAAAAAAATTACTTTTGTTTCTTTTATCTTTTATCAACATCTGATCCTTCTCCTTTGTTTGCAGAGTCCTGATTCGGACTCTAATCACAAATCAAAAGACTCCCTCTCCAGCGGTGTCCATCTCACTGTGGCATCAGATGACACCATGTCACCAGAGGCTGACCCACCGCATCTACCATCTGTGGACTTCATCTCTCCTCAGTTCCTGTCCCCTGATGCCCATGAAGCTCCCGGACTCCTCAGCGGAAGCCAGCGCTTCCCCTCCCTTCCAGAGCACCTCGAGACCTCCTCAGAGATGCAGGAGATCCAAAGACATGTCTCTGACCCTGTTCTGCCAGGCACCTAGAATAACCTGGTCCAAATGTAAAGCCATATTTTGTCCAGATGGACCCCCCCTCTCTGCCAATAAAGAAACCCGTCCTCCTCTCCTGGTCAGATGCTGCTGTAAAGCAAGGGATGTCGTAATTCCTGCATCACAGAGAGTTCAAAGTGGCTCGTGCGTCATAAAGGCTCTCTGAACAGAGTTCCTCCAGGTCCTGTGCAATAAAGAGATTATTTCTGTCTCACAGGGTCTCAAACCCAAACAGACAGTATTCACATTGATCTACAAGAAGCACCTCCTGGATCTGGAAAATACAAAAACTGCACCCCAGACTCAGGTTTCCATAATAGAGGGAGAAATAACAAAAACATGTTCAAGATATATCTGCATTCATTTTGTGTAAGAATCGCCCATTTAGGTTCAATCAAGGAAAAATTGTATTTTTATACTGTTATAAATGCTGGTTGCATAAAGAACTGTGGATGTAGTGAATACAAAGACTGTTACTGTCAGTGTTACTGTTGTCTATGTTAACAAATAAAATAACTGCCTGACACTGTAAATGATGAAGATTTTAACTTTCATCCCACATTTGTTCCCATGACATGAATCAGAAAAGTCATTCATGAGAAACTACTAGGAATACAGTCAAATGCTATTCTGTGTCTTTACATGTAGGTTTTTTTTCTGTTGTCCCTTTGGCTGTTTTTGCCTGCTATACAACTCAGAACCATCATATTTGTCAAAGTGACACCTTCACTCAGTTTATTGAGCTCCTACAGCAGATATTTCTTCTGAGGTCAGGATTTAAAGTGGATGGATGGACAGGAACAGGGAATAAAGTGTGGAAATACACTGCTTGGCCAAGACAAAGTCGCCACCTGGATTTAACTAAGCAAATAGGTACGAGCCTCCCATTGGATAATTACTGCATGGGTGATTATGTTTCAGCTGGCAACAAGTTATTTAACCCCAACTGGTGCAATGAGTTGCTTCTCATTTCTTAAACAACCATGTCGAAAGACATCCCGTGGTCGTGGAAAAGATGTCAGTCTGTTTCAGAAAGGTCAAATCATTGGCATCTATCAAGCAGAGAAAACATCTAAGGAGTTTGCAGAAACTACCAAAATTGGGTTAAGAACTGTCCAACACATTATTAAAAACTGGAAGGATAGTGGGGACCCATTGTCTTCGAGGAAAAAAATCCTGAATCATCGCAATCGACAGATACTTAAATGTTTGATGAAATCAAATCGAAGAAAAACAACAGTAGAACTCGGGGCTATGTTTATTAGTGAAAGTAAGAGCATTTCCACACATACAATGCGAAGGAAACTCAAGGGGTTGGGACTTAACAGCTGTATAGCCTTAAGAAAACCACTAATCAGTGATGGCAACAAGAAAAAAAGGCTTCAATTTGTTAGGGAGCATAAAGTTTGAACTCTGGAGCAATGGAAGAAGGTCATATGGTCTGATGAGTCCAGAGTGATGGGCGCATCAGGGTAAGAAGAGAGGCAGGGGAAGTGATGCTCCCATCATGTCTAGTGCCTACTGTACCAGCTTGTGGAGGCAGTGCTATGATCTGGGGTTGCTGCAGGTAGTCAGGTCTGGGTTCAGCAACAGTATGTGTTCAAAGAATGAGGTCCGCTGACTACCTGAATATATTCCATCAATGGACTTTTTCTTCCCTGATGGCACGGGCATATTCCAAGATGACAATGCCAGGAATTGTGAAAGAGTGGTTCAGCGAGCATGAGACATCATTCTCACACATGGATTGGCCACCACAGAGTCCAGACCTTAACCCCATTGAGAATCTTTGGGATGTGCTGGAGAAGGTTTTGCTCAGCGGTCAGACTCTACCATCATCAATGAAAGAGCTTGGAGAAAAACTAATGCAACACTGGGTGCAAATAAATCTTATGACATTGCAGAAGCTTATCGAAACAATGCCACAGCGAATGTGTGCCGTAATCAAAGCTAAAGGTGGTCCAACAAAATATTACAGTGTGACCCTTTTTTCGGCCAGGCAGTGTACAAGTACTTCTCTCCACATTGTACTTTCTTTTCCATACTTATACCGACTTGGAAATTTCGCAAATCAAATTCCATACTTGTCCATGTGATTCCAGTCTGTGTGGGAACCTGGAAAGATAGCTGCTGTGTTAGGAAGGAAAAGCATAGTTTAAACCACACCTGAGTTAACAAAAACAGAATGGCAGCTTTTCAGTCACATACAAGCACAGCCTGATGTATCACTTGTTAGGAATGGGTTTGGACCTACTGGATCAATGCTTTTAGGGATTTACAACTTTGCAAATTATCTGAAGCAAAGATTCTGGGTTTGAGTCTTTTTACAGAATACAAACACAGAGTTGGACCTCCAAAACTCATGCATATTGCTATCTATGATTACTGATCATCTTGTTGATATTTTAAAATGAAAAATACGATACATAACATGAACCCTCACGAGCCTTAATAAAACAGGTATAGCTCAGTGGTAGAGATTTCTATTGTACTGAAATACATCAGGGGACTTGAACTGATTCCTTTAAAAAATGTTCTATGAAGAGATTATGAGCAGCTAAAACATTACCTGCACAGTTAAAAGTTACTGGCTGTTGCACTTGCAACTGCAAACATTAAGGCCTCTTCAGTTCACGTTGAGACCACTATGTAAGCAGATTGGGTGCAGAATAATTTATCGCCAAGAATGTAATTGTGAAATAGTTCAGCTAAAATGACTATAAACCCAATGATCAGGCTAAGCTTGAAATCATTGTCCTCTTGTGTTAGCAAGTTTCCTCCGAAGCATGCAGATCACGAGGAACATGCTACAGAATCGCAGTCATGTTTCCACCAGTGCAGAGCTTGCTCTAGACTGGCGGTGGGTGGATTTTAGTGCATATTGACAGAGAGGTGAAGACTTGTTAAACAGCGACTTTGTGGTAAGAATTAAAGCAAACGTGCCACTTTTGCCCAAGAACATCAAGGACAGACTGGAATCCAATTCCTTCGGGTTTTGCGTAAGAACACAGCCAAGAATTAAAACAACGTCCAAGAGTAACGTCTTCCAACAAGAACCGGATCTAAATCCACACCAACTTTTCAAAGCCTGCAATTGAACTATTCCTGTACACAAAATCTAAACAAGACTATCAGTTAATATTTTACAAGATGGGTGACATGACTAATCACTTAACTAAAAGATAAATAAAGCAACACAATAAAGTTAGTTTTTAAGTCATGGGGAGGTTACAATTTATTAGATCAAAGTCAATATTAAACTTCATGAAAAAACACTACGACATGAACACTTACCAACATCTTAAGCTTGATATATATTTATGTACATTTTGCCTTGCAATGGCATGCTACAAGGACAGGACTGAAGACAATAAGAGAGAAACAGAAAGCCATTTCCACTCATTTCAAACCTCACTCTGAAGAAAAATGCAACTTTTCAAAAAATGAACTTTAACAAATAAGATTTTTAGGGAACCAACGTGGCTCTGGCAGACTTTAAATGTCAGCTGCATCGGCAACATGAACCAAGATGATCATTGAACGTCTTAAAACGCCCAAATATGGTAAACAAGACCATAATATACTGTCCAGATGCTTAACTGACCAATAATATGGTATGCATCCACAAGAAGGCTATGAGTTAATCCTACGAGTTATTTTCTGCCACCTACAGCAGTTTGTATCAACCTCAAACTAAAGAGATGAAAGAGATCTAAACTTCTCTAGATCATCTCACAGCTGGCTGAGAAGTATTAAAAATCTCGAGAAAACACAAACACTTCCTACAGCTGCTGAGCAAAATAAATAAGAGCTTACACATGTTTATTAGAAGAGCTGATAAATGTAAACCAATTTCATGATACACGTTCAGAAAGTTCACTTGTGGCCTCGTCCCGGAAGCCGGTGGACGAGGGCGACTAAAAGTCCGAATGTGAAACGTGGGGCTCGATTTCTCCTGCTTTAGACGCGCAAGATCTCCAGGCAGTTGTTGTAGCAGATGGCGATCCAGTCTGGCTGCGTGGAGGCCCACTGTACATTGTTGATCTCTCCTTCAGCGGTGTAGGCCAGGATTGGGTCCTCGATGGCACGAGGCATCTGCTGGATGTCCCAGATCAGAGCCTGATGGTCATCGGCTGAGGGAAGAAGGAAATGCCTTATGATCTTTCTGACAGTGAGTATAATTTTCAGTACACACATTAACTTTTAAATCAATTTCCCAACATCTCGCTTTCTAACTCACCTGCAGTGCAGATGTGACATGAGGAGTGAGGTGCCCAGGCGATGCCGTTAACGCAGGCGCGATGGTTGTTGAGCCGAGCCACAGGAGTGCACGGCACACGAACGTCCAGGATCACCACCTGTCACACAGAAATACACATGAAGCCTGTTAGTTACTGCAGCTTCTCATAAATATCACACAATCTCCTCAAGCAGGTAAACTTTAAAAGGAGGTGCCTAGCGTAACCAAGACTCCAACCCAGTCTAGATTTATTTTCCAGGACTGTACTGTATTTAGCTCGATCCATCTTCCCATCAACTACGAGCAGCTTCACTGTCCCTACTGAAGAATTGCACTTCCACAGCATGATGTTGCCACCACCATGTTTCATTGTGGGGATCGTGTGTTTTCCATATCGTTATATTTTGAAGAAAAAAAAGTTGAAAACCGTACCACAACTTTCTTCCACTTTACAATTAACCATTAATTTGTGTTGGCCCCTCACATAAAATCTCAGTAAAATACATTGAAGGTTGTGGTTTCTATGAGACAAAATGTGAAAAAGTTCAAGCAGTATAAATACTCTTCCAATGGTTGTAAACTAAAGGCTTCACATCAGAAATCCGATCATCTACTCAAACATCTACGCAAGCTGACCTCCATGCCGTCCATGGCCATCGTGGCCAGGTAGTTGGGGTCCTGTTTGTTCCAGCAGAGGCGGAGCAGCGGGTGGTGCTGGGGGTCTTCGTAGATGATGGTGCTGTGCTCTAGATGTCGGAGGTCGAACATGCGGACGGATCCATCAGCGCCCACAGAGGCGAACATGTCTCTGCCTCCTCCTGCGCGGCTGAACGCAATGTCGTAAACCTGAAGAGACACCGAAATGTTCTTTAAAACGTACGTGTAAATTCATGTTTTAAATTTAAATCGTTCTTCTAGAATGACTCTTAAGCAGCATCTATTCATTAAATGTTAGCAGCAAATTGTCTTTTCTTTCTCATGATCATCGCATATTTCTTCCACAATGTTGAGGTCCAGGTTCTAGCCTGGACCTCAAGTCTTAGTCTTTAAGAACCGCGTCTTATAGATGGGTCTGGACCAGGGGTGTCCAACTTCAGTCCTCAACAGCTGGTGTCGTCCATGTTTTGGATGTGCCCCTTCTCCAACACAGCTGAATTAATGGAAAATTCAACTCCTCAAGATGTCAGCAGGTTCTTCCGAGGTCTGATAAGGAACCTTTGATTTGATTCAGGTGTGTTGCAACAGGGGAACATCTAAAACGTTGCAGGACACCAGCACCTGAAGAATGGTCCATCTCTCTATCATCTCTGGCGTAGGGAATCTCTGATGTACTGTCGTCCATGGACATCGTCAATAATTTGAACCCAAAATGTGATTGCAATTTTCGGGTCCAGTTTTAGTGTCATTTGCTTTTTCTCATCCAACGATGACCTCATTTACCTACATTGTTTTATTGAAACATGAACTACACTGTTGATAGGAAAGAGTGTATTTAAATGAGATCCTCCGTGTCTTGGAAAATAGCAGACGGACCACCAGAGAAGCACTTTTGTGCATAAAGTTGTTATATTTGAGTTAGAGGTTAACAAAAATATATTTAAAATGGTCAGGTGAACAAATCTGAACTTAAAATGGGATGAATATCAGCCAAATGCCAAACTAACACCTGGAGAACTATTGATAATAAAAAAAAAACCTTTAAAAGATCAAAGAAAGTTTATGAAGAAAAAATTAGGGGGGTTAGTTTTAAGATCCAGACCTCTTTGTCATGAGCAATCAGCTGGGTCTTCACATGTCCAGAAACCAGGTTAACTCGTCCCAACACCTGACCGGTCTCCAACCCCCAGATGGTGCAGGTGGTGTCAATGCTGGATGTTCCTACAAGACAAAAAAAAAAAAATAAAAATCAATAATTTAGGCCAATCTTCACAGATTAAGGATGAGATTAAAACTAAACTAATGTTTTCTACAGGTTAGATTTCCTACCCAGCAGATTGGGGTCAACTTCATTCCAGTCAAAGGAGGTGAGCGGAGCACAGAAGTCCGAGTTCTTGTTGTTGTTCAGCAGACATTCGAGGCGTGTTTCTGTTTCGTTGACCTGTGAGAATATTAAGTCAAATTTAAATGAAGGTGAGCTCTGTGTTTGAGCCACTGAGGTTTGTTCTACTGAGGCAGAAACAACCGAGTACCTGTGTGACCAGTTGGGAATAAAATGTTTCCTATATAAGAAAGAATTGGCAGTCCTTTTGTTTACCAAGTGCAATAAACTGGTGGATGTGTTTATCGACAGAGTGGTGATAGTTTTTAGTTTTGATGCATTAAATGAACAGGAAAAAACAGGGTTTTGAGCATTTATCGTACCAATTACTCATCAAAGGTGATCAGGGCAAGATTATTGAGAAGTTGTTGGACTAAAAGGTCCAAAACTACTTCAATGAAGCTTTTAGACACCGAGCAGTAATTGTACAAGGATCCTTTCTGAAACAATAGCACCTGTTCTTCACTATTGTCCTTCTAAAAGATATTTTTCATGTGTTTTAGATGACGTGCAAAATATTTTTATTTTAAGAACATGCTCGAATGATTTTTTTTTCCCCAGAGGTAGTAATTAGCTAGGCTGAGATCTTGTGATGGAAAACAGGAACATAACTTTCAGATCCGTTCCACGTAATTTAAATATGGGCAGCGAGAATGTTCTCTTCAGGGTCAAAGTTCTTCCAACCACAGTTATGGCCGATTATAACAAAAATGTTAATGCCAGGGTACCTAAATGTCTCAATGCTTTTCCAGGCAAAAATTTCAAAAGTTCTTTAATATTCTCAAATTCAGCAAATCGTAGGGACAGAAGGAAAAAGAGATGGACGAATGGATAAGGTGATGGATGGATGAACAAAGATGCATTTATGGATGCAAGGAATAAAGTCTGCAAATACAAATATATTAACATTCGGACCTGGAAAACGCCTTAAATATAAATTCCAAACTATCCTGGGATGTGTAGGAATCCTAAAATATACCTATGGTTCACCTTACCCTCCATATGCGCAGGTAGTCCCCGCTTGTGGCCAGCAGGTCTGGGTAAACTCCTTTGGTGTCTGGGATCCACATGATCTTGGTGGTGGGGTAAGGATGATCAAATGTATTCCTGCAGACAAACTCTGAGCTCTCTTCTTCCAGACCAACCAGCTGAACCTAATCAGGAGCAAACAAACAGAGACCGTTAAAACTACAGAACACCACTCCTAAACAAATGATCACCTATGAAAACATGTGTTATTCAAGATAAAAGCACAATCAGCAGTGATGTTTTCAGGATAGGTACGCAGGTAAGTTAGCATTCATCTGGTGCTAGCTGCTAATGAAAACACACTGCGTACCTTGTTGTTGTATTCCTCCACAAAGCTCCCCAGAGCCAGCCGAAAGCGTTTGTCCGGGCGGACGCTCCAGTTCATGGCATAGACCGTCCATGGCGCCTCGTATTTGTAGATTTCTTTTCTTTTCCCGTGAAGAGACATCCTCTCCCGAGCTGCGGCTGTAGTCTAGGCAGCTAACCCGCTAACTAACAGTCAGAGAAGTTCACTTGTGATAAGAAATACAACCAATTAGTTTCAATTTAGAGATTAATTACTAGGGCATCGAGTGAAAACGACGGATCGATTAAGTTAACCTTAATCAAGACACGATTTTTCACCAGTCCTGCTAACAAAGGGTAGCATTTTTCGTTGAGGCCATAAAATCGTCAAGTGTGGCGGAATGCGATCAACTTCCGGTAATTATTTTTGAAATAAAATTACTGTTTAAGAAGAAGCGTTCAAATGCTCTACATTCTCGTTTAATTTATTTTGACGAAGAAAAAAACCCATATGGAGTACTAATATTACCCAAGTTACATGAATAAATCTTGTTTGTAACGTAAATACTTATTTGTTTTGAAGATCTTAAATGCACATTCTCTTTGAATGTGTCGTTATGTTGGTTTGTTTTGAAGGTTTGTACCGGAAGCATTGGTATGATGGTCGGTCTAACTTCATAAACAGTTGTAGTTCCTTACTGAGAACACAAGAGGGCGACTGTTTACTGTTCTCGGCAGCATTCCCTTATTTAGGAGTTATATTTATTTCGCCCGACCTTGTAAGGATAAGATGAGGACAAAGGATGTATGGATGATTTTTTTGTTTGTTTGTTTGTTTCACTGATAAGTATTTTTTTTTCTATAACTTCGTAAAATATTGTTATTTGCATCACAAATTAATAATTATACTTATTGACCTAATGTTTAATTATTGACCTAAAACCGTGAGACGTACATTCATTAATGGCCGTGAGCTATATATTAGAAATGTGCAAGGTCACTGAATACTAAAAAGTCTGAGAAACGTCACACAAGAATATAAAAAATATAACAAAATGAGTGTTGAATTAAACAATATACTCTATGTTCTTGACAGGATTCATTATTATATTTATAAAAATGAAATTGTGTTTTATGTTTTACTCTAACTTTTTTAAACCTTTTATTAAATTCACAAATTATATATGTGTTCTTAATATTTATTTCTCTACACTGATTTAATTATTTATCTTAAAAACGGAGGCATACATCAGTAAGTTGCAGCGAGTCAACGAAGTTATGATATTTGACTACTGCTGAGTCAGAATACAGTAAATTAAATGAAGAACAGGAAAGTAGAGATTAACATATTAGGACATGAAGGCAGCCTGGACTGAACATGGCATTAGTCCGTTTTTTAAAAAGAACGATAAATACTTGGCAATACATTTTATTATTTCCCTCTACTGGCCGACCTGCATGTTGCTTTTGTCAAGTTAAACGTAACAGCATCCTATCATAGAAATACAAAACTACATTAGATAAAAATGGTTTATATTGAAAGAAAATGGCTGTTTTAAGTAATTATACATAGTAAAAAGGTGCCTAACTCCTATAAAATTTGTACCTCAATGCAATGGTTTTATTTTGAAAGGGTTTTTCCTGCGTCTGCAGGAAGTTTCCAGCTTCAGATTTAACATCACGTCAAGGACAGTTCCGATTTCTTATTCATAACCAGCTTTAGGTTTATTGACACAGTTAGTAACCAGGTAAGATGCTTGTTCACACATTTAGCATTAAGAGGGCTGTTTTTTCCTGCCGTGTTAAGGAGAAAATGGGCAGATTTCTGCTCAGATCTTCGGTTGTTTGACAGTTAACCACTGTTAGCATGCTAAAGGTAAATGTGCTAACAGTGAGTGAGAATTAGTGAGAGTAGGGGGATGGGTCTGGTTCACTGTCATTAGCCAGTTACACATTTTAAACTAGAACGCCACTAGTTTTAAAAAGCTAAACAGTTAACCACTTTAACGTGTAAACAAGCTAAATGCTGCGGTTACAGATTTAGCCGCAAACTGTTACACTAACTGTAAGTATGTCCGAAGGAGTCCGTCCTTAACTCTTGAATATGATCTTTTTTCAATTCGCATTGATTTGAAAGTTGTCTTCTTGGCGACACACAAAACATTTCCGAACCAGCATGAGAACAGATTTCCCTCCTTAGTAATTGTTGTTAAATGAGCTTCAGTCATTAGGGATGTTTTCCACTTGAGGATGTGTTACATGGAGCGAAAAAGTAATTTTTACTGGTGGCTTCATAAATGAAGTCCCTGTCCCGCTAAGCGGAATGGTGAGTCAGTAGCTCCAGGAAACACATTTAATAACTTCAGACTTTTACAGTCATTTATTCTGTCGTGCTCACATATGCCTTTATAATATGATCATGCACCACTGTTGTACGCTATAGTTTCTTCTTCAGTTATTTGGTAGTAAAAATGATCGCTGCTTGATAAAAAAAAAATACAACAGATTGTCTCGAAACACCTGGTAAGGTTTCAGAGTTTTGAGATAAAAAAAAAAAAAAAAATGGAGGCCACAATAAATTACTTTCCCTACCTTTTGTGAATTACATCCTGTACAATTCAACTGAAAAATAAGCTGTAATAATCTGGTTTCATAGTTGTGCACACTAAACTAAAACGTCATCTTTTGATTCAGTTTCAGCGTTCAGTCTTATTTGGCTGAACTTGTACCAGCCTCTCACATCTTGACGTGGTCATTTTTACCCACTCCACCTTACAAAAGTTCTCCAGATCTATCAGGTTGTGAGGAAATCCCTTTTCTACAGCTTTCTTCAGTCAGATTTGGTTCTGACCCTGGCTGGGCCATCCCAAAACTTTTATTTTCCTCTCATGAACTTATCCCTTTTTGATTTGGGTGTAAGTTTGGAGTCACTGTGAGGCTAAGAAATGAAATCCATCTTCATTTTTAGCTTTCTTGGAAACAGCTGAAGGTTTTGGACCTCAACTGACTGCTATTTAGAGCCGTTCGTAATGTCATCCACCTTGGGGGAAAAAGAAACTGTTGCTTATGAGGTAAATTGACCCAGAGCATGATGCTGTTACCAACATTTTTCATGATGTTGTAACGACCACTTCAGTACATTTCAGCTGAGAGTTTCTGTAACGTCTCCTTTTAATTAAAATTAAAGCGGTACAGGACCTTTCACACTGTTTCTGGCGACTTTGGTTTTATAAATTACACGCCTTATTTTTTCAAAGTCTCATTTGTCTAAGACTGGTTTAGGACGAGATGTTTTTTATGCTTTTATAGGTAAAAGTCGCTGTATGAATGGTCCTTCAGCTGGGTGTGTACATTTCTCCTATTCTATTGGCCGTTTTTTCAAACCTTATTGTGTTCTTACTTGATTCAGATTGCAACATGCGAAGTGCGTATCTCCTCCTGGTACCCACACTCCTGCTCCTCCTGGCCCTTCCTGCCTCAAGAGGACGTTACAATGACGACTTTGACGACGGGGAGGACCTGGCGGACTTCGATGACAACGACTTTGCTGAGTTTGAGGACACGAATGACGATTTAACCGCTGAGACAGAGACAGCCCCGCCGCCACGTGTCTCATCACCTTCATCGCAGCCTGAAGAGGACGAAGATGAAGCCACTGTGGAGCTAGAAGATGGTCAAGATGGTTTTGAGGACTCCGAGACTCAAGTACATTACCTCACTCTGTATTGCTTAACATTTAAAGGGTATTTCTATGATTGATACCATCTGAGTATATTATTATAATTTCTTCCTAGGATCAAGATATGTACAGCAAATATGACCAGGAGGAGTTTGAGGGAATTGGAGACATGGAGAAGACGAGCCACTCCATGAAGGACCCCCTCATAATCCACACGGTAAAACAGGTTTTAGAAGTTCTGGGGAAATAATTGAGGTGTGTCATATGCTGCCAAGGGCATGCTGTGTGCTTTACGTTATATTTAACAATGTGTGTGTTTAGTTTCTTTCTCTACAGCAGCAGTGGGAGCTTACATACAATGAATGAATACGAAAGCTGAAGACTTTTAGATTGTTTTGCTGTTGGGGTAAATTTAGTTTCCTAAATGAGTTTCAGGTCCTGTTCACACAGAGACAAGCTCAGGTGTGTCAGTGCCTTGAAATGACCGGTTTCAGGTTTCCGTGAGTAAATGCAAAACACTGATTTTTCCCGGTGTTTATGTCCACTGTTTATGTTGCAGTGTCACAGTGCCACCAACGGGCCCGGCATGCATACTACAGCATTTTCAGTGGCTGCATGCACTCATGTGGACACATTTTTATTTTTTTTAAATCATTTTTGACACGTTACCGTTTTTGTCTCCGTGTGGTCAGGGCCTCAATTATTTCAAACTATTTAGTGATTGAAGCTCATTGAAAATTAGAGACACGTTCTAGCTGCTGTTTTCTCTGCCCTGATTCAGCACAGAATAGGATTGTTGTTGAGGAGTAAGTAGAAAAATCATGGCAACGATTCCTTGGACAAATAATACACATTCAAATTTAACTTATAGGCTAATATAATCTGAGTTTGCTGAGCTACAGCAATGGAACGTTGAGCAGAGGAATAAAAACTGTCATCTGTTATTCTGATGGTCCAACGGTGAGACCTTTAGGAGATGCTGAGCTACAGTATGATACATGTGTCTACAGGTCCCTGCACATCTTCAGAACAGCTGGGAAAGTTACTACATGGAGATCCTGATGGTGACAGGGTTACTGTCCTACATCATGAACTACATCATAGGCAAGAACAAGAACAGCCGGCTTGCTCAGGCCTGGTTTAACTCCCATAGAGAACTTCTAGAGAGTAACTTTGCACTCGTGGGTGAGTCTTTCCATTTCCTTGTTGAATCATTAGCACCTATTGGTGTACAGTTCCTTACAAAACTATTAATACCCCTTGAACTTGTACTTATTTTTGTCATATTTGTTTTTAGTTTTACGTAAGAGAAAGGGGTGCTTAGTAGTGATGGGGAAGGGAAATTATACATGGGTTTTCAAACTTTATTACACATAAAAATCTGATGATGTGCATTTTTATTTAGCGCGTTATTCTGATACTCCTAAATAAAATCCAGTTCAATCAAATGATGTCACTTGATTAGTCAAAACTCCTTAGCAGACAACAGTTTGCATTAACATTCTCCTCAGGTCCCACTGTCCTACGTGTTTTAGGTGTTTTCTTGCTGTCATTCTCCTGACTTAAAGGAATGGATGATTAACAGGCTTCTGCGGCACTTCATGACACCTTGAGGACGTAGTACAATCATTTGAGCTAGGTATGTAACTGCAGGGAACACCTAAAACATGTAAGCAGTGGGTCCTGAGGACCAGGATTGAGAGTAACTTCACTATATAAATGTTGCCTTTATGGATGTGTGCCTTGAAGAAAAACCATTGTTACAGGAAAGCCATAAGAAATCAGTTTTGCTATAGTTCATATAATACACACAGCACACATGTGGAATAAGGTGCTCTGTTCAGATAAGACCAGAATTCTAGTTTTTGTGGAAAACTAAAAAATAACCTGACACCACCTCCCCAGTCTGAAACATGGTAGCAACAGCATCATGCTGTGGGGATGCTTTTCTCCAGGAGGGACAGGGAAGCATGTCACTGTTGTTAAGATGATTGATGGAGCTATGTACAGGGCAAACCAGAAACACTTGGGACTGAGGTGGATTCAGTCTCTATCCAGACTGACTGAGTGCAAACAATTCAGTGTCTTTGTGCAAACCTGATAGAGACTTACCCCCAGAGACTTGCAGCTGTAACCGCTGTAAAAGATGGTTCTGCAAAGTATCAACTCTGTGGGGCTGTATACAAATACACACAACACTTACATTTCTTTCTTTATTTTAGAAACTAAATATAATTTTCCTTCCACTTCACAATTATGTGCTACTTTGTGTTGGTCTGTTGCATAAAATCCCAATAAATGACATCAAGGTTTGTGGTTGACAAAATCTGCAGTTTCAATGGACCTGGATAGTTTTGCAAATCCCTGCAGGCATTAGGTAGATGTTGTTTCATTGCCAAAAATCTGTATGCTAGGTGATGATGGCACCAGTAAAGAACCTGTGAGCACTGGGAAGCTGAACCAGGAGAACGAACACATCTATAACCTGTGGTGCTCTGGGCGTGTGTGCTGTGAAGGCATGCTGATTCAACTCAAGGTATCGTCTCTCTGTTGCATGTTGTTGCATTGAAATCTTTCATTGTTAGTGGTTTCTAAACCTACTGCTGGTTGTTGCAGTTCTTGAAGAGGCAGGACCTTCTGAACACTGTGACCAGGATGATGAGGCCTGCCAGTGACCAAGTGGTATGCATTTATACTGCAGCGCGTTACTTCCTCTGAGCAGCGGTTTAGTAATGGTGCCCGTGTTTTTGCCTGTAGCAAATCAAAGTGACTCTTAATGATGAGGACATGGACACTTTCGTCTTTGCTGTGGGTTCCAAGAAGGCCATGGCTCGGCTGCAGAAGGAGATGCAGGACTTGGTGACTATCTTCCATACGTTTTTGCAAAAAAGATTTCTGTTGCCTCCATACAGAGATGAGCTACTATCAACTCAACGTTTGGTGCTTTTTGACTTTTAAATTGACAGGATTTTTGCTTTTTTTTTTTAACAGAGTGAGTTCTGCAACGACAAGCCAAAGTCGGGAGCAAAATATGGGCTTCCAGACTCTATGGCAATCCTGAGTGAGATGGGTGAAGTCACAGATGGTGTGATGGATAACAAGGTGCAGCATCCTGCTTATGTTCCAACCCTATAAACAAACACAATCACTGTCAATCTGCAGCAGTATGAACACAACTCTATAATTAAAGTTTTACTTTTTGGGCTTGCTTCTTGTATTTTGTTTTTTTAGATGGTACACTACATTACCAACCATGCTGACAAGATCGAGTCGATCCATTTCTCGGATCAGTTTTCTGGTCCAAAAATTATGCAAGAGTGAGTATTTAGTCATTCTTTGTTTCTGTGACATTTTGTTATTGTGAGACTCATGTTTTTGTGTTTTTCAGGGAGGGTCAGCCGTTAAAGTTGCCTGAGACCAAGAAAACGCTACTGTTTACATTTAATGGTGAGTTTTTTTCCATCCTGTTGTCTTTCAAACACATTATACCAAATCGTATCCTTAGTTTTAATCAGTGTTCTGCTCTGTAGTGCCTGGCTATGGCAATACATCTCCCAAAGACATGGACTCCCTGCTTCCTCTCACGAACATGGTGATCTACAGCATCGATAAAGTCAAAAAGCTCCGGCTGAACAGAGAGGTGAGTGTAATGCAATGCAGACATTAAAAAGCCTCACCGCTGCAGTCATGATAACAAGTTTTGTCAGTAACACAGATTTAGTTTTTTGTGCAATTCAAACTGGTGCATTTTATTTAACTACAAAGAGCTTTATTGTCAAAGAGTCCAACCAAAATCGCTGTTAATCTAATTAGCAGACTCGCTGTGTGGGAGGATCAGGTTTGCTTGAAATCATCCTCTTTTCATGTTAGAAGGGGTTAATGGAAAAAATGCAGCCAAAGATTCAAGGATATGGCCTCAAGTGCAATAAAAAGGCCACCAAAAATGTTTCAGCTGAAAGAAAAATTGTCTGCACCGTCAGAAACATCAAGATGAGAGGTTCAGTCGCAGCAAAGAAGCATTAGGATGTCATGTCTTGAATAAAATCATGTTTCTACCAGTACAGAGCGGTCCATGTATTCGCAGCAGGTGAGTTTGAGTTCATCTGCAGCACTGCATGGTAAAATACATTTGTGTTACAAGAATGCTCTCAAAGACTCGAGGGCAGGCTAAAATCCTGGAGGAAGGACAAGCATTGGGTAGCAAAGGATTGGTACAAAATTATTTTCTCTGGTGAATCCACTGTCTGATTGTTTGGGACGGCTGGAACATCGTTTGCCCAGAGAAGGAAATGTGAGAGCTACCACGGTAACAGTGTGGCGCCAACAGTAAAACATGCTGATCTAGTTCATGTGGGGTGTCGCTGCGGACCCAAGGCAGCGGGCTTCCTGCTAATTCTGTCCATTATCACTGCCCTGAGTGAAAACCACTGTCGTTTTCATAGCACATTTTAATTTAGTTAGTGACGGTCTTTTGACGAAAATGTAATTTAGTTTTAGTCACCGTTTAGTCGGATGTATCAAATCTTAATTTATTTGACGGAATTTAAGATAAATCAAGTCAATTAAGTTATAAATCATAAAGTAATGCCATTTAGGGTATATTTGATCTTTTAATAGAAATTCTTCTAATATGGAGGTGAATAAAAATGATATTTTCATTACACTGACACGGATGAACGTTTATTATTTGAAACGTCTTTGGGTTTCCTTATTGATAAAGTTTTTAAAAATCCTACTTAGTAAATAAAGATGGTCATATACTACGATTTACTAAGTAGTAAATCATCTCAAAAACTGGAATCTTCATTGAAATACAAATGAAAATTTGATTCATTTGTATTTGATCTCCCTCCAATATGTTTGTCTCATTTTTATTAGCTAGCAAAAATATCAGTTGTTTTGGTCAGAGTTTGACATCCTATAGAAGTTATTAGGTTTTTATCTCATTATCAGTTCAGGGAAAAAAAACAGTTTTTATGATGACCACCTCTTTAGTCAACACAATTAACACGGATGAAAACATCCTCCAAGAACAACTTCTCCCAACAATAAAAGAACAACCAGGTAGTGATATTCGTGGTTTCCAGCCTGATGGACCACTGTGTCACAAGGGTAAAATGATAAAGAAAAGGTGGTCCAGAAATTTGAAAACTGAAATTTAGGACCTGTGGGGAGGAAACCGATGTTAAAGCTATAAAAAAAAAGCTGTGGTTAGTTCTCAAAAAGCAGGTGCTGAGATAACAGCCAACTAACTGACTGATCAACACCAAGCACTAATAAGAAAAGAACGGGTCACAAACATTGAGAGTTTGAGCCAGAAGTTGATATCCATCATTTTAGCGGAGATTAATAAAGTTGTGAAGAAAAAACCACTGCAAGTATACCTTAAAGACCTATGAAAACGTCTAGATAAAACCACTTAACAAATAAGTCTTTACTTTGATATCTTTAGGAGAAATTTGTTTTCAAAGCATCCTTGTACTTTTAGGGCAAGCAAAAAGCAGACAGAAACCGGGCTCGTGTGGAGGAGAACTTCTTGAAGCAGACCCACGCTCAGCGTCAGGAAGCAGCCCAGACACGCAGAGAGGAGAAGAAGAGGGCTGAGAAGGAGAGGATCATGAATGAAGAGGATCCTGAGAGACAACGTCGTCTGGAGGTCTGAAACCTTCCTCAAGTTTCAGTTTTAAATGTGGACTTTAAAAAATTTCATGCAGATGTTTTGTTTCTTTTTTGGATGTAATAATTCAAGCTTTTCCCCCTCTTTTCCAGTTTTTATGATGAGCTGAATTAGCTTCACGTGTTATACAAAACATAACCGTAGTAATAATGATTGACGATTATTCTTTTCTTTCCTCCCATTTCTTTATTCAGGAAGCAGCACAGCGGCGTGAGCAGAAGAAGATTGAGAAGAAGCAGATGAAGATGAAGCAGATCAAAGTGAAAGCCATGTGAAATATCACCAGGAGAAAAAACATTCAAGCACATGTTGAAATCAGTGCTCTACTCAGTTTTCTTCTGCTTCAGCTCGGTGGTTGCCAGAAATCTCCCAACAGACTTCCTGCCTCTCTGGTTGTGTCAGGCTTAGCTGTTTGTATCACCTGCTGCTCCATTTGATGTGTTTGAAACCTAAAAACTGGGTAAACTCATCATCATTCACCATTAAGTCAGGTTTTCCTTTTTTTTTTTTTTTTTTTACATTTATCAACTGTTTGCCTGAAAAACATAAAGCTTAATGATTGTTTTTAAACTTAAGTCGCTGGTAAGGAGGACACTATTTGGTGGTATTGTGCCACGTTTTTTAAGAACTGAAACCATTGCTGTGATGTCATTGGGAATATATTAGCATTATTGTAATCTTTAAATGACAATGTCAAGGAAATGTTTAATATATATGTGGAATAGGTTTCTGTCAGGCTGTTTCTAATGGTTATCTGAGCAAACAATAAATGCACTGAAGTCTTTAATATTAATTGTTTTGCTTCTGTTATTTTGTCAATTTTCTTAGTTTTCTGTAAAAATAAAATGCGAATAGAATAATAATCCAAACCAGAGTTTATATCAGGCACCAGAAAGAGGAAGGACTCCTGCTAAATTTAACTTGTATGCAGGAATCTCTAAAGTAGATTAAATATCAGTGTGGTTGTTTCTGATCATGCTGAAATGGATACAGTACATTACAGTGCAAATTGTAATTCACTGCTCATTTAAAAACAATGGAAAAACATTTTTGGTAACCATCTTAATGCAGTTCGTCCTTTACTTTCTACAGATGCAGACTTTGATCGTTCCTATTTGCACAATCTCTGCATCATTCAGAGTCCTTTGTCTTGTGTTCTTGTCTTCAGCTCAACCCACATCTTTTCTACAGGTTTTAGGTCTGGACCCTCAGATGGTAGATTGACACGCAGATGGTCTGAACAGTTGTTGGAGACTTGGAAGCCCCAATATGCCACTATTTCCTATAGTACAACAAGGAGTATGGAGATTTATTTGTACTTTTCTTACAATTCTGACTGTGTGACCTCTGTGGGTGTTGCCAAGATAAATTTGGGTCATCTTGGTTGTTCTTGATCCTATAAACTCTGATCAACCTAAAAAAGTAAAGGATAAATTGTAAAAAAAAATAGCTCAGTTGCATTTATTTTACATGAATTTTTAGGTGTTCTATTTTTTAACATTTTTCTACTTTTTTCCATGTGAGATTATGCTACTGCAATAAATGATTATTTAAACCTTTACATATATTTAGAGGGGAACCAAGAAATGTCTCCATTTAATACAAGAAAATCACATTCACTAAAACCCTTAATATCCTAGCTTAGTTGTAGTGAACTGAATTGCCTTTAAAGTTGTAGTAGAGAAACTAACGCCACCAAATACTTAAATACAGAACGCAAAAGGCTCACATGACAAATCCTCTTTTAAACGCTTAGGATATTTAAAACTTGTCCAGCAGTGCAATTAATCGTATTTGATGTCTTCGTGGTTGATTCATGGTCACTAATTTTTGTTCCCCCAGTAAAATGTATTCATATTAAGAAAATTGTTTCAGGGAATATCAAATGGCTACAGCCAATTTTAACCTAGTTATTATATGTGTGTCACTAAAATAATCAGCCCACAGCATTTAAGATAAACAGGGCCCCTTCATAATCACTCTATTTAAGCAGTGTAATTCCATTCAATACAGGCCTATAAAATGAGCTTAAACTGCAACAATCAGTAAAACATTATCTAAGGAAACCAGCAAATCACATTGATACGACACCTCACTGTAAACCTGCATCCTGAGAGTATAAGAACAACCATCTAACAGATCCAGGCCTTGGATTAGTGGACAACCTCATGAAGATGCCAGATTTTTAAATAGAAAATCCACACTGAGATTTTTGTCATGGTTTTTTTTGACTACCTCACTTGTACCATGGGTGCCTGTTATTTAAAACATGTGATCACCACTTGCATCTGTGAAGTTTGAGGTAGTTATAGAATGTCTGAAAAACTAATCTCAATGCACTTTACAACAAAATCAAATCCATTACATCTAGTCCACAATACAAGTCAGTTACAGCAGTATCCAGCATGGTCAGGTTAAATTTAAAATCCAGTGATTCTACAGAACTATCAGATTCTGTAAATGATCAAATAATAGTCAGGAAAGAGTCGTCCAAGAATGCAGATAGGTTGCATCAAATCTCAATTTCAATTTAACTCCCCCTATATATTTGCATTGTTATAACGTTGCATTAAATTTATATACAAATTTAAAACTCTAATTCAGCTTGTAAAATGTACTGTTTACGTGAAATGCTTTGAATTAATACTGCAATAAAATGCCTCTTACTTTTTATATTAATCCATTAAAATTAGTTTTAAAAAAAGAGAAAGAAAATCCTTCAGATCATAGTTTTTGCTTCACTTCTTAATGTGTGATTATGCGGTTGTTTCACCGTTACGCCTGTAGGGGGCGATTTAGTCACTTTTCAAGACTTGAAATGATACGAGCAGATTCGTGCATAATTGAACACTACAGATATACAGCTGATGAGAGAGGTGTTTGTTTCTAACACATGTTTAATTATTTAATTTAATTTAAAATGTTGATCTGTGTTTTAGCAATCTGTGTATTTGTTGTTAGTTTTGTGTTTCTATATAGAGGAAAGAGCTGGTGAGTAACCAAAGGCTGCATTAGCATACATTGATGGGGAGCAGGCGAGGCGTTCAGGTTGGTTACGCGATGGCCGCTCTCTCAACAATATCTGGATTTTAAAATAGAAAACAATGGCGTTGGCGCTCGTAGATGGTCGTTGGTGTCTCGACTGATTACCGGAATGGTAGCGGTATTGTTTTAGTTCGTTAGATGTGCTTTAACGCTGGTTGGGAGGTTTCTTCTCTCTGTTTGTGACCCAGTGTTTTTCTTGTTGGTCTCGCGGGCCTTGCTGCAGCTGCCTACACTGTAGCGGCGGCGGATTGCTACTCCCGAATGAGCGGGTCTCCAAGAGGTGGGGGGCTAAACCAAGGGCAAACCAGTTCATTGAAGTTTCGATAAGATGCGGATTATACGATTGCCACATTGTAAAAACCGATACGTGTGTATGGACGTCTTCGAGTTCAAAGTTTAAACTGTTAACTTGATGTTGCTAGTTAGCATTAGCCATCGGTAGCGTCAGTTTGCACAAGCTAAAGCTAGAAGACCACTCAATTTTCACTTTGTTTTACGCTGTTGGACTGAACGGCAACGTATATTTTTGGTTTTAATGAGCGTTTTTGTAACGCGGACACATGTGCCGAACATTTATTCTTCTCCGACTTTTGCTGGCGCAATTATTTGCATTTTGTGGAAACATTTTAGCCTCTGCTAACAGCAGGCTTCTAGCTAAAGTATCTGATCAGTGACGTACCGGTGATCATTGTTTTGACAGCAGCTTAACCGAAGCCGACAATAAGTTGATAGTGACGCCTAAACATTTTATATGTTTCAAAATTTATGCTTAGGACCCAAAAGTCACAAACGTTGATCTCTGGCTAAATGTTGTGACGCAGATGATCGTACGTTTGCAAGCAATAGTTATTAATCTGTAATTACTGCAGCTTTTCACATCAGCCTTTATTCATTTAGCCTCTGGTTCGTTCAGGTTGTTTTGGTGCGTTTGGGGTTCTTAGACCGACTTGAAAAATGTGAAACAGCAAATTAATTTTCGTACTTTTGAGGACTACAATCCATACTCCCAATTTCTAAAAGCATAAACAATCTAACTTGGTGTGTAACCTGTCTGTTGCAGTTTTGCCTTGCGTTAAAACATACAGTGTTTTTTTTATTTATTTTGCTCTTAATAGAAATGTAAGATAACAAAATTAGCCCTGTGTTGCACTGAGACACTTGAACCATGTGAGAAAGGGTGTTTCCAAAGCCTCAAACTACGGAATTTGATTTTAATTTGCTCAAAGTCTGGAGAAGTATTAAACAATATAATATGGAGAAGTAATTGTCTTTTAAAACGTTATCTGTCCCACTTACTAGTAAGTAACTTTTAGGACTTCTAAAAATATGTTATTTCAATCCACATAGATTTTTTCTATTCTTACTTTGTTTAAAAAAAATGGACACAGTTACCATCATGTGATCTTTTTCTTAATCTACCGTTTCAACCTTTGAGTTTAATGTATCGGTCATAGTTATGTTGTTTTTTGAGTTGCTCAAGTCTAAGGAAGCAATAGACTCATGCACACTCATACATAGAGGTTTCATAAACAGATGTTACTTGATAAGAAATAGCTGAAAATTGACACAAATTAGGAGATTTTTGGTCAAAAATATAAACTTTTGAAATTAAAATTCTCTTCATTAAAGCTATAAATTCTGCAACAAAGGTAATTCTTTAAGCAGTGTTCATCCCCACAATCTTATGTGGTTTTTATTATTGTGTTTGGAGCATACATAACAAAAGGCTGACTGTATATTTTGTATAAATGTATTTATTAATTAAAATGACCAGGAAATGAAAAAATTCTTTAATCTATGACTTGGAAAATTGTGGAAGTTTGCCTAATTAAATTAGTATAATCTCTGCCACAGCTGATTCTCATAATGTTTTCCCTTTTTCCGTCAGTTATAGGATGGATCCAGACAGTGGGACCGAAACACAAAAAGCAGTCAGTTTGCAGTGGAAAAGCTACAAACTCGTCCAGGACCCAGCCATTCGGCGGGTTACCCAGAAGGTTTACAGATATGATGGAGTGCATTTCAGTGTTCCAGTAAGCCTAATTGGAGTGTATTCCCTTTATAATGCACATCTGTTTTTTTTTTTTTAACGTCTCGCTTTTGTTCGTTATTTTTGTTTAGGACTCTGGTTTCCCCCCTGTGGGAGAACTCTGGGACCCTAGACCCCGGAGATTGTGGTCTAGATATACTGAGCTGTCCCTACCAGTGCCAAAGTTCAAGGTGGGTTCCGCTGCCCTGCCTTTGTTCTGTAGCTCCGGCAGAATCAATTTTTTAAAACTGTAATATAATCACAGTAGTTTGGAGCTGTAACAGTTCAGAGGAAGATGTGTCATAATGTTACTTTAAATCGAGTTTTACTTCAATACACGCTAATCTGTTCATTTCAAAGGTGAGAGAAAATGCATAAAATAATTAAGACATTCCGTTGCTGGAAAAATAAATGTTTAGATAAATAATTAAATTTACATTTGAATGTTTGCTTCTTAGCAACAGCAGTGAAATGATGTAGGCTAAAAAAATAGAAGCAAGAATATAGAAGTCTGTGTTATGCACAGTGGCACCCCCAAAGAAGTTTACAAGATTCAAGAGAACTACGTTTGTTTTCTGCCTACTTCTTCAGCCATTAGGAAATATTGTATTTTCCGCACTATAAGGCGCACTTAAAAACCATTAATGTTCTCAAAAAATGACAGTGCGCCTTGTAATCCGGAGCGCCTTATATATGGATCAATTGGTTAATTGGTTGATCCATACTGGTTGTACACGGCGCTCTGTCAAAATGTTTCAGTACGACTGGTAAACTACAAAGCCGCACCGCTTGCAGCATTACGGCTACCGTAGTCAGGGGCGTCGTCGAAGTAATAGCGGTAAACACCTGTACTGTGCTTACTCCTAGTCCAACACCACTTGTGTGTGTATAAGGTTTGAATGTACTGTTGCAGGAATTGCCTGAACTATATGTGATTAGAAGCTCAGTGTGTGGGGTGTATGTTTCGTGTGTGTGTATGGAAGATGTTGACATTACTCCTCCGGACAGAGGTGGCGCTGTGTGCTGCCGTAGCTGAGAATCAAGAGTGAAGGAGTGACGTCGGTATTATTGTGTGTGTGGGGTGGGTAGAGACGGCGACCGGAGCAGCGGTGTATGAGTCTGTAAGCCCTGTGTTTTTACGTGCTGCAAAGTCATTAAAAAGAACCCCGATTCTCGTCAACAACTCAGTGTTTTGATGCTGTTTCTTCATGTTCAACTCAGCAACGTATGAGTGAGGGAGTTAACCCCGAGGAAACTAGTAACTTCGGCCCTGGAGAAAGCGTCTCCCCTGTGTCATCAGACTACAGTCAGGGGACAGAAACAGGAAAGGTTAACAGTACTAACGTTTGATTTAGTGCATCAAACTGTTTCTTTTACGTGTTTACTGAATCAGGGAAACGTTCCCTTTCACGTTTTAACTAACGTTTGATTTCAACTTTAACTTCATAGACTCCAATGCATTCCTAACTATTGGCTCTATTCAATATAATTCTATGTAGAGGAGACCTTACCATGAGAGTGAATGGAGTTATCAGAACGCTGGTTTGTAGTGTATTAATAAAGTTTGACTGACTGACTTATCTGACTGTTTTGTTGACATTCTCTTTAGCACAGCTCCATCTAGTGGATGCATAACGCAACCCCAGTCAAACGTTTGACTGCAGTAGCTTCTATTCTATGCGCCTTATAATCCGGTGCGCCCTATATATGAAAAAAGTTCTAAAATAGGCCATTCATTGAAGGTGCGCCTTATAATCCGGTGCGCCTTATAGTGCGGAAAATACGGTAATAGGATGTGGTACATAACTGCATTTTAAGAATATATTTTTTATGTCAATGGTGTTGTATAAATGCCATGTTATTGTTTGTTTATTATGCATGAATTCAGTGTTTTTGATAATTAGTGGTATGACTTTATAATCCAGAAGGTTAATGGAGAGTTACAAACCATGGTTGTTGTTAAAGCTGTCATACTTAAAGCTTAGTTAGCTAAAAGCTTTTTCACTCATTAATTTGCATTGCCTTTGTAAAACAGATGTCTTTCTGCACTTCAGCTGTTCCGTGTTTGTGATTTCCTCATATCAAACGGAGTCACCCAGCTTTCTTGGAATAGCACCGCTTTTTCTTTGACCTTGTCATTTTTCCCACAGCTCGATGAGTTCTACGTGGGCCCCATACCCCTTAAAGAGGTGAGCTTTGCCAGGCTCAATGACAACATCAAGGAGCCTTTCTTGGCAGAAATGTGTTCCAAGTTTGGTGAAGTGGAGGAGATGGAAATCCTGTTTCATCCCAAGACCAGGAAGCACTTGGGTCTGGCCAGGGTGTTGTTCACCAGCACAAGAGGCGCTAAGGACACAGTCAAGCATTTGCACAACACCTCTGTCATGGGTAACATCATTCATGCTCAGCTGGATATAAAAGGTAAGCTGAAAACGCTTCCTTTGAGGTCTCTTTTGTAAAGTTGCTCTAAGTAGTCAGACATTGATATATTTAGTAATGCATTTATGTTTCTGCATTTTTGCAGGTCAACAGAGGCAGAAGTACTATGACCTGATAGTAAATGGGTCCTACACTCCTCAGACGGTGCCGCTTGGAGGGAAGGCTTTAACGGACAGTGTTCAGTCTCAGAATCCAGCACATCCGCAGCCTGACACGGTATGACTTTTCAGTTAGTCGGGAATTCGGTATTTATGTTGTCTGCTTATTATTGTTCTGTTACTCCTGTTGAATCAAAGCTGTTCCATTACTATCGCAGATAAAAATTATTAGCAGTTATAATGCTGGTCTGGTTGTTTCAAGAACAGAAATAACCTAAACCAACAGCTGTTTTTGCCAGTAGATGCCAGTGCAAAATACTGGGACCAATAAGACAAATCTAAATGTAGAAAATATATTTTTTGAAAATAATTTGTCATTGTAGTATCAAGCCCTGTTTTGTTTCCATTTTGTGTTTTTCAAAACATGGGTTGGAGCTGGTTTACAATGTTCATGTTCAGCTGTGTTTATAAGACTATTGGCTGTGAAATGTATAAATTCTAATTGTCTTAGCAAACATAATAATAAGTGATATGAAATGGCATTTTCTTACTAGTAAACTGGCATGAAAATGAGACTGAGGTTTGACGTGGGGAGGAGACATTCAGTCTCTTTGAACTGCGATACTTGAAGTCTAAGGTTGAGAATAAAGTTGTCCAGCTCAACAATGAGTCATGAACGGCATACATTCAAATATTATATTTGGAATAATAATTCAAAATGCAAAGAATGCCTATTAGTTGATTTCTTTTTTTTTGGTGTCATTCAGTGTCAGTAAGTTATTGAACTTCAAATCTGTTTAATGGAACATTATAACTACAATAACTCCAAACCGTTAATTTTTGTAATACGACATGCTTTATTCAAACGTTTCAGCAAAATTGATTATAATTAATCAGAAGCTGTGGGTGCATCTACAGTGGATGGACAGGGGTTTTAGACACAGAGGGCTACACTGTTTGTGAGATCTGATTTGGACCACACGCTATCAAGAAAACATGCAGTTTGTGATATTTTTGAATATTGTGATGGGAATGTCAATTGAGATTGATTTAACCCACATTTTCCTCACTATTTTTTTAATTTCCATCTTCACAATGCCCCCACCTCTTTAGCTTTATGATCTTTATCACTACGATGAACATGAAGTGTGGGCATAACGAACCATGTTAAGTCCTTCCAAGTGCCCCAATTAATGATTGAAATCACAGTTTTATTGCATGGCACCTAAAATCTTCTAGTTTAAATATTGTTTATTTTTAAGAAGGCAAATGTTACATCCAATCAGTCCTTTGTGATTGTGATATTGCATATATTTATAGTAAGATGGAGGTTGGCATTTGACATATTGTGCAGTTCTGGAAAAGACGGATCACAAAAACAGCGTTATTGACAAATGATGATTATTAATAAAATTATTTCGACGCATCCGACTTTGGAAGTATTCAGCTATTTTGTTCTCAAAGTGAAACACATGGAGTTTCTGTCTGAAATTTAGTTATCAGGATTCTGATATTGGCCTAAACAACTGGGATGGGCCTTTTTCCCCATAAAAGAGCAGCCCTACGTCATAGCCTTTCTCTGAACTAGCAGAAAGAGTAGCTTAGGACTGCTACCTGCTTCAAGTTGGACTTTAGGGGCATATACTGGTCCTTCTCAAAATATTAGCATATTGTGATAAAGTTCATTATTTTCCATAATGTCATGATGAAAATTTAACATTCATATATTTTAGATTCATTGCACACTAACTGAAATATTTCAGGTCTTTTATTGTCTTAATACGGATGATTTTGGCATACAGCTCATGAAAACCCAAATTCCTATCTCACAAAATTAGCATATCATTAAAAGGGTCTCTAAACGAGCTATGAACCTAATCATCTGAATCAACGAGTTAACTCTAAACACCTGCAAAAGATTCCTGAGACCTTTAAAACTCCCAGCCTGGTTCATCACTCAAAACCCCAATCATGGGTAAGACTGCCGACCTGACTGCTGTCCAGAAGGCCACTATTGACACCCTCAAGCAAGAGGGTAAGACACAGAAAGACATTTCTGTACGAATAGGCTGTTCCCAGAGTGCTGTATCAAGGCACCTCAGTGGGAAGTCTGTGGGAAGGAAAAAGTGTGGCAGAAAACGCTGCACAACGAGAAGAGGTGACCGGACCCTGAGGAAGATTGTGGAGAAGGGCCGATTCCAGACCTTGGGGGACCTGCGGAAGCAGTGGACTGAGTCTGGAGTAGAAACATCCAGAGCCACCGTGCACAGGCGTGTGCAGGAAATGGGCTACAGGTGCCGCATTCCCCAGACCTGGGCTACAGAGAAGCAGCACTGGACTGTTGCTCAGTGGTCCAAAGTACTTTTTTCGGATGAAAGCAAATTCTGCATGTCATTCAGAAATCAAGGTGCCAGAGTCTGGAGGAAGACTGGGGAGAAGGAAATGCCAAAATGCCAGAAGTCCAGTGTCAAGTACCCACAGTCAGTGATGGTCTGGGGTGCCGTGTCAGCTGCTGGTGTTGGTCCACTGTGTTTTATCAAGGGCAGGGTCAATGCAGCTAGCTATCAGGAGATTTTGGAGCACTTCATGCTTCCATCTGCTGAAAAGCTTTATGGAGATGAAGATTTCATTTTTCAGCACGACCTGGCACCTGCTCACAGTGCCAAAACCACTGGTAAATGGTTTACTGACCATGGTATCACTGTGCTCAATTGGCCTGCCAACTCTCCTGACCTGAACCCCATAGAGAATCTGTGGGATATTGTGAAGAGAACGTTGAGAGACTCAAGACCCAACACTCTGGATGAGCTAAAGGCCGCTATCGAAGCATCCTGGGCCTCCATAAGACCTCAGCAGTGCCACAGGCTGATTGCCTCCATGCCACGCCGCATTGAAGCAGTCATTTCTGCCAAAGGATTCCCGACCAAGTATTGAGTGCATAACTGCACATGATTATTTGAAGGTTGACGTTTTTTGTATTAAAAACACTTTTATTTTATTGGTCGGATGAAATATGCTAATTTTGTGAGATAGGAATTTTGGGTTTTCATGAGCTGTATGCCAAAATCATCCGTATTAAGACAATAAAAGACCTGAAATATTTCAGTTAGTGTGCAATGAATCTAAAATATATGAATGTTAAATTTTCATCATGACTTTATGGAAAATAATGAACTTTATCACAATATGCTAATATTTTGAGAAGGACCTGTAGAGTATGAAAGTATGTATAGAAAAACTAGAAATTATGTGGCAACATTTTTACTATCTTAGTGTTAAATTTTTTAATACCGTTGTCTTTCTCCATTGCAGTCGGAAATCCGCCGTAAGTTTTCCACTGAGCTTGCCGTTTTGGCAGCAGGAGTCCAAGCTCTCACCTCGGGAAGCGGGACACCATGTTCTGTTGATACCGGTTTTGGCGATCAGCGTATTGACACACCTCCTTCTTCTTTACCTGGCCCATACACCCCAGGCTCCTCTGCTTCATCTCAGGGGGGCGGAGGAACACCTTACAGCTCCAGATCTGGGACTCCATTTTCTCAAGACTCAGGCTACTCCAGCAGCAGGTGTTGTTTATATTTAGTTTTGAAATTTATCATGAATATCTCTTCTGATCTATAGTCTCTTGGTTATTTGTGTCAATAAAAACAGAATCCTATTTGATCTGATTTAATCTCTGTGTTGCAGGCATCCTAACTACAACACAGGCTCTTTGAGCAGCGGCTACCCTCCCCAGGACATGTTACCATCGTCATCTTCATCTTCTGCAGTCTCATCTTCTGTTGGAGGTTACAAAGTATCTCGTTACCCTGATGAGCAGGATCCATCACTGTACCACCGAGGTCGTCCTTCGTACCCCCCAACCACATCATACCGTCCCAGTGAGCCACCTGGCTATCCCCCTTACCCGAGTCTTGGAGGACCCGGGTCACACATGGCACATCACTCCTCGATGCCTCCCCCACCTATTTGCAACCAGTATGATCAGCCTCCACCGTCAGACAGGGACCGTGATCGAGAATCAGGGGGGAGGTATGGGGCTGGGGGTGTTGGTTCCAGAAGGTCATCTTACCATCACCAGCAAGATTCGAACTCTTCCTCAAAATACCATTCCCATCACTCCCACCACCATTCAGATCGCAGGGACGACAGGGGGTACCGGCGAGACAGTCTGGGCTCCCGGTCAGGTGACCACAGCCACCAGAGACACCGCAACCATCACCATTCTCACAACCACCATGGCAGTCGTAGAAGAAGCAGCCATGACCGGGATAGAGATCGAGACAGAGATAGTGACTACTCCAATAGCTCTGACCCCAGACACAATTCCAACTCTTACCGCTCGTCCTCTAACAGCATGTCTCCTCCTCCGTCATCTTACTCTGCATACTCCTCCTCCAAAGAGCCTGCCCCGACTCCTCCTCAGGGACTAGATGCTTCTTCCCGTTCAGCGGGTACAAGTCTTGCAGAGAGAGGATCTCTGCCCTCAGCTGGTGCTGATAAAGACTTCCATGCTGATCATCTCAGTGCTTTGCCTCCACCTCCTCCTCCACCACCACCGCTCCCCCCAGCCTCTGTTATTGCAGCAGCTGTTGCTGAGACACTTGGAACACTGGATTTTAACCAGGATAGTCCTGCCCGCGAAGATCAATGGACAAAACCCAAACGCCGTCCCACCACACCACCTGCCCCGCCCAAGACACCCCCACCTTCTTCTCCGTCCCAACCTACAATTGCATCTTCCTCTAACTCTCCTTCCTCTGCTTCCCTTCCTCACCATCTTTCCTCGTCCTCCAGCTCCCCACCACCTCCTCATCGGGATTCCTCTCCAGAGCCAGATTCTACAAATGAAAGTGTACCGTTTGTCTACCACAGCAGCAGTCTGGACTCGCGTATTGAAATGCTCCTAAAAGAACAAAAGGCTAAATTTTCTTTCCTTGCTTCTGATGAGGAAGATGAGGAAGACAGGAAAGAGGAGAAGCACAGGGGCAGAGGTAGAGAGCGAGGAAGTCAAGCTTCAAGGGATCAGGAGCACGTGGGGGACAATGGGGAGAAGGACCATAGGAAGAAGGGGGAAAGAGACAGAGATGGTCACAGAGGTAGAAAACGGGGAAAAGGAGGAGAAGGAAGGAAGAGTCCAACTGTACCTACAACAGGCACACAACCCTCGTCCACTTGTTCTCCCCACATCTTACCTCCAGAGGAACCCCCATCCCAGGTTAACATCACAAGGACTGAGGCTTTGCAGCAAGAGTCTTCTCAGGCTGCTTCTGCTGATGCAGGGATCTGGACAGGAGCCCACACACCACCTTTTAATGGGCAGAGTCAGGTACGACAATACGCTGGACATCATCACTTGCACTAAGATAACTAACAAGTTTTGAAATTAAATTTATCTTGTCTGTAGTAGTTCAGATTTTGTTTAGAAGATTTCGTAGGCCTCAAGTATTTTATCTGAGTACGGCCTGATCTGCCTTCAAATCCTTTAAATACTAATATGTCAAAATTACTGGTAAAGGGACAATACTTATATTCATACAGCATTGCCTCTTATTAGCGTAATATTTACCAGTAGACCTAAATGTAGATAACAACTTCACAGAGAGGATATGGAACAAAACTGTTACTTTGATTTCTATTCATCATTAGAACATTTTTTACGCTATCAATATAAGGTATGGTACTGTGCAGAAATTTAAAACTTTATAAGTTGCATCACTCTGCAGTCTTTTTGAAGGGATTTTGATCAATAGTTCTTCAAGGGTTTTTGGATCTTTAACAATTTTTCATTCGTTTTTTGTCCAGTTCTTGTACATCAGCCTGTGTGTCGTTAAAAGGGAGCAAACTGAACATGTGAAGGTCAAAAAACTTGTCAGACCTAAAATAAAAATACATTTCTAGAGCAGATTAAGTGTCTGACAGTGATACTTTTAGGGAAAAAGTGACAAACTGCAACAAATACTTGAGATGCAGCATCCTCCAGCTGGCCATCTACAGTATGCCGGGTTTCTAGATAATAATTGTTCACGCATCACCCACCTTGCTGGTGCTAAAATATTCTAATTATAATATTATTAAAATATTATTTTATGTTTTCCTTTGGTATTTTTCATAGATTCAACTAAAGACGAGAACATGTTTGATGGGCTCATAGAAACAAAGTATCTAAAGATCTGGCATTACGTCCATTATTTGCTACGTCGTCTGTAACGTGCCAATATAAAACCAGTTCACCCTGGAAGTTTAGAACCCTTTTATGTTTGTGTTATTTATTGTTAGGTTCAGTGGCTTAAAATATAACATATCTCTTTAAATATGTTCAGCTACTGACAGAAAATTGGTGGGCAGAAAAGTCAACATAGATGCAACATGTTGCCAAAAGTATCTGCTCACCCGCCTTAACTGTCATATTAACTTGGGTGACATCCCATCTTAATCCACGGGATTCAGTGGGATGTTGGTCCATCTTTTGTAGCTAAAACAGCTTCTTCTGGAAATGTTGTCCTCAAGGTTAAGGAGCATGTTCATGGGAAGTTTTGACCATTTTTCCAGAAGCATATTTGTGAGGTCATAGACTGATGTTGGATGAGAAGGCCTGGCTTTCAGTCTCCGCTTTAATTCATTCTAAGGTGTTCTGCTGGGTTGAGGTCAGGACTCTGTGCACGCCATTAAAGCTCATCCACACCAAACTCTCTCATTCATGTCTTTATGGACCTTGCTCGTGTTGGAAGAGGAAGGGGACATACCCAAACTGTTCCCACAAAGTTGGGAACATTGATTTGTCTGAAATCTTTTAGTATGGTGAAGCATTCAGAGTTCCTTTCAACTAAGGGACCAGGCTGAGCTCTTAAAAAACAACCCCACAACATAATTCCTCCACCAAACTTTACACTTTGCACGATACAGTCAGGCAGGTACTGTTTTCCTGGCAACCGCCACACTCAGACTCAATTGCCAGATGAAGAAGCGCAATTCATCACTCAAGAGAATGTGTCTCCGCTGCTCTAGAGTTCAGTGGCGATGTGCTTTACACCACTCCATCCAGGGCTTTGCATCACGCCTGGTGATGTATGGCATGTATGCAGCTGCTCAGCCATGCAAACCCATTCCATGAAGCTCTTTACGCACTAGGCCACATGACGTTTGGAGGTCTGTAGCGATTCACTCCACAGAATATCGGTGAACTCGGCACATCATGCGCGTCAGCATCTGCTGCTCCCGCTCCGTCAGTGGCGGAGTTGCTGTTGTTCCCAATCCCTTTCACACCCTTATAACACCACTGATGGTTGTCGTTGGAATATTTAGGAGCGAGGAAATTTCACGACTGGACTTATTGCAGAGGTGGCGTCCGCTCTGGAATTTACTGAGCTCCTGAGAGCGGTCCATTCTTACACAAATGTTTGTGGAAACAGTCTGCATGCCTGGATGCTTGATTTTATACTGGTCCTTCTCAAAATATTAGCATATTGTGATAAAGTTCATTATTTTCCATAATGTCATGATGAAAATTTAACATTCATATATTTTAGATTCATTGCACACTAACTGAAATATTTCAGGTCTTTTATTGTCTTAATACGGATGATTTTGGCATACAGCTCATGAAAACCCAAAATTCCTATCTCACAAAATTAGCATATCATTAAAAGGGTCTCTAAACGAGCTATGAACCTAATAATCTGAATCAACGAGTTAACTCTAAACACCTGCAAAAGATTCCTGAGACCTTTAAAACTCTCAGCCTGGTTCATCACTCAAAACCCCAATCATGGGTAAGACTGCCGACCTGACTGCTGTCCAGAAGGCCACTATTGACACCCTCAAGCAAGAGGGTAAGACACAGAAAGAAATTTCTGAACGAATAGGCTGTTCCCAGAGTGCTGTATTAAGGCACCTCAGTGGGAAGTTTGTGGGAAGGAAAAAGTGTGGCAGAAAACGCTGCACATCGAGAAGAGGTGACCGGACCCTGAGGAAGATTGTGGAGAAGGGCCGATTCCAGACCTTGGGGGACCTGCGGAAGCAGTGGACTGAGTCTGGAGTAGAAACATCCAGAGCCACCGTGCACAGGCGTGTGCAGGAAATGGGCTACAGGTGCCACATTCCCCAGTCCTGGGCTACAGAGAAGCAGCACTGGACTGTTGCTCAGTGGTCCAAAGTACTTTTTTTGGATGAAAGCAAATTCTGCATGTCATTCAGAAATCAAGGTGCCAGAGTCTGGAGGAAGACTGGGGAGAAGGAAATGCCAGAAGTCCAGTGTCAAGTACCCACAGTCAGTGATGGTCTGGGGTGCCGTGTCAGCTGCTGGTGTTGGTCCACTGTGTTTTATCAAGGGCAGGGTCAATGCAGCTAGCTATCAGGAGATTTTGGAGCACTTCATGCTTCCATCTGCTGAAAAGCTTTATGGAGATGAAGATTTCATTTTTCAGCACGACCTGGCACCTGCTCACAGTGCCAAAAGCACTGGTAAATGGTTTACTGACCATGGTATCACTGTGCTCAATTGGCCTGCCAACTCTCCTGACCTGAACCCCATAGAGAATCTGTGGGATATTGTGAAGAGAACGTTGAGAGACTCAAGACCCAACACTCTGGATGAGCTAAAGGCCGCTATCGAAGCATCCTGGGCCTCCATAAGACCTCAGCAGTGCCACAGGCTGATTGCCTCCATGCCACGCCGCATTGAAGCAGTCATTTCTGCAAAAGGATTCCCGACCAAGTATTGAGTGCATAACTGTACATGATTATTTGAAGGTTGACGTTTTTTGTATTAAAAACACTTTTCTTTTATTGGTCGGATGAAATATGCTAATTTTGTGAGATAGGAATTTTGGGTTTTCATGAGCTGTATGCCAAAATCATCCGTATTAAGACAATAAAAGACCTGAAATATTTCAGTTAGTGTGCAATGAATCTAAAATATATGAATGTTAAATTTTCATCATGACATTATGGAAAATAATGAACTTTATCACAATATGCTAATATTTTGAGAAGGACCTGTACACCTGTGACCATTGAAGTGACTGGAACACCTGATTTCACTTATTTCAATGGGTGGGCGGATACTTCTGGCAGCGTTGTGTACCTTGAAAACCTTCAGGAAGCCCATATGAACTACTACTGAAATCACTTATGAAGAGTACAAGAAAATCTTGCTGCTTGGAAGCAAAATATTGAAAAGATGAGGATTTGTGAGCTTTCTGTGCAAGTCCAGGCAGCTTGTCTCAAACCTCTTTCAATCTTATTGCAGCCATTGTAGTGTATGTGTACCACTAAGTTTAGCTGATGCATATTTCATATCTATCGGATCATTTTGGAAGAACTGTTCTGTCATCTAGCTGTCGGATTTACGCCCAGTTATTCCTAACTTTGCTAATTTGCAAACTAAATAACTGGATTTATGTTAATTATTTCCAAATGGACAAATTCTCTTCAATTTACCTCCCGCTTGACAGCAAATTCACAAATAATTTTTTTATGTAATTGTAAATAAATCTAGCCAGCAAAGTGTTACACTACTCTGAGTTCTTATGGCGGGTAGTTCCAGAGAACTGGACCAGAATGACTGAAAAAGCCATTACTTGATTTCGAGTTGATTCTAGATAAGCATCAAAAACACTGTAAGGAGTCAAGGCATATAAAACTTTAAAAAGAAGAATTTTCAAATACTTTCCTTGTAGATGTTACGATAAGATTCATATTCCCAAACCACTTGGTTTTGTAACCACCAGTTGCGACATATTATATCCGTTTGAGTTTATTTAGTTACTGTTTTGATAATTCAGCAAAAAATGTATATGTAATCGAATTGACTAGAGATAAAAGAAGCCATTCTGCCATAAAAGGCACATAGACGCCCTCTTAAATTTAGCCAGAAAGCATCTTAGAGACTGTCAGACCAGTAAAAACAAATTTCTGTGGGCTCCTGAAATCAAAATAGACCCGTTTGGCCTGAACTCTGTTGTGTCTCTAGAAAAAAAGCCACTGCTCATCACCCTTAAGCATGGTGGTGGCAGCATTACGCTGTGGGATGCTTTTTTTCCCAGCAGGAACTGGAAAGCTGGTCTACATAAAGCGTAACATGACAGCAGCTAAATATAAAGAGAAAACTTTCGCCACAGTGCTCTGGAGCTTGGACTAAGGCGATGATTCGTTTTTCAACACAATAATGACCCAAAGCACACGGCAAAGATAATACAGGAGTGGTTTCAGGACCCGTCTATAAATGTCCGGGCCAGAGCCAGGAATTAGCTGTAATTAAACATCACTGGAAAGACATTAACATGGCCGCCTACCGAAGCTGTCTATCCAACCTGACTGTTTGTGTAAATAATTGAGGGAAAGAAAATATACTTAACAGCTTTAGAATAGGTCTGTAATGTAAACGAAATGTGGAAAAATGAAATTGTATGCATCCATTCTGGCACATATTTCAGGTTAGAAGGATCTGCAAAAACAAGCCCTGCTTTGTTCTCATTCCAGGACAATACTTGTTGTTTTCTCTTGTTTTTCTTTATGAAGCGGAAGTGAGACTCCTCGGAATGATGTTCTCTCCTTGGAATGTTCATAAACATATCAGGGGTTTCCCACACTATAATCTCTCTGCTTTGTCAGGCATCTCCTCATTCTTCTGGTGAAGACATGGAGATCTCAGATGACGATGAGGAAGCAACTACTATAACAACAGTGACAACTCATCAGCCACCAGTCTCCTCAGGATCAACACCATCATCCTCACAAGCTGGACTTTCACAGACAGCAGATCCATCATCCTCTCCCCCACCCATTTCTGATTCTTCACAGCACTTTGGGACTTCCATGCATCCCCAAATACCTTCCTACCCTCCTCATTTACCACCTCCCCCTCCCCCTGGATACTCCCTTCAGCCCCCACCTCCACCAGGGATTCCACCTCTTCCTCACATGGAGCTGCACCCTGAGTATCCTCCTCCTATGGCCCACCACATGTATGATTACGCCACCTCTATGGAGCTGATGAACCAATACAGTGGTGGAACTCCTATGTCCTTCCAAATGCAAACCCACATGTTAAGTCGCTTGCATCAAATGCGCATGTCTTCATCTAATGGAACTCCAGGCCCGGGTGAGGCTGCTACTGGAGACTACGCATCCTACCATCTTCACTCTATGGCGCCACCTCACTCACACCACCCTTACATGGACCAAGAGGGCAGTGGGGCAGGTGCTCATTATGACCAAGACCACAGATACTTGCCACCCCATATGTCCTATCCCTATCATGAACCCCACAGCACTCAGATACCACCCCCTCCACACCATAACATACCCCCTCCCCACACTGGCTGGCCACCACATGTCTTACCTCCACACTACCCATCATACATGCCTCCACCTGGCTATGGTAACATGCTGACCGGGGAGGGAGATGAGTACAGTACTTCTGGGGAGGGATTGCCCATGTTGGCTGAGAATCCAAATGAAGCAACAGTTCAGATGGTCCTGGCCTCTTTGATCCAGGAAATGAAGAACATTGTGCAAAGAGACCTGAACCGCAAAATGGTGGAGAATGTAGCCTTTGCCACTTTTGATGAGTGGTGGGATAGGAAGGAGACCAAGGCCAAGGTAAGGGCTTCTCTTTTTAACTTTACTGCTATGATTTGTTTTCATTCTTTGACACTAATTCTGTTTAATGTAGAAACAAAGGATGGTTGCACTGAGTTATGAATAAATGCCTTAAAAGTTCCTTCCTTCAGAACCTTCCAAGTCCAAACATCCTCAGGTTTTCTACACACTTTTGCTTTCTTTAAATATTAACTTCCTTACATCTTCTGCTGCTGGCAAAGAGAACATGTGACATTCAGGTCTTCAAACGTTTGGAAAATTGAGAATTTTTAACTTTTTCAAAATGTGAATGCTTAATAAGAAAATAAATTATGAAGTTGTGTTAGAGTTTTCATCATTTATGTTTAAGATGCTCAGTATTTCAGACAAATGAAGGGCTCTTTACATTGATTTACATGTAGGTTGGTGTCCTTTATTGCCTTTGATTTGCCATATCAAACCTTAGGTTTTTGTCCAGCCTGTTCGGGGGGCCTTGTGGTTTTAAAATGAACCTGTGGGTACATTTACCACTGTTTGAGCAACAAAATAAAGGTATCAGGTGTCACAAACTGATTTTAAGGAATCTGTCTATAATGTAGAAAGGTGTGTTGGGATTTGACTAGTGCAAGTATTTTATATTTTAAAATAGAGTGGATATAATTTATTCTAGTGCCAAAAAGCACTAAAAAGGCATTTTATCACACTGCAAAATCAGAAGCTAACTTCGACATTCTGTTTCATAAATTGTGAAACATGCAGTAATAGAAACCTAGTTAAATATACAACAATGTCCAAAATGTTAAAAGCGCTAGAAAAATGTTGAGACCAGGGTGTGGAAATGTGGGGAAAGTTGAAACCCGACTGACTATTGGTGTACCTAGTAGAAACTATTTGGGACTTTATATTTAAATAGTAAATGTTTTGTTTTCCAGCCTTTCCAGACAATGGTAAGGGGAGTAACAGCTTTACGGGATGAAGAAAAGAAAGAGGAAAAGGTCAACCGTCCTCGGGAGCCTCTGATGTCTCTTGTGGATTGGGCAAAAAGTGGGGGCTTGGAGGGGTTTTCTCTTCGTGGAGCATTACGATTACCTTCCTTCAAGGTAAAAATCATCTTTTAATTCAAATTATCTACATCTGTTGTTTTGATTTGCCTCTTTTACGGTTTTAATGTTTCTTGGAAAAGATCATGCTGGTCCTGGATTCATATTAGATGTGTTTTTCAGACGTCTACTCTCGTCTGATGTTTAGTGTTCCCAGACTGCGTGATGTTTAAAAAAAATAGTAGCTGGAAATACTAGAGCACACTCGTCGGCTTTGTTTTTATGATGAACATGTTGATGTCGAATGGTGCAGGTGAAGAGGAAAGAACCTCAGGAGTTTAAAGAGGGAGACTTGAAGAGGCCTCGGCCTTCAACGCCACCAGATGAAGATGATGGTTTGTGGATGTTGCAACTTTAAAAACGGGTTTAAATTAACAGACCCGGAGCAAATAAGTCTTACATTGATGTCTGTTTCTCAGCTGCGGATGGTAGAATGCCAGAAGCAGACAGGCATGCAGCTGACAGAGACAACAAGAGGAGGAAAAAGAAGCAGAGGAGTCGTAAACCCTGGGAGCTGGACAGTGAGGGAGAAGAAACCTCTGATGGCTCATCGAGTGAGAAGGTATGAGAATACTAGTTTTGTTTTAACAGCTTCTTAAACACCTGAAATTCATACCTCAAATTATTCTGGTGTATTATGAGCAGGAGAAAATATTTTATGTAAATATTCAGAGAACTTGGTTTTAGACACCGTAACAAGTAATTCTTGTTTTTAGCTAGGTGGCAGCATTTCACTATGATTCTTTTCAATGGTGCTTTTTATTGGTAGGAGGACGAAGAAGTGGAAAGTGAAAAGGAATCAGATGGTAAAGCACGGCCAATAAACCTATTAGTCTTTCTCTTTCTACGTTTAGTAAAACAATTACAATGTAAATGTTTTCTTTTGTAGACGATGGGCTCAGTAGTGACAGTGATGATGAGAGCCTCTCGTCGTCCTCTGGGGGTTCTTCCTCTTCAGCATCATCCTCTTCATCCTCTTCTGAAGATGATGATATAGAGGAAGGAGAACTAGCTGAAAGTGCTGGTACCGACTCAATGGATGAGTCGACAATGGACAGCACAACTGAGAAAGAGGATGACAGGTATTCTTTCCGAAAATCATCTGTGATCCTCTCCTCTGGAAAGTTGTCGCGTTAAACTGTGGTTTTGGTGCTGGTCATGTTGTCCCTTTTGAAGTTCTGGTCATTTCCCACCGTCCATGCGTCCAGTACTACCTGTCATGGAGACGATTTTCATCTATTCATAATCTACTGTATAAAACATGGTTCTGTGAGTGTATATTGATACATTCCAGCAGGAGGGTCATGATTTTGGATTGATTGGGGATCATAATCTTTCATATTTACTAGGACTCAACTGGCCCAAATGAGGATCACAACAAGAATAGATGGATGTTTTTTGGCCAGATTTGATCTTGCTTTCACACTTTATACCTTTTATATCAGACTATTTATCTACATAATTCAGGGAAATACTTATATGCAGTTAAGTATATGGATACAAAATGGTTTGTTTATGGGTATGAAATAGAAATCGGCAGGGTCCGAATGGTAACATGACGTGATGAATAGGAGAACCGACCTTATCATCACCGTTCAGCCTTTATTCTTTGGTCAAATTCTTGTTCTGTTTTTCTTAGGGAAAATATTGCAGCTGCTGTTCCAAAGCTGGACATCAAAAAAGGTTTGTCAGCAGTTCTTCTCTCCTGTACAACATTTACAAGCACTTAGCACCAAATGCAACATGTAAAATGAATTGCATCAAGGCAAGCTTATCATTTTTTGTTTCAGCTTGTTCTAATTTCCTACATTCTTTGGGTCATAAATAGAAAAAGCCTAATTAATTGAGTTATGTTGTTGTTTTTTGGACATTCTCTCAAATCTGTCTTACTTCTGTAGGTGTTACAAAAGAAAGCAAAGCAGATATACCAGCGGCACCTTTGTCACCATCACGCCCTTTGTCTCCAGATGCTTTTGTTCCTCCTCTCAAGAAACGCAGGAAGACGGTCTCATTCTCCACAGATGAGAACGATGGCAAAACTCAACTGCTAACTGCGTTACCATCTCCATCATCAACACAAGCAATAAATGAGGCTCTGCTTACCCCTGACAGGGCTACAGACTCTCCTGTCACTCTTACAACACCCCCTTCAGGTCGTCCCAGTCATGGAATTCAGCTTCTTCCCTTTGCTTCAAAACCAGGTGAAGGCAATGCCCTCATTGTTCCTCCACCTAGTAGAACCCAAGATTCTGAAGAGTCCAGAAAGGCTCCCCTGGTTTCCTCCCAGACCACGCTTGTCAAATCCCCTGGCAAGCGGGTTGCAGGCAGAGACTCTCCTAAATCTCCCGCCCCTCCAGTTATGGTATGTCGCACTGTGCAGAACCTGCCATTGGACCATGCTTCAATGTGTAGGATGGCCTTTGAGGAGGCCCCTCCACCACCTTCTGTCAACAAACGGTCCAGAGCCCGAACTCGGACACCTAGCATCTCTGCATCCTCCTGTCACTCTGTCAGAGAGGATGATGAGGATGAAGAGGAACACGAGCAGAGGTTAAGAATCAGGGAGCAGGTGGGAGCATCAAGCCTTCTGCAGCTGGCCTCTGCCTCAACGACTGACCTGTCCGTTTTGGCAGACATAGCCCTAAAAATGGATCCTGAAGCTGGGGACTCAGAGGAGACTGAGACATCTGATGAAGCAGAGGAGCAGAAAATGGAAGGAGACCTCTACACTCCAGAATCCCTGGCTTTGGTTATGAGCCCAGGAGGTGTTATTGTACTTTTGGAGCACAACTACTGCAAGCCTCCTGTGCTCGCCATACCATCCAGTACCAAAAAGACCGCCTCCAGACAAGATTCGTCTGTCTTAGTCCCAGCAGACCTCAACTCCATTTCTGGTGTACTGGAGGCACCAGAGGAGGTCATTGGAGAGGCTGTGCCGTCCAGGGCAGATAAAGGAGAGTTCTTCTCTCCAGTGGGTGATCTTGGTGACTCTGATGATAATAGACAGGTGGCAGCTGTATCTCCATCACCAAAGAGGAAGAATTATTTTAGCAAAGGTTTGGAACTTGAACAGGAGAAGAGGAAGCGAAAAGACAAAGAAAACCTTGAGCCTCATCGCACAAAAAAGCAGAAGGAGCAGCTGGGCAAGAAGCAGAGGAAGCGGAAGCTAGAGGTGTGTAGTATCCACTATGTGGGTATTTCCCTGTGAGATAGCTGGGAAGTAATTAGTTTTAAAATCCACTGTCAACCTTACAAAATTGCTATACGGTTTCCAGTCATTTGTGGTTGTGCCATACAACAGGATTTTCCAGTGAAAGAACACGTCCAGAACACGTCATGTTACATACATGTACATGTCTAATACTTTTAGAAAGAAGTCGAGTTAATGAAAAAGACAGCTGGCTAGTTGTAATTTATATAGTTAGGCCCTTTAAGAAGTACTTGTATCCTCTCACAGAGGAGCTGACAGCGAGGCAGTGACAAATGCGAGCCTTTAAAGGTTCTCTGTATAATACGACGGGTAAGGAGATATTTCTTTTAACCATTTGGGAAATTACTTTTTCCTCAGCAGCCTTCATCAAGAGCAGTTCAGACACTAGATAATGTCATTTATAATATGAGACATCCAGGTGGTTTTCAACAGGCCTTTCGTAGGCAGTCCTGATGTTTAGTTTTGAGATGTTTGGCTTGCTGGAATGGCCATTTTGTTTTTCAGAAACAACAATATGTATGTGCAGCATGTGAGACTGTGGCACCCATCTTCTAATTTATATTACCAGACAATGATCTAAACTATACGATACTTTAGAAAATGTTTATGCTGTGTAGGTCAGAAGCATTGATTCTGTTTTAGAACATTTTGGCTGAAAATGTATGTTGTAGCTCTTCTTGCTAATATGTGTACACTTAGAAATGATTTAGGGAATGCTTAAGAAAATTGTTTACCAAAGAGATATTTTTGACTGAGCCCTTTTCCCGTTGCAGGAATCAGACTTTGAGGAAGATGTTGACGTGGAGGAGCTCGAGTCTGGAGAGCTGTCCAGCTCAGACACTGAGAATGAAGTGGTTGAAGAAGTCAGGAAGAGCGAGCGTCTCTTTCTGCAGGAGGCCGGGGTTACATCGTCACAGCACTGGCCGAAACCCACGCCAGCACCTGAGCTGCTACCGATAAAGTTTGAAAACCGCAGCAAGTTTGAGCAAATGACCATTCTGTATGACATCTGGAACTCTGGTCTGGATGGTGAAGACCTGAGCTACCTGAAGAAGACTTATGAGAAGTTGTTACAGGATGACCATGGTTCTGACTGGCTCAATGACACCCACTGGGTCAATCACACTGATATCTTTTCACATAAGCTTGTTTTTTCCATAAACCTGTCTATTAAGTGGGCAAATTTCCAGAGAGTCTGTCACTGTCTTAACCAGTGTGTAGATTACGAAATCAGTTTTAAGTAGACACATAAAAAAATAAAAAAAATAATTTGTTCCTGGAAATTTACCATTGTCCTTGACCTATGACCTGCACTAACCAATCTGCCGAACCCCCGCCGTAAAAAGAAGACTGCCGACAGCCAGCTCCGGGAGCACGTGACAGGATGTGCCAGGAGTGAGGGCTACTACGCCATCAGCCGCAAGGAGAAGGACGTCTACCTCGACCTGGACCTTCCTGAGCAGGTCATCCGGGAAGTTGAAAATGTTGACAGCTCGGTAAGTGGAACCCTTAAACATGGAGGTAGTATTTACTGTTTATGCCCGAGCAGCATCAAACGTCAGCGCTACTCTCTTAACTGGTTGTTGTATTTTTTTACCTATCCTGTTCTTAGATGCAGTAAACAGTAATGTTTTTATTAAAGGATCTTTTGGAGTGTTTTGAGTGCTCAGTAGCTGATTATCATCATTGCTCTTGATTATGTTTATAAGCCTTCTGGGCTGTTTTTATCAGAGAGACATTGGTGTAAAATGCCGCAGCAAATGCGAGAAAGCTGTTTAAAACTACAATAAAACCACAATGAATGGAAACCCAACACAGTGGATTTAAACTTAACTGTTGAAAACTTGTTGATTACAGCAGTCTACATTGACTCTGTGGAGAGAGGAAGGATTGTTTCTAGTGAACACCGCATTGTCATAACTTATGTTTCTGAGGTTTAAACCAGCTCACAAAACATTCTTCATGGAGTTTAGCAACTAGCATGAGAAACAAGGGGGGTTTGCTAATAGCGCTTCGGCTCAGTTATATCAGAAATTTGCACAAAAACTCAGATGTTAAGCTTTTTAATGCTAAATGGTGATGTAACTTGTTGAAATTTTACCTTTTTGTTTTTCTCTAACATCACAGATGCAACATGAGTCTTTTTATCCCCAGCTGCTCACATATTACTGACAAAATAATCCCTTAGTGTCCTATCTTAATCTCATTTTACGTGAAGTAAATTGCTTGATTTAGAAATATGTGCTCCCTTTGGTCTGCTTGTTGAATTAAATTAGGTTGATGTAATTTAAAGTTTGCACGACGTAAGCGAATGTGGCTGGCTGTAAAAGAGGTGACTAACACATGTAAAACGTCTAAAACAAGTCATGATAAAGAAACCTCAACCACAAAGTTTAGCCCCTTTAGTCTGCAAAAGTAAAGACCAAACTCTGACTCATTCAAATCACTCTCTGAAATTAAGATTAGCCCAGGGCAACTGATTTGGTCATTGTGTGAGTTGCCGAAAAAACAACCTGAAGAGGTGTTCCAACATATTGGGATGAACATCATACACAAAAAATAGTCAGGTAGACAGTGGCATTTAAATGAAGCTCAGTGGATACTAAGGGGCCCAAAGTGTACACCACCAGCAACACCAACCTGAGAAGTTAATATAAGACAGGATGTAGCCAAGCTCTGACCCGACCATCTGAAATTCAGAGTTTTGGTGGGTCTGTGTGAGCTGTAGCCCCAGTTTCCTGCTCTTCGCTGACAGGAATGACACATTATGTGGTCTTCTGCTGCTATAGTCCATCTGCTTCAAGGTTTGATTTGTTGTGCATTCAGAGATGGTATTCTTCAGGGGCTCAGGTGGTAGGGGTTCATCTTGTGGATTGCTGGTCCCAACCCGCCACAGTTGTTGTGTCCTCGAGCAAGACACTTCACCCGCCATTGCCTGCTGATTGTACATTAGCCCCACATCTGTCAGTCTGCCCCAGGGCAGCTGTAGCTACAATGTAGCTTATCACTGTCAATGTGTGGATGACTGGGTTATGACTGATTAATGCCCTTTGGAGTTGATAAAACCTCAGACTTGATAAAGAGCAGGTCATTTACTATTTACCTTGATTGTGGTTATTTGACCTTCTACGGCATTTCTATCATCTCAAAACCAGTCTGCCCTTTCTCCTCTGACATCAACACTACTGCCAGTCATTAGCTATTATGTTTATTATTATTTGGGACCATCCTCTGCCCACCTGAGAGATGGTTGTGTGTAATAATCCCAGTAGATCAGCAGTTCCTTAAATACTCAGACCATACGGTCTGGCATCAACAACCATTCAAAATCATTTAAATCTCCTTCTTCCCATTCTGATGCTCCATTTGAACTACAGCAAGTCAACTTCAACCACGTCTAGATGCCTGCATGTATTGCGTTGAATGCAGGGGATTGGCTTGATTAAAGTGGTTGGTGACAGTATATTCAGGCCCCGATTAAACCTGATACTATTGTGTCCCAGGTGATTAATCCAAGTACATGCTTTCATACCGGATGTTATACATATATTCTGAGTAACTATCTGCTCTATATGAAAACATATACAATTTAGATTCATCTGTAACACTTAAGGCATCAACTTCACAGGACAAAAGTAATTTATCAGATGAGAAAACATGTGATTGTCTCTGCCGATGAACAAAACTATTGCGTGTAACTTTTCTGCTTGACTGGTTCTGTAATAAAGTTGAGTTGAATCCATAATAAAATGTGCTATATTACATAAAACAATTAGTTTTAATGGGTAGTAGATCTAATTGTGACTAAACTATTGACACAGATGCTTCAAAGTTAACTCAGACCTAATTTGCTTGGTTTGCTGTTGTCCAAGGAGTTGGATTACCGTAAATAATAAAACATGGTGATTAAAGGCAAGCAATGGATCACTATTTAAATAGGGCTGAAATATTAATATTCATTTTACATGGATCCAACATTTCTGCTGCAGAACCTTTTTAATGTTGTTTCAGTTGGAGTTTCCAGTCTGAGATTTATTTAGAGAAAATGCAATTATGATGGCTTTTTACAGGAAATAATTCAAGCTCTGAACATTAAGTAAACATTAAGCAAGTTTATATGTTCTTGTTTAATAATCACGATCTGCGGGTTAAAGTAGAGCCAGTGTCCTTCTACAGCCAGGTTTCAGAAGCAGAATGCTTGAATTACAAGAAAAGATTAAAAGACGCATCTTCTGAGTTTTGGATGCGGACCATTACTTAATGTTAAGATAAGAAGTCAGTAATGGGTAAATATGTACTGGAACCATTCTGCTTGTGGAGTTCTGTTAAAGTGGGTTGGTGATCTTTGACCCATTGTGTGTTGTTGCATTCCTTCTGTTGAAGAAGAGCTTCCTGCAACGCCAACAGGTGATTTATTATGAAACTAGAGATAAGCCTATCAACATGAACAGCTACAAAGAACATCAAGTTGTAGGGAAATAAACAGACATATCTGAAGCATTGCCCGTCTTGTGCAGAAATTTCAGCCGTTTTAAGGAAATTTCCCTTAATCTTTGACAGTAACAATATTTCTGGTTATTCTAGCATGCAACATTGTGTGATTGGGAATTTTCCTGCATATTGGCCACATCTCCAATCCCAACCACCAGAATATTTTGTTTCTTAAAAACCCACATTTTCCTCTTTCATCATCATAAAAGTCTGTTTCTCTTGATAACTTATAAGAGACATGACTTGTTTTAATTTCTTCCCTAATAAATGAGCAAAAAAAAACCTCAAAACTAATTATGGTAAAGGTTAAATCTGGCTTAAATATGAATTAAATACATTTTTGTATTTATTTAAATGAGTTCTTTGTGTCTCTTGGGTGCAGTGCTCACGTCCGATTTGACGTAGAGGATATGAGCATGCAAACCTTGCTCTACGTAAGAAAGGGAGAAACGCACTTATTTTGCATCATGTCTGAAGGAATTTGGCAAACCTGCACCTCAATGCTTCATCTAGAGTTCCTCCGCAGAATCTCCCTTTGCTCGGGTTACTGTGGTTGGAATTTTGTGCAATTGTTTTCTGGTTATTTATGAATTTTGAAAGCAAAAGTTGCAGCAGTCCCACCAGATAATGTCATGAAATGGTTTTTAACCTCTATGGAGCTCCAGTCCTTCGGGTATATGCATGTTGCCTTATTACTGCGGGTTCTTGCAATAAATAATTTTGTACATGTTTTTCTGTTAAAAGTCTGGAGTTCTTCACAGCTTCACATGATGACATTACACCCTTCATTTGCAAAGAGCACGCAGGATCCTAGATAGCTGAAGTTTTTAGGTGATTTTATTGACAGGCACAGTTTTAAAGAGGCTCATGTTTTTGGTGAGAAAAGTTGAAATCATCTTTAATTGTAGAGAGTTGCAGCTTTTTCCAAACATAGAAAAGTCTTTTTCATAAATACAAAGTCTTCTCAGCCCGATCCGGTTCACTTTGTGATGTCATTTTTCCTGATTTGTTATGTAACAAGAAACAAGAGGATCCACCTTCACATGAAGCACACTTTCCATTCCAGATAATATATTTTGGTTCCATGCGGGAAAAGTTTCAACATGTATTGTTTGGACTGGTTCTGTTGTCTACCAGGTTTTTTTGTGGACGTTGTTTTGTAATGCCAGTGATGTTCAAGGGAAACCTATTATTCTTGATTGGTAACTAGAATACTTGTAAAAATAATGTTTTACAGACCTGTTCCATGAGGTTATTGAACACTTTAGTCTCTTGAGCATGTCTTAAAGTTGCTGCTGGGAGGTTCTCGGTGTTTCAAGGGGTGTCTGTTGTGACCACAAGTACACAGCAATGTCTGCACGGCATTCTAGTTGCAAATTGGAGATTGAGGTTGAGTTTCTTTTTTTTAAATTCCTGCTTTATGTTGGTAATAAATGCACATGCAGTTACCGGCAGCCATTTGGCATACCACTTCCCACTCCTTCCGTGCAGTCAGGTTACCGAAATGCACTCAGGTTACCGAAATGCCTTTTGTGAAACTGGAAGTGTCAGTAAATTTAAACATCCTAATGAAATGAAAAAGTTTAACCCTAAAGAAAAAATATGTGATGTTCATTATCTGCAGGGATTTTCACCTCATTTGCATGTTTGGGTTATAAATCAATAGGGCTGCAACTAACAATTATTTAGCTAATCGAGTAATATGTCGACTATATTTCCGATTTAATCGATTAATAATCGGATATCAGAAGGCTAATTAGGAGAGTATGTATCACTTGAACCAGGTGAAGCTAAGCCTGTGCCACTTCTGGATGGAGCATATTTACAAATTTTCCATCTTAAATGCAAAATCTATATATTTGTGGTACAATTTTGGCATAATTACTGCTCTGAGTGGGTTGACCTTTCAGTAAATGGCATGTTTAAGAGTCTGTAAACTCTAGTTAACATATATTCAGTTACTAAATTAGGTGACAATTATTTCAATAATCGAAGAATCACAATTAATTCGAATAATTGTTTCAGCCTGATTATTCATATTGATTTTCTTAACAAAAAAGTTGCTGCAAGGTCAGTCTGTTCACTTATGGGATATTTTATGCATAAGCTTTTGACAGATTAGTTAGGAATTTTCAAAACCACTTTTAGATTACGAAGTTTACGAAGTTCCTTTTGAGTTTTTGAGTGAAGCGCATCACCTCAAAATCGTTGTGCACACAGATTATATTGCAACTCTAACAGCATTAAAATCTAGGTTTCTGTCATTTCCCACTAGTGCACAATGACTTCATAACACAAACATGCATTTGAAAGAAATAAATAGTACTTAAATGCAGCACAACATATTTCTTTGAGATGCTGTTTTTTTGGTTTTGTTGTGGTTATTTAGAGTAGAGCTGCATTACACACCAGCATTAATATCAGTATTGGCCGATTTTAGTAATTTTTTTAACTTCCCATAAGTTAAACTAGGCCGACATCGATAAGCGATGTTTATTTCCACTTTATTAGCATTTGTGTTTTGGGATGATAAAGGGGGAGGAATTTGGCCATGTGGTATTTGTGCGGGCTGCAGTGATGGTGATACAAAGCAGGACTGCGAGGTGTTCAACTGAAGCAGAGAAGCAATGTCAGTGGTGTGGTCAGGCCCAAATTTCCTTATCGGTGCCTCCTTAATTTAGTTTCAGTTTGAATTGTTAATGGTCAGATAACAGAAGCACAGATATGCTTTTAGCTGCATTCTTCGGAGGCTTTGTTTTGACCTTTTCCTGCAGAAGTGTGTCGTTTTCTGCCTATTCTGTGATTGGCCATGTATAGTCGCTTCCTCAGCTGATGGTTCTGGTGTTATGTTCGCACAGAACGTTGTATTTCTTGACAGAATTAATTTTTCTATGCATCCTGTCAATAGTTTAAACTTGCTGTACTTGGTTAAAATTGTTACAAGACACTATTTTAAACACTTTTCTGTCTAGAGCAGGGGCGCCCGACTGCAGTCCCAACACTCCTGAATGAATGGTTCATTTCCAGGCCTCTGCCTATAAAGTTTTTCTTTGTGCGTACCGGATGGTGTTCATGTTGTGGTTTGTTTGTTTTTGTTAGTTATTGTGCTGATTACTGGTTGGGTTCCTATTTAGTTTTTAAATTAAAGTACCGTATTTTCCGCACTATAAGGCGCACTTAAAAACCATTCATTTTCTCAAAAAATGACAGTGCGCCTTGTAATCCGGAGCGCCTTATATATGGATCAATTGGTTAATTGGTTGATCCATACTGGTTGTACACGGCGCTCTGTCAAAATGTTTCTGTACGACTGGTAAACTACAAAGCCGCACCGCTTGCAGCATTACGGCTACCGTAGTCAGGGGCGTCGTCGAAGTAATAGCGGTAAACACCTGTACTGTGCTTACTCCTAGTCCAACACCACTTGAGTGTGTATAACGACCCCAAAATGGCACCTTTCAAGAGACACGCTTACGATGCTGAGTTCAAACTCAAGGCTGTCAGCTACGCAGTCGAACATGGGAATAGAGCAGCAGCGAGATAATTCAACAGTTAACGCTACTATATTGTGCATGTACTAACGTTTGATTTAGTGCATCAAACTGTTTCTTTTACGTGTTTACTGAATCAGGGAGAAGTTCCCTTTCACGTTTTAACTAACGTTTGATTTCAACTTCAACTTCATAGCCTCCAATGCATTCCTAACTATTGGCTCTATTCAATATAATTCTATGTAGAGGAGACCTTACCATGAGAGTGAATGGAGTTATCAGAACGCTGGTTTGTAGTGTATTAATAAAGTTTGACTGACTTATCTGACTGTTTTGTTGACATTCTCTTTAGCACAGCTCCATCTAGTGGATGCATAACGCAACCCCAGTCAAACGTTTGACTGCAGTAGCTTCTATTCTATGCGCCTTATAATCCGGTGCGCCTTATAGTGCGGAAAATACGGTAAACTGATTTAATACTGTTTTTAATTGTTGATCTTGCATTAAAAAAAACCTATAAACCTAAAAATATTTCTTGCCGTTGTGGGCGGCATCATTATGGAATAATAACTAGAGTCAGCATTACAGCCTTTAGTTTGGTTTACGTTGTGGAAATAAAATGAAAACTCCATTACACATATTTCCTGTCTTTATTCAGTTTGTCATCACTTGTTTCGAAACGACATTCACCCACACTCAAATGGATGTTGCACAACCTTATCAAGGTGCACCTCCGGACCAGTGCTATAGAACTCAAGGCCAACGTAATAATGTGTCATCGATTTCAGGGACGTGCTCTCTAAACCCCCTCTGTGTCTTGTTTCCCAACAGGGAGCTAACCGGGTGCTATCAGAGAGGCGTTCAGAGCAGCGCCGCCTCCTCACTGTCATCGGAACCACAGCTGTCATGGACTCTGACCTACTTAAACTAAACCAGCTTAAGGTAAAGCCGGCCCTGGTATTTCATTACAGAGGCCATGGTATGACTGTTGGCGCACACTACATCATTTAGCATGTAGCTTGCTGTTCTGTTCGGAGACCTGTTCCTCCTTCAGACAAAACCACGGCCAGTTTCTGGTGGTTTAAACAGAAGTCATGCAAAGCTAAACTCAGACATGAAACTATGCAAAGAATGTGTTCTTGTTTTTTCTGAAAAGCTCCCTTCAACAAGGGGATGCTCTTTGGGTGAAGAGCGTTCTGAAAGCAGCAAAACAGAAAAAGTATTTAAAGTGACTATTTTGTTGCTTATTATATTAAATGTGATTTGGAGGATTTTTTAATTCTAATGAAACAACAGAGCATAACTTAATAGATCATTGATTAATGCAGCAAAAGGTGCCAAAGTCCAAATGGAAACCAGATCCATTACTTTAGACAAACAAAGCACTCGGTTTTATTTTCACCTGATTATTCTTCTGTTGACACAGTTCCGAAAGAAGAGGCTCCGCTTTGGGCGCAGCAGGATCCACGAATGGGGCCTGTTCGCCATGGAGCCCATTGCCGCCGATGAGATGGTCATAGAGTATGTCGGGCAGAACATTAGACAGGTAGAACTTCTATTTCTGTTGAACAGCAGCTAGAATCTGGAATCATTTATTAATCAGTAGCTCTCCGGGCTTCTATACAGTCCCTAAAAAATATTTTCATTGGTATTTGGCTGCTTTTCATGTATTTATTCTCTTTAAAGGCACTTCACCTTGATCTGTACGTTACACAGCTGTCTACACATAACAAATAACTTCACAAACAATAAATTTGACCTTTAGGATCTCTGACAGGAGTCTGTCCCAAAGACACATTTTGTTTCCATTTCTTTCATTCAATCTGTTAAAAGATAACATAAACATATAATACACATAAAATAGTGTTTTTGGACAAACAAGGTGAGTCCCACCCTGGCAAACAGTGATGGATGATGCATATCTCAGGTCCCGTCTTGTCTTCTCTTAAAGGCACATATTTCCCCTACCGTTCGTCTGCTCTTAAGGCCAGACACTCCTTGTTTTAGCCTCTGCTTCTCTACTCTCCTTATTTTTAGGCACAAATTACACAGTAAGCTGTCCCATCAAGGAGTAGACAGTCTAAAGGATTAATGATCTAGATTATTTCGCAAGATTTACAACAAAGTACAGCTCGTTAGTTGCAGAGCTTAAAGAAATTCGGGATGGTTCCAATCTTTCAGCGAAGGACTTTTATACTTCTGTAGCGTTTTTTTGACGCGGTGTAAGAAATCATATTTTCTGACTTGTTCGTCCAGATGGTGGCTGACAATCGAGAGAAGCGGTACGCTCAGCAGGGCATCGGGAGCAGCTACTTGTTCAGAGTGGACCACGACACAATAATTGATGCCACCAAGTGTGGCAACCTGGCACGATTCATCAACCACTGCTGCACTGTGAGTCTCGATCAACAGCGGTGTTCTCCTGAAATGTTTTACCCCCCTGATGCGATTGTCTTGAGCTGTTGATCATAAACGTTTTCTTCTTTCTTCCTTAGCCAAACTGCTACGCTAAGGTTATCACCATTGAGTCCCAGAAGAAGATCGTGATCTACTCGAAGCAGCCTATCGCCGTCAACGAAGAGATCACCTACGACTACAAATTCCCTCTGGAGGAGAACAAGATCCCTTGTCTGTGTGGAACAGAGAACTGCCGGGGGACGCTCAACTAGTGAAAGCACTTCTCTTTCTGTCTTGCCAACAGACCGAGCTGGATTTCATCCTGCTCATTTTTACCTTCGCCAGAGTTCAACTTGAAACAAAGCAACCCCCTCAAAAGTCCCCGTCTCTCTTTCTGGATGGCCTCAGTGGTCCCCACAATAAGTAGGAAACGGTGTCGCACACACTTGCACTTTTCACGCACACTCTTCATTGACGTTAATGCCCCTTTGATTTGGGTTTGCGTGACTCAGCTCGGGAGGACCGGAGGATGTCCTCAACAGTGGCAGTATTGTAGTCCTTGCTGGAACGGGTCATGAAAGGTTTTTCTATTTCCATGCCAGCGTCTGTTTGAGAGACCATTACACACAGGTAACCTTTGTCTGTGTCAGATGGCATTTTTTTAAATATCCGGGGATTTTTCCTCTAGTGTTAGATCCCTTCTTTTCCCACACATCTAGACGCATCCCCACACAAACGCACAGGAACGCCAGATAAATTCAGGGTTTTTAAATCGCTTGTTATGGGGGCACTTTTAGAAAGAAAAAGCTTCTTTCAGATCGGTCTTCAGTTATGCAAGATTTCTGAGTGTGATAGTTGTTTTGGAGCTTCATTTGAATATTCTTGCTGTAATTAATAGTATTGTTTTTTTGGGGGGGTTTTTTTTGTTGCGTTTGCTGAAAGTACCTTAAATGAAATGACTTTCCCAAGGTGGGTTTTTGATTCAGCCACCCCTGTCGAACTATTGTTTCCACCCTATCTGTTCTGTGCATTAATCTTCTGATTTGCAACAATCTTGTGTTGCCTAAAAGTGTTAATATTTTTCATAGCGGCTGTTATTTACAGGGTCAGCACAACAAAATAGTTTTCTCCTTCCTGTCTTTTCCGAGCGCATTATGTGGATGCTGATGCTTGCTTTTAACTGCTCAAATCCCTCATTATTTGTGGCATTCTTGTGCATTCAGCATTTCTTCTCTATGAAGGTTATGCAGGTTCTCACATCGTTCATAGAGCAGCCATTAGGGCAGTGTTAGCAGCTGTTTTCTGTGCACAGTTGGAGACTCAGTTCACCTCACTCTCAACATATATAGTGTTTGGATCTTCTCCAGGGGTTCTCCAAGCCAGATTTTGTTTTCTTCCAAGATTAGTAATACTTAACCTGCGCCTACTTAGCTGAACTACAATAATAATAATAATAATATTTTCTTCCAGGGTTCCTACACAGAAAATATTTGGATAAATATGGGACAAAAGGCCATTTAGTGTAGAAAATGTTAGATTTTTTCCAGACTTTTTCTTGTAGTTTTCTGAAGGACAAAAATCTAACGATTTATATTTAAATGATGTACTTAATTTACCTCCTTGATTTTAACATTTTACCATCAGTATTTTGATTTTTGACTTGCTGACTTAAATACACACAATAAAAAGAAAAAGAAAAAATAGGTTATTTCACTACATTTTGGACTTTACACAACTTCTGATTCAGGAGGGACTGGACATTTAATGGAGTCCAGTTAAAATGCCAAACACTAAAAATACAATTTCTCTCATTTTTACAAATACGTTCTTATGGTTTACATTTGTTGTAGGATATCCCAATCCATATTTGGCAAATCTAAAAGATTTTGAATTGAAGTATGTATAGTTCTAAATTATGAATAGTTTGTACTCAAATGTGCAGAATTATATGAAAAGTAATATAGAAATCCTGAGTTTGGAGAAGTATGGAATCTCAAAGTGAAAACTGTGTAGGAACCCTGTGCTCTACGCCAGCTGCCTTCTTGCCTTTAAAAGCACGGATAGCGGTAATCTGAGTTAACGGTGGGTGTTTGATGGCATGTGCGTCTGTATGTCACTCCTGTGTTTCGTTGTATTTTATTTCAACATCAAATGTCGGCTTCCTGTTTCAGTCGTTGGCGAAAGCTTCTCTGCACATTCTTATCTCAGTGAAGTGGAGACAGATTGATGAAAAGCAGATGTTTATTGCTAAATAAGGTCCAACACCTTTTAAAAAAATCCACAAAAAAAAACATTTTCCCCTGCTTCTGCAGAATTCACTAGTATTTATTTTACCTGAGTGTGTAGCTGCCAGTCACATACCCAACATCCCTTACTACAATCTTCTCTCCTGAACTGTTTGCAGATTATATTGGTGCCTGAATGGCTGTGCTTTTGCTGGATGAATTAGCGTTGCACTGCAGACAGCAGGGCTCCACTGTGTTGACCCTGTATTTCCACACGACTCTGGCCGTCCGAAGTTTAACTTTAACGTTGGAACTTTTAACTAGACTCCTTTTTTATTTTTCTGTTTCCTCGCAACCACACAAATTCTGTACTATAATGCTTGTTGCAATGAAAGCCTTTCCATACCAAACAAGACTATTTGCTACCGGATAAAAAGGAAAAAATGAAAAAAAAAAAAAATGAAAGAAGTTGATGTAAATATTGTAGAGGTGTTTGTTTCTCGTAGAGACAAACTGATTCCAAGCTGTAAATATGTTGTTCCTTTTCCTCTCTCCATGAGGAGGAAACGTGTACATACCTTTCATTCATTTATTTTTTATTGTTTTTTTTTTTTTGTTTTTTTTTTTCATTTGATGATTTTAATATTATTTGCAATATTTCTCTTGTATTAATGCGTTGAACCCTTTATTAATGTTGCATTAAAACTATTTTTTAAATAAAACAACAAAAAAATCGGATGTTTTTCCTTGACTTCATCCTGCAAAGCAGTAGTCTGCACATTTATTTGTAAATGGAAAGAGGAACAGGAAAGATGGCTCAGCAGATGTTGACCTCTGCTGGAAAATGACAGCATCGGGCTCTCAAAATGTGGGTGGGTGCTGCATGCCGTAATGAACTTTACATTTCATTATTTCCTTTTTTTTTACCAGACATTACCCCAGCCATGACCTGGAAAGGGTGTTTGCTTTGGGATAAACATAATTTGGCTGAATAGGCGTCAGATTTAGGGCTGCCAGTAATTATGCACTAGCACTTTTGGCAGAAAATCAAGGTTTCTTTATAACCAATAGGAATGTGTGAAGGATTTCTTACGTTTTCACCTGCTGCTTTGTGGTTCTGAAGTGTTGACTTTAATGCATTGCTGGGGGTACTGCAGATCTTTGAGGCCAGCGCTTTAACACCATGATTGATTTGATAAACTACTATGGAAGCATCACATACCCTTTTTATTAGTATCCAATTACTTTAAATCAATCTTTGTTCTTAGTTGACACCGTAAAACCACAGGCCTTTAAACTCTTCTTCCTGATTCTTAATAACCCACTGATAGCGCGGAATGGCCTTGAGGTCAGAGCTTGGCTCATGTTCAAGGACTCTGTAAACCAATGACTTGTGGTTTGAATCCGATTGTCTTTTTTACCAGATAAAAAGTTATTAAATTACTCTCAGAAAGCACGGCTGTAATGTCAGTCCATGGAAACTGGTTAATAGATGGTTTCTGAAATGTTGGGAGTTAGATATGTAGTTATGACTTCAGCTGCGGGGGGAAAAGGATCCTAAATCTGTGGCCGTCTTCATCCTAAAAAGAGCTGTTGCCTGATTGAAATAGCTGCTCCCAAATAACTGCTAGGGGTGTAAGGGTTCACAAAAACCACAGTCCAGTATGATTTTATGTTTCAATCAAGAATCAAGAAAAATAACTTTAGGCATCTGTAAACAATCTTTTTTCCATTTGTGAAATTAATTAGATTTTGTTATGCTTGCAAACGTTAAAAAAAGTGTTTGGTTGGATTGTCAATGAATAAATTATTACAAGCAAGAATATCCTAAGCTGGGGTAACAAGATTAAGCAACAATATGACCACTTGAAAACGGTCTGTGTTGTGTAGAGCTGTTTAAATGAGACCGTTTCCATGTTTGAGAATAAATCGTATTTTAAACACTGGATATGTTCAGGTATAAAATGTGCGTACAGAACCAACAGCGCTGTACCAGATATTTTCAGTGTGAATACATGTACCCTTACCCCCCTACTAACTACACAGCATTTTAAAAAAACAAAGTGATTACCTGTACTTAGGAGCTTATATTCCAGTGAACTTTGTACAACTCCATAAAGAGAGATTCACGGAGATAGTTACATTATTTCTCTTTTGTTTATTTTTTTTTCCTTAAGTATTATTTACTAACAATAGTCAAGCATCATTCCAATTGACTCGTGTTTGCACAAGGAGTATTAGCAAAGGTGTGAATGAATACAAAGTATTCTGCAATCAACCCACGCGACATGCATGACATGAGCTTTACATGCTGTCATTAATATCATTGATGTTATGGGATTTGCGAGAACGTTTTGGCAGCCTTTTCATTAAATCCATGACAATTCGTACACATTTAATACCAAAAGAAATAAAGCTATAATGTATAGTATTCAAACTTTGAGTACTTTTAAATACATAATCTTCACAAATCGAAATATCTTTCATGAACAAATACATTTTATTATATAGGTGTTATTTCTTCATAAATCTACTGAGATTGGGTTTGTCACAAGATTTAAAAACTAACCCACTGGTGTGGCTCACCATTTTGGTATTGTTAATAATAAACATGTTTAGGAATTTGGGGAGCCGTTTTATTGGTGGAATTAATTGCTTTTCCCTGTTAGTATTTATTGGTATTGTTCTGTTCTTCACTGGGTTTGTCTCCTTTCTAAGCACATTTAATCCTCCTTGAAAGGTTAGGTTTGGAATATCCCTTCTATATATTTTTCTACTACACGTTGTCCTCCCTCAACTCCTCCACTCCCATAAATTATAAACATAACAAATTGTGTGCAAGCATGGGTCACTTTATGGATCAGTATCATTTGTGTTGATCTAAACTCCTGTCACATTATGAAAAAGCTTTTGCTCCGGTGTGACCACATAATTCAGAAAATAAATGTGTTTCTTGAAGAGGGTTCTAGGGCGGGGAGGCCCAACTCCAGTCCTCCAGAGCCAGCAACGTCTCTCCTTCATCAGCATGCCATTCAGCTCTGCATTGGCCTTTGTACCGAGCCATTCATTTGATTCAGCTGTTTTGGAAGAGGGCTACATCTAAATGTTGCAAAATTGGATCTCTAGAGAGGATTGGACTTGGACACATCTGTTCTGTGCTGACATATTATTTTCCATATTTCCTTCTTTAAATTCAATTCAGTTTATTTATATAGCGCCAATTCACCACACTTGTCGTCTCAAGGCACTTCACAAAGTCAGGTTCATACATTCCAATTAATCCTAACCATTGAATATTGGATAAAACGTTTTTCTATCTAAGGAAACCCAGCAGATTACATCCAGTCAGTGACTTGCAGCATTCACTCCTCCCGGATGAGCATGTAGAGACAGTGGACAGTCACTGGCGTTGACTTTGCAGCAATCCCTCATACTGAGCATGCATGTAGCGACAGTGGAGAGGAAAAACTCCCTTTTAACAGGAAGAAACCTCCAGCAGAACCAGGCTCAGTGTGAGCGGCCATCTGCCACGACCGACTGGGGGTTTGAGAGAACAGAGCAGAGACACAAAAAGAACAAAGAAGCACTGATCCAGGAGTCCTTTCTATGGGAAGGAAAAGTAAATGTTAATGGATGTAGCTCCTTTAGTCGTTTCACCTAGAAAGAAAGAACAGATAAACTCTGAGCCAGTTTTCAAAGTTAGAGTCTGAAAGAGAGCACATTTACAGTTACAGTAAAAGCTCAGTCAATTTCCATGTCTAGGAGAGAGAAAGGGTTAAACACTGAAAGACAGGACTATGTGGATCATCGGTAGAGTGTGAGCATTAAGTTGTTGCCAGCAGAAGCTTGGACGATGCCCCTCTCCAGAAAGGTGTCACAGGTAGACACAGAGCCAGGCCAGGTGTAGCTTCTAGGAAGAGAAAAGAGAGAACAAATTTAAAAGCTGAAATAACAGCAAATAATGCAAAATTGGAGAGTAGTGTGAGAATGTAGCAAAGAGGGTGAAAGTGGTCATTATGTCCTCCAGCAGCCTAAGCCTATATATAGCAGCATAACTACAGAGATAGTTTCAGTTTATTTCTTTATATAGTGCTTATTTACAACAATGTCGTCTCAAGGCACCCCACAAAGGGTCCGGAACAGAGCGGGGCCGCCGGAGAGGCCAGACCAAACCACCGAGTGCCAGAGCCCGGCCACCCCGGAACGGGCCACGTGTAGGGGCACTAAATTAAATAATAAACTGACAAAGTTTGTCCATCTGGAGCCCACTGATGGTCATTGTTATACTAAAAACTACAACGATTGGGATACCTCTCTCTGTCAGATTGACCATAACCATGGGAAAAGAGAAGGGGTCATACAGGTAGCAGAAATGGAGGGTGTGTTTGCACCTCAACCATAACTGAGTCGGTTTAGGCTAAACCTGACTCCCCCTTACTCCATCCAACAGGGAGGGAAGAAGACGGAGGTAAAAAAATAAGGAAGATAGCTCAGGATAACCTAAGCCACTCTAACTATAACCTTTATCAAAAAGGAAAGTTTTAAGCCTAGCCTTAAAAGTAGACAGGGTGTCTGCCTCACTAAAACTGGGAGCTGGTTCCACAGGAGAGGAGCCTGATAACTAAAGGATCTGCCTCCCATTCTACTTCTAGAGACTCTAGGAACCACCAGTAAACCTGCAGTCTGAGAACAAAGTGCTCTGTTAGGAACATATGGACCAATCATATCTCTGATATATGATGGAGCTAGATCATTAAGGGCTTTATATGTGAGGAGGAGAATTTTAAAATCTAAATCGGGTTTTATGTGTAGATCCGTGATACAACTAACTTTAAACGCCGTTCACTCTGCATTTACTAAATAGGGACAAGAAACCGCTAAATATGAATAAAATCCAAACATAATTTTGTAATATAAATGTGTTTCGTTTATGGATTATAGGCACTTAAAGATCAGACATGTTTTATATGACTAAAAGCCTCCATATCAACCGTTTCCGTTTGTTTTATTATTATTTTTTATTATTGTGGGCGTTTACGCCTCCGGCTTGTCGCCTCCTTAAACTCTCAGAAGAAGAAGAAACGAGCCCCAAACAGCCTGCAGCTCTCCGCACACCGGCGTCTCTCTTCACCATGTCAGAAAACGGACGCAACCTCGTCTATTTAATCACCGGAGGTTGCGGTTTCCTCGGAAAGCATCTGCTCGATGTTTTGATGGAGAAAGAAGAAAATCTGGCGGAGGTGCGGCTGTTTGACAAGCACATAGATCCGAGGTTTTACGAGCAGAGGAGCACAGGTAACGAGTCTGTCGCTGTTATCGGTTTATTCTGTTTACATCGCTGACATGCGGGTTGACATATCTTTTATTCAGGAAATCCTTCCAACTGTCACTGAACTTCAACAGGAGGTGCTTTATTTTTAGTCCTCTAGCTGCTACAGCTAACCATAATTATTATTACTGTAATGTGTTAAAACGACTTGAAAATAAACATCCCTTTTGTGCATTTTTTAGTTCAAATATCAACATGCTTCATATTTATTGATGTGGTGGTTTACAGTTAAAAAACATGCTTTTATTCAAAATGTCAGTTTATTGAAGGCTAGAGATTATTTATTTGACCAATGGGTCCTTTTAAATATAGGATGAATATTTCCCTCAAAGCTTCTGTTTAAAAGTTGTGAAATTATTTATTTCTCCATCAAACTGACTGCCATAAGTCTATAGCTCTAGTTTCCTATCTGAATTATACACCAGTTAATCTGTAGTTATGCTTGGTTGTCTGTGTGCTCTCGTGAAATGCTTCATAAAGGTGGCATATAACAACCTTGGTCTTTAGCTGGATGAATGCACCAACCACCCAGTGGAAATTTTACTTGTTCAGCTTTTTTTCAATAATTATGACAGCAACCGAGGCATGACATGTTGTTTCAGTGCAACTTATTGACAGATCAGATAACACCCTTAAAAAGACGCTGCCTCTGTGACGCCCTGCTGGGGCTGATAGGAAAGAAAAAGCCAGACTGAAATGTTTTTAGAACATTTTAAAACTGGGTGGAACCAGTGAATCATATCAGCTGTAGTTGCTAAAACATTTAAAAGCATTGCGGCAGATTTTCTGAGCCCAGGATCAAAGGTCCAGTTCCTTTTGTTTTGTTTTTTCTCTGCCTGCTTGGGATTATATCTGCATTTCAAGGACAAAGCATGACGGCAAAGATAAACCAGAGGTACAAGACCTTCAGAATGATAAGGACACTCTACTTCACTCCCTGACTAAAAGAGTCCAGAACAAGTCTGGAGTCAGGGTTTTTTTGTTTTTGTGACCTAATGGGATAATTCATATCTAACCTGCAGCAAATAATGCAGTTGGTTACTTTATTTAGTATAAATCCAGATTATCTGGGCCCTGAGGCTGAAACTAATGGCTTGTCCAAAAGGGCCTAAGACCAAAGAAGACTTATATGCCTTAAAGTACCTCCAATCTGAAAAACACTCAAGTTAATCCAAACTCCATTTTATGAGCTTTTAAATTGATGTTGCATTTGCATTGACTGTTTTCTTTACACAAGAAAGTTTTACAAGGGAAATGAAGGTTGGAGGCAGTGCACCATCAATGATCCTCTCATGTGAAACATGTACTGATAACGGAACATATGAAGCATTTCTGGTCAGAGTAACAGTCTAACAAAGAAGTAACACAGTGTAAAATCAATATGAAAGGGCTCACATATATCACTATTACGTTTTTCTTTTTTAACGTCTGAACATTTATAGCGCAGTTACTCCGATTAGATATTCTTCACATTCTTGGTTATTTGTATGTGTTTTACATTGGAAGATCATTATTGGGGCCTCCAACCTCAAACATGTGGATTATCATTGGCTTTTATGTAAATAACCCTCCTGTGGAAAAGGGACAACAATTGATTGTTCAAAGCTCCATAAAATCTGCAATACATAAACTGCTGTGACGTTTTTGAGAGAAGTCTGCATTAGTCTTGAGCCCGCTCAGATTAGCCATTAGCTTTAGCCTCCGGGGCCAGTTAATCTAGATTCACACCAAGCGAGTTATGTGCAAGGAACATAGCTGCTACTTGTATCTTTTTAACAGTTAACCTTAGTACTCCAGAGTTTTTCTTTAGTATACCGTGTTCACATAATGACTACCAAGAGCATCTTTGCATCACTTTTTGCAATAACTAACTTGCATTGTCACATTGTCTCATTTACATATTTCAAAAGAAAAGAGGAGGCCACATAATAGGAAAATTAAAAATTTTTCTTGTCCTGACAAGAATATATTAACTGGAAAATTGTGTAATCATAAGCCAGAAATGAATTTTGTGACTTAAGTAAACAGGTTTGTTTACCTGATTACAGCAAACCATTTGTTTCCTTGCATGTAGTGATGGGTGGATTTATTTTTGTGGTTTGTCTGTTTCTGATGCAGATGAGGCAAAAGTGACCATCATCCAAGGAGACATAACAGATTACAGCAGCGTCTTGGAGGCCACCCAGGGAGTCGACGTTGTTATTCACTCTGCCAGCCTGGTGGATGTTTGGCACAAAATCCCAGAGACCCTCATCTACTCTGTCAACGTTACAGGTGCGCCCTGGCGGGAGATGAATCTGAGTTATAACAGGAAAAAGGAAATGACTGGAAAGAAATTCAGAGGAAATACATCCCTTTGGGTAGTTTCCAAGCCTGGCTCATCTGTAATAATATCAAAATGTAAACTATGAGGAAGTTAGATGATTGTTTTTTTTTTCATTGTAACCAAGTTAAAAAAATGGTTTTATAATGCATCATAAGTTCTTGGTCCATCAGAAGACTAGTGCTGGTCCTCAGGGAGCAATGTCTGGCATGTATTAGATGCTGTTGCTTTCCTACGCAGCTGCTACAGAGCAATCAAATATCTTGACAACTTGTAATCAAGTTCTGGACAAGTCTACTTTTGGCACATCATTAAAGTAGTTGTGTAAAACAGAAAACATATAAACCATTTAATCATATGCCTTGATGATCAGGACTTAGAAACTGTGCTCTAAGGCTTCAATATTTTTACCACTGAAGCATTACTGCTGGGTGGTTTTCGGTGCTAAGAGTCTCATGGTGCTTTTAAAAAAAGACGTTCATCTCTAATCGGAAATTTTACCTCCAAGGAAACCACAAAAAATCACTTTTGTTGGCATTAGAAACTTCCTTAAAATAAATGTAGCTTTAGAAAGCTTGGGTGAGAACCAAAAGCCCCCTTCTAGACTTTGTTGCTTTCCTGAATGGGGAGAGCAATTAAAATCACAGAGCTTTCATTCACATGTTTAAAGGGGCACCAACGAACCCAGTCAACTGCAGATATACTCGGGTTTCAGCACATAGAAGTATGTGACTTGAGGTCTGTCTTTATTTCCCAAACTCAAATACAAGACACCTTTTCAAGCAAAACTAAATTAAGAGTAGAGCTTAACGCAAACTACACACCAGAGAGCTGCATAAAGGGTTAAGAAAATAACCTCCAAGCATTTCAGGTCTGAGACGTTAAGGAGTTGAAGGAGTTCAAATCTGAAGGGCCTGTGTTGTATTCACAAGCAACAGGCCAGTTTAATGCTCTTCATCAGTAGTCTGTCACAAGGGCGGGTCTTCACATTTTTGCTGAAATCGATGTGAAAAAATGCCAAAGATAACAATTTAAAATTTAAAAACAATGAGATTTAAGCTCCATCTAGTTGATTCCCAAATAGTTGTTAGCATAAAATATGGCATGCAGTAGATGATTAACTGAATGATGACACCCCTATCAGGTATTATGTCAGATGTAGGAAAACTCTGAAGCAAATGCATCCAAAAATTCACCAAACTGGCGTTTGACCATTGTAACCAGAAACCTAAAGTATTCTCCACACCATTAGGCTGTTTTGGCCTTTTCCAACGTTTCAGCCCGTAGTTTATGCGTTGTGTGTTTTTTCTTTTTGTCAGCAAATACCACGAAGGAGCTAAAATCAGCTCTGTTGTGTCTGTAGTCCAATGAACACATTACACAATAATATTATTTGCAGCGGCCTTATCTTTAGAAACATGCGAAAATCATGGAAAATCTTTCTTGACGTGCAAATAAATAGGCCTAAACACTCTTGACACAGAATGGGTTTGTTTTGTGAACAAACAAAGAAAATCTGGATCTAAATTCAAACATTTACAAAGAAAAAGAAACTGACAAACCTTTGTTCTTTGACATTTATGCTCCTTGTTTCTGGGTTTGACTCAGGTTAATTTGGCTGGGATTAGACGGCAACGATTTAACAAACAGGTTAAAAGATACTTTTGTCATCTGTTGGCTGACTCAGCTGCATGCCTTTCTGATTGCTCCTTTCCATAAACACAGCAGCCTGGGTTGATTAATTAGATTTTTTCTTCCAGCTGATTATTCCATCATTCATGAAAACACCGGAGGAAGCTCTGATTCTGGCCTGTTTTTTTACCTTATTGCAAAGTGGGTCGTCCTGGTCTGTTATCCAGTTTTGTTTCAAGAATGACAAATATTCAGGGAATCCATTCTGCTCCCACAGACGTTCTGCTTCTGGTTTTTTCCAGATTGCTTTTGCCCTATTTTCTTTAAGCTCAGAGGCTAAATGTCTCTCTCTTTCAGTTTTATAAGTGAACTATGTGGTGGAGTTAAGAACTTTTTGAAGCCATCCAAACATTTATTTCGGTGAGAGGCAAAAGGTGTTTTTTCTTTTTTCTTTTTGCATAACTTCGGTTGTGTTGAAGCAGATGGCATATGTTTTGACCAGCTTGTGTATTTTGAGATAATTTTTTTAAATTTATATTACTTTGTTTTTCCTTTTAAGATAAATAGATTTTCCCTTCTAAATGTTTTATTCTCATGAATCCAAATGTCAAAATCTGTCATAAAACAATGAATTTACCGTTGAATGCTTCAATAAGCGGTTTCCTGTTTCCACTCATGTTTCTTTCCAATGGATGCCTGATTTCGATAATGGTGTCCAGATTTTATTGGAACAAAAGGGAGTAAACTAAACAGAAAGCATATGGATTTCCCTCCACTTTTAACTGCTTTTTACATGTCTATACAGCCCTCATACACTTAAGTAAGATAACTGGGTGAACAGAGGAACAGCCACCATCCATTTCAATAAGTAGGTTAGTGTTTGATTAATTTTACGTTGTGTGTAAATGAAAGATCCTTTTAATGCCATCCAGTTTGTCAGTCGCCCATGTGGCCTTAAAAGGAAAAACTCTTTAAAATTTTTTTTAAAACGAATTAAACTTGTACCATCTCAGGAACGGAGAATATAATCAAAGCCTGCGTGGAATGTGGCGTCGAACACCTCGTCTACACCAGCAGCATGGAAGTGATCGGACCCAACCTCAACGGAGATCACTTCAAGAGGTAAACGTCTTTCCTCTGAGTGTCCATGTGTTTTACTTACAAAACCCACATGGTATTTATTTAGACTCCACATTATCAGTCACTTTGGTTTCATCCCTTCCGGCTTTTCTGTGGAAGATGAGACATTATGGAAAACAATTGCTCATAACTCACATTATATAAGAATGCGGGCGGTTCGTAAGACACGCTCGGAATTTCATTTAGGGGAATAAATCTGAAAGAACAACAACTGGAAACCACAGCAGTTTTTTCTCTTCCCCGTAATACATCAACACAGCCGTCACCCTCCTGTTATGTTTTTCACGTGACAATCTGGTATGACACATTTAGTGTTGCTGCAGACACAACGTCTGTGGCTTTGATTGCAAACATTCCCAGTGAGTGACACTTGGTACATTTATCAGCTTAGTCCTTGATTTTGTTTTGACTAAACATTTGGAGGTGGGATGTCGTTTAGCCCTGGGGTAACTGTGTCACCAACAACCCCCTTCATTCAAAATGACTAATTTGTAATTGCATGCTGTCTGAACACTTCTGCATTGTTTTAGGGAGTGATATCCTTCACAATGATTAAAAAACCACAGATACACATTCAAAAATAGAGACAATAGGCCTGCATCATGCTGATACTAGCTCAAATCATGTGATTGTTTCACATTCTCATCCTCTTTATTTAGGAAAGAAAATACACACAGTCACAGATACATTGGAGTCTAAACAGAAGGAAGTTGGCTGGTTTTGTTGTTTGACTAAACATTGCTAAATTTAGACCTGTATATCAAGCAAATCATAAGGTGCAAATGTGAGTTGTGATTTTATTTTAGTGCCACTTCAAATGTATTCTTCCAAAAACAGTGAGTACAGTGCTGTAAAGAAAGTATTTGGCTCAACCAAATATTTATATCAAACAAAAATAACCCTAACAAATACAAAATGAAGTTTTCACATAATTTTATGTATTAAGACAAAAAGCATCTTCAAACCAATCTAAAAAACAGTGTTTTCCCCTCAAACCTAATAACTGGTCTCATCACACCTGGTGGCAACAAATGCCATCAAGTGTCTGAGAAATCTGGAAATGAATCTTTTACTGTGGGTGAATTTTGCCCCACTGTTGTTTGGAAAACTGTGTTCATTCAGTCATAGCATTTCAGTCAGATCTAGTAAGTCCAGACTTTTCTGAGCCGTTCAGGTGGACATGCTGGTGTCCTTCAGATGTCCTGCTGCATAACCCAAATGCTTTTATGATGAAGTTCAACTGATGGCAGGACATTCTATCAAAAAGGCAAATTTTCTAGGTCCCAAAGCAGCATAGCAGCCCAGACCATCACACTGCCACTACTGTGTTCGACTATATTATGATGTTCTCTTTCTGAAATGCTGTCTTAATTTCACGCCAAATATAAAGGGACGCACACCTTCCAAAATGTTTTGTCCCTTCAGTCAACAGAGTGTTTTACGAAAGTCTTGGGGATCATCGACATTTTATTTTTTGGCCAATGTAAGACTGGGTTTTTGTTCTTTTGGTAAGCAGTGGTTTTCACCTTGTGAATCTGCCATGGATGCTCTTTTTGCCGAGTCGCTTTTCTAATATAGAATCACGAACATTCAACCTTGACTAAGACAATTGAGGCCTTGTGGTCTGAAAATAAGGGAGTTAACTTCTGTATCTGAGGTGTTGATTCGAATGAAGCGTGGCGTGTATTATATTGGGTGCAGGTGAGATCATGACATTAAAAGTGGACTGATTGCAGTTTCAAGTTGAAACTGATTTGGAATATTTTTACAAAGCGGTGTCATGCTTCAGTCAAAACCTGTTGCGAGAAATCTCGGCCAGCCATCTGCTGCAAGAATCGTTGACGCTGTTCCAGATGTTGTCAGTTTGAGGGATGGCACGTACATCACTGCAGCATCACATCAAAACTATTGCACTTCTCCCTCTGATAGTTACAACATTAAGTCATTGTGTAAGAATGAGCCTTTGTCCGCACTTGGTAGAGAGACGTGCGCTACTTTGGCATAAAAAAATGCAGAGATCAAAACATCTAGATTCTGCACAGAACGTTTTCGTTTTGAGTTGCTGCTGCTGACAGATTTCTTTAAAACACATTTTTCTCATTCAAGCAGAAGGTCAAGGAAATTTTACCTGCTTGCCTTAAGTGCTTCCACAAATAAATGCAGTGCAAGAGTCTTCATTCCTCTCCATTCTCAGCAACACCCATCTGAACGAGTTTCATGCTGTTTATTTCTATGCAGCGACAAATTTAAATGAGTCGATCCTCGAGGTTTTAAAAGGTTTTCTTTCTTTGCAGAGGCAATGAAGACACTGAGTATGGAGTAAACCACACCATGGCCTATCCCAAGAGTAAGGCAAAGGCAGAGAAAATAGTCCTGGAAGCCAACGGCAGAACGGTAAGACTTGTTTTGATTAAACTTTTTAATGTGCTTTTAACCACCTTCCTGCAGGACAATTTTATGAAAACTACATTTGAACTATTGAGGATATGATGCAATCATAGTAAGAACATTTTCATTCCTTAATACAATTACCTAGGATAGGTAGTTTCTCCATATCCCTGCAACCCATAGGAATACTGTTTTTAAAAAAAACTAAAAACACTTGATAGCTGTAGCTTGTTTAATCACTGTCAAATGCCTGTTGGGGTTTCAGCATGGAGAAATCCTTGTAGATGGGGTTTCTTGTGCAATTTCTTTGCCAGAAAATGTCAAACCATCTCCCTTGTTGCCTCACTGTGGTGTTATTTCTGTTGAATGCAATCCAAACCTATTACATTTTTCATTTGACCCATATAGGTTTTTATTTTTTTATTTTATTATTTGGTTGAAGCCATCACAGTTTCCTGACAGGGGCTGTTGTTTGCTTCCTGTGCAGGTGAAAGGTGGAAAGTGTTTATACACCTGCTCGCTGAGACCGACAGGGATCTATGGCGAAGGCCACCAGCTGATTAAAGACTTCTACAACCTGGCTGCTGAAAGGGGAGGCCTGGTTATCGGGGGCGTCCCAGAGCACATTGAACATGGGCGTGTCTATGCAGGTAAAAACACCAATTTCCAAAAATTAAAACTACTTTTTAGGGTTGAGTAGTTTTATTTTTTTGTTTGTTTTTAAGTGACCTACAAATCAAGCTTCTGGACAGTTTTCAACAGAATACTCTGGTTAAGTACATTTCAAAGTAAAACCACTTATTTTCACAACAAAACAAAAAGCAGAAGCATATATACACACAACGACACCCACGCTTCCTCCACGCTTCTCAGAAAGGTTTTAGATGTTTGCACCTGATAATACTCAAATTCATGTTGGCTTACAGCAACATAAGGACTCTTAAGCAGCTGTTCGAAACTGATGTGGATTCAAATAAGTACTATTAAGGCAGAGTAAATATGTAGAAGAGCCACAATAGAAATATTTCACATAATTTGGGTTTTATACAGCGTCATCTAGAATCTACCAGATCTGGGTTGCTCTGGTCACCAACCTTATCATTAAAGAAACCGGTATACGTAAAGGGTTGTGAGGTGTAACAAGTTGCTCTAGTCAGATCAGATCAAATTTAACTTTTTGCCCTACATGCATGTGGAGAAAATATAACACTGTACATCACAATCAACCCAGTGGGACATGGGGGTGGCAGCATCATGCTCTGGGGATGCATTTCCTGGAAAACAAGATGTTAAAGGGGAAGGTTCACTTTCCAGCAGGACAAAAACTCTCAAAATATAGTCAGAGCTATGTTGACAACAAAGGTCTCAAACTCCGGTGCTCTGGGTCAGTGTTCTGCAACCAATAGTTGTGTATCCGCTTCAACACAGAAACAACATCCATATCTAAAGGTTGCAGGTCACCGCCCCTCTGAAGACTGGAGTTTAAGACCCCTGATTTAGTTCCCAAGCTCTCCACCCAATCTGACTGGGTTTGAGCCTTCGTGCAGACGAAAATAGGTAAATATTATAGTCTCTAGTTGTGCAAAGCTGGTAAACACATACTCCAAAAGACTTGCAGCTGTAATTACAGTTAAATTGGTTCTGCAAAGTACAGACTCAGGCGGAGCTGATTACAAAGGTACACCCCACTGTACTTTAAGAACTTTAAATGTTTTAATCCCTGGTCTAAACAGGCACTTTAGAGAATATTGAATATCTCTTTTTCAAAGAGAGCAACAATCAGCTGTTTGAGTCATTATTTTAATACTCTCAATTTTAGGATTAGTGAGGAAGGACCTACCACACATCTCTATATCTGAGTTTTTTGAAGATTTTTTTGCTTCAAATATCTTGATCCTGTGGTATTTGATAATTTGAATACATTTATGTTGTAATGACAACAGTGATTTGAAAGAAAAGGGTGAGTTGTAAAACTTATTTATAGCTTTCAAGTGTATTCACCCCTTTGTTTGTTCTGCTAGGTAACGTCGCCTGGATGCATGTGCTTGCAGCTCGAGCTCTGAGGGGGAATCCTACAAAAGTTGGCGGTGAAGCTTTTTTCTGCTACGATGAGTCACCCTATAAAAGCTACGAGGCCTTCAACATGACGTTGCTGTCTGAGTTCAACTTTCGAAAGCTCAGAATGCCTCCCATCATCCTCTGGTCCCTGGCCATCCTAAATGACGTTCTGCGCTGGATACTGAGTCCGATATACAACTACACACCGCTGCTGAACCAATACACGCTGGCCGTGGCCAGCACTACCTTCACGGTGAAAACGGACAAAGCACAGAGATATTTTCAATACCAGCCGCTCTATGACTGGAATCAGTGTCTAGCACGCACGCAGGCATGGATCAGAACATTCCAGTCAGACAAACCAAAGGGCTGCTAATGTGACCTCAACCACTACAAAGTCATTTCAGATGCTGCTATATAGACAAGCAGTTGCAGTTGCTGATGTAATGTGTGAAAATAGCTTTTAAAATTATATCTTGATCACAAAAAAACAACAGTTTTTGGCTTCTTCAGTTGTACAGTATATAATTAATATGTTATATGCGAAGATTTGTGTGTCTAGTGGCTTGCAAACGGTCAGTTATTTTCTACCACTTATTCCATAGTGGGTCGCGGGGGAGCTGGTGCCTATCTCCAGCAATCTATGGGCAAGAGGCGGGGTACATCCTGGACAGGTCGCCAGTCCATCGCAGGGCGGCTTGCAATCATTGAAAGGAAATATAGTACCACTTACTGAAATATTGAGCACTTTATTTCTGCAGTTATCTTTTGGAAACAACGTGTTCCACTTCTGACGGTGTCATTTTGTGGCGGTGTCATCAGTAGTAGTTTTTAAGCTTTTCTGTTCAAAGAAAACATGATGTGTGAAATATCCGTTCTGAAAAGAAAAAGCCACATGCAGTGTACCAGTGTAATTATGAGCAGTTGCTTTTATAATGGCATGACCGTTTGAAAATGCAACACTGATTGTGTCGGTAAAGGTCTCATTAGAACGAAGGCTGGTGCTATCTGCAAGTCATGGAGAATGATCTAAACTCGTCACCTATTGGTTTTAAAAAGCAAATGCAATACACTTTATGGCAAGCTATAAAAACTTGCTGTGTTCAGATGACTTTTTTTTTCTCCTTTTGGTAACTTCCATTCTGAGTTTGTAAAGATTGTTTAACTGCAGGGACCCAAGGGAAAAAAAAGCCTTGAGAGATTAATGTTTGAATTTTGTTAAAATATTTTTATTTAACAGCGTATCAGAAAAATGTTTTGTTTTAATCTTTTTATAATTATAAATAAAGAGTAATTAATTCCATGTGCCCTTTTTTCAACTTCTGAGTATTTCCATAACTGAGTGGAGATGCGTTTTAAGGTTTATTGATCTATTTACTGGTCTTTTTTTTATTATTATTATGTCACTTGGAAACCTGTTGTGTTTCTTTGTTTCTATATCCATGTGTTTCCTTTCCACTTTGGTTACTGTGGAAATTAGGTCCTGTGTTTATATCTTCGCTTATGTAAAGAGCCAACTCCCTTGTTCTTGTGGAAACTTGAAATCGCCTGCTGAATTACATTTACTTGCCTGACAAACCCAAACTGAAAGGGAGTTCCTGGGCAGAATAATGGAACATAAATATAGTGTTGTTGGGTGTCCCCTGTTTCTGAGGATTTCCATAGCAATTGTAACCAAAACAGACAAATCTGGAAAGGGGGAAAACTGGATGGAAAAAATGACAAGTGAGAGTAGCCCAGCAGGCTCAGAATGTGACCATTCTTTTGTCTTTAAAACTTGCGCAAGCAACCACAGATATACTTTCTTTTTCGTGATATTAAGAGATATCTAGAGATGTTAAGTCCAGAATAGATTTTAAAATTCTCCTCCTCACATATAAAGCCCTTAATGATTTAGCTCCATCATACATCAGAGATCTGATTGGTCCATATGTTCCTAACAGAGCACTTTGTTCTCAGACTGCAGGTTTACTGGTGGTTCCTAGAGTCTCTAGAAGTAGAATGGGAGGCAGATCCTTTAGTTATCAGGCTCCTCTCCTGTGGAACCAGCTCCCAGTTTTAGTCCGTGAGGCAGACACCCTGTCTACTTTTAAGGCTAGGCTTAAAACTTTCCTTTTTGATAAAGGTTATAGTTAGAGTGGCTTAGGTTATCCTGAGCTATCTTCCTTATTTTTTACCTCTGTCTTCTTCCCTCCCTGTTGGATGGAGTAAGGGGGAGTCAGGTTTAGCCTAAACCGGCTCAGTTATGGTTGAGGTGCAAACACACCCTCCATTTCTGCTACCTGTATGACCCTCTCTCTTTTCCAATGGTTATAATCAGTCTGACAGACGGAGGTATCTCAGTCATTGTGGTTTTTAGTATAACAATGACCATCAGTGGGACCCTTTGTGGGGTTCCTTGAGACGACATTGTTGTAAATAAGCGCCGTTTAACTAAATAATCTAATCTGAACTGAGAGAGAGAATTAAAATGCAATTTGACTTTTGTTTAAATACGAGTAGGGCAACAGGGATACGAATCTTATTTAAAGTATGATTTGAAGAATGTGTTTGCCTTTTATAAACACAAAAAGGAACAAATCATTGGATCCCAAAGTTAGGATTGAACACTGAGTAGTTATTCTTTAGACCTCTACAAAAATTAGGTTGAATATGATTTCTAATATATTCCTGGGTGTAACCCTGCAAGGTTTAAGAGGGCATAGAAAATGGATAGGACATTGTGGATGATGCATCAGTCATGCAAGATGCATGATTTCACATATAGATAATAAATACATGGTTGAAGGGACAAAATATTCCCCTGTTAAACTGGCTTATTGGAAATGTTTATATACTTTAACCAACGACATTTGCCACTGCCTTTTTTGAGTATGAAGCTAAAACAATCCACATTAGTGGTTTGGAATAATTTATGTAATTTTAAAATAAAGACATATAAGTAACTGAGTGCCTTTGAAGGCTAGAATACTAACTCCGTTTTGGTCATTTAGAAAGTAAAATCGGAAGATAATGAAAGTCATTGTAAAGTCCTCTGAAGCCATTGCAGTTTAATTATATCACAACAAATGTCATCACAAAGAACTTTACAAGTGAAACAGGTAAGGCTGCAAATTATAGCAGCCTTGGAGCTTTGCTCTCTCGTTTTCTGCATGTTTTTGTGGTGCTCATACAACAGTTTCTGTAAGGACATGTGTGCATAATATTAAAAAAAAACCTTTGTTTATTTCTCATCTGAGGCAGCTGCGCAGGTTATTAGAGACTCACAGCAGTGGGGACCGGGCCTTGTATAACAGGGCAGGAAAAAAACTGACAAAGGAGATCAAAACAGTGAAGAGAAGCTACAGTGAACTTCAGGAAGTACAGAGAAAGAAAAGAAAAGCTTCTTACATGGAGATGCTTCTACTGTTTGGAAAGGTTTGAAAAACCTGACAGCCTACAGGAGACCTTCCCCCAACCCTGAGCAGAATCCTCACCTGGCAAACCAGTTGAATGCCTTCTACTGTTGGTATGAGAAGCAGCAGTTCATTCCTCAACCCAACTCCTCCACATCCCATTCAGACACAAATCCTTGGCATACACCAACCACCCCCCTTGCCTGCTCTAAGGATCTCAGAGGAAGATGTAAATAGGTTCTTTCAGCATCTGAAAATGCCTGAAAACAAGGAAAACAGAAACTGTACTTCCTGAGGAAACTCAAGAAGTACAACCTTCCACAGGAGCTGCTGGTCATCTTCTACCATACCATAATTCAGTCTGTCTTGTCTTCCTCCATTTCAGTGTGGTTTGGCTCATCCACAAAACAGGACAGGTCCAAACTGCAATGAACAATCAGAGAGAATCATCAGGGCTGACCTTCCCTCTATCCAGGACTTATACAGGTCTACGGTCAGGAAAAGGGCAGCTAAAATCTCTGCAGACCCCTCACACCCTGCACACAAACTGTTTAGGCTTTTACCTCCAGGTGGCGCTACAGAGCTGTCTGCTAAAACCAGCTGCCACACAGACAGTTTCTTCCCCCAGGCTGTTTCTCTGATGAACACTTGACAGTCAGTTCCAGAACAACCTCATTCATACTTGAACTGATCTCACGTTATATTCCAATGTAAAGTCAATTGTGTACATATGTACATTAAAAATATATATTCTTTATTATTGAGAGTAAAATGTACTGGAGCCAAATTCCTTGGTTCTGTACAAACTTGGCAATAAAGCTGATTCTGATTCTGGTATAGACAGATTATTTTCAATGAAACACAGTCCAGTCTGATCCCTAAGAGAGTTTAATTCAGTTAATATTGCCATTTGGTCAAAAGTTATCTGTGCAAGGAAGCAAAGTCAATTAAAATGAGTCGTTCACTTTTAAACTCCTCATACTCTGTTCACTGTCATCACATATTGCTCAGTATGTGGTGACAGCTGAGAGGAACCTCAAGCAGAAACAGGGTCACTGTGAGGGGATAGATTAGCAAAGGGTTTGAGGAGGCAAAGCAAACACACACACGCATAACTAAAAGCACTGGTCCACACTCACTATATAGAGCTAAGAGCAGTGGTAGCTTAGTCATTGGCCCTGTCTAGGAAATAAAAATGCTTAAACAGAGAATTACTGAGCCAGTAGAAAAACAGAGATTACACATAAATGTTCCAGCAGTGGCTCTGTCTAAGAAAGACACAAGGCCATTGACAGTTATTGGGATATTTGTATCCTTTATAGAAACCGGTTTTATAGTGTTTTGTTTTTTAGCATGAACTTGTGTTACTATTTATCACAACAGTGACTCCATGGTGTAGGGATTCTTTATGTAAGGAGCATTACTCCATCTAGTGGTCAACATTAATATAACAATAAGTTATTTGACTGACATTTTGGACTAGATTATCACTCAACGGCCGTTTATTTTATTTTTATTTTTTTGTAAACCATACTAATCCACTACACAGAAAAGAATTTGACTATATTTCTATAATCAGCTGGAAATGAAGTGGTTGTGTACGGAAGGGAGGCTACTGTACGTGCGCGTGCCCGTCAACATTGACGAGAACCCGCACGTAGCTGTCAGTAGGAAATGCTCTTCGTGTTGGATGGATGCACCCCTGCGGCTGTACCTGGATAAATTTATGACATAAATTAATTTTCAATTCAGAATGTAAAATTCTTACTTAATCGGTCGCTTTTATTTGATTGGGGTGACCGCAGTATTTCGGCATATCTATTTGAGACTTTTAGCTAGCTGAAACGGGACACTAACAGCCTCAATGCTACTAGCTAGATCAGGCTAAAATAAGCTAAGTTAGCAGGACATTTGCTCTTCTTACTGCTCAGTCCGTTTAGCGGTTCCTATCCTGGTCTAGCGTTTTCGCATTTTGTTTAAACGGAGTAGTTTTGCAGAACCGGAGCTGTGGCGGGGAAAGGTGACTACAGGAACCTCCTGGCTATCCAGGCGGACGGACCGCAGTGACACGCCGGTTGTTGGTGAGTTGAAAGTTGTAGCTGACCGGGGCTCTGGGCAGGGCGAGGCCGTGGACGCTGTTCGCTCAGGGCCTTGTCAGCCAATGAGGGTGTTAACTGTCAGCTATTAGTAAACCATTAGCCCTGAATCGGGAAGTCGAGTCGCTTCGGCCTTCGGAGAGGATATGACAACAAAGGCGGCGATGCTATTTGCTGCTGAGGCACCTTACCGCTAGCTGCGTGGGGCAACCACAACATACATGGAGCTGCTTTATCAGCAAAATTCTGAATAACCATGGTTGTCCAGACGCTTTGTAGCGGTTATATGCTGCAACACTGGCTCATTTGCGGCTGCAGAATCGACGCTTGTAGCTTATAATAGCCATTCTGCAGCTTCATTTATAGATTTTCTAAAGTCTGTGGAACATAAGCTTCTGTTATTGGTAGTTCGAAAAAATACCATAAAATTGTTTGTTACTGGTTTAGAACTGCGTGGTTTTGCAATAACATTAGTGGGGTTTTTTTTCCCCCCATGGATCTATTTTAATCCTCATTTTGTCTTGTTGTTTTATAAATATGAAATGTTTTAAATCCAAGTAAAATAATAACAACCCATTTGATGTTTAGCTGTTCAACTTCATTAAACGAATTTGTTCAATATTCCCAGAATGCATTCAGTTTGTTAAAACTCAGGCTTCAAACTACCTTAGATTCCTAAATCACTTCCCTCTCCTTATGTATTGAGTTGTATATGCAATGCCACTAGAAAAAGTTCACACCCTTAGATTCAATTTGTTTTCTTTAAAACATGTACCCTAAATAGGCTACAATGAGATTGAAAACAGGTCTAAAGACATTTTTGCTAATAAACATTTAAACATAATAGGTAGATAGGTAAATAAGTTTTCCTACTCTTTGCTGTGAGACTCAGAATTGATCTGGGGTGCACCTGATTACCACCGATTGTCCTAGGAATATTTCTGCACCTTAACTGGAGTCCATGTAAATGGTCAAATGCTAAATGCAGTTGATTAAACATGATTTGGGATGTAGCACAGCTGTCTATATAAGTTCCTGCATTTGACAATAAATATCAGGGTAGAAACCAGACAGTGGAGTCAAAGGAACTGTCTATAGACCTCTAGATCTATAAACAATTCCTATAGATCTCCAAGACTGAAGTATGTCAAATCTGGGGATTGATGCAAAGAATTTCCACAGCATTGTATGTCCCTGAAAGCTGCCATCTCCATTATTTAGAAAGAGAACGTTTGAAATGCAGGACCCTCCCCGGATCTGGCCGCCTAACCAAAATGAATAACCAGCTAAGAAGGGCCCTGGTGAGAGAAAGGATCCAGAATCATGTGCTCACTAAGGTGCTCCAGTATTCCCTTGTGGAGATGAGAGAACCTTCAAGAAGTTAAGCCATTGCTAATGCACTCTCCTAATCATCCCGTCATGTTAGTGTTGCCAGATGGAAGTCACCCCATACTAAAAAGACACATGGCAGCCCGCTACAATTTTGTCAGAATCACACCAGGAGAAAGAAAATACTTTGGTCTATAGAAACTAAAATAATACTTTTTAGCTTTAACTCTGAGCGTCACGTCTGGAAGAAAGCATGCACTGCTCATAATCTGCCTAACACTATTCCTACTGTGAAGTATGGTGGTGGCAGCATCATGCTGTGGAGTTGTTTTTGTGCTGCATGAACTGGGCAAGTAATCTGGATAGAGGGCAACCAAATATTCTGCTACAGAGTTCTCAGGAACTCAGAATGATACCAAAGTTCATCTTCCAGTACAGCAAGGTTCCAACTAAGATAACAAAGGATTGGCTTCAGGAGCAGTCTCTGAATGTCCTTGAGTGGCTCAGCCCAGGGATCGGACTTAAATCTAATGGAGCATCTCTGCAACGACCTAAGAAAGCCTGACAACAACGCCATCCAACCAGACTGACCTTGAATGTGTCTGCAGAGGAGAATGGCAGAAAATACCCCAAAACCAGTGTGTCAAGTCTGTAAAAAATTACCCAAGAAGTTGTGGCTTTCATGGTTGCTAAAGATGCTTCACAAAATATTAAGCCAGGGGCATGAATGCTTGTATACCTACTATGTTTACTACTATGTTTAAAGGTATAGATTTTTTTTAAATGAATTTACAAAAATGTCTGAAAACATTTTTTCACATTTTCCTAAGGAGCTTTTTTTGTAAAGAAGTTTTAAAAAAGAAAATTACAATCAAATTACATTAATAGGAAGTCTATAATGTAATGAAGACTTTCTGGTGGCACTGTAGTTGATGCAGTTATGTGTCTCTCCCTGGTTTTATCATTTGCTTCGTCATACAGTACTAACTTTTTTTATTTCTATACTATTTATGATGCAACCTTTTCCATTAGTTCATTTTTAGATGATAATTTTTAGGTACAGTACTTGTTGATTTGACTTTTTAAAGTGCTGGTAAATTAGAGTATATTGTATATTGTATATTGGTTTTGAGATTGTTTTTTAATTTACGTTGTGCATGTTGCAGTCTTCTGTGGTACTTCCATTAGAAGTTACTTAAACATGTAAATGTGCCATTTCCATTTAGCAGTAAGGTATATAATGTAGCAAAAGAGGAAATATAGCTTGAAGCATTTCCTACTGATAGTAAATTACAGTGTTGGAGGCTTTTATTGGCAGGTAAAGAAGTATAAAAAGTCTTAAAATTAACTAAAGTTTGATTGTATCGGCATAATCTCACTCTAAAATAAAAAAAAAACAAGAAAGAATAAATGGTTTTTTCCCGTCACATCTATCGCAGTTATTAGTACTTCTGCTGTTAATCCTCCTTTTGTCAGTAGTATTTTCCTCTAATATTTCACCAGGTCTTAGCAAAGAGAGAAAGCAATCTTTTAAACCCTTAATTTTCGCACAGTGTCCTGAGTCCTGAGTTTTATTATCTTCTCTTCAGCTCACTCCTGTAGGATTTAGGCCTGAGACGGCCGTGGAACAAGTTTGATTTCAGGGTTTTTAAGACGTCTGTGTTGATTTGTCAATTCGTTTTGAATCATAATCCTGTTTTACTACCATGCAACCATCTGTTTTCACTTTCCTAACAAAGACCAACAGATTTGTATTTAAAGTCTGATAATTCAAAGAATCCAAGATGCCATCCATGCAGTCTGGCCAGGTTGCCGGTGTTTTTCCACTCATTGTCCTTTGTTTCACTTCAGACTCATCTGACCATGCACAAGAATCCAGTTGAGGTTTAGCTCTACATGTTTTTGTTTGTTGCTGTAGCATTGAAAAGACCTTTCTTCTGGCATCACTACCAAACGGCCGGTTGGCATCTAGAGGGTGCATAAAGGTTGTTATGGTAACTTCGTGGCCCCAAGATGCTACTCTTTTATGCAGTTCTCCAGCAGTGAGATTTGGAGTTGTTTTTGCCTCCCTTACCCTGCATCATCTCATGGAGCATGGTGGCGAGATAAATATGTGTACCTGTCCAGCTTAAATGTCATATTTATATCACAGGAAAACAGAAAGTCAAGGCTTACTGATTGGAGGTTCCTCAAAACTCTGTTCTGCTTAAAAAGTACAGCAGAGATTAGGCTTGCACGATATCAGAAAAACATGTAAATGCTATACTATTGCTGACTATTGTGGCAGTGGGTAGAACCGTTGCCTTGCAGCTAGAAGGTTGTGAGTTAAAATCCTGGCCAGGGTGATTTTTTGCAAAGAGTTTGCAGGTTCTTCCTGTTCATGCATGGGTTCCCTCCAGGTTCTCTGGCTTCCTCCCACACCCTGAACACATTACAGTCATTTTAAATTGCACTTAGCTATGAGTGTGTGTTGTTTGTCCCCTCAGCAGAATAAATGTGCTTTAAATAAACATACAATGCTTTGTTAGGCGAAGGCCTTTATTCCCAGATGGGGAAATAACCCAATTATTAATTTCTACTTGCTTATTGCCATCATAAACATTTAGTTTCTAGTTATTGTTGCTAAAAAGCTACAGAGAGCCACTAAAGTGGTGAGGCCTGCACAGCTTTATGACATTCCTCTGCTTTTCAAGGCTGTGCCTACAGGTTAGGTAAAAATATTTATGTGCATGTTGAAATTGCTGTTTTAACAGTTGACATTTTAAAATCTTAAAATTAAGAAGAAAAGTTCCAGATTTGTTTTATGTTATTAATTTTATTTGTTTGTTTATGTCTTCTTTAATTGTGTAAATGCTTATTCAAATCAATGTAACTGTTTTATAAGTTTACATGTTTTTGTAATACCCCATCTTTTTTTTTCCTCTCAATTTGTCCATAAGTAATTAGATTGGAACCATGGCTCAGCTGTTCACCTTATCTCCTTCACCACCTCCACTGGGTGACCCCAGTGCAGCTCCATCTGTTGCTCCGTCCGTGTTACCTGCTTCCAGCTGCCCCGAGTCTGTTAAGGAGAGGCCGGTACCCAAGTCTTCCCTTTACACTGACAAAGCTTTGACTGCAAGCACTTCTTCAGCACTTTCAGGAGGTTCATCCTTGACTGCTCACCCTCCTAAAAGTAGCACAAAACTCACTGCAGACCCCGCTCTACCATCATTGACACCAGAAGCTGCTCCTAAGACAGAGGAGCCAGTAGGGAATCAACAAGAGACCTGTGACCAAAATGTTGTTGACCTCTCTAATACTGAGACTGGTTCTTCAGAAGTGGCAGCTCAGACAAAAGTCCCAGATGAATCATTATCTCCTGATTTAAATCCTGGTCCTAATCTGTACCCAAACGTCCATGTTCCCTCTAACTCAAACCCTGTTGTGGACGTTGCTCGGCCACAAACGAGTTCGGATTTCAACCCTACACCTGCTCCTCCAGAAGCAACATCATCAACTGATGAGGAGAAACCTCAGCCACCAGAACAAGCACAAAAACCCCAGAATTATCCTCCTCCTCAACCCCCAAAGCCTGATCCTATCAACGAAGCAATGAAGGAAGATCTACCTACTACACCTACCAGTGCAGCACCGCCTAGTCCAACTGTGCCTGTGATCCACGAGCCAGCTGCCCCACTACCTAATCGAAAACCGGCCCCTGACACCCTAAGCTATCTGGACTCAGCCAGCCTGATGTCAGGAACACTGGAGTCCCTGTCCGGATTGGGAGAGGACGGGAGCTCTCTGGGCTCAGACTCAGAGATCAATGGCCTAACTATAAGACGCACTGATAAATATGGATTCCTGGGTGGGACTCAGTACAGTGAAGGAGGGTAAGTCACAAGCTAATCACTAACACTCCCAGCTGTCAGGAAAAAAATACTGTTCATATTCACTCATATGTTTTACATATTCTGAAGCACTCATTAACTATGGCCTTGCCACACGTGGGCGGATATCTGGGGGAAAAAAAAACCTTTTATGCGTTTGGGCTTCACTAAAAACAAATATTTCTGAAAACTTTGGCCAAAGTGGAGACTTATAAAAACTCTGTTTTTGAGCCTGCGTGTGTACATGATCAAATGGACTTTTACAATTCGGTGCATCACTGTCTGCGACAAATATTGCAGCGCTGACGTCAAATGTGCGACCATTATTTATAGACTCGGCCGTACTGTGGAGTAAAAATGAAGTAAGAATGATTCCCAATCTACACTATCTTGTGTTTTATCCGCTTTATATTCTAAAACTGTATTTAAAAGAAGTTCAACTTCTTTTTCTGTCTGCACAAACGAACCTTCTGGCGCCATGTTTTATACGTAACAGGAAGTCGTGATTGTTTTGAAGGATTCTGATTGGCTGACAAAGGTTTCATTTTTGCAGTACACTGCCCCCTATGCGTCTGGAGTGTTTAACACAACGCTCAGTGGCGTATTTCTGCAGGTTGGTTTGGATGAAAAACATTTCCGTTTTTACATACACATTGTTTTTGACAGCGTTCTTACCCCATAAAAGTCTCTGTTTTTGGTGTTCTCATGTAAATACTCAGTGGCTTGACGCCGACTACCTGCCTGACCTCAGACTTTACCTCGCATCACTTGAATGAAATGTTGGGGCAGGAACATAAACAGGCCATTCGTGCTCAAAAACCCCTCATTGTGGCTGAATTAAAGCCTCTAGAGCGAAGTAAACCCTCATGGCCAGTTATCATCGGCCCTTGATGGCAGTTGTCGCTGCCAAGTCTTGGACAAGTAGTTATTAGGTTCAAGGGGCAATTAAGTTATCACATAGGGCCAGGTTGGCTTGGAGATCTTTCTCCCTTAATGAATGAATTTATTCAGGTCATCTTTGTCTGATTTTAAAACTTGGTTGATGATCTGAAACATTTAAGTGTGACCAAAAACAAAAAAGAAGAACTTGTAATGGGGCAAAAGCATTTTCACAGCACTACAATTAGAACCACAATGTTGGCCATCACCCATTTAATCATACATTCAACTAAGCTAGTTTTCTTTCATTTTAGCCCATAGAGATCATTCTTGTTTGCATCTCGTCTTGAGTTTCCTATACTCCTTTTCTATTCTGCTGCACCAAACATATCTTTGTCCTTTATCTCTCCTTCGTTTGACTCAACTAGGGCTGAGAGCGCTTTTGTGACTCAGGATGTACTGACTCTGTGTGTCTGTGGTATCGCTCTCTCACACCCATCAGCTCTGTTATTAGTTGTGGTCAGATTGGCTTCTGTTTATATTTTTGTCGCTCATTTCAGAAAATGACACTCATATCGTATAGATTAATTACACAAAGAGTATTTCAAGCCTTTATTTCTTGTAATTTTAATGATCATGGCTTCCAGATTGCTAAAGAAGCTGGTTGTGTTGTATCCCAGCATATTTATAGAAAATTGAGTGGAAGGAAAAAGTGTGGTAGGAAAACATGCAACAGGAGCCTTGAGAGGATTGTCAAGCAAAATCCATTCAAGAGTTTAAGGGAGGAGAGGACTGGAGTTAGTGCATCAAGAGACAATATGTACAGTTGGATCCTTCATATGGGCTACAAATATCATTCTTTGTATCAAGTCACTGCTGAACCAGAGACGTCCGATGTGTCATACCTGAGCTGAGGAGAAAAAGAACCGGACTGTTGCCCAGCGGTCTAAAGTGCCCTTGTCAGATGCAAGTAAAGTTTGAATTTCATTTGTTTATCAATGTCCCAGACTCCAGAGGAAGAGTGGAGAGGTACAGAATCCACGTTGCTTGAAGTCCATGGTGAAGATCCCACAGTCAGTGATAATTTGGGCTGCCGTGTCATCTGATGGTGTTGGTCCACTGTGTTTTCTGAAGTCCATACTAAATGTATCTACCAGGAAGCACTGCATGCTGACGATTTATGGAGATGCAGATTTCATTTTGCAGCAGGACTTTGTACTGACCTACACTGCCAAAGGTACTGACCTAAACATCGTAGAGAATCTATGCAGTATTGTCAAGAGGAAGATGAGAGACACCAGACCCAATATTACAGATGACCTAAAGGCAGCTATCAAAGCAACCTGGGCTTCCATTACACCTCAGCAGAACCACAGGGTGATCACCTCCATGCCACGCCGCATGAATGCAGTAATTCATGCAAAAGGAGCCAAAACCAAGTATTTAGTGCATAGAAATGCTCTGTCTGCTTTTCAGATGCCTGACATTTCTGTTTAAAATATCCTTTTTTATTAATCTTGTGTAATTAAAATTTTCTGAGACACTGAATTTTGGGTTTTCATTGTAAGGCATAATCATCAAAATTACAAGAAATAAAGGTTTTAAATATTTCGCTCTGTGTGATGAATCTATACCATGAGTTTTACTTTCTGAAATGAGTGACAAATACCTATATGTGCAAATTATGGTAAAAAAGCTAATAAAATGTAATACTTTTGTGTAATTGGAATTAGAGATGTAGGAGTGCAATATTTAGCGGTATGAGGTGGAGAGATATGTACCAGTTCTGTTAATAATGTGAAGTCAAACTGTTTCAGAGAAAAGGATGTTCAAGTTGAAGTTGCAAGGCAAAGGGAGATGAAATGGCTGGATATGTTCTGCCACTGGGACAAGTGGGTCAAACATCGCTTCCAGAAGGTATGCATTGGCCACTGTTGTGTAGGATTTATGTGCGATTTAAAAAAAGCAGGCCTTTCATGATATGTAGCAAGGTGTTTCATATCGACTTGGATTGGTTGTGCTTCACACAGTGTCTTGTCTGTGAATTACAGGTGAAGCTGCGCTGCAGGAAGGGAATCCCGTCTTCCCTCAGGTCTAAAGCCTGGCAGTTACTATCTGACAGCCGAGAGCTGCTAGAGGCAAACCCAGGAAAATTTGAGGTAAAAGGAATCATTTCTTTCATTGGAAAAATCTTGTAATGTAAATATTTTAGATTTCTTTTAGTGTTTTAAATTCTAAAGTCCTGGAGAAATAATGACATGAGCTTATTATTCTTGTTATTATTATTATTATTATTATTAGGGTTGCACAATATATCACAAATGTATCTTCCTTGCAGTATCACTGTCCACAATATTGGAAAGAACTGCTTGGACTGCAACAAATAGTAGCAAATTCTAGAAGTATTCAGGCTCTCTATGCCAGTGATGTATTTGGAGAAAATGTTTAGGAGAGCATTAAGATGTTTCGGTGTAAAGTCTACTTACTACAAACATATTGTTTCATTGCAAAAGCAGCAGCTGCAGTCATATGCAAGCTTTTCAATAAATCCACGTTGCAGGGATGCAAATCATTTTTGTTCATTATTTGTTTGTGTTTATTCCATTTCCTGTTCTCATTGTGACATTTACAAGTATTATCGCATGTTTTTCCGATAACCTCCAGCTCTAGTTGTAATAATAAATATCATAGCTTTTGGCTGAGTAGAGCACTTAAATCTTGAGGTATTAAATGGCTGCAGACACAAACCAAAGAAGGTTTAAGCTTCTTATCAGGGCTTGTAATCCTCTCTGTATGGGTTCTGTTTTCAGTCCCAATCAGAAGGTTTACTCCTCATTGGTCCAACGAGCCATTCCTTTTTTTAACTACCGTACTTTCAGCTTTCCTGCTAACACCTTGTGTCATATTTAATAATACATTTCCAGGATTGAAGAAAATAAAGGTTGAGTCCATAGATGGCTAATAAGGAATGTAAGCTGTATATAACATCTTGTTTTCATAATTATTTTTTCACTGTAGGAGCTGGAGAGAGAACCAGGTGAGCCTAAATGGCTGGACATCATAGAGAAAGATCTTCACCGACAGTTCCCTTTTCACGAGATGTTTGCTGCACGTGGCGGGCATGGGTAAATTTTCACACTCTAAATATGTATGTTGAGTAACATCAAATGTAACCCGATTATAGTAAAATTGGATCGTAAGTTTTTGCCTTCCAGAATACATGAAAATTTTACTCATCTTTTTACTTATCGGCACTTATCTTTTGACAAACATTCATCATAAATGTGATTTTATTTTACAGACAGCAGGATTTATACCGTATCCTGAAGGCCTACACTGTCTACCGGCCTGACGAGGGTTACTGCCAGGCCCAGGCTCCGGTGGCTGCAGTGCTACTCATGCACATGCCTGCTGAGGTTAGAGTTTCCCCATGAAAAACAGGGTTCTGCAACTACTTCAACAAAGTTAATGATGCCTTTTGAAAGTCAATATGGATGTTTTTTGACTCTTAACGTTAAGTTACATGTGCGTCAGAATAATTAGATTTAGCCTGGCAAAAGTATTCCTACCCCTTGAACACTAAAAAGTGCCGACATCTGGCAAAAAAGCTCAAACTTAATCTGATTGAAAGTCTTTCCACAGACACCCATTAGGATTTATTTCTGGACTTTTTGCCATTTGAACACACATGTTTTGATCTAAACCACTGGGTTTTAGCTCTGGCTGTATATTTTGTTGTTTTTATATTGCTTAAAGGGGAACCATTGCCCGAGTCTTAATTCTTTCGATACCTCAATGTTTTCTTCCAGGGAACCTGTCCTGAATCTACTTTAATCCCTTTTATTTATACTGAGATTAAATCACACATATGTAGGCTCTATTTACTAATGAGGTGACATCTCAGTTGGTTCTGCTGGACTTTTAGTGGTGTCAGTGTTATGAATGTGGGAGCAGATTTATCTTTTGACCTACACTCCACAGTTATGCACTTCCTTTTATATTGCACCGTCACATACAAAGTGACGTTTGTGTCTGTGGCTTAATCTGTGAAGGTAACTGCATTCCAACATGATGCAACGACAAGGGACAGGAATATTAGTTAACGCTATTGTGTCACACCCATAACGCTTTTTTTTTTTTTTTTTTTTGTGCACACTCCTTGTTTGGTTAGAAATCATTTATCGGTTTTGGTGTCTGCTTGTGCCCACTCAGCTTACACGCAACAGAAGAGCGTGGGCATACTGGAAAAAAAAAACAGGCACAAACAGAAGTAACTGTCACAGATCAAAGTAGCTGCAGATACAGATGTCAAAATAATACAAGAACAAGGAGGAGGTGTTTACACTTTATGTTATAACTCCTCAAAATGTAGTCCATCTTTTGCATCCACTTTTTATTCTTATATATACATAATAACCCGTAACCCTTTTTTGTGGCACAGTGGCTGTTATTGACAGTGATCAGACAGGAAATGGGCAGACAGAGAGAAGAGGAAGAAATACAGCAAATGTCCCAACGTCGGGAGCCACACCCCGATGACTATTAGCTTCTGTATATGGGACACCGCTCTACTGCTGAGCCATGCATCCTCTCTAATCAGTTAATCTTTCACCATGAAAAATTTATTTGCACCAAAAAGACTAAATATGAATGAATAAATATGAAATGTAGAAGGATTTAATTAAACCTAAAATAAAAGTATGAATGCAGCATATGCACGCTACCTTGTAGTTACCTTTTAAGATCATGTGCGCCTTTTTGTAATCCTGAAGCATTGTCATTTAATTTTGTGTTTCACAGCAAGCTTTTTGGTGCCTCGTCCAGATTTGCGACAAGTATCTTCCTGGGTATTACAGCGCCGGGCTGGTGAGTGAGTGAGACGATCTGTTTTTATTCTCGGAGTTTCTCAGGATAATAGGATAATTCTTTCTGTTAGGAAGCGATTCAGCTGGATGGTGAGATATTTTTCTCTCTCCTGCGCCGTACGTGTCCAATGGCCTACCGCCATCTTAAGAAATTCAAGATTGATCCAATCCTCTACATGACCGAGTGGTTCATGTGCATATTCTCACGCACCTTACCATGGTCCTCTGTTCTGCGTGTCTGGGACATGTTTTTCTGTGAAGGTATAATTCATTTTTACCTCTAATCTATGTAAATTACAGTCCATGAAACAGCATTATTCACCTTAGAGATTTATTTTGGTTTTCTATTTTTTTTGTCACACAAAGATAATCAAAGCAAATAGAAAAAGCAGTTTTTTAATAATTCCATTTATTAAAGGAAAAAGGCTATTCAGACCAACCTGGTTCTAGGTTGAAGTGTAATTTAGACCTTGTTAAATCTTGATTAATTGCATTTCTGGTCTTGTTTCCCCAGCCACACACAAGCCTGATCGCTATCAGACCTGTAGAATCGAGAAATCCGCTAAACACAACGCGTCTGATAACATGAAACCGGCTAAAAGATCTCAAGCAGCATCAAGCCTTGATCTAAAGTAGTTCAAGAACAGATGAGAAACAAACCCATTGACAGATATAGGTCCGGAAATGGTTACAAAACCATTTCTGAGGCTTTGGGACTCCAGTGTGCCTTAATCCACAAACGTCTTACATACTTGCCAAAATACAAAAAATGACCCAACATACCATTCTGGGTTCTCCAGGTGGTGATATTTTGAATTACTCCTGCTGTACCTTGATCACAGAAATCCATTATGCTGCCATGTTTAACTCTCTCTGAACACCCGACCTTAGGCGGGTGTTCAGCAATTACCAAATCTGTTCGTTTTAGTTATTTTGTGGGTTTTTTCAACACAAGTTCTCTAATTGTTCAGCAGGTGTTAAAATTATATTCAATGGCCACAAAATACTTAAAAGAGGTCCGTAGTGGTAAAATCCAGCCTTTAGGGTAAAGGGAATTTAGGTTTAGCTGCAGGATAACAACCCAAAGCACACCAACATGTCAACTTTTCAATTGAAAAATAACAAATGAAGGTTCTGGGGTGACCTAGTCAAAGTCTGGATTTTGTATAAAATTAAGATGCTGAGGCAGGAGCTTAAACAGGTTGTTTGTTTGAAAATCCTTTAATGTGGCCGAATTAATGCAATTCTCCAAGAAGGAGGAGGGCAAAATTCCTCCACAGAGACGTGAAAGACTCGCTGCCTGTTATCACAAAAGCTTGAAAGCTGCTGTTGCCACCAACTGTGGTACGACCAGTTAAGCGGTTTAGGGGGCAACTGTTTTTTCCACGTAGGACAAGGGTAGTTTGGATTACGTCTAACCTTAAAAAATAAAATAATTTGAAAACTGCATTTTGTATTTACTCTGGTTATCTTTGTCTGATAAACATGTTTATAACAGCTGGAAGTTCTCTAGATTTAAGTTAGCTCTTATTTCTCATCAATGCTTTCAGAGTAATGCATTTTTTAAATGTCTGGTTGTAGGAGTGAAGATAGTATTTCGTGTGGGCTTGGTGCTGCTGAAGCAGATGCTCGGCTCTGTAGATAAGCTTCGGGAACTGCAGGGCATGTACGAGACCATGGAGCGCCTCAGAAACATCTCACCTGACACTATCCGAGAGGACATACTGGTGCAGGAGGTCAATGTCTCTGTTTGAACTTTACAAATCTTGCTTCTGTTTTCACGCACTCTCATGTTATGAGTCACTTTTTCATGCAATACCGAACCTCAACTCCTTACTTCCTCTGTCTGTCTTGCTTTTGTGATGATCAGGTCATAATGCTCCCAGTGACCGAGGCGCTCATTGAGAAGGAGTGCAGCATCCAGGTGAGGAAATGGAGAGAGTCCAGAGGGGAGCTGACCCACCAGGCGGGCCGGCGGCTCCACGGTACAAGAGCCATCTATGAGTACAAGCGACGGGCTTCTGCCATCAGCTCAGGTGGCAGCTTCTCTTTCCTCGGAAGCTCAGTTCCACCCCCAGGACCACTGCGGGCGTCTTCCAGCCTCCTCTCACTCCCTGGCTTCCGGAGATCTAGGGCTCCTTTCCAATCCCAGCCTAAAAAAGGCTCCTTCTCTGGGCCTTCAGGGATGGAAGGTTTTCCTCCCCGCTCCCCTCCTCCTGCTGTGTCAAGTCACAAACCACCTATTCCCCCAGGAGCGAGTCAGAAGGCATCGGCGCTACATGTCCAGAGCCCTTTGGTTGGAGGTTCAATTGAATCATCGCACAGGTCAGCTCAAACTGCAGAGGGCACCTCAGTACAAAGCCAACCGGCTCCTCCAGCGCCCACACAAAGCACACCTCCGCCTAACACTCTGTCTCCCTCCCCTAAGATCGTCTCAGAGCAGATCACTCCTACCATCCCCTCTCCTACGGCAAACAATGTCCCTCTGCAACCGGAGCCACCAAAGGAAGGAACTCTATCGGCGTCCGGAGAGGAAGAAGGAAAGACGAAAAGCAAGAAAAGCAAAGAAGACAAGAAAAAGGAAAAGGAAGATGAGAAGAAAAAGATGAAAGAGAAGAAGGAGAAAGAGAAGGCTGAAAAGGAGAGGGCCAAGAAGGAAAAGGAGAGGCTTGAAAAGGAGAAAAAGAAAGGGGGGAAGAAAAAGGACAAAGGGGGTGGAGAGGCAGAAGAGAAGAACGGAGCTGCTGCAGCGAAAGATTCAACCTAGTTTTTTCACCCCATCATTCCAGGATACTGAAAAAAGGGAGGCCGGGAAAAAAAGAGGTCAAGAAAACAACAGACCTCCTGAAATGGTGATTAATTTAAAAAATGGGATGGCTTCATGTATGTTGCATCATTTCTGAGACTTTATATATTTCAAAGACTGATGAAGAGACTGGATTAAGGTTTTAATAGCACCACGAGGGGCATTTTACCCCTTTCTCAATACTTCCCCCCCCCCCCCCCCCCCCCCCCCCCCCCCCCCCCCCGCCCCACTCTGAGTTTTATTGACATTGGATGCTTTTTACAACTGGAGCACCGGCTGCGAATCAGATGTTGAAACTCAGTCATTACTCCTTTTTGTTTTTTTCCCATTAAGACTGATGGCAGTTCTTAAAGAAACCGGAGGGATTTGTTAGAAACTGTGCCATAGTGTGTTAAATTAATTTAAATTAAAATCTAGCTGCAGCTCAGATGATTAACGCTCCATTTGTTCTGTCAAGTCTTATCTGCGAACAGGTTAAACTGGATATGTGGGGGGAAATAAAACGACCATCTCAAACGTAGGCACTGAGGACAAAAAGTCTTTTATGATGTTTAGGATGTATTTATTGTCTTGGTAAATGTGTGTGTGTGTCTTAGTAGAGTAGTGAAATGTCTTCATGTTTAGTTTGTGGTCTCCTGCAGCCTGCTTTCTTTATTCTGTAATTTCAAACTAACGTTGAATCATGGCAGTGGTTCAAACATGACTTTTTTCTGCCGTTAGCACAGATCTGTCGCCCAACACAAATAACAGGCTGCTCAGAACCAGGCGGATGATTAAACAACAAACAACCGCAGGAGAATTTAAAAATAAGAATTGGGTGCACAAATTTGCACAAACCCTTCTTTTAAGCTTAGTCCATACATTTTAAATTGGGTTTAGTTCTACGGTTCTTTAGAAGCCAAATGTTAGCCTGGTTTATCTGTTCCGAAACCAGTTTGAATGTGCGTTCCAGCTGTTGATTTAAGGTGGAATTAAGGAAATTGAAACCACTTCTCCATCCACTCTGTCCATTGCACCAATACCACTGGTGGCGAAACAGCCCCACAATGCTTGACACATGGTTCAAAACCCTTACCTTGACTCTTCCAAGCATAATTCTTGTCACTGTGACATGATGGCTCAATGTTTATCTCACCTAAACAGGATTTATTTTCTCCAGAAGACTTTTGACCTTTTCGTGTCGGTAGCTACGTGTTTGATTCCAGTTTTTGAAGGCATGGATTTTAGAGCAGTAGCTTCTTTTCAAGTTCACGGCGCTGTAGATGGTGACACGTGTGTTCCAGCATCTTCAGGGTTACGATGGGCGTCTTGCTGCTCCCTAAGTAGCACTTAAACATCATGACCAATTTCCAGGGGTAACCGGACAGTTTGAGTGAAACTTAGGCGCAGTTGGGTCCTCCAACCATTCGATCATCCAAAGAAAAAGCACTTTAAAACTGGTTTCAGATTGGACAAAACAAGCAAACAGTATGCTTCTGAAATTAGGAATGTGTTGGCTATGCTTTGAAGCTGAGTTTGAGACATGAAACCAACCCATTTAAATGGGTTCTACCGTTTCTGCCAAGAAGACGGGTCAAATATCCTACCAGAGTTACAGCAGGACCTTGTCATGACTACAAGACCTTGTGGTTTCTCTGCAACCGGCAGTGGAGCATTTATCCTAATATTAGACGTCACCCTGTGTGGGTTGGAAAAAAATCCAGAATAAATTGAAATTTAAGCACCTAATTCTCATTTGTTTTTTTCATTAAGTTGTTTGGTGTATTGCCAGTCCACCCTGAAGAAAGAATGGATCCATAAAAGCCCAAACGTAATGCGACTTTTTAAGCCCAAACTTAAAATGTCTGAGCAGCACTGTAAAACAAGGGAGACTAAAGGAAAGAAGTGAACAGACAAGCAGATAAGACACCATGCAGTGATGGACATTTTTAATGGTGTTTCTTGTCTGTCAGAAAATGATTAAGGCGGAGGATTTGTGGCTTTATTTCAGGCTTGTTTTTTTTTTTTTTTAAAGTAGTGTTTTTGTACGGTCAAAGCCGATCTTAGGCTAGTATTCATTTCAATCGAATTGAACAAAGCATACTCATTTTATCCAATCAATTTCAATATTTTACAACTTAAGCTCATTAACCAATGAGACTGTGATTTTTAAAGTAAACAATGAAGGATGTGGTTTTGCACTTGCGCCGTTGAAGTTATTCATACTTCAGTTTCAGATCTGCCTTGAGGACCTACAGGAAGGTGTCAGGTCTGCCAATGTAGCATTAACATCTAATCTTAACCTGTATGGGTATATTTATGTACAAAGGGGTTTAATCAAAAATAGTATATTATGAATTATGTTCATCTGACTATTTTTCTAAGAGTAAGAGACGCCTGGTGGACTGGAACAGTGGTTTGCTGCAAAGTGTAGCTGCAGGAGGATCTTTTTTGCACATCATATCCTCTGCTTTTACACGTCAAACTTGATGCATTTCTTTGCTTCTATTTAAGTTTACTCATTGTCGGTTTGGTCAAATTGTGTTCACAAGTCTCCAGTTCATTGACGTACAGTATTAAGCAGAGTAACAGGAAACAAACTGGCCTGGAACAGAACAAACTGGGAGTGGATTGATTCAGCCAAACACATGCGATTTATGGGTTTGAAACGGCTCTTTGAGATCTTCAGCGTCTGTTTTAACGTTCATAATGAATCTAATGCTCTAATCTATTTACACTCAGTGTTTTGTACTGTAACATGTATGCATACATTAAATGGCACTGAACCCTGTCAGTATACAGAAAGTAGTGTCAGATAGTTGGTGTAAAACATTTGTTGGCAAAAAAACCTCTCTAACTGTACTGTTTTATAGCTATTTAGTGGGACTGTCATGTAATGGTACTTAACATTCCCAACAAATGCATTGTTTTCCCACTTTTTTCTGGTCTTGACATGGTGATTTCCCCAGAAATCTACCACACTCCTACTTTCCTCATAGACACAGGTTAGTTTAACATTTGTGTAACCCAACCACATCTATGCAAACCTTCCATTATGACTGTTGATGTGTGCAGTGGCAGCAGCACCGATTTAATCTGCAAAAAAAGGCTTTGTGCTTCAGTAGGCGTTTTTTTTTTTTTCCTGCACATTTTCAGACGTTTCATGAGTCTTGATAGACATCTCATTCTTTGTTCAGAGAGCTGAGGATATGATGATGAAAATGAATCTGACACTATTTGTAGATTCAACACTTAGCTCTGCAATATTGGGGATAAGTTAAAACCGTAAAGTGTATTCTCTGCTGTCCTTTGTGCATTTCTGCATTATTAATGAAGCAGCTTATTACGCTTCATTGGGAATAACTAAGTACTTAGTGTTTCTCGCCATGCCGTTATGTCTTTTTGTGTCTTTAAGTTTACATGTCTCTCGATCTCTTTCTGGTGAGTGAAATAAAATCATAGCTAAATAAATTCATTCCGTCAGATTGACAGCTTATGTATTTATAATTAATGACAGTTGTGATGAGTAATAAACCGTAATATATTAAATCATCAGGGCGTGTGTTGGTTTTCTTCCTCATTGTGGACAATGATCTGTTTTCCTGTGGTTGTGATGAGGAATCATATGACTTTGAGGAAGCCATTGAGAAATTCAGCTTTAATTTCTCTCATTTTTAACTGAGGATGCATCAGTTGATGATGGGATGGTAACCAGGATTGGAGGGTTTCTCTTGACAGTATTTACATCCCACTTATGATCAGTGTACCTGCTTGGTTTTTTGTTGATCTGGTGTATTAAGTTTCACTATGGAAGCTGCTGACCTGTACGCACAAACACTGCAGAAAGTGACTCAATATTTGCTTTACAAAACTAAATGATTTCTGCCCTCAGTTTTACTTAGTTGAACCCACAGACTAAACACGTGGGGTGGATTTTTTTCATATTTAGTCACAATTTCCAAGCATGATTTTAGAAAATCTTGCAATGTCAATAATACTGGTAAATATTTTATATCAGGTCTGATTTTTACATATTATCTTGTTTCCTCTCCTTCTCATCTGTACTTCAATCACTCTGTGACCTTTAACCTTTTGAACAATATCATTAGTGTCCAGTGGGATCACGTGCTGCAAGAGAGTGTCCAACTGGCTAAATGTTTCATTAACATACAGCTGGACTATATTAGCTAACTATTAGCTACTGCGCTCCAAATAGTCCTTTTGTGATTTGATTATTGCATAAAACTGATATCGTGATGATGGTATATGGGCAATATATTGTCTAGCCTCAACCTGTAACATCAAATTTACCATTTCAGCAAAACAAAGACAGTGCTGTTGCACTTAGCAATGCTAACCATGCTGATTAGGCTAAATGCTAGCAAAATATTTGAACAATTTAGATAAATGGCAGCTTCCTAATATTTTCTTTGTGTTTTTATTTAAAAAATGTATTCTCTTTTACACCAAGGCTGTATCACAGTTACTATTTTAAAGGTTTTTTGACTGATAGCTAAATGACTTAATTACAGAAGTAATTAGCAAATCTATCACTTAGCCTAAATGAAAGCTTTTTTTCTACTGAACACAGCTCTAATTTATTGTGTAAGATGTTTTTTTAATAGAGCTATAATTTTTTTTTTTGTCAAGTTTGTTTTATTTGTTTTATATAAATAACTCCTTACCTGGAAGATATTACTTGTAGCTTTCCGGTGAAACACAGAGAACATATACTGCTCAAAAAAGTAAAGGGAACACTCAAATAACACATCCTAGATCTGAATGAATGAAATATTCTCATTGAATACTTTGTTTTGTACTAAGTTGAATGTGCTGACAACAAAATCACACAAAAAATCATCAATGGAAATCAAATTTATGAACCAATGGAGGCCTGGATTTGGAGTCACACACAAAATTAAAGTGGAAAAACACTACAGGCTGATCCAACTTTGATGTAATGTCCTTAAAACAAGTTAAAATGAGGCTCAGTATTGTGTGTGGCCTCCACATGCCTGTATGACCTCCCTACAACGCCTGGAGATGCTCCTGATGAGACGGTGGATGGTCTCCTGAGGGATCTCCTCCCAGACCTGGACTAAAGCATCCACCAACTCCTGGACAGTCTGTGGTGCAACGTTACGTTGGTGGATGGAGCGAGACATGATGTCCCAGATGTGCTCAATCGGATTCAGGTCTGGGGAACGGGCGGGCCAGTCCATAGCTTCAATGTCTTCATCTTGCAGGAACTGCTGACACACTCCAGCCACATGAGGTCTAGTATTGTCCTGCATTAGGAGGAACCCAGGGCCAACCGCACCAGCATATGGTCTCACAAGGGGTCTGAGAATCTCATCTCAGTACCTAATGGCAGTCAGGCTACCTCTGGTGAACACATGGAGGACCATGCGGCCCTCAGAAGAAATGCCACCCCACACCATTACTGACCCACTGCTAAACCGGTCATGAAGGATGTTGCAGGCAGCAGATCGCTCTCCACGGTGTCTCAAGACTCTGTCATGTCTGTCACATGTGCTCAGTGTGAACCTGCTTTCATCTGTGAAGAGCACAGGGCGCCAGTGGTGAATTTGCCAATCCTGGTGTTCTCTGGCAAATGCCAAGCGTCCTGCACGGTGTTGGGCTGTGAGCACCACCCCCATTTGTGGACGTCGGGCCCTCATACCATCCTCATGGAGTCGGTTTCTAACCGTTTGTGCAGACACATGCACATTTGTGGCCTGCTGGAGGTCATTTTGCAGGGCTCTGGCAGTGCTCCTCCTGTTCTCCTTGCACAAAGGCGGAGGTAGTGGTCCTGCTGCTGGGTTGTTGTCCTCCTACGGCCTCCTTCACGTCTCCTGGTGTACTGGCCTGTCTCCTGGTAGCGCCTCCAGGCTCTGGACACTACGCTGACAGATACAGCAAACCTTGCCACAGCTCGCATTGATGTGCCATCCTGGATGAGCTGCACTACCTGAGCCACTTGTGTGGGTTGTAGAGTCCGTCTCATGTTACCACGAGTGTGAAAGCACCACCAACATTCAAAAGTGACCAAAACATCAGCCAGAAAGCATAGGTACTGAGAGGTGGTCTGTGGTCCTCACCTGCAGAACCACTCCTTTATTGAGTGTCTTGCTAATCACCAAAGATTTCCCCCTGTTGTCTATTACATTTGGACAACAGCTGTGAAATTGATTGTCAATCAGTGTTGCTTCCTAAGTGGACAGTTTGATTTCACCAAAGTTTGATTTACTTGGAGTTATTTTGTGTTGTTTAAGTGTTCCCTTTATTTTTTTCGAGCAGTGTATTTCCTGTTTTAGACAAAAATACAGAATTAGTTTAATAAAATAGGGCAATTTCACAGCTGCATTCCTAATATTGTGCCCTACAGAGCCACTGAACAAGCACACATTGTAAAAAAGCAAAGTGATTTTATTCACATTTTGTCCCTTTATTCATTACAGAGGAAAGGCATTGAAGGTTAGTCACTGGATCTTAGACAGCTTATGGAAAAGAAGATGATTTAATGAAAGCAGGAAGGAGTGGAGGGAAAGAAATCGAAGACGTGAATGTTTTCTTTCGTCTCCTTCTCCCCATTCCATCAGCTGATTATTTTCACGTTTCAAGGAAAGAAAACTGGCATCGCTTTAAGGATGCAACCTGTTTTCTTATTTTATCAGATAATACTCTCCCTCCTCTCGCTGCTCGCAACCAAAAGGACATTCTCATACCTTAGAATGAGGTCCTCTTGGTAGGCGAGCCCCTCTTAATTAACCTGTTCTCCACTCAGATACTGAGGGAAAGGCTGAGGTGATGAGGCAGACAAGGGTGAAAAGAAACAAAAGAGAGGTGGTTTGAGTAAATCTTGATGTTGGAAATGATGTCACAGGATAATTTTATTGGAAAAGAAATCATCCCTATTCCCCATAAGCAAACATAGACATCCCATGGGCCTCAACCATGCCGAGTCTTTGGTGGGAACATGAACGGTTGAGCTTGTGGGTTTACACAGAAGGTGAGGAGGAAGGAAGAAGAGGAAAGAAAAAGGGAAGGCAGAAAGCAGAGGGATAACTGTCTTTCTCGTCTTCTGGCGTTCTCTTTACTCCTCCTTCTCCTCTCCGTGTGTGATGACGTAGCAGATGTTCTTGTAGTCTACGTTGCCAGCAACATCTGGGGGGAAGGCGGCCCACATGTTCTTAACCTGTGGAGGAAAATTCACAGATTAAGGCTGTAAATTATACATACAGGCTCAGATTTACACATACACACCACCTACTGTTTGAAAACATTTTCAATTAACTTGTTGCAGAAAAACCCAGGACGTTTTGAGCCATCAACAAGCTTCTACCAGCAATGCCTGTAAACTATCAATAGGGCTGAGACTGAGACTTAATGTTTACCGACTTTAGCTATTCATAGGTGTTTTTGTTCTGACTATCCAACTGTATCCACATTTTAACCTTCTGAACCAAGCAGTCCCCCTCAAATGAAAGAAAAATGGTTATGACTTTCAAAAACAACTCATTAACCAGCGAGGCTCAAACCTGCCATGTCCTGGAAATAGTTGGAAAACCAGTGTCAAAGCACACATTGAACCCAGTTTAACATTAACATGTTCCGTTGCCTGGAACACAACGTCAGTGTTACTGGTGCATTGCAAGAAATGGCTAAAGTGATGAAGATGTAAAACTAAAGCTATATGAGCTCTATAAATTTTGCCTAGATGAGAGGTCAAATATCCAGTCAGGATTATGCCACAAGCTTCTTAATAGAAAGCATGTGGTCAAGTATTTTGTTTTTAATATTAACTGATGTGTTTTTCATCTCATTATTCCACTCTAAAAATATCTTCCCCACTGCATTTTAAAAAGCCCCAAATGCATGTGCTATTTGTGCCAATGATTAGGGTTCATGTAAACCTCAGGCCATGTCTTTGCTTTCTAGCAACCAAAATTAATGAAGACAAACAGTAATCTTACATCTTCTGGGGTGAACCTGTCACACTGAGTGGTCAGGAGCTCCTGGAGGCTGGGAGAGGCAAAGCAAAAGATTCAAAGGGTTAAAAATCAATTCACCTTGTTTAGAAATGCACGGTGAATAGAAAACAAGAAAATCAGAGTTCTTACAATTCCTTCTTGATGGTTCCTGTAGCCTCAGGGTCCAGGACTTTGAAGGCAGTGAGAATAACATCCTCAGGATCAGCACCTGATAACAAAAGACGGTTTCATGTCTTCTGCAGTCTGAAGCAGCATAACCAAACCCAACCCACTGTTTGTTGGGGCAAAAAATCAGTACCCACCCTTCAGCTTCTCTCCAAACATGGTAAGGAAGACGGTGAAGTTGATAGGGCCACTGGCCTCCTTGATCATGGCCTCCAGCTCCTCATTCTTCACGTTCAGTTGACCTTCATATAGCAGAAAGAAAAATGAACACAAGAGGCCATCAAACAAAGCGACACAGGCATCTTCCCGGAGCGGTCGTGTTTTATTTTAACAAGAGCTCACCCATTGAGGCCAGCACGTCTCTCAGGTCATCTTTGCTGATGATGCCGTCTCTGTTCTGGTCAATGATTGTGAAGGCCTGCCAAGTGGAGATTGAGTTTATTACTGGGACACAAAAACAGCTCTTGACTCAGTGTCATGCAAATGTATTCATACTCCATGACTTTCTCCACATTTTGGATCACCTGGACAATCACAAATTTAAATGTGTTTTAATGGGATTTTGTATGATACACATATTCAGATAACTGTGAGGAGAAAACAAAATAAATGTTTTTGTAGTTTTCCTTTTGTATTCAGCCCCCTTTACCCTGGATGCCCCACGATAAAATCCACTGCAACCAAATGCCTTTAGAAACCAGCTAATTAGAAAATAGGGTCCAGAGTGTGGCACAAGTTCAAATCTACCAAAGTATGGTCGTCCACTTACAGTAACGGTCCAGGCAAGAAGAGAATTAATCAGAGAAGCAGCCAAGAGGCTAACATTGGAAGAGATCCACAGCTCAGATAGAAAGATGTGTCGACAGGGCTACTATTCGTCATCTACTCCACAAATCTGGCCTTTATGGAAAAGTGGCAAGAAGAAAGATACAATAATTCTGTTTGCAGTTTGCTACAGTAGCGGACACAGCAAACACGTGGAAAATGTTCTCATCTACTCAGATGGGATCAAAAATGTTTTGGCCTATATGGAAAACACCCATACCTCCCCTTTGTGTAACGTGGTTGTGCCAACATCAAGCTGTGGTGATGCTTTTCCTCAGAAGGGACAGGGATGGTTGGAGATGATGGAAGGAAGGATGGAGCTAAATACAGGACAAACCTGTGGGGTGACCGTGGTTCAGTAGGAAGAGTAGTTGTCTTGCAATCAGAAGGTTGTGGGTTCATTTCCAGCTTCCTCCTGCCTTATGTCAATATGCCCCTGGGCAAGGTACTTAACCTCAAGTTGCCTACCGATCGGTGTATGAATGTCTGAGTGTTAGTGCAGTTGGGTGAATGTGGCTCTAGTGTAAAGTGCTTTGAGTGGTCAATATGACTGGAAAGGCGCTATATAAGATCAGTCCATTTACCTGGAAGAAGATCTATTGCTGCAAAAGACTCACGCTCTAGCACGACAACGACCCTAAATAAACCGCCAGAGCTTTGATGGAATGGTTTAGATCAAGGCATATTCATGTGTTAGATTGGCCTAGTCAAAGACCAGATCTGAATCCAATTTAAAATCTGCCTCAAGACTTAAATCCTAAAAGATATCCTAAAAGACTAGAAGTTGTTATTGGAGCAAAAGGTGATGTTGACTGAGATGGGGCTGAATACACCACACTTTTCAGTTTTTTATTTGAAGAAAATAAAATATGTCATCCTTTCGCTTCACAGCTGTGTGCTACTTTGTGTTTCGATGTGACAAATGTAAAAATTATTTAACATGTCTGAATATGTTTGAAATGCCCTGCAGCTTTTTATTTTCTTGAAGTTGCAGCTGGGAAGTAACTTTAACAGAGGCTGCACCCAAAATGTCAGATTTGAGGATTCTAGGAAGGACTGACCAGGGTGCTTATTGCACCCTTCTCCAGTCTTTTCTTACAAGTTAATTTGGGAAAGTATCATTAGGGAACAGCTGTCCGATCCCTTCTGCGATGTGCCAGTGTAACTTAAGATAACCTCTCGGACCTGAACTTAGTCACCAACCTTTTTCTCAACCCTCCAGGCTTGCCTTGCTATTTCTTACCCTTCCTCTTTTACACACAGATACGCTCAACCAGGCGTTTATGTGCTAATATCAGCAAATGCTTTCCTCTGGTGGCTATCTTTCCATCTGCGGAGCGTGCTAAGATCATCGTAATCACCACCCAAGCCGGTATCGTTTGTCATAGAAGGCATGTTTTCCATTTGGGACTGAGGTGAAATTGTAATCCAATCAGCTTGCAGGAAATCTTCCTAAAATTTAATCTTTTTGACATTAATGAGCTGCAATTTTCTAAACACATTGAGTCCATTTAATGTGTCTGGATGTTAAAGTTTTCTAAAGAAAATAAAAATAAAAAAATCAGATGCCTAAAATGTTCTTGTCTGTTTCTGTTCTGGAATGTATGAATACAGTCATTTTGTTTTTCTTGGCCTGCTGCAACAAAGAGTTGCGAGATGTTTGAAAAACATCTGAGCAGGAGGTCAGAGGTTGAGCAAAATATGGAGAGCTTCAAATGCCGTCAGGATTTCAGCGCTCCTTCTAATGACATTCACCTGCTTATTAAACTGTCAGGGGAACAGAGCAGGCATGCAAGTAAGCAACTGCTGTGAAAGCTGATCCAAGATCAGCTAAATCTAATTACACTTGTGAATTATTTAGAATCATTTGATTTAAACCATGCGATAATGGATAGGGAGTTTTGTTTGATTTTCAAACATTTTGTTCGGTTACAACCTTACCTCTTTGTACTCCTGAATCTGGCTCTGCTCAAACATGGAGAACACGTTGGAGGAGCCACCCTCTCCTGCTGCTGCCCTCCTCTTAGCCTTCTTCGGTGCCTGGATGCAAAACGAAGAGCAGAGGTTTTGAATGCTCATGAAAACGGTTCCACTACTCCATCATCTGATTTTGAACCAACATACACCAGCAAAACTTTATTTCAGTCCCTTAAAAGATTTTAAAAATGAAAACAACATAGTTTTTGTTTTATTTAAGACCGATACAGAGCTACAGCACCCAATGATTACATGAAAAACTACCCTTGAAGATTTCAGTTCCTCTCCTAGTCTAAATTCCTTTGAGAAATGTATGTTTCAGCTGCAAACATTAACTGCATATTTGTCTATTAGCATCTTTAACCTTGCATAACTATAGCTTGGACATGCAATATACAGGTAAAACAATACTTTACAAAACAAAAAAAAGAGATTATCATCAGATAAGAGTTTCAACAAGCTGAAGTTATCCCTAAAATAATAAAAAAAAATCCAAATTCTTCTCGACTGATAAAATAAATTCCCACATCAATATAAAACAGAGAAAAATCAGTGTGAATCCAAAGTTTTGGTTGAATTCCTATGCAAATATTTCCTTCAGCAGAGCACAGGATGCAGGAACCCTGGTACTCACCATCTTGAGACACTAAGGGTGGAGGTTTGGATGATCAAGTAAGAACAGATAGTGTGAAGCCGCGTTGCACGTATATTCCCGGGGGCTTATATACCCCTCCTCAGGCGTGTCTATCTTTAGCCTCAGCTTCAAGTTTGGATGGAAATATAGGAGCGAGAGAACGAGAGAAAGAGAGGGATATGAGAGAGGATGGTCGGCGTTGAAGGGATGGCAGAAGTTAAGGAGACTGAATGGCGGGACAGCTATCACCTTACAGGAGATCAAAAATAGACCCACGAGTCTTGGAATTAAGTAAACCTGATAGCTGCGGGACTATGCAGTCTCACGTGGACTAATAAGGATATTCAGAACATAGATGCTTAGTTGGACTACTAGACACTGTCCCTCCTCCCTACTTCTTTGCAGCTCCGTCTGCTTAACGAAAGATGCCATGACCACTCTCTAGCTTTATTTTTGGTTTGCGATGCACATTGCGTTTCTATATTTTATACATGCTGCTTTTGGCCCGCATGTGCACAGCTTGGCTATCTTTATGAAGCAGAGATTTTCCCACAGAAGTGATGACAACATGGTCTTCTTATACAGGTTCAGGTTCAGCTCTTCATTAAAACTAATTAAAATGACACAGACAGAGAAAAATTGTCATCACAAAATGTCTTCTGTAAAGCCTGAAAAAGGAAAGCACAATAAGAACATATCTTTTAATATAAATATGTAAGCATTTCTCATGTTTTGTTAATGTATTAACCATTTTCATAGATGTTATAAAGCTATTCAATAAATCTAAAATAACAATTTAGCAGGTAAGATTAAAAATAGAAGCTTTTTTAAGATTTACTGTGATGAATTCAGCTTCAACAATTATGTTCACCTCAAAAATGTTCATTTTTAATATCATGTTAATGTTTGGTTACAAATAAATCAAAACAAGAAGAGTGTGGGAAGGGAAGAGACACATTATTTTATAACTAAATCAAAATAAAAATCCTAAAATGGAAGTATAGAGAAGGAAGTCCTGTGGTTAATATTCTTACCATATAGTATAAAACTCCATAAAAGTAATGTAAAAGGCTTTATAGTGTGAAAATGTAATGTTAAAAGAAATAATCTTGACATGCATGAATGATGCATGAATGATTTTGCTGAACATGATTTTGTTCAATATATTTTTATTTCTAAAACAAAACATGCTGATATCATGTTCTCAGCTTTAAATTAACTACAGCATGCCTGACAAGTGAAACCCCTGTAAACGTTTGGCTTGTTCCTCTCTACGAAGGTGTGTCTGGATATGACTTTCCCACCTGTTGCTCTCCTCTTTTACTCCGTCTGGCCTTCATGTCCCCCCACCCTCCACTTAAATATAAGGGGATTACTTGGGAGCGCAGGGGCAGCAGACCCTCCCTCCATGTGGAATATAAAAGGGACAGCTGAGAGCAACCAGAATAGCAAAGTAAACTTTATTGTTTGCCAATGTTTTTGCCCCTAAGAACAATATGCCTCTCTTCCTCTGTTTTTACATCCAGAATTATCTCAGAGAAAATCTGTTTTAATTTCATTACCAATTTGTTTTAATCTCCTTTATTGCATAGATTTATTTATTACACAAGTCACGTCTCTGTACTTTACTGCTGTAATTTGGATTAGCCAGTTTCTGTTGGAAGTCCAGAACCTGTCAGTCCTCCCGCTGCTCCTGCTGACATGAAGATGTCACAAAAGTAGGAACACCACAGCAGGCAAAACAATTTGCTATTAATAAGATATAAAAGGGAATAAATAGTTTTTTACCCAAAACAGTCTAAAAAAATCCAGGAATAGTCATTCATAGCACACTGATCTAACAGAGAAGAAGTTAAATCAGGTTGGTTATCAGAATAAAACATAACATAAAACAAAATGGGCATGAACTGAATAAAAGCTAATGAAAACAGAAGCAAAACACAACACATCTGTGTAAATAAGAGGTGGAACAGTAAAGCTTCAGGTCAGGACTTCACTGTTCTGAAAGTGCATTAGCTTAAGAATCTGAGGTGTGGATTGTGGACATATTGGACAAAAAAGGTTAAAGAAGAAAGATGGAAACAGGAAAGACTACAAAGAAGGTTCATGATGCAGAGAAGGATAATATGGAGACGGGTGGAGTGACAGAGGAGAATCACTCCAGGCATTTTACCTTTTTTAATGCTTTTTGTCCAAGTCTATTCAAAAAATTCTGGCTGGACCTTTTGGACTATAAGTGCTTGCTTGAATAATGGATATTATTCAAGCAAGGTACTAAATACTAAATTGGTTTTTGGAAAAAAAATATGTATTTTATATCTATAATTCATTAAAGCAATCATTTAAATCAAAAACATTCATCTATTGTCTACATCCTCACTCCCTGGACAGGATGCCTGTCAGGGTTTGGACTTTGTTTGTGTTTAGTCACTTTTTATGTTTATATTTAGTATTTTGGTAGTCGTGGTTGTTTTGGTTACTTCCTCTTATTCCTGATTGTTTATTTGCTCCTAGTATTGTCACTCTCCTCGTTCTTTGCTCCTTTGGTTATTGTTGCTTTCTTAGTTATGACTTAGTATGGTTTTCTCTGTGTTGTTATCCTTATTATTATTATTATTATTCATTATTGTAGTGCTCTGGTTTCCTTGGATTTCCTAGTTCAGTTTCCCGTGTGTATTAATGGTTAGGTATTTGTTCTCTTTTGCACTTTTCTAGTTTATCAGTTTGTCTTCTTTCTCTGTGTTAGTTTCCTTTATAGTTGTAGTTCCTTTTCGCATAGTTTTTTATGTTTAGTTTCTATAGTTCTAGTTCTCCCTCCTGTTAGGTCAGTTTTAGTTATTGTTTACATTTTGTTTGTATTTATTCTAGTCCTCATGTTCTCTGCTTGTTTCCGGTTATTTTTGTCAGTGTGGTTTTAGGTTTGTTTACTTTTGTTATCTGGGTCTCTTTATGGGTCCTTTGTTTATACTTAGGTTGCCAGGTCTTAGGTTGTTGTTATTCTTCTGTTTCCTTTAGTTCATGGTTATTCTAGTTTTCGTATGCTCCATTTGATTATTTATCTTTGTCTATAGGTTTGCTTGGTAGTTTTTCAGCGTCACTCCTGGATAGGATATTTCTCATTTTGGCAATGTTCCGGAGATGAAAGAAGGAAATCCTAGAAACCTGTTTAATATGGGATTTAAATGACATGTCCTGGTCAAAAGTAACACCAAGGTTTTTTACTTTATTATCAGAGGTCAATTTAATGCCATCCAGGTTAAGTGATTGACTAAGCAGTTTCTTTTTTAAAGACTCCATTCCAAAGACGACAACTTCTGTCTTGTCTGAATTTAGAAGCAAAACATTTAAAGTCATCCAAGTTTTTATGTCTTCAAGACATGCTTGTAGTCTATCTAACTGGTTGGACTCATCAGGATTTATGGATAAGTAAAGCTGAGTATCATCAGCATGACAGTGAAAATTTATTCTATGCCGCCTGATAATTTTACCTATTGGAAGCATATTTATAGTAAAGAGAATTGGCCCAAGTACTGAACCCTGTGGTACTCCACAATTAACCCTGGAGTTTAAAGATGATTTATCATTTACATGAACAAACTGGAATCTGTCAGACAAATAAGATTTAAACCAGCCTACCGCTGTTCCCCTGATCCCTACAGCATATTCCAGCCTTTTTAAAAGAATATTATGATCGACTGGATCAAATGCAGCACTGAGATCTAACAGAACCAGAACAGACACAAGTCCATTATCTGAGGCCATAAGAATATCATTAGTGACTTTCAGCAGAGCTGTTTCAGTGCTATGATGAGCTCTGAAACCTGACTGAAACTCTTCAAACAGGTCATTGTTGTATAAATGCTCACACATTTGATTAGCAACAATTTTCTCAAGAATTTTAGATAAGAATGGAAGATTGGATATAGGTCTGTAATTTTTTCAAGTCATCTCGATCAAGCGAAGGTTTCTTAAGTAAAGGTTTAATTACAGCTACCTTAAAAGCCTGTGGTACATATCCATTTACTAAAGATAGATTAATCATATCTAAAATGGGGCTGGTAATCATAGGGAACACTTCCTTAAATAATTTGGTTGGGATTGGGTCTAACATACAAGTTGAAGGTTTAGATGAAGCTAATATTTCTGATAACTCAGGAAGCTTCACAGGATCAAAACAGTCCAAACACAGATCAGGTTCTACAGTTATTTCCAATGTTGTCTCACTTGCTGAGGATGAAGTAATCATCTTCAGGAGTATGTCAAAGATTTAATTTTTAATAGAATCAATTTTATTTAAGAAGAATCCCATAAAGTCATGGCTGCTAAGAGCTAAGGGAATGGATTGCCCAACAGAGCTATGACCCTGTGTAAGTTTATCAACTGTACTAAAGAGAAACCTAGGATTATTCTTGTTCTCTTCTATTAATGATGAGAAATAAGCTGTTCTAGCTTGGCAAAGTGTCTTTTTATACAACAGTAGGCTATTTTTCCAGATTAAGTAGGAATCCTCTTGGTGTGTAGAACGCCATTTTCTCTCCAATTTTCTAACATTGTGCTTTAAAGTACGCAGCTCTGAATTAAACCAAGGAGCTAGCCTCCTATGAATAATTACCTTCTTTTTCAAGGGCCTGCATTGTCTAATGCATCACGCAATGATGAAGAAACACTATGAACAAGAGAATCAATTTGTGAAGGGGAAGAAACTAAATTATTGCCCTCCATTGTGTTTCTGTGAGGAAATTAAAAGTGGAACAGATTCTTTAAAGGTTGTTACAGCATTGTCTGATAATGATGTTCTATAATAAAATTTTCTTTCAGGTGTGGAGTACTCGGTTAAATTAAACTCAAAGGTTATTAAGAAATGGTCAGACAGGACAGGGTTATGAGAAAATATTGTTATGTCTTTACACTCAATGTCATATGTCAGCACAAGGTCCAGAGAATGAAGACAAAGGTGGGTAGGTTTGTTAATGTTTTGTGCAAAGCCAATTCAGTCTAAGATAGCATTAAAGGCTATATTTAGGCTATCACTTTCAGTGTCAACATGAATGTTAAAATCCTCCACTATAATAACTTTATCTGTATTTAACACTAAATCAGATAAAATGTCTGAAAACTGATCTAAAAATTGAGAGTAAGGGCCTCGTGCACGGTACAAAACAACAAACAGAAGTGGTTTTAGTGCTTTGCAATTTGGATGAGGAAAACTAAGGATTAAATATTCAAAAGAATTGTAGCTATTGATTGGTCTGGAACTAATAAATAAATCGGACAGAAAAATGGTTGCTACTCCTCCTCCTCCTCGTCCAGTATTTCGAGGAAAGTGAAAATTTAAATAATTAGTAGGAGTTGACTCATTTATAGTAACATAATCCTCTTTCTGCAGCCAGGTTTCTGTGAGGCAAAATAAATCAATCTGATTGTCACAAATCAGGTCACTAACTAGCAAAGTCTTTGGAGAGAGAGATCTTATATTCAGTAGGCCACATTTAATTGTTTTATTTTTCTTTTTAGTCTGAATTGTGTTTATTTTTATGAGAATTTCATGATTTCCTCCTTTTACATTATTTTTTAATCTATTCAATTTTGGCTGTGGGCGAAACACAGTCTTAATAGGGTTAATAGGGTTGTCAGAGGTTTGGAGAACTAATAAATTCGGCCAGATTCCTAGAATGAAGAGCTGCTCCATCCAAAGTCGGAAATTAGTTGGTGTTGTTTCATTGTGTGTCGCTGGTTCCTCCGATCACAACCCCTGATTAAGTTCAGTGTTTTTGCTACGTTCCTGCAGTGAGTACTTGAGTAGGTTTTTGGACTGTCTCATGCTTGTACCTACAGTGAATTTTGCTACGTTTTTGCTACGTAGGTAATCTCTGAATAAAGCTGAAGACCTATTCAAAATGCTGCTGCCAAGCTCTTGTCTGCGCTTTGGTCCACCCAAAAAACCTCATCGTGAAAACACCAAGACCTTTATAGGGCAACACAGAGACACACGACCGTACATGTCCAAGCATATACCTGAGAGCAATTTAGAGTTACAAATACAATTTACACCCATACATTTGTGTACTGCTGCAGGAAGCACAGGGAGAACATACAAACTCCATGCAAAATGTCCCCAGTGTCGTGAGGCGACATCTTTGGACTTTGTTGTGGTTTTATGTTTTGACTTTAGTTTGGTTTTGTAGTCATGGTTGTTTGTTTATTTCCTGCCTCCTAGTGTTTGTTGTTTTCTCTTCCTTTGCTCCTAGTTCCTTTAGTGGTTTTTTTTCTATTACTTGTTATGGTTTTCTTATGATTATGATTATTATTATGTTTGTTGTTTTTCTAGTTCCCTTGTCTTCCTTGTAGTTTCTAGTTTAGTTTCCCATTTAGTATATCTGTGTTTATTTATGTTTTGGTATTTGTTCACCTGCGCTCTTTGTTTACTAGTTTATTTTCTCTGTTCCTCCTCATCCTGGTTCCCTTTCTGTGGTTTAGGTTTTGTTTATTTACAGTCAGGGTTCCTTTATGGGTTCTTTGTTAATTATTAGATTTTGGTGTTTCTTCTATTCCCTTTAGTTTCTCAGTTTGCTTTAGTTAATGATTATTCTAGGTTCTTATGTTTCTTTTGGTTTATTATCTTCGTCCATAGTTTTGCTTTGATCTGTTTTCCCTGAGTTTTGTTATTTATAGTTTTGTTTTTGTAGTCAGGTTCCTTTGGTTATGTTATTGTCTAGCTTCCCTCATGTTTTCCCCTCTGGATTTATGTTATTGTTTAGCTCTCGTGTTTCGTTTTGTTTCTAGCCTTGTCACCTTAGCAACTATTCACTTTCCCTCAATTCTCCACACCTGAATTTCATCTCCCCTGATTTCCTATCTCTCATTCTCATTGGTCCATACTCCACTTCCCTCTGTTCATAAGCTCTCTGTTCTTGTTTGTTCCTCGCTGGTTCCTTCCGTTCGAATCCCCGTTCATATCTCCGTTCACCTACCTTCGTCTATGTACTTTGCCCACTATGTTCCTGCAGTATCAACTTTGTACGTTTCTGGATTTCTTGTATCTGCAGTGATTTTGCTAAGTTCTTGCTACGTTTGGAAAACCTTTTGAACTTATCTTTGAATAAAAGAAGACTCCTTTAAACATGCAGCTGCTGAGCTCTTGTCTGTGCTTTGGTCACTCTAAACCTCAGAACTCATCACCCAGGCTGGGATTTGAACCCAGTGCTAAAACTGTGCCACCATGCAATCCATGTTTGATCTTTTAATCTGTTAGACGTGTTTTATGGACTTTATTTAAGTCTTTGTTTCCCTTTGTCACCACTGACAACAAAACTTGAAATTTTCCTCTTACTATGGCAATTTAGTTTGCAAGATACTTTAATAAACGTTAATAATAGCAATAAATCTCACTCAGCATGTTTCAAAAAATTGTGTTTTATAATTAATATCAGTTTATTGAATGTTTTTGTTAAAATAGATTTTTCTGATGTGTTTTCGATGTCTTCTTTGCACGTAACATGAAAAAAACTACTCAAAAACAGAGATGGGGCAGCAAAACATCAGACTTCCCATAGATGAGTCAGCTGGAAGTCTTCCATGTTTTAACATGTTTACATACGACTTTAATGTCCATTTCCAAACAGATGTGTGCTTTCTGCAGTGGCCGCTGGTGTAAGGTGATCCGTCCCTCCGCAGTCCTCTGAAACCATCAATAACTTTCTAGATGATTGGTATGCCTGTCTGTAGGGTCTGGAATGTAAAGAAGCTCCCTGGTTGACCTATGTTGAACTCCGACTTAAGGACGAAATAGGACTCAGGAACACATTCAAATTATAACATGATGTTTGGGTGTTGGTTTGATGACTCAGCAGGATCACAGTGGCTCTCAAAACTTTACCCAACACTGTTTTTTATTTATAATGTGACATTTAAGCTCTGCAATTTAAATGAAGGCGTCACAGTGACACAGCTGCCATGCAGCTAGAAGGTCTTGGGTTAGAATCCCAGCCTGGGGTCTTTCTACATTTGGTTTGTGCATGTTCTCCCTGTGCATGCGTGGATTTACACCGGGTACTCTACAGTTAAAAAATATAACTGTTGAGTTGGGCCGGTGTCCTGCAACCTTTTGATGTGTTTCTGCTTCAACACACCTGAAAAAAATCATTAGCAGGACTCTGGAAGATCTGAATGCATACTGAGGAGGTAATTCAGTCATTTGATTCATGTGTGTTGATCCAAGGACACCTCTAAGTTTTCACACACCAGACTTTGGGGATTGGAGTTTTAATACTCTGTTGAACCACCTTTTGATTAAATTGTAATTAACATGACAACTTTTTGTTACCACAACCTCAATCTCAGTATCATCTGATTGAAGAAAACACTTCCAGTTAAAGTCCTAATAGAGTTCAGTAAACTCCAAGTTTTCGTTTGTGATGGTAGGACAGAAAGGCTATTTTCTCACAACTTTCGCAAACAACCTGGGGACATGTAGATAGTGTCTAATGGTTATTAGGAAGAATCTTTGCTGCACTTTTCTAACAGTGAGCTTTGGAGATTTGTTTGACCTCTCTTACCATCCTGATTTCTGTGTGGTGTTGGCAGGATAAACATAGGTCCTTGTCCAGACTTGTGACAAGTGGCTAAAAAAGGAGCTCTGTGTCATACCCTGAAAAACAGGAAGTCATTGGTTACTAATTATGAGCTCCATGAAACTCTGATCAACGTATATCAAATGGTGGGATTTAAAAAAATACTTTCTTCACATTCATGTTAATGGGATTGTTAGAAGTACCTATAATTCAAAACAAATCTTTTTTAAAGTTTTTAATTTTTCACATTAAACAAGAGTAAATGCTAAATTATGTTGTTTTTTTTCCACATTTTCTAATGTGAGCATATTTAAATAAAATATAAATTTATTTTAAGTCTTTTTACTCATCTTTACCCGGGGTGGTAATGAATCTGTCCACATCTGCACCTCCCTTACATCCTCCTCGCTGCGGATTGTTATGAAGATAAATTGTGGTCCTCCTCCAACATAGTTACTGAATAAAATTGGCGTCTGTGACACATTATATTTTTACTCCAGGAAAACAGGAAGTCATGGTTTACTAATTAAAAAACTTAAAGTAGAAATACATTTAAGAAAAAATGCTTACGTTGGATTTATTTCAGAACCTCTAGCGGCTCAGTTCTTGACTCATTTTAAAATTATTCTGGGTTTGCTGAAGTGATTTGATGTCTGACCTTTGCTGCAACTCTGTCTGCTTTAATTTAAATAACATTTGTGTTTCTTGTTCCACCTCATTCTAGACGTGCATTTGTCTTGTCCTCACTTTGACAACAACGAGCACCTTAACTACCAGTTAGGGTGTAACTGTGCGAATAGAGAATGAAAGAGAGAAATATTTTAATTCAGAAGCTGCGTTCAGGGGTTCCACATATTTTCTTAATTCTGTCCCTGCAGCTCCCTCTGCTGGTTTCCACCTGCTATTGAAAGTCAGCAAGTTTCTCTTAATTTGTTCCAAAATGTTTGCAGCATTTTCCTGCACAATTTCCAAGATCTATAATTTTCTGCCATAAATAACAATGATTTGTCTTTCACCCTCTGTATGTTTTACAAAAGCAAGTTTTACATCAAAGCTTAGATTGTAGGACATGCAATGTTTATTTATTCAATATACGTAAGGTGTTATACTTTAAATAATTACTCTCACTGACAAAAACAATTAGGAACCTCAGGGAATTATTTGCATTGAACCCGAGTTCACATATAGACATATGACGGACATGTTATTGGGATAGCTAGGAGTTGACAGTGAACACCAGTGGGGCATATAAGGTGGTACCATTACAGGCACTTACTGGAGCACCTGACAGTCAATACAATAAGTTAAGGTCACCATTTACACAACAGGGCACTTCAGAGATGTTCATCTGTTTTTTGAAACAACCCATTTTGTGATTTGTCAACTAATTGATAATAAAAATATGGATTAAACAAACTAATGTAATTTTTTTTATTTCTTTGAACCTCAAAGCATATTTAATACCTGTCTGTAAATACTGCAAAAACAAATTTCCAGCTTGGTATTAGTAGATGTTCAAAAGAACAAAGCAGACATGTTTAAGCTGACCTTAAAAACACTTTATACTCTCTACTAAATATCTAACAGATAGCCATGGAGACACTATGAGGATAAGCCATTTTTAACATTTGTGTGTTTATTTTCTCTCAGTCAAATTAGAAAAATCCCACCTTGTTATAAACAGATAGAATGTTTCAAACTGTTAAACATTTAACACAAACAGGTGTCTGAGCCTCAAATACTTTGACATTTAATACAGTATAACTCACAATGTTTCAGTTAAGGTTCAGTTCCTGTTTGACGCACATGAACAACTTTATCTCAGTTCCCTTTAAAAAGCCTTCAGGCCTTTTTGTTTTTTTTCTTCAGCCCAGATCAATGAGATCTTTTTCACGGTGGTCCTCCTCTGTTTGTTGACTTTTCAGCCACTCCTCTCTGGCCTTTCGAACCTCCTGGCCGTAAAAGTCATGAAGCTTCCTGAACTCTATGAGTGGATCGGACCCCACCAAAGACCATTCGCCAAATGGAGGTGCAGGTCCGTTGAGTGGCGTCACATGAGCATTTCTCCTCGGCCACTTTTTGGGGGACTTTTTAGCTGCCAGTTTAGTTGGTATTGAGGGTGGGGGTAAAGCAGCACTGGCACTGAAGCTTCTGCCCTCCCTGACCACTGTTGATGGTCCCAGTGTAGGTAGCATGAGGCTGTTTGTGGGTGGACTAAAGGATCTGAAAGACGAGAGGGAGTCGCTACATTCTTGTTGCTGTTTAACTTCTGCAAAAACAAGAAAAAACAGGTAAAAGGTGCTGCTTTAAGTGTGTTAAACAAATATTTCAGCTTGTTGTGCGAGTTTTATTAGAGCCCCCGATATTTGTCATGCTTAAACACAGCAGCACAACACTGGAAACGAGTAGAAGTCCGCAGACATCACTGGTGCAGTGCTGTGAAAAAGTGTTTGCCCCCCTCACAAATTATTTTTTCACAGTCGAATGTTTCAGATCATGAAACAAATCCTAAGATCAGACAAATATGATCTATTTAAATACAAACTGCAGTTTTAAGATTTCATTTGTTAGGGGAACAAGGTCATCCAAACGTACCTTGAACTAAGGGAAAGGTAAATTGCCAAACTAATTAAATCACCAATTAGTTATAATTAAGCACATTTCTGTGGTTCAGCTTCTCTAGCAACTTCCAGGCTACTCTTGTTTTACGCATGCTGGCTTCAACTGCCATTGGTTGTTTGTAATAACTAGCAGTGAGTCTTTTACACAGCTGTGGAGGAATTTTGGCAAAATGCTTTTTGATAAATTGTTTTAGTTCAGCCACAGTGGAGGGATTTCAGGCATGAGCAGTCTGTTTACGGTCATGCCACAGCATTTCAGTCGTATCTGAGTTCAGACATTGACTAGACCGCTTGTTTTCCTTCAATGACCTCCTAGATGGGTCATGGATGTGGTTTTGGAGTTATTGTGGTAGGCCGGCCACTCCTGAGAAGGTTCACCACTGTTCCGTGTGTTCTCCATTTGTGGATAATTGTTCTCATTGTGGTTCACTGGTTCCCCAGAGCATTAGAATTGGTTTTTTAACCATTCTCAGACTCATAGATGTGAATGACATTGTTTCTTATTATTATCTTATTATTTTTTCTGATCAGGGAATAATGTGCTGACTTTTGAGACTTTTAACCTACTTCGTGTTATAAGACAGGTTCTGTTTAGGTTATTTTTTGGTTCTACAGTAATTTAGTCTGCATGTGGTTAGTAAAATAAACCAAAATATGTCATTACTCGCAGTTAATTCATGATTTAACAGGGGAGATAATTCTCTTTTTGGTTTGTATACATTTTTATAGCATTTAAGTGTGACAAGAAAAGAAGAACCTTTTCACAATAATGTAGGTGTATTTCTGCATCTTTTAATGTGTTTTGGGCAAGGCAGCCATGTTAAATTTGGAGGTCATGGCTGGCAGGAAACCTTGCCTTGGTCTTTCCTAGCTGTAATTCTAACTTCAGGGGTTGATCCAGCTCATATTACCAAACTGAAACAAGAATAATCCAACTTCTTAAACTAAATAAATCGCACAATTGATTTCCGTATCTGGAAGATCAACTGGAACAACTCTTGAAGAAGTTGGAAATCCAAAATGCCATAACGAATATGGGGAAAACTACCCTTAGAAATGCCTCACACACCTTCATAGTGCTTCCCAAGGTCTCTCACCAGGCAGGAGAGGTAACAGTGGCTGGCCAGGAACAGCGCTTTCACCCAGCGTCCCTGAGTCTGAGCATCTCCTGCGGCAAGCCTGTAAGTTTTGAGTCCAGATCCAAACTCCAGGGAGAAGGGAAAATGGCCATCAGAATCTAACATCTGAACCGTGCACCCCTCCAACACGATGACACCAAGAAGGTGTCGATCAGCTGGACGGTCCTGGTAGAAGAGCAGGTTAGCTTTCAGGACAAACCACCGGCGATAATAAGTCGCATTTCTCTCCTTCTGTGAAATGAGTAAAAAATTAAAAAATATATCTTTTTCAGTTGATCAAAAGGTGATCAGAGATTTGTATTTGATTGTTTTCCTAAACCTTTTTGTAGAGATATCCCTCCTTATCCACTGGAGAGGTACATGATAGGAAATGGGTCAGAATCTTCTCATGGAGCTTCATACTGGCTCCTGAAAGAGAGAAAGTGTTGTTACAGTTAGTGTATTTTAAATAGTGCAGTACAAACAGTGATGGATTTTAAATTCCAGGTACAAGGGCTCTGTAACTTGCTAAAAGCAACCAGTTAATCTGGTTTCTCTGAAGTTTTAATGTTGCTGCAAATATGATATGGAGTTTAAAAGGCATACTCTTTTAGTTTGCAATAAATAAAAAATGTAACTGGTTTGCTTTCTTTAAACTTTGTATTCTCCTTTTTTTATTTTACATCACAATCCTCATCATGTTTTGATGTGAAGCATTTTCAGTTACTACAACACTATCCAAAAGTTTTTAATAAGTCTCATTTTCTTTCTTTTGCCTCCTAAGGAACCACCGTTTCTTCTAATCTTTTAGGTGTTCTTAATCAGTACTTCATTGGGCTTTCTGGAGGTCTTTCAAAGTTATTTTGGATTTTCCTGCTGTTTTACTCATTTCCCCGCACTTGACCGTGAGTTGAAAGGATAATGTAAAAAGTGTCCGGTTAAATGAACTGGAAAGTCCAGCATGGGGATGGCAGAAGAAGAAGTGTCAGACCTAAATAACATTATTTTAGGTGAGACAGACCATAGACTACTTATGTGTGTTGAGGATTTATTGGAGGCTAAGGGTTCAGTTGTAGGTGAGGGTTGAAATCCGTGGGTGAAACTTCAGACCACACCTTTGTGGAGATAGAACAGTACTTCACCTGTGCTCGGGTGTTGGATGGGTGCAAAAACTTGTTATCACTCATGTAAAAACTTTGTGTTGCAAGGCACCTGCACTATGCCTTCCTCCCTGTGTGTGTGAATTATTGTTATCTCTGTGTGAACCAGCCTCCTTTCTGTCTCACACACACACACCCTGTCTGAACTGTCTGTTGAATTGTGTATATAAATAAAGAGATAGGGTGTCAAAAACTTTGTAGTTGCACTGCAAAGTGGGCTACCCTTGCTGCAAGTAACTCTGACTGTATCGTTCTTACCTCTGAGTTGACTAAATAATACCTAACATTTATTGGTCCTTCGTAGCCGGATTCATTCAATAACCTTATTTCTCTTTGCTTTAACAGTGACTCTGGGATCCGTGGGGGAAGCCTGACGTCGAGCGAAGCACCGCTGCACAGCCTCCATTAGCCGGAGTGGCTGAAAGTCCCGGTGTGTGAATTCACACCTGGCCAGTGGGTTATCGCCTTCCTCGGCGCGGGGTGACTCTCACAGGGTCCAAAGAGTCACCAAGAAGTCAACTCCGAGGTGAGACAGTTTTAAAATACAGTTCATAGGAAAAATACTTAACAGTTGTTGGTAGTGCGTCGCCGGTAAGGACGCTGCATTGGGATGGTTTTATTCCACCGTGAAAGGAATAGTGATAAATTAAGGTAGGGCCCCGCCAAGAAGGGGGCCAAATAAAACGACTAAGGGTCATTCCCCTGCGAGGGAATAGAATAAGCACTATAAAAGTAAAAAGAACGGAGTAAATTGAGCTCATAAAATAACACCAAGTTAACTTAGAAAAATTACAAGGTACCTGAAAGTAACTATGACTGTATCGTTCTTACCTCTGAGTTGACTAAATAATACCTAACATCGGGTCAATCTCGATCCCAGATGATCAGTTCGTTTTGTTCTGCTGTCCGTATAGTCTTTCTATGTCAATAACTTCTGTGAGGCCCAGTTGCTACGTCACACAAGCTCCTCTCAAACTGGATCAGAACTTTTGTCACACACAATGCAGGTGGCTGCTGTTTTGCCCTCTATTATTGTTGGTATTTTTCATTGATTCAGGAGAAGAAATGTGAATATTTTATGACAGGCTGCTAGTAACCTGCCTACTGAACAAGTGAAAACCAACCTAAAGTATCTAAGAATCCAGTTTAAGAATGGTTCATGTCTTGAGTTCTGGAGCTTAAATTTATGTCTGAAAGAAAGTTTAATTACTTGAACAAAACTAAACTTTCCTCTGAAAATGGTCAGTCTGAAACTGAGAGTAAAAGCACCCAACATACTGAGCAAAACTTTAAAAACACATAGAAATCTAGAAGAAAGTTTGATGGAGACCACTTTAAATCTAGATTTTTGTAGTTGAAATATACGTTACTTTTAATTTTGCTTTTAAAACAATATATATTTTATTTACTAATACAAATTTTTGTTTATCTTTAAGATTTGACCTGCTGATTCCAATTTTATCCAATTACAATTTACTTTCCAAGTATTTAAGCACATCTTACTAAATGGTTCAATGCAATGATTCAGCTTCAAACCCTGAGCGTGAAAGAAAAAAATGTGCTGCAGGTTAGGTTGTCTGATAGAAATATTAGTTGTAAACCCAACAGAAAATAAAGGGATTAGAAGATTATACTTATTTATGCATCAAGGCACATGTCCCTATCGATTATCTGTTTTGACTAAACTAAAAATAAATTAAGAACAGCAATGTTTATCTGTTTACATTAAAAAAAGTAAATTTCCAATTGTGATGCATTTAATTACCTGGATGTTCTAGGTAAAGCTAGTTGATTTCACTCAGGCGCTGACAGATTTGTGCATCACTATTAATACATTTAGCAGCAAGACACTTTTAACCAGCACTTTGAAACACAAACCCTCCCACCACTGTTTTATATTGATAGACACATAATGTTCAAGCGTTTACTGAGCAGAAATAAATAACTGTCCTCACACAGGTTAGGACAAACAGAAATATTCTTAGCCTTAATCCAGATTCCTTTTGTATGCTGACTTCGACTGCAGAGAGAAAATGAAAAACAGTGAGTCAGACTTACCTCTGCCGACACTGGATCTCCCCTAGGGTCAACTCAAGCTCTCTCAAACTCTCTACATACATTTAATTTTTTTCTATTGCATCCTCTTGCAAATAAAGTTGAACCCAATTGTTTTTCACCTGGCTCAGTCAACCAGAACCAGACAACGCTTGAATATTTAGTTTCGGGTTGCTAACACTGTTTCTCTCACGGGGACAAGGGGACGGGCGTTGAAATATAAATAACCCGACCCACTTCCTGGTAACAATACCCTGACACATTATATTCTCTGTTGAGTCTGCTTTGAGATGATGGGGTTGAACCAAGCAACCGAAAAAAGATACCTATGATGAGAAGTGCTACCTGGAAGTGAGATGTTAAATACTGAAGTGAAGATGGTGTGTGATGTATCCCCTCAGCTCTCTCTCACTTCCTCATATAAGTTTATTTATGATCCATGTAGGAGGTTGATTCTTTAGGGAGGCATGCACAGCTCTTGACGGATGTGTTCATATTTATTTATGCTGAAAGCAAGCAGACAGACATACCCTGACCTCTGAAAAATGTAGCTTTCATTTCTTAGCGTCACGCGTCTTTTTTTGACATTATCTTATCCTTTATATCCTTTTGGATCTTAAGGAATCTTTTTAAGACACCAGTCACCTTTACTGTCATTACTTTTTATTAAAAACTCTCCACAAGTTTCTCTCTCCACATGCTTTCTAGCATCTATCTACACATTTCTACATATTTATGAAAGATAAACAAAACTAGAGTGGAAAAAAAAAAGTATTTTTCATTGCAAAAAAGACAAATGATTTTTCAAACACAGCAGTTAAAACACGCTAATAACCATTTCTATGATTTAGCGTCATATAAGTAATTCTATTCCAAGAACTGAATAATTAAAGAAATGTCAGTGACAAGATAGAAAAACTTAAACATTTTTTAAAGATATGTAATATCAAAGAAATTATGAAAATAGATTTCAGCAAATATTACACAGCAAAATTTTATTTTGGGAAATGGGAAAAAACAAAAGATCAGTGTAGAATAATCCAGTCCAGAATATGATCAGTCTAAGTGTTGAGTTTTTCTTTAGATCGACCTGATCTAAAGGGATGTCAAGATGAATAAATAATAAATCACCATTTTCTCACCTGCTTCAGTTAGAATAAAATTCATAAAACAAAAACTAGGTTTTAAAAAAAATCTATACTAGGTACACAATAATTCAGTCCAAGTTGGACCAGGATTTAGGTATATTGTTAAAACCCAAACATGGTACCAAAACTCAACAGACACTTTTTTTTATGTTTTCACAAACTGCACACTGGATTTTATTAAATAAGCCTCCAGTATGCTAATAGCCCAGTCCACATTTTATGAATTATTAGTATTTTAAATGTTACATTTAAGTTGATTTAATGGTGTTTTGATTCTGCCCTTTATCCAAGAAAAGCCGTGAGCTTTAGAAATGTATTTTATACGTTTCGTAAAGTACAGTTAAATGAAGTTTGCAGCCAAACAGAAGGGAAACATTTATTTTCTTTCCACTCCTCTCCATGTGGCGGCGATAGTGAGTCAAGTCTCCATTGCTGAGGAATATTAGAATGCAACGAAGAGGAGACAAAAACGAACGTAGCTTGAATTATTTTCAACAGGTTCTTGCCAATCTATATATATTTTTTACATCTATCAATCATAATTGCTAAACATATATATCATATGTAGTGTATAACTAATATTTAAGCTGTTAACGGTCATTAATCTCTAAAAGTGTTTGATTAATGCTTCACATGCTCTCCATGCGCTGGGTTGTTTTTGTTTTTAGCTAACATTTTAGCATCAGTCTGTTTTAAAAACCAACTGAAACGCGGATGTTTTAACTTACCGTTACGTTGCGCTGCGGTAATAAAGGAATCCCCTTATCTCTTTCTGTAGCGCCATGTCGAAAAGAAAAGTGACATTTGAGGACGGAAACGGGGAGTTTGACCTGGAAGATGACGGCCCGAATAAAAAGGTGCTACTTTTATATCAATATTAAGATCAGAGTTGTTGTGTTAGTCTTCAGCGAACCAGTTGCTAAAAAATATTGCTTTATGAAGCTGGATAAGATGTTTTTATTTGAAGCAGACACGTTCAGACTTCTAAAAGCTACATTTAAAACTAGTTTTCTGATTAAATAACTAAACAGAAATTTGTTAAGAATGTACTTATTTATTTGTTGTCCTGATAAGTCAAATCCCAGCATGTCTTGCACTAAAACTGTGGGCTATATATGACAATGAGAATTACTTTGGTGATGTGACATAATGTGAAAAGTTCCTGACTACTTTCTGAGAAATGCTCTTAACAAAGATGCCTTAAAAACCTGCAGACAGCATTTACTCTGTAATGACTGTTTAAAGAGTTTCAGTCAGGTTTTAGAGCTCACATTACTGAAAGCCATTAATGATAATCTCATAGCCTCGTATAATAGACTTGTTTCTATACTTGTTAGATCTCAGTGCTAAATTTGATGCAGTCAAAATACTCGATCGTGTTAATAAATCTTCCTCATGCCTGAAGAATAAAGTTTAATTCATTAGATTACTGGCATGTCTTGAAGTATTATTTAATAATAAGTATATTTTATTTTCTGTATTGAAACTCAGAAAAGTCAGAGGAACCGAAACATCTGAAGTCATTAGTGACTTTCTCTGCATGGCAATAACATGGCTATCAGTAATAATGTAAAAACGTTGTTATCTTTGACATCTTTTACCTTCTCTATATTTTGAAAGAAATAAAGAAATATCCTGTCCCAGAGTTACACATAAAAACTAGTCAACAGTCTGGACTGTTGTATTTTTGTCCTATAAGGAGGCCCCAAAAATTCTGTAAAAAGCCTTCAGCTTATCCAGACGTCTACAGTGACTTTAATAACCATCAAAAAGTGAGGTCATAGTTTTCTCATTTTAACTTCTCGTTATAGGCTTCTGGATAATTTCAAAATGTAACTTAAAATTATTCTTGCTACATATAAAAGCCTTAATTATCATGCTCTATCATATATCAGATATTTGGTTGTTCCATATGTTCCCAACATAGCACTTCATTTCCAGACTGCAGGTACAAAGGTGTGTGCGTGTGTGTGTTTGTATATACACTACCGGTCAAACGTTTAGATACACTTTCTCACTTAATGGGTCTCTTTATTTTCATGATTATTTCAAATTTTAGATTCTCACTAAAGGCAACAAAACTGTGAATGAACACGCATGGAATTATGTTGTAAATCAAAAGTGTGAAATAACTTTAAACATTTTTACATTTTAGATTCTTCCAAATAGCGACCCTTTGCTTTAATGATTCTCTCTTGGCGATCTTTCCATGAGTTTCATGAGGTGGTCGCCTGAAATGGTTTTACAAAGAGCCTTGAAAGAGGATCGTTGAGAGACGGCCAAAGGTTAATATTTCAGTCATCACAGCAAAGAGCGACTACTTTAAGGAACCTAAAATATAAAACATATTTAAAGGTCTTTTACAATTTCTTGTTTGGTACATAATTCCATACGTATTCATTCAGAGTTTTGATGCCTTCAGTGAGAATCTCCTTTTTTTCTTGTAAAGTAACTCTGAGATGGCATTTGTTGCAAACTGGTGCTGTATAAATAAACCCGAATCGGGTTTTGGGTCATTCAGGTGTTAAAATGGCCCTGAACCAGTGTTGAAAAAATAAGTTAAATAGAATATCAATAATATAGTGAAACATCTACAGTAAGTGACTTGTATCACTGGAGTGTACAGAAAAAGACCTTTCTGATCATACCTTCTTCATAGAAATAGCATAAATAAGTTACACCCCACAGTAATTGGCTGCAAATTTGAGAAAATGTTGCATTTTCTCATTGTGTGGCATATCTGTTGCCTTTAGGTTCTATATTCAGTGGTGCTGCTTAACGGCCAGTAATCCCAACCTGGCTCACTGTTATCCAGTTTATGTCCAGTTGGGGTTCTGCTGCGCTACTTGTTTTTTTTTTTTTTTTTATGCTGAGACAATAATGTTCTGGAAGTACTTGTCTTTTGGACTGTCTCCACAGTTTAGCTTGATGTCACAGTTAATCTTAAAACAACTCTTTGTTACTTAACTTCCAAGTATTGTAGTTGACACCAAGGTCTCTACTGAGACCTGCCTGAGGCACCTAGACCGCCAACAGCGGAGCTATAAAAAGTTACCTTTTAGTTTCCTCAGCCCGACACATTTTCTTTTCACCGGCAATAATCTAATCTCCCTAGATTTTAGAGCACTCACGCACAACATGCTGTTATTGTCAGGTACAAGGACTGAACAGAAAATAAGTGAAACAGCTGCAAAGTTCAAAGGAAAACTGTCAAAGACCTGAAGAGCTGTTGTCTGCTTAAAATCAAAGTAAAAAAATATATCAATTGGGAAGGTTTAAAACGTTTGCACTGCACTATACCACACACAGTTTAATATCCAGTTTTGCTTGAATAGTGAACCATATGTGTGGTTGTGTCTATTTACAGCATGTCTAAACTCAGCTTTAAGTAAGCAGAACTTGAATGTCTGACTGAATCGATGCCAAATTTTTTACAGCCTAATGAATCAGTTAGTGTTACATATTACATGACTTGACTGAACACAAGAAATGTGATACTCCTGCTTGTTTACGGCAGTGGAAAAGACTGCAACCTTGGAACACACTTGAAGACTGTAAGATAACAGAAGGAGTTAAAACCGCTCTGCTCTGATCACTGCTGAGCAGCACTGTGGTCCAGTTTGCCTGGCTTTAATTTTGCTTTATAAATAAGCCAACCTGGACTTTCGGCTTCCATAAAGTACCCTGTTGGTTGAACATCTCCAATGCTTCTAAAAGCCAGGTGTGACATGGAATCAGCCCATGAATCAATAGTTTGTGGTGGGGCTTTTTATACACTGCTCAAAAAAATAAAGGGAACACTTAAACAATATAACTCCAAGTAAATCAAACTTCTGTGAAATCAAACTATCCACTTAGGAAGCAACACTGATTGACAATCAATTTCACATCTTGTTGTTCAAATGAAATAGACAACAGGGGGAAATCTTTGGTGATTAGCAAGACACTCAATAAAGGAGTGGTTCTGCAGGTAAGGACCACAGACCACTTCTCAGTACCGATGCTTTCTGGCTGATGTTTTGGTCACTTTTGAATATTCGTGGTGCTTTCACACTCGTGGTAGCATGAGACGGACTCTACAACCCACACAAGTGGCTCAGGTAGTGCAGCTCATCCAGGATGGCACATCAATGTGAGCTGTGGGAAGAAGGTTTGCTGTGTCTATCAGCGTAGTGTCCAGAGCCTGGAGGCGCTACCAGGAGACAGGCCAGTACATCAGGAGACGTGGAGGAGGCCTTAGGAGGGCAACAACCCAGCAGCAGGACCGCTACCTCCACCTTTGTGCAAGGAGGAACAGGAGGAGCACTGCCAGAGCCCTGCAAAATGACCTCCAGCAGGCCACTAATGTGCATGTGTCTGCACAAACGGTTAGAAACCGACTCCATGAGCATGGTATGCCCGACGTCCACAAATGGGGGTTGTGCTCACAGCCCAACACCGTGCAGGATGCTTGGCATTTGCCAGAGAACACCAGGATTGGCAAATTCACCACTGGTGCCCTGTGCTCTTCACAGATGAAAACAGGTTCACACTGAGCACATGTGACAGATGTGACAGAGTCTGGAGACACCATGGAGAGCGATCTGCTGCCTGAAACATCCTTCAGCATGACCGGTTTGGCAGTGGGTCAGTAATGGTGTGGGGTGGCATTTCTTTGGAGGGCCGTGTGGCCCTCCATGTGTTCGCCAGAGGTAGCCTGACTGCTATTAGGTACCAAGATGAGATTCTCAGACCCCTTGTGAGACCATATGCTGGTGCGGTTGGCCCTGGGTTCCTCCTAATGCAGGACAATGCTAGACCTCATGTGGCTGGAGTGTGTCAGCAGTTCCTGCAAGATGAAGACATTGAAGCTATGGACTGGCCCGCCAGTTCCCCAGACTTGAATCTGATTGAGCACATCTGGGACATCATGTCTCGCTCCATCCACCAACGTCACGTTGCACCACAGACTGTCCAGGAGTTGGCGGATGCTTTAGTCCAGGTCTGGGAGGAGATCCCTCAGGAGACCATCCGCCGTCTCATCAGGAGCATCTCCAGGCGTTGTAGGGAGGTCATACAGACACGTGGAGGCCACACACAATACTGAGCCTCATTTTGACTTGTTTTAAGGACATTACATCAAAGTTGGATCAGCTTGTAGTGTGTTTTTCCACTTTAATTTTGTGTGTGACTCCAAATCCAGGCCTCCATTGGTTAATAAATGTGATTTCCATTGATGATTTTTGTGATTTTGTTGTCAGCACATTCAACTTTGTACAGAACAAAATATTCAATGAGAATATTTCATTCATTCAGATCTAGGATGTGTTATTTGAGTGTTCCCTTTATTCTTTTTAGCAGTGTAGAAAGGACCATATTAAATGGTAGAACTACAGAAACTGGCCTCTGCTGATGAAGATGTCCCCACACAACATGTAGGGTTAGTGTTGGTAATGAATTTTGTCTTTGTGGGTTTCTATCACTGTTGAAATAGAACTTCGAGGTTGTCAGTGGACCAGGCTCCAGGTTCAAGGGTAAACACTCCCTCGACAGCGATGAGGAGGATGACGGGGACGCTGCAGAGAGTAGCAAATACAATATTCTCGACACTGATGATGTAGAGGGTAGGTCTTCTTCATAATTTAAAAAGAGACTTTGAGGAGGTGATGCAAAAATGTTATTTGTTGTCACGTTACTGTCACAAATCTCTATTGTTTTTTGGATTTTATGTGATAGAGCAAACAGTAGTGAATAATTAAGTGGAAGGAAAATGATAAGTGGTATTCCCAATATTTTAAAAATAAAGCTATTTTAATGTTTTATTATAAAATCCAGTGCAACATATTGCTTTAAGAAGTCGCCTAATTATTGAATGGAGTCCAGCTGTGTGTTATTTAATCTCATTATAAACAGCTGTTCTGTGAAAGGCTCGGAGGTTCTTCAGAGAACATTAGTGGAGAAACAGCATGATGAAGACAAAGGAACACTGCAGACAGGTCAGGGAGGAAGTTCTGGAGAAGTTTAAAACATGGTTAGGTTCTAAAACAATATCCCAAGCTTTGAAAATGAGACAGAGCTCTGATTAATTAATTGAAAATGGAAAGAGGACGGACCAACTCAAACCTACCAAAATATGTCCATATATCAGAAAGCAGCAAAGATGCCCATGGAAACTCTGGGGGTAATGCAGAGATCCACAGTTCAGGTAGGAGAATCTATTAAACCTCACATTTATGAAGGAGGTAGAAGAAGAAATCGAATGTTAAAAGGAAGTCTTTACAAGTCCTGTTTTTAGGTTGGCCACAAGCTGTGTAAAGGACACAGAAAACAAGCTGGTTTGAGGAGAGCAAATCAAACTTTTCAGCCTAAGCGCAGAATGCTATGTGTGACGGAAAATACAGCACAGTATCCATTTCCACAATGACACACGGTAGTGGCAGCATCATGCTGTGAGGAAGCCTGTCTTCATTAAGGACGGGGAACCTAGTTTACGGGAAGATGGAATGAATTAAACAGAAAATAATCTTTTAGAGGGTCAGAAAAGACTTGAAACCGGGGCAGAGACTCAGCTTCTAGGAGGAACCTTAAACATACCACCAGAGCTGCAATGGAATGGTTTAGACCAAATATTTGTGTTGGAATGGCCCAGTCAAAGTCCAGAGCTAAATCCAGCGGAGAGTCCCAGATGCTTCAGACACGTCACAATTATTCACTGCTTTGTGTTGCTCACATAAAATCCCAATGAGGTTTTTGGTTGTGGCATGTGGTATAAAAACGTTTTGCAAGACACTGTGTGCTTCATTCAATTATATTAGTATATTAATAACAATTTTATTCCTTAACTTAGACAATTAATAGTTTGAATTTGTTTGATTTGGCAATGCCAACTTTGTTTTTTAGGCCAAGAAGGAGCAACAATTGACTATGATGAAGGAGTGTCCATTACACCTTTTAACTTGGAGGAGGAGATGCAAGAAGGACACTTTGACTCCGAGGGAAACTATTTCGTCAAGAAGGAAACACAAATTAGAGACAACTGGCTTGACAACATAGACTGGGTATCTGCATAGAAAAATCCTTATGCTTAGTTTATTTAAGCTTTACAAGCAATTTGCAACCACTAATAAAAGGCATTTCTTGTAGGTGAGAATAAAAGAGCAGCCTTTCAAGAAGAAGAAGAAAGGCCTTGGAGCCAAACGAAAACGCAGAGCTGGTGATGAGGATGAGGCTGAGGAAGAAAAACAGAGAGAAGAGCAGCAGGCTGACCAAGAAGATGAGGATGAAGAGGAGACCGAGCCCGCAGAGGATCCGCTGGCTTCCTACACGCAGCAGCAGCTCACTGAAGCAGTGGTCGAGTTGATGCAACCCGGAGAAACGGTCGCCACTGCTCTCCGGAGGTTAGGAGGCCTGAGTGGACGGAAGAAGGCGAAGCTGAGGGAGGATAAAGAGCCCACAGAGGAGTCTAAAAGGGACACAGAAAAGCTTGACAGGCTCACAGCCTTAGCGGACAGACTGGTTGGATCCGGGATGTTTGAAATATATCAACAAACCTACGAAAAACTGGTCTACATGATGAAGAGCATGACCAGCAAGCGGCCAGCGGTGGAGCAGAAACGAAGCGGTGATGATGGCAATGAGGAAGAAGATGATCTCGACATGTTTGGTGATAAATTTGACGAGAAAGTGGGTGGAAAACCCGAGAACAAAGACGAGGAAGACAAAAGAGGTTATTATTTCTCACCCTTTTATGTCTACCTTTATTTCTAATCAATATCTGTTTGGTTTAATCCGATTGTTTCCATTTCTCAGTGAGTGATGAAGTCATGTGGGAATACAAATGGGAGAATAAGGAAAATTCTGAAATCTACGGCCCCTTCACCAGCGAACAGATGCAGGTGATAAATTTAATGTAACCTCTAAAAGTAAAACGTTCCAGAATGATGAAAATTTGGATTGTTTCAGATGTAAATGCATGAAATTCTGGCATTCAATTCAGATTCCACCTTAAAGTATAAACAATGAAGTTTAGAAACATTCTTCTTCCCAGTGATGATAAATAGAAGTGCAACGTTACTAAGAATTAGAAGATGTTTTTGTTTCTCTGTTTTGTTTCTGTGTTATCACTAAATCCAATTACGTGTACTAGATTATGGAGTTGTTGGCTCATCCTCCATTTAACCCCAATCTGACCTGGTGGGCTTTAATTTTCTTACTGTCTGTTTTTCCAGGGCTGGGTGGATGAAGGCTACTTCAGCACCGGTGTCTACTGCAGGAGGGTGGATCAGGGAGGATCTCAATTCTACAACTCGAAAAGGATTGATTTTGACCTCTACACATGAATCATGTGGACCATCAGATGAATCGCAACCGATATTCTGTGTCAGCGTTTCCTGTTTTACGGGCTTTCCTCAATCTTTACATCTGGGTGTAAAAATTGAATTTTTAAACCCTGATTTTTGTTTTCAGCAAGTTTTTAAATAAAAATAAGTCAACGTGGTGTTATGAGCTTTTGGTCTGGATAGAGGTCACATTTTGGGTAAAAAATATGTATATTTTCTAAAACAAAATAAGAATCCCAATGACAGAAAATCTTTGTCAGCTTTTTAAATCTGACGATTCCTGTAATTTTAGCGAAGAAAATGCTTCACAACATTTAGATCAAGATCAGCCCTGATAAATTAATGCTACATCCTAGATTTTTCTGTTAAATCACTCACTGTAGATATCGTGACCTATAAAACAGAACATGTCATAGTCTTTCTACTTTGCTTTTCTGTTGTAAAATATTAAAGAACAATCTACCCTCTCAAAAACAAGCTCGCGTTTATCTTGTTACATCACACAAGGCAACTGATCAGAGTTCATTTGAGACCCACAAATTGCTGAGATTTCACAGCAATAAAACATATTGTCATTGTGCATTTTTTTTTGTTATATTCACAGTATCTAATTATGTCAAATGATTATTTCTGAGGCAAAAATGGTCAGAAAAAATCAATTGTTGGAATATTCACATGTAGTCTTGGTCCTGTGTGATGCTAGATTCAACAGTTGATGGCTTTGAACTATTTCTGTCAAATTATATATATTTAATATATAAAAATTGACAGCTATATTAAATGAAAATGGTTACAGTTATTTTGAAAGTACTGATTTGCTTTAATTAATTTTGTGATTAAGTACGGTAATTAGTAGTGGTTTTCTCTCTACATTTCCTGATAAATTGTTAAGATTGTCGTATTTTAGAATTTTTCACTACGACATTGTAGAAAGCAGCTTTCATGTTTCCCGTCGTGCTTCTTATTGGTTGCCCTCAATCAGACCCTGAAACTCAAGCTCTGATTGGTCAGATTTCAATAAGGCGTTTCGGGCGGAATTGAACTCGCACTCTGATTGGTCGGTTTGGCTTGTCTGGTAGTTAGATTTGTAAAAAAAAAAACGGATACATTAGCAACTCGCTGCAGGGCGCCGTCCGTCCGGCATGCCTTGTTTACGGCGGGTAGGGAATACAGAGTCACGGTCCAAGTTGAAGGCTTTAGGTGAGTTCCCTCAACGTTATTTAGTTACATTTATTGTTACCAAGAAAATCAAAATGTAGAAATATGCCCGCTTATTATACAGACGTCAAAGAAAGCTTTGAGATATGACAGTTCCCGGCTACGACTATCACCTGGTGCAACAACTGCTACACATAGGGGTGGCAGAACTATGGAGTGCTGATGGAATTACAATAAAGCTCTGCCTTTATCAAGTTAAAGTTATTTAGACTTTATAATTTAATCGTACCAAACGTGTTCGTGCTAGGCTATGGTTGTTTTGGTCTACTAATAAAAGTTTGAAATTAACAACATTCCTTCCAGCAAGTAGACCACGCTCAATTTTAATCAGACCGCCGATTCGGTTTGATTGGAAACCCTCACTGAATGTTGCTGTACTAAACTGTTTATACAATTCACGCAGTTTAATGAAGTCTTATTCAGGGGTTTGCAGTAGGTACGCGGTTGCTGGATGCTTGATAACTTTTTTTTCCTAACCCGGTGCAGCGTAGGTCATCAATCACTTAAAATGATTCAAATGCAAAGAGCCAAATTGTTGCTTTTCCTCACATGCACTCCTTGTGCTGGTCTTTGTTGCACAAAGCTTGTACAGACGGGCAGAGACAGACGGATGGATAGATGTGGTTAAAAGCGTTTAGCCCCCACCCACCCCCCCCAAAAAAAACATTTGTGATGAACTGCTTTCATACTAAAAACAAATAAAAGATCTGCTTAAGAAACGTTGGTAAAATCCTCTTTGTAAAAATCAGGGCAGCTGTTTGCCAAAGTTCATTTTTTATTTTATTTCAAACTGGGATCGTATGTTTGGTGACAGATTGACTGAAATGAATTAGCTGAGCAGTTTTTTTTTGTTTTTGTTTTTCCACTTTGTGCTTTTTTTTTTTTTTTTGTTGGAGATATTTTATCTGTACTCACATGCCTCATATTTGGTTCTACTCCATCTTGCAAACAGCCCCTGAAGGAATACTTCAAAACTCAGAGATGTTCCTCTGGGGATTGCTGCCATTCAGAGCTAAGCTACAGTAGATTGAAGGGTTGTCTGATGGACCCAAGGCAGAAGTGTCACACTTTGATGGCTGTGTTGAGACTCTGCTCTTCATAGTTCCTAGCTGGAAATACGAGAAGAATGCACCAGAGAGTCTGGAGTTCATAATCCGATATGTCTGCCCTGCATATAATATGAAGTTAAAGTTGTGTATAAATTATTAGCATTTCTGATGGTTTGTATCTCATTAAGCTAGAGGTCACAGATATTGTACAATCTATTTGTGAGCATGAGTCTTTAGTTTAGGGATCTGCATCTCCTGTCCTTGACTCCAGTAACTTTTGGACGCATTCCTGCTCCAACACACCTGAATTAAACGAATGCTTAATGACCCGGCCTTCACAAAGCTTGCTTACATGCTAAGGAGGTAATGCCGTCTTGTGATTTAGATGTGTTGGAGTAGCGATGCATCAAAAAAGCTGCAGGACAGTGGCACTCAAGGACTGGAGTTGGAGACTTCTGCTTTTGTCTTTAAAAGCATGAAATGGAGAGAAATGCATTGTTGTCTTATTGCTTATTGTAGTTGACATCACAACAATTAAATAATCCCACTGGCCACATTCCTTAAGTGGAAAGAGATTTTCTCTTATTTGGAGACAGAGAGATGGAGTTTATTCTTTCCTGTTCTGCAGATTTGACTATTTATTATTAAAGACAATAATTTTATGTCTGTTCTCGGACAGTTATGTTTATATCAGCCACGTAATTTAAGTGGGTGTCTACTACTCTCTCTGGTGCATTTGAACAGTGCGGAGTTTTCTGCTTGCATCTAGTACGATACATAATGGTGACAGCGTTCCCAGATCCAAGCTTCGACCTCTGAGACGAATCAAAATGCAACAATGGTGTCTTCACAGCCACAGCAGCCGAGTGCTGCTCAGGAAGGCGCCATCTTTGTTTTTGTCTGGTTATCCTAAAGCTTTAACAATATTTGAAAAGTGATGAATATTCACTAGCCGATATGTTATTTTTATTGTTCCGTATCTCTCTGATCATTTTCTTAATAGATTCTTTTCTGTCCTATAAAATAAAAAGTGTGTTTTGTTCTGTTGATTTCAGAATAAACCCCCATCCCAGCCTGAAGAAAAGTAAGCAACACCTCAGTTGTTTAAATGTGATACCCTGCATGTTTTTTGCTTTGTTTTTTTTTTCCTCTTTTATTTTTCCCTCCTTCGTGATTTACAGAGACCAGCAGGAAAAGGAGAAAAGACGCTGTGTGAAAGAGCTAATGGGATGTTGACTTTTCCCTCTGACTCGCTCTCCCAAATAGTTTTTCCAATGGATGAAGATGCTATTCCCCCAATTCCTGTCTGTAGTGCACCACCCCCACCTCTCCTCCCCCTTTCCTCCATCACCCCCAGGTATAGTTGCTGTTGCACCTTTTGATTTCTTTTCCTGTTGGTGTGTTTTTCTCTTGATATTTATGTCTTATGCTGTTGGATTATTATAATGTTGTAGTAATTTATTATATTTATCTTAAAAAGCTGGTATAGTATAGCTCTGGGTCAGAGATTCAACTACAGAGGAGCATTTATTCACTTTGCCTAATTTGCTTAACCTGAAACAAAAAAGCCATTTAAATGTTAAGCTGCCTGGCAAACAACTTTTGCTTCCAGGTAGATATTGATGCTTCCAGCTTTATTGATGCTTGTTTTCTTTGAATAGTTAAACAACTATGTTCAATTTTTACAGCTGGCTGTGTGTAGATTTAGATGATTAACATTTTTTTTATTTGTTTCTAATAATCTATTTTCTTTAACTCAGACCTATTTGTAAAATTCATGGATACTGGTGTCTGGTGCTTTGAAAAGCCCATTACAGGGAAGGAAATTCTGTGTTTGTTCAACATCAAACAGATTTTAATATTCAATTCAATTCAAAAATACTTTATTAATCCCAAAGGGAAATTAATTAGTAGTAATTAATTAATTAATTAATTAATATCAGACAAAGATAGCCTGAGTAAATGTAAAATGCTGTGGTATAATGATGATTTTTATTTACTAAGAAAAAGTGCTATCTAAAAGAACCTGGCGTTATGTGAAATCTAAACCTAGTAACTGATTGTTCCGCCCTCGGCAGCATCAGGTGTTTGAGATAACTGGCAACAAGTCTTTTTTACTGCGCCGTGGAGGAATCTTGTCCCACTCTTCTTTGCAGAATTGTCGTTATTCACACATAGGAGAGTTTCCCATTAACCTGCCTGTTTTCTCCATTTCCGAATGATGATTCTCTCTGTGGTCTGCTGGATATCCATAGCCTATGAAATAGCTTTGTAACTCTTTGCTGATTGATGAATGTCAGTGACTTTATCAACTGTTTTTGAAACCCTTTGTCTGGATGTGTTGCTTTCAAGATCTCTTAGCACGCTTCATGTTGTCGGGTAGTTTCTATTTAAGTGATGTATCGATTTTACAGGACTGGCTCTAATCAGTCCTTGGATGTGGATACCGATTTTTTTTCCTAAATGTAATCAATCACAGTTAAATTCATGATTTAACAAGGGAAACATCACATTTTCACATACTGGTCCTTCTCAAAATATTAGCATATTGTGATAAAGTTCATTATTTTCCATAATGTCATGATGAAAATTTAACATTCATATATTTTAGATTCATTGCACACTAACTGAAATATTTCAGGTCTTTTATTGTCTTAATACGGATGATTTTGGCATACAGCTCATGAAAACCCAAAATTCCTATCTCACAAAATTAGCATATCATTAAAAGGGTCTCTAAACGAGCTATGAACCTAATAATCTGAATCAACGAGTTAACTCTAAACACCTGCAAAAGATTCCTGAGGCCTTTAAAACTCCCAGCCTGGTTCATCACTCAAAACCCCAATCATGGGTAAGACTGCCGACCTGACTGCTGTCCAGAAGGCCACTATTGACACCCTCAAGCAAGAGGGTAAGACACAGAAAGAAATTTCTGAACGAATAGGCTGTTCCCAGAGTGCTGTATCAAGGCACCTCAGTGGGAAGTCTGTGGGAAGGAAAAAGTGTGGCAGAAAACGCTGCACAACGAGAAGAGGTGACCGGACCATGAGGAAGATTGTGGAGAAGGGCCAATTCCAGACCTTGGGGGACCTGCGGAAGCAGTGGATTGAGTCTGGAGTAGAAACATCCAGAGCCACCGTGCACAGGCGTGTGCAGGAAATGGGCTACAGGTGCCGCATTCCCCAGGTCAAGCCACTTTTGAACCAGAAACAGCGGCAGAAGCGCCTGACCTGGGCTACAGAGGAGCAGCACTGGACTGTTGCTCAGTGGTCCAAAGTACTTTTTTTGGATGAAAGCAAATTCTGCATGTCATTCGGAAATCAAGGTGCCAGAGTCTGGAGGAAGACTGGGGAGAAGGAAATGCCAAAATGCCAGAAGTCCAGTGTCGAGTACCCACAGTCAGTGATGGTCTGGGGTGCCGTGTCAGCTGCTGGTGTTGGTCCACTGTGTTTTATCAAGGGCAGGGTCAATGCAGCTAGCTATCAGGAGATTTTGGAGCACTTCATGCTTCCATCTGCTGAAAAGCTTTATGGAGATGAAGATTTCATTTTTCAGCACGACCTGGCACCTGCTCACAGTGCCAAAACCACTGGTAAATGGTTTACTGACCATGGTATCACTGTGCTCAATTGGCCTGCCAACTCTCCTGACCTGAACCCCATAGAGAATCTGTGGGATATTGTGAAGAGAACGTTGAGAGACTCAAGACCCAACACTCTGGATGAGCTAAAGGCCGCTATCGAAGCATCCTGGGCCTCCATAAGACCTCAGCAGTGCCACAGGCTGATTGCATCCATGCCACGCCGCATTGAAGCAGTCATTTCTGCCAAAGGATTCCCGACCAAGTATTGAGTGCATAACTGTACATGATTATTTGAAGGTTGACGTTTTTTGTATTAAAAACACTTTTCTTTTATTGGTCGGTTGAAATATGCTAATTTTGTGAGATAGGAATGTTGGGTTTTCATGAGCTGTATGCCACAATCATCCGTATTAAGACAATAAAAGACCTGAAATATTTCAGTTAGTGTGCAATGAATCTAAAATATATGAATGTTAAATTTTCATCATGACATTATGGAAAATAATTAACTTTATCACAATATGCTAATATTTTGAGAAGGACCTGTAGACCCGTGTTGGTTCGGATAGATTTTTCCCTCTTAATAAATGCATTTACCCAGGTTATCTTTTTCTCATATTAAAATTAGTTTGATCTGAAACATGCAAGGGTTACAGAAATGATCAGAAGAAATCTGTAGGAGGGTAAATACTTTTTTTATTGCACTGTAGATGCATTGTTCACCACAAACCTATCCTGTTTTTTAGTTGTTTTTTTCCTCACCATTTTTGCAGTAAAGAAGATTGTCTTGTTAATTTTACTTGTAGCTGTGTAAGTGATGGACAATCTAGACACAGAAGGAGTGGTCGCATTCAAGAGATCAGAGCCAGAACTCCGAGAAAGCAGGATTACACAGACATCCAAGCTGCTCAGAAACGGTCTGAACCGAATCCGTCCCCAACAAAGAGGCAAAGGGAGATCTCAGATATGGTATGTCAATTACCTTAACTTTCCTTATTAAAAAGAAATCCTCTACTAAAGCACGTTGGGTCTGATGTTCTGTAGGTGCAAGCATCACGGTCAAAGCTACAGAGAGCTGGAAGAACACGTATACACAAGAAACCAAGCAAGGTTAGTTTTCTTCCCATGATTTATATCATTTTAACAGGGAGCAGGCGATTTGGAGTGTTAATGTGTCCCAATGTTCACTGCCTAATTGGTCATAATAAAAGCTGTGTTATGGTAGTGTGCAGATAAAGAGGTGTGAAGGTTAATGGAGTGATTTAATCCTCCTTCACGGTCTGCTGCATCTGACACAAACAAGCAATCGAGTGTCTTAACTGACCTACTAACACAGACTACTGATATAGAGCGAACTGCACATGTATTGACCTCATTTTCTATGTGGAGCAAAGATAAGAATTTGGTGCATACATTTTAATTTATAGTACAACGTCTTCAAGCAAGGCTAAGTTTGTTTATATAGTATCAACCATAAGGAAGCGAATCCAGAGGTCTTTACACAAAATCAAAAGATGATATTAAAAACCTTTAAGCTTTTAACAGATTTGTATTACAAGAAACACACGTTCAATTCAAATTAAATATTCAGCTTCATGCTTCAATCACTAAGGGATCATGCAAACATTTTGTTACAGTCTTTAATCGAAAGCTGTAGTAAATAATAACGTTTTCCATCCCTAAAGGAGCCAACAGTTTCTACACTTCCCTGGTTTTCAGGAAGTTTGTTCCAGAGCTGGAGCATAGAAAGTAAAGTAAATGCTGCCTCTGTTTGTTTGGTTCTGATCCTGTAAACACCCAGTAACCAGGTCTCTCATCACCTGAGAGGTCAACATGGTTCATATTTGACACGCAGCTCGGAAGTGTATTTGTTCCTAAGACCACTCAGTTTTTTACAGGCTAGTAGCAATGTTTCAAAATCAATCCTTTTACAATCAGGGAGCAAGTGCAGTGCGGACATTATGTGATGTGATCCATTTTCCCAGTGTTGATCAGGACTCTAGCAACAGCATTTTAAATGAACTGCTGATTTATCTATTTCTTTTACAGATTTGCAATATTCTAGCCTAGAGAAATTAAAAGCATGTACCATTCTTTGGTTCCTGTGTTGACAGGAATCTTTATTTTTGCTTTGTTTTTAGGACCAAAGTGAGCTGCCAGCTAGGGGGATCAAATAGAAGATAAATAAAAGTGGCCCAAGAATAGATCCTTAAGGAACCCCCGGACTTAATTTTGGTTTATGTACAGTGAATTAGTATATGTGTTCAAAGAAAGCTCATTTGTCAGATTCCATTTGAAAATTATGACCTTTAAGCAGGTACTAAACATACTTTTCTTTAAGCCAATTTTTCTGTAACAAAAATATATATATTTTTTTTTCTCGTTTATCTGGTGTAATATTCTAATCCTAAACATTGTGTTTTCATTAGCTGTGAGAGGAGAATCATCATAATTAACAGATAAAGGATTTAAAACTTCAGTCTTTGGGTAATTCATCCATATAATGTGTTTGACTTAGTGAATTTAGTTACTGAAATAAACAAACTATTCAGTAATTAAATTTGTTGAATGGATCTGTTGTTCCTGTCTGCTAAATAAGATCTGAATCAGGTCAGCAAAGTACTGGATAATCTCACCCATTTTATCATTTAGTTTCTAATCCACATGCAGTTAAAGTTATACATATAGGCTCAAATATATAGATACACACCCTCTTATCTTTGGTTAAATGTCCCTTTGCAAGTAACACATAAACTACATGGGTTTGCAGCTATTAAAATGCTTCCAAAGGGTTTCTGTCTGTATATTTGACAACTCTTAGTAGTTTATTTCAACTGTTCGTGCCAAAGATCTGGCTTTTAAGCATTGTGCATAAATATTCGTTTGGGTTGAGGCTGGCACCATCCCAAAAGCTTCATTTTGTCTTTGTTCATCCATTCCAAAACCAGTTTCTCACCGTCTGACGCATGCAATCCCCCTCAGAGGAATGAAGTTGATTAGGAAGATCAGGAGCAAACATCGCTCAAGCCCATAATAAACTGGAAACTGCTGGTCTAGAAGAAAAACTCCAACTTTTTCCATATAAAATAGGTTTTAACGTGTGTTTGGGTGTGGGACATGAATTAAGATATATCTGGGGGTCTAAGTATATATTTGAGTCTGTATGTGGAGGAAAGTCAATAAATAAATCCTCAATAAATTCAAACTTGTGCGCCCATTCTCATTAAAAACAAATTACTATAATGTGTAATAAATTCACCCTTGGAATATCCTCGCCCATAATATAATAATGTAACAAATCTCTGCCAGTGTAGTTATTTTTGTTGTTGCAACTAACCAAACAAAATGTTAAAAATGTGTATTTAATTTGCAGGTTGGATTCTCTATCAGTTTTACTGCAGAGCACCAACATGAGTAAGTTTAATGGACAACCTTTTTTTTTTTTTCCAGCTTGCATGCCTTTACTTATTCTTTTGTCAAATGTTTTGTCATACCAAGAAATTAGTTTTTAAGATAAGATGGACTGTATTGTCTAAATATTTTTAGGGTGCAGATGGTTAGGAAAATATGCAACAAAAGAACTGGGCAAATGTGCAAAAACAAGTAGTAATAATGGAAATAAGTTATGGACCATAAGGAGTGGAGGTGATTGTGCCAAAGTGACAATAATTGCAAGTATTTGCAAATACAGAGGTTATGACACGGGTTAAATTGAACAGTCTGACAGCGGTGGGCATGAAGGACCTGCGGTAGCACTCCTTCCTGCACCGAGGGTGTCTCCGTCGGCCACTGAAGGAGCTGCTCAGCTTCTCTACAGTCTGGTGCAGTGGGCTTGGCTAAGATCCTCCTTTCACCCACTACCTCCACAGAGTCAAGTGGGCAGCCCAGGACATAGCTGGCCCTCCTAACCAGCTTGTTCAGCTTTTACAAGTTTACTGAATGAACATCTGCTGTAATTCAGTCTTATTTTTAGCTTTTCGTAAAATGCTCACTTCTTTTCCTCTTTCATTTCATAGGCTGAAGAACTCAAAAAGCCCAGACAATGAGACTGATGTCTTTCCTCTGGAGGATGAACCTACGCTGGAAAACCCTGATGCTACTAAACCCGACATTGACGCATGTGGAGATTTACCTGGTAGTGAAGACACATCCGTCTCAAAGGGATGGGTAATCGGCCCATTCTTTCAGTCACTAAAATCAAAGATGGCCAGCTTCACTGAGATAGTCATGACTCCTGTTAAACTCTTCAGAGCTAACAGTCCTTCACTGATCATGGATAAGGAGCTTGAGGCCAGTGGAGCAGGTGATGTTGGTGATTCAGAGCAAAGCAATAAATATCATTCAGAAGCACAAATTCAAACCAGCCACCAAAGCCTCATTGACTCTGCAGAAACAAAAAGTGCTAAAAGACTATTTGATGGTTCAGTATGCAGGACTGAACGGGATTTTGAATGTGCAATAAGCGAGAAAGATAAAAACGTACCTGATGCAGTTCATTTGGTACATGGTTCATTTGATTCCTTAGCCTGCGTTGCTTTTGAACAAGTTGGCAAACGTTCTGGCTCCTCTGTCCCGTTTCAGCCTTCAGCCAAAGTCTGTGACTCAAATGAGTCAAACTCAAATGTTTACACTGCTGTGGAGGACCGTGAAGGTGATCTGTCCTGTGTAAAACCACTCATCAGACAAGATACAGGAAATGGATATGAACCAGTGAAAACTGAATCTGAAGACAGAAATCGACTGATTAAACTTCAGCATGACAGTGAAGAAGCAGCTAATGCAGAAAGTTGCAGCTTAGTTCGACAAAGCCTCAGCGCAAATAAAAGCCCACTGAAGCCTTCTTTGGATGCAGAGCAGATGGAGTGCCAACAAATCTCTGAGATGTGTTCAGTGTCAAAGCTTGTACAAGCAAAGAGGGGGCTGAAGCCGAACTCCCAAGACACTGTAAAGAGGAAAAAACTGAACATGGAGTTAGATGGTGATGTAATAAAGGGGCCAAGAACAGCCAGAAAGAGGGTTGCAGTCATGCATTGTATCAAAGGTGAGGACGAAACCATCAAACCAGACAGCAAAAGACGGGTTGTGTCGACAAGAGCAAACCCAAAGGCAAAAAGTGAACAGAACCAGATGGTTTGCTCGTTGGATAAAAACAGCAGTGAGTCACACAATAACTCAAAGTGCATAAAAGTGAAGCCCAGCAATTCATGCAAAAGACTGCAGACAAAAACAGTTCTTACTAAATTTGATGCAAGCAGTGATAATGTTCTAGATGTTGATGTGCCTGTCCCTGCTGCTGAACAACTTGTAAAAAAGCGCCTATGTGTGGTCCTTGTCCGTCCTGAAATGAAGGAACTGCAGCTCGCAACCAAGTGTGGGAATACAAATAAGACACAATTAAAACGTAAATCGCCGAAGCACACAACTTTAAATGCTGGAATGCAGAGCACTTTGGTGTCCACATCACCACATGATCGACTGGAACCCATGAGCACAGACATTAACTCCACTCTGAGTGACCATAGAGAAGATGCATCAACCAGAGGAGCGAGCCAACCGTCCAAGAGACTGAAGAAAGGCCTGAGGAGTGCTGTCAAGTTCACAGTCTTAGCCAAAACCGAAGAGAAAACCAAAGAGAGCCAGTCAAAAAGAGGAAGAGGTCAAATCTCTGTGGGCAGCGTATTCTTTGAAATGACACCTTTTGAAGCTCATCCCGAACTTCTTCAATCAAAGACACAACTTCCTTTACTCTGTTCTGGAGAGTTGAACAAAGAAGATAAACTTGTTACAGAAAAGAAACGGATGAGTTCTGCCTCCACGGCGGTCTCTGAAATCAGTAACTGTAGTCCTAGACCGAGCATAAGACATGTTAACACTAGGCAAAGAAGATCCGATAACCAAAGGAGATGCAAGGTTTTGCACAGTAGGATTTGTAAAACCGAAGAGGGGTCTAGATCTATCACGGTGGAGGATGCAGATCTGACTGCAACGCGCTTACGCTCATCAGAAAACAACTTTTCAAGGCGGCTCTTACGCAGCTACTCATGCCCTGACGTTCTCATCCTCCATCTTGATGACTCGCCCTGGATTTCTTCTCCCCATTCACCAAACCACAAGACACACACATCGCACCACTACCATCGCCAGCATGGTCATTTCAGTTCCCACGCTCAGAGGTCCCCGAGGCGGGCACGTCGACACACTGTTTGCAGTGTGGAGGTGGAGAGGGAGATCGCCCCTCTCTGTCTCAGGAAGGAGGTGTACCCATCCAGGAGATCTGCCTCCTACGACTCCGTTACCCATCACCTGTCACCTGCCCACGCTCATTCCCCCTGCAGCTCCCTCACTGCTCTTGCCTCCTGCTTCCTTTCAAGCCCCCTGGCTTTCCTTTCCAAGAAATCTGACTGCAGGGGAACCACTGCCCACACCAGTACTTCCAGTCATGTTCCCTCGCCAACCCCTTCCTCTTTTTCATGCTCCACCACATGGCATTCTCCAGGTTTTGCTTTAGGGTCTAATTCTGCTGTTTTGGATTCCAGCAGCAGGTAAAGAAGTTCTTATGGTTTCTAGTGACCCATTTTATTACGACAATTCTCTGATGCGCTGTTCTGATATCAACTCCGAATTCTTTAAAGTGAGAATTCGACGCCATACGAGACAGAGAGGAGGCAACGGAGCGAAGAGGATGATGATGGCGAAGACACCAGCTCCTCCAGTCAGGAGTCTGAAGATGCTGGGATGAGAGAAGAAAAAGCTCTGTCCGTCTTTGAAATTAGAGTATGTATGATTCTTAACTAAATGTAAAACGGTTGTTTCTATTAAACTTGAATTTACCAGGTTCCTTTTTAAAGGTGGAGCTACTGTGAAATGATTTCCAGTCAGAACAGTGGCTCCCAAACGTTTACACACCCGTTTAAAATCGTCAGGTTCTTGTGACATAAACAAATAAAGTAATTAAGCAAACCTTTCCAAACGTGGTTGAATAAATGTGCCGACCATTCAACCAATACTTCATCCCTCTTCATCTTCAACCTTTCAGCAAACAGCTGAAAGGTTTTTGGGTCAAAAGTGACTTCTAGTCAGACTGATTCATGATTTTATCTCCCTGTCAAGAAGTGTTTCCATCTGAGAAAAGCAACTTCAGAACATGATGCTCATTTAATGGTGGGTTTGGTGGTCTTTCAGTTAAGGTGCAGTGTTTTACTTATTTATTTTTTATACATTTAATGTGGCCAAACGTTTTTGGTTCCATTATACGATAACATGTTGGAAAGAAACACAAGGAGATCATTTGATTGTTTGCAACCTCTCTGCAAACTGGCTTTAACTGAAGGACATAAATGTCAGCAGAATCCTACTTTAACAACTGAACTTAATTTCAGGTTCATAACATTCACTATATGTTAGGTGTGAATTCCAGAAGGCTGTCTTTAATTGCTTTAGTAAAGTATTAGTTTAGGGTGACAATATTCCTTTTTTCTTTTACATTTTTTTTTTTTTTGTTAAATTGTGTAGGATTAATGTCAAATGTTGGGTTTTGCAACAATTTATCATGCTCTCTCACAAAATCCTGGCATTTTAACAGGGGTGTGTAAACTTCTGAGAGCCATTACAGGTGGACTTGAGCAAGAAATTCATTTCAAGCTTGGAAGAAATCAGCCAGAGCACCGACAGCAGCGTAAAATGTTGAGCAAAAGTTTCCCCTGAATATTAAGACGTGTTAACCCATGGAAGGAAGAAATGAGGGTCTTATAAATGGGATGTTTTCTTCAAAGGTTGCCAAGAAACACGAAGAACAAAAAAAGGTGTCATCCATCAGGATTCGGAAAACTTTACCAAAACCTCAGACCAACCTGACGCCCATGGGTCTGCCCAAACCCATCAGGTAGGGGAAAACTCTCAACACTAAGTGGTACTTGAACAGAAAAACAGCGCGGCTGTTTCTGGTATTAATGTGGTGCAAACTTGTACCAAACAGCTCTATTTTTCCTAAAGCTTTAACCATGGCAGGAAGTTTTCACATCAGATCGAGTGCTTAATATTAGGCAAGAAACACCTAACCCCTGCTGAGGTTTTTTGTACTATTTCAGACTCTATTCTTAGCAGAATAGAGTCTGAAATAGTACAAAAAACCTCAGCAGGGGTTAGGTGTTTCTTGCCTAAAATAATAATAGGCAATGGAAATATGATTTTTTTTTTTCCCTCCTATCTTACTTTACCTAAATGTGTGATTTCATTACTTTTCATAGATTTTCAGATTTCTCAGAAGGATTACCAGCAAAAGCAAATTATTATTAGTAATTTGGACTTTAGCTGCTCTTACACCAATGACCCAGCTTTCTTAGTTAGACTACAATGGACTGTTATTACTTAGTTCAACTTCAGTACCAGTAAAAGCAATATATCATTAGCACCTGAACATGTGGATTAAAGCTGTTTTGTACCAGTGACTCAGCTTCACTAGTTAGAATTCAGTGGAATGATGAGAAGCATTGTAGCTGTGTCTGTATCTGTGTTTATTTGCTTTGTGATTGTATTGTAATTGTATGTACAGCGCTTTGAGTGTCTCGTTGCTGAAAAGCGCTATATAAATAAACTTACCTTACCTTAACATTAAGCCTTATATTGTGTTATATAAAAATATTACAAAGCGAACATTTTAATCACAAAGGACCTCTTGGGAGTCAGTATGCATGTCAAATATAAGCCCACAGCGAGGTATTTTAAAAAAGGTCTGGATGAACAGCTCACTGAGACGAGCTTTGGTTTAAAAAATGTTTTTGTAGCTTCAATCAGTATTTAGATTGCTTAACTTTTCTGTTTTTTTTCCGTGTCCCATCAGGGTGAAAAAGAAGGAGTTTAGTTTGGAAGAAATTTACACCAATAAGAATTTCAACAAAGCCCCAGAAAGGTAAGCCCAAATTATATTTGTTTGTATTTATGTATACATGTTGAAGAAGCCTGGCGAGTTTAATTCATAAATGAATAATCATTCAGTGTCAATACTTGAATCACGCCTTCACAGACCTTTCCAGGTCGACTTTGGAACTAAGAAGTTGCTTTATTTATTGCACCGATGAGTCAGAACCAGACCAGAGTATCGGTTTTAAATAACTCTTGATCTGCTCTTTGAGGTACTATTCTGGGCTGCTGGCAGCTCGTTGTCATGGGTTTGTGTCTGTGTGTTTATGTATTATCTAATAACAAAAAGTAGCTCAGAAGCAGAATTGTAACACACATTTTCTGACATTTTTTCTCTGCTGACATCTGCGTAAAGCACCATCAGGGTGGGGGCCAGTCTAATCTGCCTCCAATAGACATGAACGTTTACCCCCCTGCTTCTAAGCAAAATATAAAAATATATATTGTCAGTTATTGCAAATGCTTTGTGGCAGTTAATGCAGTTGTTAGGTGTAGGGGGTAATTACTTTTTGACATAGGGTTAGATTGGTTTAATCACCTTATTCCTCAATAAATGAAATCATCATTTGAAAACGTCTTTTTGGACACTGTCAGTTTATTTTTGTTTGACCTGAAACATGAACCCTGTTGTTGATGACATGCCTCTCCCTGACTTCAAACATCGCTAGAACGCTGCTGCCTTAGTTTTAAATGCAACAATATGAACTGAAGGCTCGTCTTTAACATCTAGGTTCTGTTGTTACTTTCCCTGAATCTGATGCCTGCGTGGAGATTTTAGGAACAGTAGAAACAAATGAGGTTGCAGCTTAAGTTTATTTCTAATTGAGCTTTCTGACCATTAAATAGATCTTTCATTTATACAAGTGGAGATTCAGTTAAACAGAATCAGGATTTAGCTTAATTGGAAAAACTTCTTTGAAACTTTTACATTTTGTTTTAGCGGATTGATAAATAAGAACTGGTACATTTTTGTACTTTAAACTTAGTTGACAGTGTTTAGGTGCCGGATTATAACCACAAATTAATTCAGTTTGAATGCTGGGAACTAAACTCCTGAACTAGTTCCTGATGAGTTTACTCTTAACACTGATGTATAGATAATACTTTATCCTCTGTCAGTTCCCTAGTTTCATGTATCGGGACATAAATATAATAATCAGCTCCTTAAGGTTGTAAAATTATATAAACCTACAACTTATTCCAGACTGTCATGATTTATTAAGCAAAGATGATGCCAGAATGGAAACTTTGGAGGCACAACAGTAGCAGCTGATTTTTGGCTAATGAAAGAAGTAAAACGTCCAACCAGAAGGTGGCGCCAGAGTAAATCTGGTTCTTAAAATCGGCTGCTTCTCTACAGAAAGAAAACTCACCTTTTTTAGGGTCTTAAACATCCCTTCAGCTGGTTTGTTTTTGGTTCTTTCAGTCGCCTGGAAACCATATTCGAGGTGCCTCTCAACCGCAAGAATGGCTCTGAGTCCTGGTTCGGCCAGAGGCGGGTCAAACGGTTTTTGGAGTTCCTGGAGGTCGGTGAGGTCAGGAAGCCGAAGAAACCTCTTGTTGGAGTTGGGAAAGCAGCTACTTCCTCATCGAGGCCAAGACGAGGGGGCTTTCCTAAAGATGAACCGTCCCTCAGCATTCAGGATGTGGACTCCCTTCTGTGCTCCAAGCTGGATCAGTTGAATTTGTGGCTGATCCATGATCAGAACGATGACTGAAGAAAGAGTCTGTAGCAGCAGTTGTTTGGCCGCAAATTAAAAAAACAGGTAAATCTCTTTCAGTGAGTGCGATCCTGACACTTCTTTCTTATATCGTGTCAGTCCGTGTTAAAATTTTGTCATGGAAAGCTCCAGATAAATATATCATTTATAGCATCTGTAGTCCGCAAGTTGAAGAACTGTACATCATAGTACAAAAATATCGACTTGGAGACGTTATTTACACGCATTTGTACAGATAATTACTTATAAAACAGACTTTTATTTATTCAACAGTCAAACTTCTCTGGAGAAATTTCTCAAAATCCAAAACAAATTCTCTCATTGATATTTGTACGGTAATATCACACATTTGTTTAAAAAAAATCTAATTCAGATAGCGTCCGATTTGTTTTGTCTTGTTCTGAAATGAAGCAGCGAACGGCTGGTATTTATCTCCTTGCAGCATCATTCTGAGTTATAATGGCAGCTATGTTTTTTTTTTTTTCCATTAAAGGCTATAAATAACTTTTAAAGATGCCAGCAAGAGATTTATATTTGTGTGTGTAAATAGCTTTTTTTATGTATAATCAAAGGAGTTTCCGACAACTTGGACTGCGCTGTAAAAAAGCATTTTACTCGGCTCAGGGCAGAAACTGATTAAATATTTGATCATCATCTTTTAGCTTTTTTGACCAATTAAATACATGGAGAAGTGGGCATGTCCACAGCCAAGTTCTTGTTTGTAATTGATCCCCCAGATCGTTTTGTTTTGTACATATATGCATTATAACTGTAGACATTTCTCTGTTTCGTTGTTGTAAATGAGGTTGCCTTAACTGTAAAACTTCTTTGAATGTGTGCTTTCTAATGCTGTTGTCAGAATACATTGACCAACTCCGAACTTAAAAACATGTTTTATTATAAAATATTTTGTATGTTTTTGTATAAAAGTACAACACATGTATACATTTAATAAAAATATAGGTAAAGTAACAATGCAATAATGCCAAGATGTTGGCACACAAACAGCCTCGTGTTGTCATTTTGAAGCACTGCCATAATCACCACTTTGACATTTTTTTTATTACTGGAAGCCCAATCCTGATGAATGTTGATCTGTTGTAGATTTACATTCTGTAGTATTTCTGACAGTATATATACACAGTAACAATGAGTACATTTACTTCAGTAGTAAACTGTAACAAGGAATGTTTTATTACGCAAGTTTGTATAAAAGTGCTTTTGAAAGCTTGCTTTCCACCCTTTAAGATTTCCACTACTTAAATGTACCGAGTTATTATTTAATAATTGGTATATGAAAACGTGAAGTAATGCTATATACAAGCGAGCCTTTACTCAGCTTTACTATGTTCATAATCAAACTACGTGGAAATCTTAAGAGGCTGAAAACCTTACATACGCGCCACATTTTACTCTGTGGCGTCACATTTTAAAAGGCAATGCTGGATTTTATGTTTATTTACTAAAGTAAATTGTCCATATGTTAAATATTACAGGGTATAAAACATGAAAGCCATCTGTTCTTTCCAGTAAATACTGCGGAAATGACAGCTAGTTATTTGGTTCATGTAACGTCTGATGCTCATCAGTGATCACAGCTATGTTTTGTTACCTTGCTCCATAAAATACAAAATCAGCAGACATTCATCACAGGATTGTTTGTTTTTCTGCTCAGGTAGTTCAGTCCTTTAGTGTGAGAAGATATGAGATGAGTAATATTATTATAGGAATGCTAAGTAGAATCCCAATCCCTGTTGCGATGGAGATGATGCCGTACTTTTTCGCCTGCTGCGCGTGTCTTTTTGCTTCATTTGGTCTGTTTGTGTATTCGGCCTGGGGAAAAAAAAAAAAACAGGATTTGTAATCAAAAGCTGAAGAAAGACTATTTGGAAGTGCTGCTGGGAATTTTCACTTTCATCTGCTGTGGTTTATGAAAATGGTGGCACCCCGTCAATCCTGGGTTTTATTTAATAGACCAACTGAAAGCAGTACATAACTGGAGGTGAAATGACTGCATTCAATTTATTTTTAGAAAACTCTGAATATGTGGTGTGGATTTGTATTTAGCCCTCTGAATACCCCTAAATTGAATCCAGTAAAACCAGCTGCCTCCAGAAGTAACCTGATTGTTAAGATCTACCTTGGATTAAATAAAGCCGTTCTGCAAAGGCCTCTGCTAGAGATCTTTAAGGAGCATGAAACACCAGACATGTCAGATAAATATTTTAAGCTGTGCTTTGTTTAATCCATCTGGAAAGAGAAAGAATATGGCACAGCTGAAAACCTACTTACAAGTGGATGTCTGCCTAAACTGAAAGGGATGCAGCCAAGAGTCCCAGGGTAACTCTGGAGGAGCTGCAAAGATCCCCTGGATGGGAGAATCTGTTGACAGGACAGCTATTATTTATGCTCATCACAAATCTATCCTTTGTGGAAGAGTGGCAAGAAGGAAACCACAAGACGTCTCGTGCAGTTTGTCACAAGCCATGTAGGAAACATGTGGAACAAGGTGCTCTGAACAATTTAGTCTCATCTGACCTGCGTCATGCAAAACTTTATGTGTGGCAAACCATCTTCAGGTTAAGACATGGTGGTGGTAGAATCATGTTGTGGGGCGTATTTCTTCAGCAGAGGACAAGGAAGCTATTTAGGGTTGATGGGAAGAGAGATGGAGCCACAGAGGTGTGAAAAATTGTTTGCCCCCTTCATGATTTTTTTTATGTTTGTCACACATAAATGTTTCAGATCAAACAAATGTAAATATACAAGGATAACACAAACAATCAGAAAATGCTGTGTTTCAATGAAGGTGTCTATTATAAGGAGAAAAATCCTAACCTGTATATGGTCCTGTGTGAAAATAACTGGCTGAGCCGCGCTTAGCAGCAACAACTGCAATGAAGTATTTGTGATAACTCTTAATGAGTCTTTTGCACCCCTGTGGATAAATGTTGGCCCACTCTGCTTTGCAGAATTTTTGGAATTCAGCCACATTTGAGGGTTAACGTTTTGTACGTTTGGAGTTTTTCCCCCTTCACAAAAAACACCTTCATTGAATCACTGCGTTTTGTGTTTACTTATGTTTTCTTCGTGTAATATTTAAATTTGTCTGATGATCTGAAATGTTTACATGTTCCAAAATTCATGAAGGGGACAAACACTTTTTCTCATCAATGTAAGTACACAGCAATCCTGACGAACAAACCTGGCCACAAGACCAAAGACTGGGATAGAGGTTCACCTTCCAGCTGGACAACCACCCTAAACATACAGCTAGAGGTGTGGTTCAGATCAACAAATGTTTGCAGGTTAAAATGGCCTAGTCCAAACCTAGATCCAATTGAGAACTGTTTACGGATGCTCCTCTCTTAGTTTTACTGACCTTGAACAATTTTGCGAAAAAGAATTAGCAAAAGATTTTGTACCTAGATTTGTAAAGCTGGTAGAAACATACCCCGAAGCAGATGCTATTTAAATTGATATTGATATAAATAGATATTTATTGGTAAAAAAATTGGAAACTATCCCTGTCCTTCCACTTTGTATCAATTTATCACATAAAATCCTAATGAAACAAACGTAATCCAAACGACTGTTAGGATTTAATGCAGTGGAGGCTCAGTATAAATTCATGCCACACTTTTCATATTTTTATTTATAAAGATAAAATTAACCATTTACATGAGATGGAGTTTAAAAAATGTATTAATATGCACGGCAATACAAATAAATTAGAAATTTATTTGTATTACCAATAATATTGTTAATAACGGATCCAAGAATTGTGAAGAGCTTTCTATGCAGTTTTGCTTCTGGATAGTGAAACATAAAACCAACAAAAACTGGATGTAAAAGGTAGAAATGAACCTAAGCAGTCTGAATCTGGATACCCGATCAACAACTGATGTTAAACATTTGGCAGGAACGTCAGGAGAAAATAGGAATACCTTCAGTGAATTTTCCAGCGCTTTGTATCCGATGCAGGAGCACCCACAGACGATGCTGCAGACGGCCAGTTTCCTGTAAAACTCTGTTTTTGGGTGATTGTCACAGTTCTGATTCCAATCTTCAGCTGACCCAGGTATTGGATTCAGCTGCAGCATGACTTCCCTTGTCCCATTCTCCACATTGTACAACGACATACCTGCAAAACAAGACAAGTTTAGGTATTTTGACTTGCACCAGGGGTGATGAAGAACATATCATTTAACGTATCATTAGCGTATCTAATTTCTATTGGATGCACTAAAAACCACCTAAAAATCTTTGTAAACTGTTTTGATGCATTTTTGTATCCAGTTCACTTGGATCAATGTGCTTGAGTTGCAAATAAATGTGTTCTGCAAGCCAAAGCATGTTCCTCAAAATGATCATGGGAGCTTTTGAGGTTGAGGGAGTTGGGGGTTGACACAAGATAGAAAACAAGCTGACAAACTTGAATGATAGCACCTTCTTACTGTCCAACACAGCCTGTTGGGCTGGTATGTCGTCATGGCAAAAGTGAAAACATGAATTCCAAGTTAGTATCTAATCTGTGCTTTGATCAGAGAACACAGGAACGCAACAGTGTTCTTGATCTTTTTGTTTGTTTGTTTTAAGAAAATGTATCCATAGTTCTGCTCTGAAATTGTATAATATTAAACAGTCGTGAATCATTTGTCATGAGACATAGTAATGTTGTGGCTTCTGTAAAAGTACTAGTAGTCTTTTACTACAGTGAACACAAGCCTATTCTCCAATGAGACTATTGTTTTTATTCAGCACTGATTTTCCATTTAAAGCTTCAATTAAATCACAAACCTGGTCAGATTTAAAGGGTTGTATCTTCAATGCACTCCTTAAGCCAAGTTAGTCCAATGTAAACAGATCAATAAAGAAAGATTGCTGATTTCCTCCTACAGGTGACCACTGCTGCTTCAAGTGTCCTCCTTCTAATGGGGAAAAATCTCAGCAACGTTTCCTCTCACAGACAACTGAACGTGATCAGTGTTGTGAAACCAGACGTCTCCTTGGAGGGTGACTCGTCTCTCTGAGAACCGGTGCCGTATGAGCAGTGGAATGACAGGAAGGGGAGCCTGGACTGAAACTCAGCAAGACACGTCAACACCTTCTTCACAGCCCAGACTTTTGCTTGCCTCTCGTCCACCCACACGTACACTTGTCACAATTTCCCCCTCTGACAATGTTGCATTACCACCCCTGGGTCTTCCCTTACTTCCTGTAAATCATGTCAGTTGCTGTGAAGGTACAGCCCTTTTTCTCCTTGTTCCACATTCCAGAGGCAATGGGAGAGGTGTGTCAGTACTTGTAACACCTTAAGATGAAACAGTGTACCTGGCCGACCGCGGTAAGGTTTCAAATGAAATATTTCCCATCTTTCTCACCAACCTTTTTCACTTTACAAAGTGCAGTGGCAACGTTTTCCTGATTTCGTGTCATTTATCTGCTCTCTAACCTAGAGATAAGATACTTTCACACCCCGTTGACTCAGTTATGACAAAGAGTCCGACTTTTGATAGACCGCTGTTCTATCAGGTAAACATTAGCATGGGAGGGACACTTATTAATCAGTTGCAGCCGGATGGACCAGATTCTACTGTCAGGTGGAGTCAGCTCTGCTTTGAAGAAAACCGCAAGCTTGTGCTCTTCAAAACAATAAAAGTTCTTTCGAAGATGTTTGATTGTTCCTACCAACAAAACTTGTATTGCCTTTCATTTTGTCACGTTACAACCACAAACTTCAATGTATTTTGATGGGATTTTATGGGATAGACCATCACAAACAAACACGTAGTTGTGACGTGGAGGGAAAATGTCACATGGTTTACTAAAAATAGAAATTTAAAAAGATAGTGTGCATTTGTATGCAACCCCTTTACTCTGCTTCTCCTACATAAAATCCAATAACCAGCTAAATGGTTATACTGGGTTACATTGCATGAAACAGTACTCCACAAATGCAATACTGCACTCACTGATATTGCTACGATGAATATGAATCAGATGATATGAAAGACCTAAGCCAAGTAGTGCATAACTGCAAAGTGGAAAGGAAATGTTACTTTTACAAATAAAGTTCTGAAAAGGGTTATGTGCATTCGTGTTTAGCCCTAAAGACTCAGGATTTTGTAGAACCAGTAAATGTTTTGTAGAAGGAGTTACAACTGCAGTGTTTTGTGGTACACCTCTAATAGCTTTGCACTCCTTGAGTCTGAAACTTTGCCCAGTCTTTTCTCTAAAAGGCTCCTGTGTGTCAACGTCAATTTTCAAGTCTGGCCACAGAATCTCAATTGGGCCATCCTAAGGCATGCATACCTTTGACCTAAACCATTCCATTGTAGTTCTGGCTGCCCGCTTTGGATCATTGTCCTGCTGGAAGGTAAACCTCCAATGCCATCTTAAGTCTTTTGCAGCTCTAACAAAATTTCTACCAGTATTGCCTTGTATTTACCTCCATCCATTTTCTCATCAACTCTGAACAGGTTTGGTGCCCCTGCTAAAGTAGAGCATCCCCACAGCATGACGTCGCCACCACTGTGTTTCACCGTGATGGTGGTGTGTTTAGACTGATGTGTAGTATTAGCTTCCTGATACATTTTGCATGTGGACCAAAAAGTTAATTTTTGGTCTCATCTGACCACAGCACCTTCTTCCTCACATGTTTTCTCTATCCCCTGTGTGGCCTCTGTCTCTATCTTTAAGCTGGGCTTCTTGATCCTTTCAAAAACTATTTTCTTTTTGCCACTATTGGCTGTTCAATAGAGCTGTAGATCTGTGCAGCTTCTCCAGAGTTCCCATGGGCCTCTTGGCTGCTTCTCTGATTAATGCTTACCTTGCCTGGCCTGCCAGTTTAGGCAGGCGGCCATGTCATGGTAGGTTTACAGTTGTGCCATACTCTTAATTAATTTTCAGATGATTGTTTGAACAGAGCTCTGTGACACTTGAAACTTCGGTACAACTCTCTCCCTGACCTGTCTGCCATGGTCCTTGACCTTCATGATTCTGCTTGTTTACTAATGTTCTTTAACAAACCTCTAAGGTCTTCACTGCACATCAGCGTTGACATTTACATTTGCTTACATATAAGTCGACATCTTAAGGCAGCTGGCTCCACTGGATTCTATTTCCAGAGAAAAAGGGGCTGAATGGAAATAAATATGAAAACATTCAGGGGTGTGAACATTTTTGCAGAGCACTGTGTGTATGAACACGTTGAGGGAAATGTTAAAATCTAAGAACTGGTAAAAGATAAAAGAATGTGTTTTAAAAAAATAGCACATTTATTACACTGACAGTAGACTGTTTCAGCATAACTCGCTCTTGTTTAGATACCAAAAAAGGGGCTCAAACCTCTGCCTAACATGGTAACCATGACGATAAAAGTTGTATAATACTGGAGTCGTTGCTTTTATAAATATAGTATGTTATGGGACGTTTTTCTGTTTCCAGAAAAGGTCCTGCTTCCTCCTTCTACATTCATTCTGAAAAAGGTCTTAAATTACCATAGGTCCTTTTAAAATAACAGTATTTATTAGTTAGTTAAGTAAATATTAGCTAATAAATAAAGATGTTTATTGGTTAACATTTTAAGAGATTCAGGGGATAGATCATGATGAGTGAGCAGCAATTTGGTTTCATGATATAAAGAGGAACAACAGATGTTCTATTTTGCTTTGAGAGTGTTGATGGAGAAGGTCAGTGGGAACTACGCTGTGTGATTGTGGGTATAGACAAAGAAGATTATAAACTTTCAAAAGTGGAACTGTAGTACTGTACAAGGTAGTCATGTGAGGGTTGTGCAGTGAGACAGTGGTAAGGCGTGTGGTAGGTGTGATATACGTTCATGGTAGGAGTGAAAATACATCAATCCTGAGCTCCATCTTTTCTGCAGGGAGGGCGGATGGACAGGTTCACAGATAAGATATTCCAATTGTTTGTGATGTTTCCAGATGATACTGTGATCTTTAGTGAGTAGGGAGCAGGTGAAAGAGAGCCTGGAAAGATGTAGGTATGAAGAGAGAGAAGAAGAATGAAATATGATAAAACATTTTGTTCCTCCTAAATGTGAAACAGTTAGAGGTGAAAAGTTACCCAAATAACTTTTACTGGTGTCTAAATGTCACTGAAAGATGGTTGGCTGATTTTCAGAGTTAATGAAAGTCGCTATTCCCAGCTAAATGTGGTAATAAGGATTTTTCAAATTAGCATGGACTTTTGAAATGATGGACAACCATGAATTTTCTCATATTTAGCAATGGGTATGAATAATTTTGGACATGTTCTTTTACATAAAATGTAAGGCAAAGGCAGAAATTGTAATTTTATTTTTTTTGCTGAAATCTATTGTACATTGTAGTATCATATTTCTAAACACATCTATATCTATTAAAGTAAGAAGAAACATGTTGATCAAGTTAAAAGATTACTGTAGATCTAAATCTGCCAGGAGCATAAATAATGTTAGGCTTAACTGTACCACATAATATACTATGTTGTAATATGTACACATTTTATGTATCACACTATTTTATATCTCTCACTGGTTTTGGAACTCACACATGGATTTTTATTTATTATATTGACATTTTTTATGTTATTTGTTTAAAATCTCCCATGACCAGCTTTAACAGAGCTAGTTTTCATCTGATTATTTGAGACAAAAGAAGTAAAATCTTAGTGAGCTGCGATTCTTGGGGATTTTCCGATGCTTTCATCATCTTGGAAATTTATATTAAACAGGAAGGAGATACTGAAAACAGAAAGAGAAAGTATCATCAGCGTCCCGCTTTTTCATTTAGCTTTCTACATGTTGTGCCTTGATATCTTTCAAGTACTTAAACATTCGAATACAGTTTTCTTGAAGAGGAAAAGGTTCACAAAATTGGCTGCTGTTTTGTCAAGTGCTGCATTGTGTTTACATATGTCTGTGCATGCATTGGGTGGAGTGCATTCATTGTCACATAGTAACAATCCTTCTTTGATCAGTAAAAAAATGCTAAATATACACTTCTGTCCTTCTCTGTAATGTTCCTGCGAATTGCTCCCAGGACAAACTGTCTGAAAATCCGTTATTATTATTTTATCTCCAACTTTTTTGTTCTATCAATATTACTTTAGTACTACTCAAAAAAACAAGTGTGAAGTCCCCAATAATGCAAAACATACCACACAAGCAAAATCATGTCAAAAAACACAGAAAAATGGCACCGCCTTCCTTCTAAACAACCTGTTAATGTGACTAAAATGTAAACGGTGACAAGTTGATTATACAAAGATGTCCAATGATGTCTAACTGTGAGTGAAAAGCTGCTTTGGACGTCAGTTTTTAGGCTAAATTGACTGAACATTCAGCTTGAAATATCCAGAAAACAGATGTTCAGAGGTGCTCGGTAACCAGTAACATTTATTTTGTATTTTGGTCTTTAAAATGCCAGAATGTGCTCATAATTTTAGATTTTTGTTTGTCTGATTCCATAATTTTTTCACAGATTTAATCAGATGTTATGATCAGTTACTCAAGACCTGAGAAGCCTTTTGGCCAAATACATCTTTTCTCCAACTTCAGTAACTTTTTGGATGGCTACTTTTACCTGAGTAAAGATATGTTGTAGTAATGCGACTTTTACTTGAGTACAATTTTTGGCTACTCTACCCAGCTCTAAAGACGTCCCTAGTCCAGCAGTGCTGTCCTCAGAAAATCTAGTTTTAGTCTTCAAGTCAATTGCTTTCCTCAGATAAGAGTTGATATCTTTTTGGTAGTCCATGTCTTCCTAACATTCAAGCATCGATAGATCTTTCTTTAGGCTGCATTTAATTTGGCTCAGAAGTTGGAATGACGTAATGTCCGACTAAACTGTGTTGCCGACTGCAGGAAAGAACAAACAAACAGTTGGATTTGCTTAATGTGGATTTGCTTAACAAAGTTTTCCTTTATATTTTATTCATTTAAACTCAAAAGGAACATTATAACATACAGACGTTATGCAATGCTATGTGTGTGACTTAATTGATTTAATAGGATAAAGAAATCAGAATTACATCTAAAACCTTAATATCTGCAACATTCATGAAGTTTTATATACAGACATATTTTCAGACATGGGTTTTTCTTAGACCAAAATAGAACATCTGGTTTTAAGTGCCGTTTATTTGATTTTTCCCAAATGTAGTTCTGGAATTGAAGAAACAAACATGCAAACAACCATGAACAAAACCAGCAAAAATGGAATAAATGCTATGGTAAGTAAATAAAATAATAATCATTAGATAGATATAATAAAATGCCATAGAAAATGCATCACTGAGGAAATGGAATCATAAATGAGGAAACACCAGAGACAATAAATAAAAACATTAAAACTCTTAAATTCTAAAAACACCTAAAATGTTTACCCTCCAGACAGATAGAGATAAAACATACAGTAATATTTTATTCATTATGAAATTAAAACAGGGCTACAAACAACATAAAAGATAAATAATATTAAAATCATATTTAAAGCGCCATAGGACAAAGCAATGATAAACTTACTTGGAATTTTGTCAACAGAAAAATAAAACTGAATAAAAGACTCATCAAACAAAGCATGACTGGCTAATTTAAGGTCATGTCACAGCATCTGGACTTTGACAAGGCCACTTCAACACCTTATCTCTTTTTGGAGTTGTTTTTGGGTCCTTCAGATGTATTGATTTATAAGATCTTTTTACCCTACTTCGTGTTGTCAGACTGGTTCTGTTTAAGTGATTTTTTAATTGTACAACTCTGGCAATAAATACTACTGGATGTGTGTGTGGGGAAGGGGCGATAGTTTGAATAGATTGAAGCAAATATTTCTGGGGAAGTGCAAACTGTTTTTTTTTTTTTTTTGTCTCAAGAACCTCTTTGCCAACTTTTCAGCTCAGAAGATAATTACAACTAAATGAAAGAAGAAAAAAACATGAAGTGAAAAATACAGAAATGCATTATTTCTTTTTATTTTGTGCATTTGTTTTCTTTTAAAAAGCTTATTTAGTTCAAGATTCATTTAGTTTTACTTTCACAATCAATTTTAAAAAATAAAGGATAAATCCATCATTGTAAGGGGTAAAATTAGAGCAGGAACATATGAAACAAAACTTGAAATAAAACCTGATTTCACAAAACGTATTTTCCTTTTCCTGCAGGAAACAGCCAAGTTTGCTTTTTCAAGCCCCGCCTTCCTGCTCCGACCCACCAATGAGAAAAGACGGCGGATGTAAACACGGAAATAGCATAAAAGATCTCAAAGCAGGAGAGGATGACACGTCGACAATGAACCAAAAATACTCTGTGTCCTCCCGAAATCACATTAAATGTTATATATTCCAGTCATTAACAGATTGTAGTATCTACTCCCAACTGGTCTCTCCTATAAACCTGCCATGGATAAAAACGCAGGTTTGGTTTTAGCCACAGAAAGATACGGCCGTGGTCAGGCTTGGAAGTATTTAGTAAATGATGGAGTGTTGGAGAGGAGGAGGGATGGGAGTGAAGCTGGATCAGGAGGCGACTACATTGTTGGACTCTTTAAAGTAAACATCTAATATATATGTATTGTGTTGTTACGTTTAGTTTACTTTAACTGAAATCCTGATGACTTCCGGTTGATTTCAGAGCGTCTTTCTGCCTCAAGGCTACCCAGAAAGTGTCAGTAGTGATTACCTTCAGTACCAGTTCTGGGATACTCTTCAGGTAAAGTAAATATTTCCAACCACATAGATTATCCAGAGCTATCAGACTGAAGCTTTCTGTAATTCCAGGCTTTCTCCAGTTCCCTGTCTGGGACTCTGGCCACTCAGGCTTCCCTTAAAGGCGTTGGAGTTGGAAACCAGGAGGCGACTGTAGCTGCAGCCACAGTTACCTGGTTATTAAGAGGTGCAACTTTAACATAGATTACTAAGAAGTCATATTAATTATTCATTATTCATGTTATCTTTCTGTCTTATTAAACCATTTATCTGCAGATGGAACTGGCATGTTGGGAAGAATCCTCTTTGCCTGGAGAAAAGGGTAGGTTAAGATTTGTGCTTTTGCAGCTCAACAAATGTTTTTGGAGCTTTAACTTAATTTCTTCCCTACATTCCAGGAGTAAACTGGACTCTGAGGCTAAAAAGTGGAGGTATAGACCCAACTTAAAGCACCTAAGCTCCCATTTGATAACAGATTTCATTGTAGTGATGGTTTCGTGTTGTAATTCCTTTCCAGGCTTTTTGCTGATGTTCTTAACGACATTGCAATGTTCATGGAAATCTTGGCTCCTCACTTTCCGGCCGGCTTCACTTTGATAGTTTGCACTGCAGGAATATTCAAGGTAAAAAAAAAAAAAAGTATTAATTTCAAGCCAGTGAAGCATCAATTTAATTTGCTGTTCTGTGATGTGCGGGTATCCAAGTGAGTAAAGCTTCAGGTTAGATTTGCTCAGCCTGTGCCACACTTTAAAATGTATTATTATTATTCTTTATTCTCCAGAAAGATATTACTGATTATTTTGGCTTAAAAATATATACTATGCGTTATGCGTATGTAGCTTGTCCTCTTCAGGTTGGAGGGGAGTTCCTGCCTCATGTGGAGGAGTTTAAGTATCTCGGGGTCTTGTTCACGAGTGAGGGAAAAATGGAGCGGGAGATCGACAGACGGATCAGTGCAGCTGCCGCAGTAATGGGGGCTCTGTGCCGGTCCGTTGTGGTGAAGAGAGCTGAGCTGAAAAGCGAAGCTCTCAATTTACCGGTCGGTCTACATTCCTACCCTCACCTATGGCCATGAACTTTGGGTCATGACTGAAAGAACGAGATCACGGATACAAGCGGCTGAAATGTGCTTCCTCCATAAGGTGGGCGGGCACTCCCTTAGAGATAGGGTGAGGAGCTCGGCCATTCGGGAGGGGCTCGGAGTAGAGCCGCTGCTCCTCCACATCGAGAGGAGCCAGTTGAGGTGGCTCGGGCATCTATACCGGATGCCTCCTGGACGCCTTCCTCGGGAGGTGTTCCAGGCACGTCCCACCGGGAGGAGGCCCAGGGGACGGCCCAGGACACGCTGGAGGGACTATGTCTCTCGGCTGGCCTGGGAACGCCTTGGGCTCCCCCCGGAGGAGCTGGAGGAGGTGACGTCTGGGAGTCTCTGCTGAGTCTGCTGCCCCTGCGACCCGGTCCCGGATAAAGCGAAAGACGACGAGTACAAATACAAATATATACTATGAGCCTAGGAATAGGCTTCATATTGGAAGTTTGTACTACTAAAGCTATTTTGTTATATCTGTTTGAGGCTGGGAGACATTGGGAGCTGGCTAATGAGGCTTTTTCCACAAAATAGTTAATCAGAGAACCCTCAGTGGTCCTTCATCATTTCCAGTTCATGTATGTTGTGTAATTCATAATATCTGGTTTTGAGTTTAGCTCGGGTTTTAAAGGGAAATAAATAAATTAGTTTACCACATTAGCTTGCTGCTTTAACTCAGACCAGTAACTCTACTTCGGATGCATCAGGATGCCTGAGCCCAGCAGGTATTTAAAAATCCCCACCGAATCAGTTATGGATACGTTTATGTTTCTTGACCAATAAAATTAAAAAGGGACTTCCTTCTGGAGCACAACATGGAAATAAATGTACAGTTCATGCATTGTGATTGGGTACTTTGTAAGACATTAGGCAGGGAAAACTGGGAATCTTCTAAATCCTGGAATCTTTGCCATGAATGGGACACAAGAAATAACTTGTTCTCATCAAAGTAAAATGAAAAGCTGGTACTGATAAACATGCAGAACTTACAGATAGAGAAAGTGTAATCTATTAGTCATAAACAGAACTTTCTTCCTGAATTGAGTTTGCTTGTTCTTGTCTTCTCAAGTCTATTGTTGGCGTCGCCGGAGGAGCGACTAGAGCTGCACTTACTGTTCATCAGGCTCGCAGGGATAACATGGCGGATATCTCTGCCAAAGATGGCAGTCAGGTAACCTCTGCTTTGGAAAAATCTGAATCATGATCAGATATGATGAAAATAAACATACAACAAACCAGTTTTTTTTTACTTAGGGGAAGGTGATAAATGCAGGTGAAGGTAGGAGACCTCATTGCTGGAAGGGCTTTTGATTCTTTTTCATAAAGATAGATAAAATTGTCTACACTTGTATAGGGCTTTATCAAGTCCGAGGACTCCAAAGTACTTTACACTACAATCAGTCATCCACCCCGTGACAGCGGTAGGCTACGTTGTAGACACAGCTGCCCTGGGGCAGACTGACAGATAGGACTATGAGTGACACTCCTCCCAGTCATTGTGTAAAGAGTGGTCCTGTTGACTACATTTGTTCTGATATGATGAATTCACAAATGTGATTTCAAAATTAAAAACTGCAGTGCGTCTGGAAAGTATTCACAGCGCTGTACTTTTCCACATTTAGTTATGTTTCAGCCTTATTCTAAATGGTATCAAATTACTCTGTTTCCTCAAAACTCTACACACAATACCCCATTATGATAATGTGAAAGATGTTGAGATTTTTACAAATTTATTCCAAATGGAAAACTAAGAAATTGATTTTACCTAAGTATTCACAGCCTTTGCCATGAGGCTCAAAATTAAGCTGAGGTGCCTAACTAAACGTGGAAAAAGTGCAGTGCTGTGAATACTTTCTGGATGCACTGTAATAATAAAAGTTAATGAACATAACATATTAAATTCAATCACTTTGCAAATACTTTCTTCACAGTGCCTTGTGAAAGTATTTATAAAATCACATTTTATCATGTTGTAAGCACAAACCTCAAAGTGTTTTATTGGGACTTTATTGTACTACTTAACACGAAGTAGCGCATAATTGTGAAGTGGAAGAAAAATGATTAATGGTTTCAACATTCTGCCCTAGTCTCAAGTCTTCTCCAGGATAGATAGATAGATAGATAGATAGATAGATAGATAGATAGATAGATAGATAGATAGATAGATAGATAGATAGATAGATAGATAGATAGATAGATAGATAGATAGATAGATAGATAGATAGATAGATAGATAGATAGATAGATAGATAGATAGATAGATAGATAGATAGATAGATAGATAGATAGATAGATAGATAGATAGATAGATAGATAGATAGATAGATAGATAGATAGATAGATAGAGTAACATTATAAATAAGTCTGTTTGTTTTTCTCGTGTTTTCTCCAGGAGACTTTAGTGAATCTTGCTGGACTGCTGGTTAGCCTTTTACTCATTCCTCTTGTCACTGATAATCCAGTGTAAGTGCTGCTGTTACTGCCAACATTTGCACGTTATGTGTCTTTTTAAAGGTTAAATAACTACCTTTTTTTTGCCTTTTAGCCTGACTCTTACCCTGTTCTTCCTCTTTACCATCCTTCACCTCTTCGCCAACTACAAGGCTGTGCGTTCGGTCATTATGGAAACCTTCAACGAGGCGCGGCTTTCCATCGTGTGGCAGCAATACCTGAAGGACGGACGACTCCTGAGTCCACTTGAGGCAAATCAGAGAGAACCCGTATTCCTACGTGTGTTTAAAAATAAAAAAAGTTTTTATTTTTGCTTTTGGAGCTGATTCTTGTAGTGTGAAAAATATTTCACGTGTTTTTCAGAGTTTGGAAACACCTCACAAATTAAACTTGGAGTTCGGTTACAGGATGTTGCACAGAGGTGACTACAGATATCAACCTTGACCACACACATTAAAAACTCAGACTAGTTTTTAGTCACTTTGTGTGTTTTGCAGCCCAGAGGAGCTGAATTTGGCTTTAAAAGAAAACAACATGCCCTTCCTGTTGGGAGTCAGAAATGGTATTTTACCTTCTTCCTCAGAATGGATCCTTGTTTAACTAAATTTCCAGTAATTTATTATCCTGTTTTGTTCCTTGCAGATTGTATTTGTGTTTGTTTGGGGACAGAAGCATCAGTCCATGATGAAATCAGAGCAGTGTGTCAGGCAGTGTGTATCAGCAACATGCTGGGTTGTCCAACGGCCACAGTACCAACATCTCAGAAACCAACGCAGCAACGTGAGTTAGCTTTTACTGTGTTGCATTTGCATTAGAATGTGTTTAAATACTTCACATTGCATTTCTTTCTGTAATTTAAGGTTTGTGGGAAATGGTGCATGAGAGTCACAAGCTGTTGGATGCACATTTCTCTCCATTTCTCAAAGGTGAGCTTGCACAGAAAAGTTTGAACTTGTGGTTTATTATGAGCATGATTTGTTAATAGATCTATAATATTTAGGTGTTAAAGCGGCAGGATGGGACACAAAAAGGACTTTGCTGGACTGGGATGAGTGGAGAGTGGAGTGGAAAACAAAAAACAGCTGAGCTGCTTTTGTAGCTTATTTTTTTGTTAATTAAACAGCTGTATTTCTACATGTTTTATCATTCTTTCCAAATGAAAATATAACAGCTTTGAGTCATTAGTGTGGGAGAAGGTAAATATTTTTGTATAATGGTAATTTGTTATTAAAAACTAAAAATTGAACAATTGATTTGTGATTTATTTCATGGCTTCACACACATATGTACAATTCCCGGCAACCAGCTAATCATGTGCATGAGTACCATATTTATGTAGGGTTTTTAATTAATTTTCTTAACCTTTCTGAACAGCTGTGATTTTTAAAAAAAACAACAAAAAAACTGGATGCGCAAGTTTGAATTCACGGTGGGTTTTCTCTAATCCACAAAGTCTCAAATATTTACACACATTCAGCTGAATTTTTAACTAGAATGTTCTTGGAGGTCTTTGAACTTGAAAAGACAGAGGCAGCTAACTTCTTTATTGTAAGAATGATTGAAATTATTCAGATGTGTCACAACTTTAGCAAAGTCTGAAAAAAGATCCAAACTGATGAAAGCAGTTGTTCATGATGTTCTGGAATGACCTGAAGAACCATCATGGCTCAAACCTACCATGTACTGGGAGCTGCAGGAACACCAGCGAAGAACATTGTGGTGAAGCTGGTTTGACATCACCATAGACTGAGAAGGTGCTGACCAAGAAAGGAGCCATCCATCTACTTTCTCAACCCACTTTATCCCTGTATATCCACAGTGGAACTGGTGCTTATCTCCAAAGGTCCCAAGGAGTCCTTGACTCCAAAACTGACACTTCCAAGTTTGACTGAAATTAGATGCTGCCAATCTCAACAAATGACTTCTGGAGAAACGTTTTGGTCTCAGATCAAACAGCATTTGAGCTATTTGTTCAGAAGAAGCATGTTTGTAGGAGTTAAAAGGAGGCTTTTAAACTTATTAGCCTCTACTAACATTTTCTAAAGAACACATTTAAAAACATGTACCAACTGTCAAGCATAGTGGTGTGAGTATCAGGCTGTGGGGCTCTTTCACTGCCAATTGTACTGGTGCACTGCACAGAGTGGATGGTGTAATGAAGCAGGTCGACCTTCAAATTCTGTAATTCCACCTCGAATCAGCAGTTAAATAGTTTAAAAAAAGAGAAACATTAAAACTGTTCTTGGAATAAATAAAACAGGCTAACATTTGATTTCTAAAAGCACATTTCCAACGCTTGAAACCTTTTGAACTAAGCTTAAAAAATGGGTCTGCGCCAAAAAACCCCAAAAACTGTTCAAACAATTCTGCTTAGATGATAAGCTTGTTTTATCACTTCAAAAAAATTGTATAATTGAAATGCAACTTGATTAGCAATAAAACGTATGGGCACATTTTTGTTTTTTTATGTTGTTACAGTTGCAAATTCCACCTCGACACAAGAACGGTCTAAAAAAATCATTAACGAGAGTGCGTGTAATTATTTGTTTGCTGCGCAGACGAAAAATAAATCTTTTAGTCTCTAGATGGCAGTGTTAAAGTATTATACAAGGCATAGAACACGAGGAAGAAACAACAGCATCCTTCTGTAAAGTTTTCATGTTAAGCTAACAACATCCAAAATGCTACAACAATAAAGGCAACCAGCTGAATTCAAGAAACACAATAACTACGATATTGCTTAATTCAAAGTATAAATTCCTCATGATTTTTGTCGTAGTTTTTTTCAGGAATATGTAAATATTTTGTTTTTTTGTCTTTTTGCTGCTGACGGTTATCGCTTTTATTTTGAAAATGTAAACCGGATGTCGAGTGTACGTTCTTGCCAATTTACACTTTTTCGTTTCTCATTTGTTAGCATTAGGAAAACTATAAGTTTTATCTGAATATTAACTCTATGCTGTAATAAATGGGAAGGTATAAGTGTGCCTACAACTGCGACCACTCAACTGACCCGGATGTTAAGTTCTTTAAGTGAGTTCTCAGTTTAAGAGAGTTTTATTACGAATAAACAAATAGCATGTAGCTAGCTGCTAAAGGTAGTTAATCCATTAAGATTAACATACAATCGTTCGTAACATTAATTAATTTGCTCCAAATGTAGTCTTTCCAACGTTATCTTAATCTGTAGAATTAAGACAACATGCATGTTTTCTTGTAGTTTACGAGGAGTTTAGTTGAGTTATGTAGTTAATGTCTCCAGAAAATCCTTTTTAGTTCGAAACCAGACAAACAGGCATGAAATAAACGACAGAATCAGTTTATCAGACTAAAAAATTTTATTTTAGCACCAGCGAGTGAGTCAGGAATACATTAAGTACAGCAGATGGAATTTAGCTGAAAAGCAAAGCATCTGAAGCAGAACAGAAAGAAACCAGACTGCTTCACATTCTCAGTGTTTCCCTACCTAACTGCACAATGCACTGCTGGACCGTGTCCCTACAATGTTTCACACAATTATAATAGTGCCACGTCAAATATTTATTTCTTTATTATGTAAAACGTGTTGCATATTATTTATGTTCTCATAAAGTGTTAATTTTGCATTGAAATCTCATTCTGGTATGCATTGCTTGGTCTGTAGTTTGAAGCATCGTGCATTGGAGAAGATGACCCTCATCCAACCATCTCTAACAATCAATCAATCAATCAGGTCCCGTGTCAAATCTTGGCTGTATCCTCTCTCCTTTCTCTTGAAGATGACGACTTACAGGCTGTTTATCTCATATAAACAGTTTTTTAGATCTGGTACTTTTACTGTTTACTTCTATTTTGTGTAACTGTAATTTTCACACTGTGTAATATGATCAGATGAAGGAGCTGGACAGAAATAAGTGACAAATCAGCTAAAGATCCAAGGAAAGACCTTCAGAAAGCCTGGAAACTATTGACCAAGACCTATTTAACAGCCTACAGGAAAGTCTCATGAAATGAAGTGTGATCCAAAATTTTATTAACAGTTTTACCCCCTTTTTTTTTAAAGAAAAAATACATTTACACATTATTCAATAGTCACATGGGACCAGGTAATATCAAGCAATGTTGAATGAAAGGACAATATATTCAATCAGCAGTAATGTGACTGACTTGCATCCAACTAACCAGGCCAGCATCTCAGGGGACTTTTCATGCTTTTTATGCATCATCAAAATGGAAGCATCTACTCAAATTTTCCCTAACTATGTGCTGTCATTTTATATAGTGGACCATTATACAGTTAAGGTTGTTCTAATGGCCTACATGTTACTCCAGGTTTCCGCTGTACAATCCCAGAAAACTTAGAAAATGGCTCTCCAACATGAAGTGGAAAGATTGGGCTCCGACTCGCTTCTCCGTGCTGTGCATTAATCACTTCGAGGAACAGTACATCGACAGAGCAGGGAAGTGTGTGACACTTCGAGAAGACGCGGTTCCCACGATATTTTCACCTCATGACAAACCGCAGAAAAACAAGGTTTGTGTGCACTGAACGTCTGTCAGATCAGATCTTCTGGTTGAACTGCATTGAACAGGGACTCATATAAATATATTTTAGACTGTTACGTTTTGAAAAAATCTAATTATATAACTTTACACGCAGGCTTCTGATGGCCCAGGACGTAGGAAACATAGGGTGAGATGTTAACAAATAGTTAATCAATTCTCCAACTATCTAACTAAATGTTTTGCTCAAAATGTGATCTGTAACTGCATAATAATAACTGACAGCTAAAACTAACATCTGGTTGACCTTTGTTTGATTCTCTTTGTGAATTCAGCCTCTTGCTGCTAAAACCCCAGAGAAAGAGCCCACTCCTTCTGCAACATCTCCTCCTGTCCCCACAAACAGCAGTGTTAAAATCAAAGAGCTCAACCAGAGAGAGGAACAGCATACAGGGTATGTCACTTTTTAATGTTTCTAACAGTGTTATAATAAATCAATAGTGGATCAACTTTCCAGGTGAATTAATTCATTTGCATACAGAAGACAGAGAGAATAAGCTGTCATTCTCTCATATTTCCGATAGACAGAACAAGAAGATATTTCAGTTCGGTTTATTTATATATTTCCAATTCGCAACAAATCTCTTCTTACCAACAGATCCATTTAATATACAGATATATTGTCAATTGAATGCAGTCATTTAGTCAGTTAGGTTTACGTACATACCCTATAATACAATACAGTAGTTGAAGTACAAGAATATAATAATACAAAGTTTTCTATTTAAGGAAACCCAGCTGATTGCATCAAGTCGTTGATTTTGCAGCAATCTGTCATACTGAGCATGCATGTGGCGACTGTGGAAAGGAACAACTGTCTTTTAACAGCATGTTCTGAAGAGCTCAGTGTAAGCAACCGTGTTTCACTGGGAGTTTAAGAAGACAGCGCGGACTCTTTAAAATCACCGAAGAACTGGTCCAGGAGTACTTTCCATGTAGAAAAAAAAAGTATCTATGTTCGTGGCTTCACTTTGGGAGAGAAACACAGCAAAATAGATAGTCTCTGAGCCAGTCACACAATCTATGGGGTGAAAAACAAAGTACATATTATTAGTGGCAGCAGCAGCTTCAGACATATGAGACTCAGTCATTGTTTATTACAGTGTCCATACAGCTAGACGGCAACTAAAAGCAGTAAGTAACAACATCATGTAGACATTTACGTTGCTCTATTAGCTAAATGTAGACATTTAGACTATTTTTAAAAAACCCATAAATGTAATGTGTTAAAACATTTATCATCCATCTATTTTCTCAGAAAATCCGGACAGGGAACCCAAAATTCCCTCAATTCAAACCAAGAATAAAAACGTTGCTGGACCGGTATTTCAGAAACTACTGATGTATCGGGATTTTCATGCTCTCAGGTTTACATCAAATGACCTGAAAACAGTATCAAGAGAGCAGCAGTTAGGCGCACCAAAAAGTGATGGACTGCAACAGCAGAGAAGCACACCAGGTGTCACACCTGTCTGCGTAGAGCAGGAAATGAAGGCTAGAGTTCACACAGACTCACCAAGGTGGACAAACATAGCTTGGAAAAATGTTGCCTGGTCCAAGGAGTTTCCATTTCAGATGGTAGGGTCAGAATTTGGAGTAAACAACAATAAAAGCATAGATCCATCCTGCCTTGTGTCAACACTTAGGCTGGTGGTGGTGTCAAGGTGTAGGGGATATTTTCTTGGCAGACCACACAGATAGACCAATTTTGATACAGAAGAGGAGCGGCTACACTTCGAGCTCCTCACCTTAAGTAAGGAAAGTCTGGACAATCAACAGGAAGCTCATTTTAGCATCTAGGCTCTTTTTTTTTTGGTCTTGAACCACCGGTGAGGGCGGGAACAAAACGGGACTCAGCATTGCCATTCATCTTAGGTCCTTTTTCTCGCTAAAACACTGGAGCTGTGCCCTCATTATGGCAGAGAAGGCACCAGTCTGATATCAGCTGTAAACAAGACACCAATGGGCTTTCACCCAGAGACTGACCCTGGACTCAAAGGTCATGGCATGACACTAATCACACACTGGGAATGTTCACACTTTTCCTGCTTTAATATACCGGGTGTTTTAATATTTTCCTTGCATTGTCTTAGCTCTAGACCACCTTGTAGTGCCAAGATTCCCCTCTGGCGACAATAAAGAGTTTTTAATTGATTTTTTTCTGATGTCTCTTCCGAGAGGTCACTTCATTTCTTGCCTTTTTTCTCTAATTTGTTTGTAGCGTAATTTCAGTGAATCAGTGGCACTGTTTTTTCCTACATTAGTTTTTCTGTCCTGCTGTTTCTTACTTTGGTGAGTATTTGGATTTTTACCTGTTTAATGTGCTTGACCTTTTCTGTGTTTATAATCAGAGATAAAGACCAGAAACATGTTGAAAAATGGAGGATCATAGTTGATGAGAGGCTGAGGAAGATCGACTCATTTCCACATTTCTTTCATGGAAATTACTGCGTACCACAGGTAGGCAGGGTTAGCAGTATTAAAGCCTGGTTATCTAACAAGTGTAGGGATGCATTTTTATCTTCTTTAATAATATTGATGAAACGATAATGGGTATAATTCCTGTATTATCACCTAAGTGATTTTTTGTTTCTATCGATGTGAAAATGTTTCTTTCACACGGATCAACAGAATATCCTGTGGGCTCCAGATGGAGATTTCAGTGTAAGTAGCTGGAAATATTTCAAAATAAAATAAGTTTTTATCTATAAGTATTTTTTAAAATCTCTATTATTTCTTCAGGCAGACTGTGAACACTCTGACGATGTTATTGAGGTATGGTCAGATTTATAATTACTTAAAAGCTGGACAGAAAATACAAGCAAACAAAAGTAACTCCTGACACTACATGGTGCCATGTTATGGTTCCAGGTGAAAGAGCCGTGGCAGTGGCTGGGATTAGACATCAGGGGGCCGCTGCCCCAGACGATGAATGGACACAGGTACATTTTAACATTGACAGACTTTTACTCCAGGTGGGTGGAGGCTGTTCCCATGAAGTCCTGCCTCCCTTCCGATGTGGCGAAGAACATCGCTGACATCATCGCACACTTCGGGTATCCGCTGAGAATCCTCTCCAGGTTGCCTCATGACATAGTCCACAGAGTGAGTTCATGTTGTAATCAGACTGCTGATACTGCAGTATGGAGCAGGAGGAGTCATTAAAGAAAGACTTAAGATGTACATGTGCATCTCAATAAATTAGATTATCTTTGAAATGTTAGTACCTTTCGGGTGATTAAATTCATAAAGTAAAACTCAGTAGTTTACTTCAAGCATGTTTTTTTTGGTTAATTTTAATGAGTATGGTGTGCTGCTATTGAAAACCTATTTTTAATTCAGTTTCTCTGAAAATTTGAATATTACATGAGACCAATGGAATACAATTTATAAACTCACCACATGATCGGGGCTCTTTTTGCATGAATTACCAAATCAATGCAGCATAGCAACCTGTGGTTCTGCTGAGGTGTTCAAGAAAGCCCAGTTTGCTTTAATAGTGGATTTCAGCTTGTCTGCACTGTTGGGTCTGGTGTCCCTCAGCTTCCTTTTAACAATACTCCATACATTCTCTAGAAGTTTAGGTCAGAGCAATCAAGCACAGTGATACCATGGTCATTAAAGCAGGTGTTGGTACTTTTGGGAGTGTGGAAAGGTACAACGTCCCACTGGAAAATAAAATCTGTAAGTGAAATGAAGTGCTGTAAATTTTCCCACAAGACATCCAGGCTCACCTAGCACCTAAGACCCTAGGACTTTGATTTCAACATGAAATGCAAAATTAACTTTCATCTTAAAAGAAGACTGAACCACTGAGAAAGAGTCCAGTCCTCCTCCTTCTGGCCTACACACCTATGAAGTTGTCTCTGGTTCAGGGGTGACTAAAAAACAAGAAATGTGACAGCTGTAGCCCAACTCCAGCTGCAGTTCACTTCTTGTGAATCTCCCCCAAACTCTTGGAATAGGCTTTGCTTCAAAATTCCCTGAAGGCAGTAATCCCAGTTGCTTTTGCACCTTTTTCTACAATTTCTTTCCTTCCTCTCAACTTTTCATTGGTATGTCTGCATACAGCCAGATTCTTCAGCCTTGACCTTTTGTGGCTTACCTTCCTTGTGGAGGGAGTCAGTGACCCTACATTGTCATGTCAGTGGTCTTCCCCCATGATTGTGCAGACCATAATATGGCATAAAATAGAGATTTTTGTGTTAAAAGATTTTATTTATTGGTCATCATCAAAATTATTTGAAATATGCTACTCTGTGTAATTAATCTCTCTCTCTCGTGATCCCCTTTTCACGTCAGATTAATTAAATTACGTTTCAATAAGAGTATTGCTTATATGTGCCTGTATTTTATTCTTTAGGTGGCCTAGTTTATCTGTGGTGCAGGTATTTACTATAATCTGATATTATATTGGTTTATTAAGGTGTTTTCTCACATCTATGTCTTGTTTGACCTTTACCAGATTAATCGAGATCTGAAAGATCACCTAAAGGACATCATTGCTCTTGTGGTTTATCATCAGCAGACCGGCAATGTGGATTTGACCACAACCCAGCTGATTGACAGGTCTGTTTAACATGTGCTTTGAAACTTGCACAATAGGTTTGCCGATATCTGCTTCATAGGTTACTGTTCATTAAAAAGACGTTAAGCACCCTGATGGAATGGTGGAAATGAAATGAAACAGCATGAAGTCAGAGGTTAGGTCACTGTGTTGCAATGATTAGAGTATGAGATCAGTCAGTTGGGTGTCCAACCCCTTTAGCGCAGATTGAAGCCATACATACAGTCATATTATCCTTAATATGAATTATCCTTAAATGACGCAAGTATTCCCAAAGCTGCTCTAACTGGGCCTCTAGATCCAGCACATTGGCACTGGGTTAAGGGTTAATATCTGTGCTAATCAGTCACATGGTCAGTTGGCTGCACCAGAGTGCTGTGAGACATGGAAACACAGGAGGTCACTGAGTCACTATCAAAGGTCAGGCCCCAAGACTGATGTGCATCTCCACAACATTGCCAGAGTTGGTCTTCTCGCCCCCTCCATATGCACACACCACATTCATGCATGTGTAGGAATTATTGGACTTCCTACACAGCCTTTGATTTGCCTATATTTTCAAGTCTGGATAAATATGGAAAAATATACAATATATACATTTCCAGACTTTATTACCTGTCCCATTGTTTACAGGAAAAATACATTTATTGTCCCTCATTGGGGGAATGAGCAGCAAAGCTACAGACAAATAGAAGCATGCAGATTCACTCAAGGTACAAATTTATAAACAACAAATAAGAAATAAGACAGCACAGTAAGGGCAAATTTACAGCATAAGAACAAAAAAAACATACAGCTATTAAAAATGACATACTCAGATTCAAAGAAATGTGTGAATAGGATCATTTAAAACATTTACAAACTGCGTACAAACTGCAAGTAGCCGCAGGGATGTAAACAGCTTTTTGACTTTGTTGGGAGCAGTGATGGTTCTAAAGTCTAACAGCAGGAAGGACCTGGGATAATGCTCCTTTGAGCACCTAGGATGCAGCTGTCTGCCACAGAAGGAGCTCTCCAGTTCTGCAACAGCTTCATTCATGGAGTGAGGAACATTTTCCAAGATCGTTATTTTTGTCAGAGTTCTTCTGTCTGTCTGCCACCACCTGCACTGGATCGAGGTGGCATCATAGTACACCGCTGACCTTCCTGGTGAGCTTATCCAGCCGCTTCCTCTTAGCTGTAGAAAAGGTGCTGCTCCAACATACTACACCATAGAAGAGGGCTGAAACCACCACAGAGTCAATAGAGGTCCTCAGGAGCACCCCTGCAGCTCCAAAACCTCTCAGCATGATTCCAAACGTCCTCATATCAGCCTTGGCATTAGTGGTGCCTCAGCAAGCAAAGATGAACCTGCAGTCCAGTTGATGCCAGTCGTTTAGACGTGTGTTGGAATGACACGGTGTTCTAAAGAGTCCAATACCCGTACAGATGTTATAGGGTTCTCCTTTGTCATTGAGTTCAATTTTGGAATTTCATGCCTGGTTTCCACTGATGATTTTCCCATTGAAACCTTTTTTCCACACTTAGACAGTTCAGCAGTTCATTATTCTGGTTACCTGTGCCAACTTTTTAATATCTTAACTTTTTTACGCCCCTAACAGGATGGTCGGTGATCTAACGGAGGAGCATTCAGCTGATTGGGATCTTTACTTGCCTGCAAAGGTTTTTAGTCTTTGCTTCAAACCGCATTTAGCAACTAAAGAGAGGCCCTTTTCTTTGCTGTGTTCTAAAGGACTAGAGCCAATTCAATCCCCCAGAGGACTGGATGTAAGTTATGAACATTTCAGCTTGATTATACCTTTATTTCATTTAATGTTTGATAATATCTCAATTTATTTTTATCTTTCTGTTTACTTAGTATGTTAACTCCAAGATCCAAGACAGTGCCTTTGTGGTTAGATCGAAGTTGGTACGTTTTTTGTTAAAGTTTCTTAATTTAATGTAATTGTTATTTTGCACATCTTCATTTACATAAATGAAGTTTAAAATCCAAATCTGAAAGATTCATTGAATGATTTAAGGTTTTCTAACTGTGGCGTCAAACTTAACTTTTTCTAACCTTTGTTTTCAGGTCATTTGAATCACGGACTCTTTTCCAAACCAGGAACAGGAATGGGGTTCCTGTGGAACGTCGTCACATTCCTGATGGATTGATCTGGATGAGACTTTATTAGCTGGACAGAAACTGCAGATGTGGATGAAAAACTTGAGGATCTACCAAGACGTTCCCTTCTGTCTGGATGTTATTTCTGGACATTAGTACGGGAAAATGCCCGCAAACTGAATGTTTTAAAGGTCACTTCGCAGAGTCTAAAGTCATCTCCCTAGACTCCAAACTGGTAGCATTTGTGGAACACAAACCCAAATCACAGAGTGCCTCAGTCCACAGCTCCATGCAGCATCCTGTGACTTTTTCATCTAACAGCCCAAAATATTTTTTTCTTATCTGGACTAAATATGTGGTCATATGAGATATAATTAGATAACTGCTCTGCTGTTATTAAAATTAGGAAAATCCAATTCAAGAGCTGACAGAAGTTTTTCTCATTTTTATTTTAAATATGAATAACTGAAATAGTGTAACACCTTATAAAAACATCATTAGGGAGATCCAGTTATCAACCTTTCGATGTATGACTTTATTACAGTGCCTAGATATATACTGTTGCGTTACATTTACAAACGTCTGTTTATTTTATTGGTATTTTATGTGACAGACCAACAAATAGAAGTTTATAATTGTGAAGTGGAAGGAAAAGGACACTTGGTTTTCTGATAAAATGTTGTTTTTTTTTTTTCTGAAAAGTAGTTTCAGATTGCCACAAGCCACACAGGAATCACACCAAACATGTGGAGAAAGGTGCTCTGGTTGGATAAAACCAAAATTAGACTGCAAACTCAATCTGCAGTGGAGGTCTAACACTAAATATCACCCTGAACTCATCATGCTAGTAATGAAGCATGGTGGTGGTAGCGTCAACCTGTGGGCATGCTTTTCTTCAGCAGGGACAGGGAGGAAGGTCAAACTCGATAGGAAGAGGAATGAAGTTAAATACAGGGAAATGCTGAAAAAAGCTGCAAAAGACTTGAGACTGGATTTTAAGTTCCTCTTCCAGTCAAAATACAGCCAGAATTACATGGTAATAGTTTAGATAAAAGCATAATTATGTCTCCAGTCAAAGTCCAGATCTAAATTCAATTGAGAATCTGTCAAAGCTTAAATATTTCTTTGGGAAACCTCCCTATCCAATCTAACTGAGCTGAAGCCATTTTCCAAAAAAGATTGGTAAAAAATTCAGTCTCTAGGTGTGCTGGTAGAGACATACATCAAAAAACTCAAAACCTATTAGTAAAAAAAGGCGATTCAAAAAGTATTGACTGAGGGCGCCTGAATACAGAGGCACACCACACTTTTTAAACTTTTATTTATGAAACAAAATGGGAAACGCATCTATCATTTCCATCCATTTCACAATTATGTAGTACTAAGCGTAAGTTTATCATATAGCTGCACAATACATGGTCATTGCAATGGTGCTATATTGCAGTTGCAAAGAACTGTGGATACAGTATTTGGTAGCCTGTTATATTTGTATTGGTGTGCATTCAAATTCTGCTTACCAGTATTATACTCAGCAATCTGGTTGCCTGCACCTAGACCTTAGTGACCAAGATCACAGAGTTCAGAGAGTCGTGAGCACTGAATGATATTAAGGAGAAAACTACAGAAGGATGTGAGTTTATCTCAGTCAATTTCGCCATTACAATATTCAACAATATCACTGCAATGTCACGTTTTCCTTACATTGAGCTGCCCCGGTATATCACTTAATATTTCCTTAAAATATATTAAGGCTTCTGGATTCAATGTTAATATACACCATCATTTTCAACAGCTACTATGTAGGTATCTGAAATACTGAATGAATATGAATACTAGAAATGTTCATTCATAAAACATATTCTGTGGATATGTGTAACATGAATGTGTGAACATCGGATATTGCCTAAACTATTTTTAATTAAATCTTGGTTTTCCCTAACCAACTCCCCGTTCTTGAAAAAAATGTTAGTAATATGGATGTCAATTAGTTAAGGAGGAATGACGTCAGCAAGGAGCCTATATTTTTACCTTCAATAACACTGCCGTCTGCTGGTAGACTGTGGTACTACACCCGAAGCTGCGCCCGCCTGTGACGTCACGGTTGTCGTGCAGTGGAGTTTTTTTTTTTTTTTTTTTTTAGTGTGCAGGCAACCGCAAGAAATGGTGAGTGAGGATAACAGACTCTGTGTGACGCCCGTTAAATTCGCTAAACCGTACTTGTTTTTGTCATCAAACCATTCTCGGAGTGGTTAACGGCCCGCTTTGTCTGTGGCCGTTAACCACTTTTGGCTCTGAGCCTCCATCTAAAAGCTGTTGTCTTTGTTAAGCTAACCCGTGCTAACAGCGGCTAGCTTCCGCTAAATAACGTCAACACACCACCAGGACGGAGCTGTTTATAGTTCTCTAATTTAAAGTAAACTCAACGACAGTTTGTTCTGCCCATGAACAGATGGTTTAACCACGTTGTACATATAGTGTCTAGTTAAACAAGATGGACACCTTAAACGTTTCTGCTAAATTAGGACGGGGAAGCTAAGCTGCTCGGCTAACCCAAACGGCTATTTATGTTGAAGAGGTTCTCAGAATCTTTTTCTGAGTGATTATATAACTCTAGAAGAGTCCAAACAATATATATGTTTTATTAACTGGTAGTTTAGGATGGTATAAGACTACCATTTAGATAAACGACTTGCTTATGCTAACAACTAAACTCTTTAGTCATGGTAAAACTAGCCGAGGCGCCGATCCTCTTTTATATAGGGATATTTAATAAACTATGGACAATCTTTGATTTGCTCTGGTTCAGTTCAACTTACTTAAATCTGTCATACCTGAACCGAATCATTTCAGACTGAACAATTATTCCAAAAAGTACAGTTTTTGACATGTGAACCCGGACTGAAATATTCACCATTGATTATAGATTCTCTGAAACACAGTTTGGAACTTGTGAAATATTTTTCTGTCTTTTTGGAAGCACAAAATAAGATTTCAATGCATAACCCTTTTGCAGACCATACCAATCTGTGATCAGTGTAGAACAATTTGGTCAAGAGGTGACTTTGAGGTTTTAAAGTTAGCAATGACTTAAGATGTCTACATTCTCACAGAAGCATTGAATTACATAAAAAAACAAAAAACAAACATATTTTGCAGATTTTTAGATCGACTTTTAAAGGATGTCTAATCAATGTAGAGTAATCTGGTCCAGATTGGAGCAGTTGTGGGTCAAAGATTCTGAGAACCTCTTTTCCAAGTTGACCCTGATCAAAGGTGGTGTAAATGCCTGAAAAAATGATTTTGTCTTTTGACACCTAAATTAAAACTTTTTCAGATTATAACCTGTATTTTTATGAGTAGCTGTTCATTATATAATAATCTTGTCCAGGTTTCTTTTCATTCTTAGTATATTCTAAGTAGTAACTTGAGTGTTTGTCAAAAACAACATTTGTCTTCAATCTTCCCATTGGATACACAGCTTGGTGTAGCAATAAGAAGTCTAAAACCTTGAGAATTTTACTAAATGAATTTAAATCTTACCCATTTATCATTTTTTGAAATCTGAAAATTTTTTGAGAATTTCCAGAGTAAATAAATGACATATAAGGAAATTCCTGTTCTTTAATCAAAATCAACTCAACTCCAGATCTGGATCAACAGACATGTAATTTTACATAAAGTGTCTCATTTCCGCTTTACTTTGCTTCATTTTAGGATGTGTTTTTAATGATCCGACGCCACAAGACAACCATCTTTACGGATGCCAAAGAGTCCACCACAGTCTATGAACTAAAGCGCATTGTCGAAGGCATTTTAAAGAGGCCACCTGAGGATCAAAGGCTTTACAAGGTGAAATATTCTTCCTGAGATACTTTTTTTTTACATCTGTTGATGTGAAATAATAAACAATTGACCATCAGTATGGATAGGCAACTCTTAGCAGGTTGGCAGAATAGGGTTTAAAGTAATCTTTTAGTTTTACCAACATGTTTGTTCTGACTAGAAGTAAGTAGTCTAGCCAGAGCCCTGGTTCGAATCTGATAACTTAGTCAGCATTTAAAAAAAGGGTTTGATTGCTGTAACGCCAATTAAATTTTATAACATACAAATAAAAATCAGTTATTTTTTCCCAAATTAATGCTCCTTTTTATTGTTATCTTTTGAGAGATGTCTTATTTCATATCAGAAACAAACTTCTCAGATGAATGAGGATAATGTTACATGTAAATCTGCAAGTGGTGTGAATCATTTTGGACTCAACTGTAAGTGTCCTTCAATGACATTACCCTGAAACTGACAAGATATATTTATATAAATAAACAAGCTGGTCCCTGTTTTAGTAAGCCATACATATAACTTTCAGATTAAATCTCATGCTAAAAGTTTGATACTTTTGTATGACTAAAAGTGTGATAGACCAGAATATTTTACAGCTGTTCTGTTCCTTTATAATGATGCAGTTTTTTTGTTTCACCCTCATTTAAGACTAGGATGAGAACCAAAACACTCAAATTCTAACAAATTATATGTATATTTATGGCATTGACCTGGGTTTCAATGTTGACACTCAGTAAATGCTTTGTTGCGATTCAGTTTGCATATAGGCTATTTTCCCAAATAGTTACTAATTACTAATTAGTTACTAATTACTAAAGTAACTGATGAAAGTGCGTGGCCATGGTGCAAATATTGCTGTGGAAATGAAAAAAAACAATGATGTCAGTTACAAAAGCAGATGTCTAGAGACAGGTCCGGTTTTATTAACTCGCAAGAAAGCAATAACGAGAAATGGGAAGCATGCAGATGTTTTAAAAATAAAAAAAAGGAACAATCTGGGTTGTTTTTACCGTAAGTGTTCAGCTTGAAGAAACACAACTTCAGCTTCATTTAACGTCTGTCAAGTTTCTCTTTTAAAGTCTTTGAAGAATGCACCACTGCCGTTGATTTATATTTGAATTTGCCAATAATTTATCAATAAATAGGCTGATAGTTTGTTTTTTTTAAATCTCCACCCATTTTCCTTTCTGAGAAAGCTTTCCCTCCTGACAGTTTTTGCAGTTTTTATTAACTCTGGATTAGTTCATAGTTTTGTTAGTAACAACCAGGAAATTTACAGGTTCTGTCTGCTCTCATGTCCTTCCAGGACGATGTGCTGCTTAACGACAGTCAGACTCTTGGAAATTGTGGCTTCACAAATCAAACAGCCCGACCTCAGGCTCCAGCCACAGTGGGATTAGCTTTTCGTCTCAGCGGTAAGATGTTCTCTCTCTCTCTCTCTCTCAGATCTGAAACAATACTTGTTCATTTTCACTCAGAGCCCAGACTCTATAGGTTCATCTGATGACATTAATCCTCATGATTTTCTTACGTCTTCGTTCGTCTGCCAGATGATTCATTTGAGCCGCTGAGGATCGAGTCCTTCTCCACTCCCCCAGAACTTCCTGACGTGATGAAGCCTCAGGATTCTGGAAGCACAGCCAACGAGCAGGCAGTACAGTGAAGGACGGAGCCATAAAACAAGAAGTCCACAGAAAGGGGTTCGAAGGGAGGGCGTAGGGGGACAGGGTGGGGAAGTGATGCCTCGGTGAATGACATTTTCCTATGCTGACAACAATTTTCAAGCGAGGCATAAATAATTAGATTTCCCTTAAATTTGAGGGGACTTTAAAGTAGTTTATTTGTCTTGAAGTTAATGAGGGCATGTTAAATAAAACATATATTTTTCACAAGATACCCTGCAGAGAAACCTGATGGACATGTCACAACACTGTCAGCCATCCATGGGATTAGTGACGGCTGAAACCAAGAAACGGACCTCTTATTTAATGAATTCTAGTCTTTATTTGGACTAAGGTTAGGTCTGCCTTGCTTGTGGTCTTTGTTTTGCTGGCTTTTTTTTTTTTTTTTTGGCTTTTTGTGTTTGTGTGTTTCTTTATTTACTATAAGTAGGATCGATATTTTGTTTTTGTCTTTTGCCTGGATATGTGTTGCATTCATAAATGGGAGTGTATGAATTTCTAAGTTACCGTTTGTATTTCAAAAACTTCTGAACAATACTCTAAAATAAAAAGAGATCCACTGGTTTTTATTACTCTGACCGATCAGTAGTTAATATTTTCATCAGCAGATACTGAAACTGAACCCATGTGTTGATGGAGGACTGAAGAACATTTCTGTCTCACATCGGACTGTAGTCCATGAAATTTTGGAGATTGTGGTTTTTAACATTTTAATGATGCATTAAATCACTCATTGCTGCAGTTTCTGTTAGTTCCCCCTAAGTTTAGAGCCAACATGTTTGTTTAAATGGACGTGAAACTCCTGGTCAAAGAAAATTGAAATCATAGTGGTTTTTTTTTACCTAAAGGAAAGAGTAATCTGACCTCTGAGATGTGGAATGAAAGTTTAACGCTTTGTTTAAGCATGTTTGCAAATTCAGGGTGTTAAACAGGTGGACATAACTAGAGTTACACTTGTAACTGATGTAACATTAAAACAATTGTTTTTCACCTCTGTGCACTGTGGTATTTTGATTTGCATTGAGCACTGGATAAACGGAGCTGAAAAATGATCAGACTGGGTAATCAATCCTTCATAGCTCCCGTCACCCCAAACCGGTGCAGAGTTGATCAAAACATTAACATATCTTTATCTAGACTGTCAAGTTAATGCATGTAGAACTTGAACCCAGAACCTTCTTGCAGCCAATAATAGACAATAAAGGTAATGCAGACATAGGGGATAGGTGCACCAAAATGTATAATTTAGGAGTGCTCATCCAACAAAATGTTCCACTTAAGATGAAGGACTCCCAACTCTCAACCCTCTGTTATAAAAGTTTGGGTGGTTGGTGAGAAAAAGACTGAGGTGATGGTCTTTGGAAGCTCCACGGAGATCCCCCATGTAGATAATGGTTCCCTGGCCTAGTACATCAGGTCAACTCCAACTAACCTAGGGGTCAAAGTGGATGCTGAACTAAAGTTAGAAAATCAAAACAGAGCAGTAGTTGAGTCCAGTTTTTTTCCATTTGAGGCAGCTGGCTAAAGTAAAGACATTTCTTACTGAGCGGCATTTTGAAACAGTAACCCATGCCTCTAACTACTAGGCTGGATTACTGTAATGCACTTAATAAAGGAATCAGCGATTTCTGTATCTTTCAGCTTCAGAAGGTAAAAAATACTGCTGCGAGTCTTAACTGGCACACAAAAGTTGTACCACATTTTCCCTATTTTAGCCATCCTGCACTGGCTGCCAGTACATCTTAGGACTCATTTAAAATTATTTTATTTGCTTATGATGGCCTTGCCTGTCCTACCTGTCCAAGCACCTTCATCCCTACACCCTCACCATCCCTCAGCTCACTTGATCAGCTGCTCCTGAGAAAAATCCCTTCTTAAAGCCCATCTTTTCTCCCTGACCTTTGCCCCCATCTTAAATGTTGGTTTTTAAATTGTTTTTAATGATTACATTTTTTTTTTTTCTATTTCCATTTTGCGTCATTCTGTCTGATTTTATGATTGTTTTATTATTTTAAAACTGGGCTGTTTTGTATTTAAAGGTCCTTTTGATTTTATTATTGGTTATTTTTAAATATGTGAACCCTGTTTCAGTTATTCTGTGTACAGCACTTTGCTTCTGTGTGTGTTTAAAGTGCTCTTTAAATAAAGCCGATACGGTATGATGGTAATGCTTGAAACCGATTTTAAAATATACACAATTATCTGTTCGTTATACCATAGGTTTTAAAATTACTTTTTTATTTGATTTCTATTTTTTGTGTGTTTCTGAAGCACTTAACAGTAGCCTAATAGGTTAAATTGGCTGTACTTTGATTCTTCCTGTTTTACTAACGCCTCAACGGTTCTTAAGAAATGTCCGACAGTCCTTGAAGGCATCAAACTTTAGCTCAGTGGTTAGCATAGTTCCGCTCGGGTTCGCTTCGTTGCGTCTGCGCTGTTCGGATAAACGGATGTGTTTCACTGATCAATGGCTCAGATGGACCTCAGACAGCATGTTTTATCTGCGGGCAGGGCGGTTCTGGACATGATGGAGCGGGAGTGGCAGCCTCTGTCAGCCGGAGAGCTGGAGCTTCGGCTGGACCAGGTGGTGGAGGGTATCTTGGAGTCTGACCTGGTTGGGAAAGTCGAAACGCAGCCTTCTTCAGATGTTTACGTACAGTTACTGCAGAGTAAACCGAGCCCCGGTCCCCAGGCTTTTCCCACAGCGGCTGCGTTAACTGGTCCCACCGAGGAAGGAGCGACAGCGTCCGAGGCGGACAGTGAAGCAGTCAGGGTGATTATGACATGTTACTCCTGGTTCGCATTTTAGATAAAAAAAAAAAAAAGAAAAATAGGACAGTTTTACAGTAATTTTCTAAAACACTAACAGGTTCTACTAAAATGGTTGAGCTTTAAATTAGAACAATGGATTTCATCAACTCATTAGCATTAATTTTATTATAACTGGGACATTTGTTTTTACATTAAAAAGCTATTTTTCCATGGTAGAAAGATTATACAGGAAACCACCTCAATTATTTTTAAAAACAAACATTTTATGCACGAGTTTTCTTATTTATTATTGACAGTGTCTAATCTACTCTGCCTCATGTATACACACAGGCTGAATATATATGCAGAAATTCACTTAACTCTTTTAATACGTGGTATTAAAGGGTCTAAAATGCTGTTTAACCTGACAAGACCAAAGCCTTTAACCTTTTTTAGTGATTATGATCTTAAAAAAGGATCTGTTTGACAGTACTTTTTTGGATTGACCAATACTTGGAGCAACGGGAATGTCCAAGAAACTCAGTGAAAAAGGGGAATTTACACAAATTTGTGTTTTAGTTTTTCAAAACAACTGCAGATTCCATGATAATCCCTTGAAACAACGATGCAAGTAAGAGTTATTCAGATGTATTCTCTAATTTGCTAAGTGCTGGAAGAAGACCCTCAGACAAAAGGAGATTGGTTAGGATGTTTCAAGCAGAGCCAACTAAGCCGCTGCTTAGGGCCCCCAAACCATCAGAGGCCCCCATTAAAGCTTATTCATCTATTTTTTTTTTGCTGCACTAGTGGCCTTTACTTTGTGTTTTTTTTTTTTTTTTAATAAAGAAGGCAGACAGGGAGTGAGGTAGAGAGACGGGGAAGACATGCAGCATATGTCTCTGGGATGGGAGTTAAACCCAAGACAGCTTCGTCTAGGACTGAGGTCTCTGTATAAAGGGCGCATGCTCTACTGCTACGCCACGGGCCGCACCCACAAAGACCATGGATCTATATTTGTTTATTGAGACGGAGAATACTATTAAATTTGATTTGAAGGTTTTAGCATAGATAAATTAAAAGATTTTAAATTGTTTAGAATTTAATTGTAAGATTTAAAGGAAATGGCATTTTTACTTGGTAAAAGTGCAATTAATCTTCATTGTGTTATAACTGTTTTAATCTGATGCTACATGTTTAATCGTCTCTCATGTCTGAGCTCAGTTTGTTCACTAATCCATCCCAGTAAATAATAACTAATGATCCATGATTGCTTTTAGGCTCAGCCAATTGAACTTGGCCCCCTCTCCCAGATTTCACCAAATCTGTATTGAAACCCTGTTAGTGGGGGCAATGGTCTTAATGGTTTCAGGAACAACTTTAAGCCCATATTGCCCTTCCTTAGTGTTTGAATATATTTTAACCTGTATGTATAATTTTGATCCTGGACGTAATCCAGTGTGACTGAAATATACATTTTATCTAATATATTGTGGATAAATTTCATGTGATGCATCATAGAGTCCACTGAATGACTAAGACAGGAACATTTATTGTGTTCCCAGTGCATCTCAGAGCTGCTTCAAAGCTCCAAATCCATGGCCCGATTGGCTGGACGGGCTCGCTTGTCTTTGTCCCACACTGTCCTCCTGTCTCTGTCCCTGCTCTCTGAACGGGTCAGCTACCGCTCCGTGTCCCGCCGCTTCCAGCTGGAGAAAGGAAATATCCACAGGATCTTCTTCTCTTTCTGCGAGCGGATCAGCAACCTCAAGGAGGAGCAAATCAGATGGCCAGTTGGTGCGTTCCTTCTGCTGTTATGTGTTTCTTTTCACTGTAAACGTTTTGGACGATGTCAAAGCGAAACTATTTTTAATAATTAAGGGTTGTGTGTTTCCAGGAGAGGAGGCTGCAGAGGCACTTTTCCCATTTTCCAGTCTGGTTGTAAAAAAAGAGCAGGATGATGGACGTTGTTTTCCTCAGGTTCTGGGAGTATTGGGACACACACAGATTCCTATCCGTCTACCTGTAGGAAAACATGCCCTGGAGAGCGTAGGACCTGCGGAGAAGAGAAAGAAGAAGAAAGCCCATCCTGACTGCTGGTTAAACCTGGAGCTTGTGTGCAGCTGTAGAGGTCAGTTCCTGCACTGCAGAGTCAGTAAAGGCTCTAATGTGGATCGAGGCAGAAGACTGAGAGACCGACTCAAACAGAACCCTGAACTGATGCCGCCGGGCTCCTGCCTTGTAGCCAGAGCCGGCTACCCCCTAACTGCACAGATTCTAACCCCTTACACACACAGCAACGGACCAGACCAGGAACTCTTTAACCAAACCTTGGAGGAACACTGTCAGATCCTGGATCAGGCGGTCAGCAGCCTGAAGGTCAGATTTAAGCGGCTCACCTATCTGGACATCGGAAACTACGACCGAGCCGGGACTGTCGTTTACACTGCATGTGTGTTACACAATGTGTTCGTGCAGATGGGACAAGAGCTTCAAGGGGGGTCTGAGACAGAGAGTACTGTAACCCTGGAGGAGGAGGAGCAGGAAGAAGATGAGGAGGGAGTACAGAGACGTGATGTAGTTGCAGATTTGCTGTTGACGAATGGTAATTCTGGAAGAACGTGATTTCGTGTTGACAAAAATACATGAGGTAATAAAGATTTATGCTGACAGAATGCCAGCTGTCTGAGTCACTGTTAATTAGCACATTTTCAGGGTTCCTACGAAGTCTGGAAAAAATATGACATTTGATTTCAGCATTTTTCAGCTCTGGATGAGTGTAGAACAAGAACGTATTCCCTATCCCACGTCTAAATGTTCTGACCTTCTTTTTGTCCCTCTTTTCTTCCTTCCTTCCTCACTGCCTTCCGGTTCTTCATTCATTCCTTCCTTTTTTCTTCTCGGTGTCCTACCATCCTTCCTTGTGTCCGTTTCTTTCATCTCATATCCTTCCTTCCTTGAGTCCTTCTTTTCTTCTTGCTTTGTGCTTCCTTCCCTCCTTTCCTTACTCGTGTCCTTTCATCCATCCATCCATCCATCTAAAATATCTATGAGAATGCCTTAAAAAGTATTTATAACCCCTGAACTTTGGCGTTTTGTCAACAACCACAGTCATTGGTTTATAATCCATCCCTGCTTTAACTCCACATCTTTTTCCCTGACCTCTCTGCTGCAGTTCTTGGTCTTCATGAAGCTGTTCGTTCTCTAATGTTCCCCAACGAAACTCTGAGGCCTGAAACAGAACAGCTGGATTTACAGTGAGGTAAATTAAACACAGCTGGACTCCATTTACAGATCAGGTGACTTCTCATGGAAACTGGTTCCACTGGAGTTTGTTTTAGGGTATTACAGCAAAAGAGGCTCATTATATATGTATATTTGTTTTACAAAATCAAGTATCTATTTTCTTCCACTTCAAAATATATTACAAAATCCCAATAAAATGCGTAGAAGTTTGCTGTTGTATCGTCACAAAATGTAAAAAGTTCAAGGCACTGCATCATAAAACAGCTTTATCTCCGTTTCTAACCAATCTACAAAGATTATTAATAATCTTTACTAATCTTTAATCATTTAATCATCTTAAATTTAAATATAACACTTTTTACTGTGGCAATAATTTGGGATAATGAGATGTTTTTAAACCACAGCCTTGATTAAAACGTCTAAAATTGTATTGAGTTTCTAAAACAAAAAGTAAAATTGATTATATTATATTGCCTCAGATTCAAATTCAAAAATACTTTATTAATCCCAAAGGGAAATTAAATGTTGTTGTAGCTCATTATGAAGGTTTCTTCAAAGAACCGTTGTAGATGCTGATTGCTGTAGGCAGGAAGGATCTCCTGTAGCGCTCCGTCTTACAGCAGATCTGAAGAAGCCTCTGACTGAAGACACTGTTGTTGTAGGACAGTCTCATGAGAGGAGAACCCTGAGGAGAACCCTGAGCATCCTCTGCTCAGGGTTCTCCATAATGTTCTTCATTTTATGAAGAATCCGTCTTTCCACAATGATCTCCAGAGGTTCCAGAGGAGTCCCCAGAACAGAACCAGACTTTTTTATCAGCTTGTTGAGTTTTTTTAAGTCCCTGGTTCTGATGCTGCTTCCCCAGCAGATGATGGTAGAAGAGATCACACTTTCCACAACAGATAACACTTCTTTCTCTGACCCGGTGTTCAAAAGTTGTATCCTTATGTGTATCTATACATCCTTCCATCTGTTTTTTCTATTCATGCACTAATTATTCCATCCTGTTTTTGTTGAAATATGTGCAAAATGTGTCTGAACCCTGACCCACAGTGACGGTTTCCCGGTTACCCAAGACAGATCAAACCAGAACAGAACCCCTTGCTATCTGTGCCTGCTATTCAGACTCTGGTGTTAGACTCTTTAGAACCCAAACATCAACTCGAACCTGGTTCTGATCGGTTGGATCTCACAGACCAGACTTTATCTATTTTAATTTTCCCCTATAACAAGCAAAATAAAGTCAGGTTGCCTTTTTAAGATGTCCAGTTACATTTAATTCTTACTACTCTGTTGGGGGTAATTTTCTTTTGTTAGTAAGCAGATTTACTGCAAGGTTAATTATTGTCCTCCACATTAAAAATGACTTTAAAATAAAAATGTAATACCATTAATAATACTGAAGCCATTAGTATTTAATTGTGTGGAGATGGATATGCTGGCATGATCTGAAGGAGCAGCAGACCCACAAACATGAAGTTATTGTAAGACAATAATGTAAGAAACACGTGTTACAGACCTTATATGTCAGGGATCATTCTGATTATTTATAGAAATCATGTTCACCTTTTTTTTTTTGGTGCAGAAATGATTGGACACATTATTTGCTTGTTATTTATGTTCCATAGTATTCAGAGTTCCACATTACTTTTGTATTCAAGTAGAAAAATAAAGGAGACAACTCTGTTATCAGGCAGTTGCAGGAACATCCTCCTGTCTGTCTAAACAAAGAGTGAAGGTAAGCAGACACAGATGATGCATGAATAAGACAAAAAGTTATCAAATATTCCAATAAAGTCAATTGTGTCTGTATACAATATAGGCTTGAGGTTCTTTTGTTATTTGACACACAGCTTTTTTCTCTTGAGGACACACCAGACATGTTTCGATGGAGGCTTCATCAGATGAGTCACTAGATGGTGTCAAAATCGGATGTCGTTCCAGGTGTAGGAAATCTGGAAACCCCGTCGTCCTGGTTAATAGCTGCGGGGGCTCGCTTTCTAATCTCCACTGTCTCCATGATGCAATGCTTGTGTCTGTTTACTTAAAATCAGCGATAGCGTCTCACTTCAAACAGGAAAACCAAATTATGGATTGGGAAGAGCCAAAATCATACACTTGGAAAACAACAGAGATCAGCGTTGGATCATGGAGACAGTGGAGAGGAAGCGAGACCATGCAGCTATGAACTGGGACGAACAGGCCTTCAGGCGTTCTTACACCTGGAACGACATCCGATTTTGACACCATCTAGTGACACCTCTGACCTCTGATGAAAACGGACGTCTGCGTTGAAACATGTCAGGTATGTCCTCAGAGACAAAAGGGTTGTGTGTCTAATAACAAAAGAACCAAAAGACTAAAAAATTATCAAAACAAAAGGTCTGTGTTGGAATTCTGTTGGTTCGCTGCACCTCTACAGACTGTAACAATAAAAGTGACGTTTCAGATGAAAACATTCATGCATTATGAAAGTTCCTGGTAAATGGCCTAAAGTCCATCCTTTGATGTCTGTGGGCTGTTCGTCTGAGCCAGACTGGAGATGGCCTGGGCCAGGTTATTAATGGCTTCTATTTTCCTCTCCTCCAGTGCTTTCTGTTGAGCCCACATGTTCAGCTTCCTCTCCTGCAGCTCCATGTACAGCTGCAGGATGTCCTGCGGGGGCCTGCTGATGCAGGCAGCAGCTGTTGCAGGGGGCGTAGGAAGGATAGGTGTGAACCTCTTGCTGGCTATGGCCTTGCCCACTCTGGTTCCACTGAGCTTGGCCTGGCGCTGGGCCTCGATCTCCTCCCTGCTCTTGCCCAGCACGTCATGCATGGCTTTGAAGAACTCCCAGTGGACACTGGCCACCCCCAATCGCCTGGCCCTGTCGGTGTTCTTCCTGTACGTGGCCAGCATGTTTCTCCACTTCAGATCACATTCGTAGGCCTTAACAGTGATGCCTGTGACCCCTGACTCCCTCAGTTTGGCATTTACCTTCTCTGCAACCACTTCCCAGAGCTTCTTTTTCTTGCACACTGGCTGGTCAAACGCCTGATCCATTTCCAGTCGGGTATTAACAAGGTGCCAGGTAGCTTGCAGTGTCCAGATGAATTCTACAAACAAAAAAAAACAAAAAAAGATAATTTTTGTTTATTACAAGCAGAGCATTTTTCCCTGAGCTTGATTACATAAAGATACTATCCAGTGGGTTTTTTCATTAAGAAATGTACACTGACTGTTTGGTAAATATCAGTTTACAGTGCAGTATTTTAGAAAATACACTGAAGTTTAAACAACAAATGCACCAAAGAAAAAAGCCTTGCAGATTCCAGTTTGTTTGTATTTGGGTCGATGAATCAAGCTGATCACCTTGCATTAGTAAATAATCAGAATCAGCTTTACTGGCCATGATTAGGTGCATAAACAAGGACTTTGACACACTCCCAGTGCACAGACATTAAACATAAATATATACATTTTAGAGGAAATAAAATAAACATAAAATATGTACATATATGAGTATGTGCATCCAATATTTAGTTGTTTTTTTTAATGCAGTTGTAGTGTAGTAAATATGCTTATTTATTTTGTTTCACAGTAAAACCTGGATGGGTGATATTTCTCTTTTTTTAGGCAACTGCAGGCTGTGACTGCATGTCACAGCCATACAAATGAAAATACTGCTCTTAAAAACACCCATTTTGAAACAGGCTTCTTCAGGACACCAGTTACATAAAGAATAGTGATTTTTATCATTAAACTGCACACGGTAACTGAATATAATCCTATTTTTTGATTTAATAATATTTATTGATGCTTTTATGGAACCAAATGCAAACAGACTGAATTTAAATGCTATTTTGTAGTCATACCAAACACTCAAAGCTACTAATACACAGATCAGTAAGCAGCATGAGGTAAAGTGCCTTGCCCAGGGACACACTGACATGCTGCAGGAGGACGTTGGCCTCAAGCTCAATACTTTCAGTCTGCAAGACAACTACTGTTCCCATAGAGCCACAGTCGCTGCACAGTGGAGCAAATAGTAAAAGCAACAGTCGCGACCATACTGTCAGTTTTGAAACATTTTATCGTTGGAAACACAATTTATTATTGTCACCTGATGTCTTATGCCTGTGTGAGTGTGAAGAAATGTGCTTAATCTTGTATTATTTATTTTTATTCTGGTAATTTTGTCTGTTTTGTCTTTCTCCATGTTTAGAAGAAAAGAATGGACGGTTACAAACAGCAGTGTGGAAATGCTTGGAGGGAGATTTATCTGAGCAGAGCAGGGGAGGAAAAGCTTAAACCTCACTCCAGCAGAGTTGTTCTACTTGTGACAAAATATATCTAAAGTGAAATTTCTTGACTTAATAGAAAGCTCTTGCATGTACCTTTTTTTGTACAGTCTGATAAGATACCATTTGGAAGTAGAAAGTTCCCACATATTAAAAACATATAAGGTTAATGTGACATTTAAAATGGGGGTACGTTGCGCACTCATCAGTCCTTCCTCGCATCATGCGATGACTGGTCCAAACTCTCTGTTACTAACCTGCTTTTGTCTTATCGCTGTCCACACTGCTGGGCGCAGCCGGGTCCTTTCCGTCCGCATCAGCTATCACTATCGCGTCGATTACTTCCATATTTTTATATAACGTACCGCAATAACATTAAAGTTTGTATTCATCAACGGTGTATCTATCGCGGAATTTAACAACCTTACAGATACATCGATGGATTTTCTGGCGTCGAGAAAACGATTGCTTTTATCACAATCATTGGAAGTTTGGTATTTGTAGTCTTTTATAGCTATTTTAAACCTTTAATAACCCCATCACGAACTACAATGCCTAAAAGTGTTTGGTTGTGTCGCTCGAACTGCTGCTCAGTGTCGCTATGGACAATGTAGTTTTTAGAGGCATAACGTGCGTAAGAATGGTCGACTTGAAACCGAGCTCAAACTACAAATCCCTGAATTTTGTGAACGATCCACCTCTTCGGCCCCTGCTCTCCTTCAGAGACCGCCCCCGTTTTGTTGTTTGGCTAAAGATGGCGTTAGCGGCTAACGCAGACGATTACACTTTTTTTCACAAAATATATTCGGCCTCTGGTAATACAGCAATGCTAAAATAGAACATTTTTCACCATTTGAATTAGCAAAAAAAATAAATAACTTGCGCAGATACACGTTTGTTACGTCGAGTAGCGCTTTCTAAGCCTTGGCAAGCGGCAGGCCTTTTTTTAAGGGAGCGGACCTGTGATTGGAGACTCCGTTTCCCGTCAGGGAGTGCGGCGTCAGGTGATACAACTTTCCATTGTCTTGTTGGTATTTGTAGTTTGTGTGCAGCACGTTAAGACGTTTAAACAAAAAGTTTTTTAAAGCGTTGATGATTAATTGGCAAGTCGCTAATCGTTCTAAGTGAAGAAAGATGCTCTTTTGTGTCCTATTACTTCACTGGCGATGCACAGTGATGCCTCACGGTGTCGGTGATATCAGTCTAAGCATCGCAAAGTTAAGATAAGTGAACGCGCGGCCTGCCAGTTTCATCAGTCATGGCTTCATCAACCGTGAAAGCTGACGGGAAGCAGCCGAGAGTAAGCCCCAAAGCAGGCCAACCATCTTCACCAGAGTCCTCACTTACCTGGTGCTTGACCCACCTCTGCAAACCTGGACCACCTGGAGGGGCCGAGCATCAGACAGGTTCATGCAGAGACACTGACAAGCGCTCTAAAATGTGTCAGTGGCGAGCCCTAGTTGCCATCAGGACGCAGCACATCAAGGGCGACAAGGCTGGCATCGCCAGATTTAGAGCAAAAGGTGGTCTGAAGATCCTGCTGAACCTGCTCCAACACCCGGAGTGCTCCAGGAAAACTCTGGACCTGGCTCTCAGCATCCTGGCCAACTGCTGCACTGAGCTGGAGACACGCGTAGAGGTGAGATCTCACTAACAAAGCAGCCCACTAATCTAATCTTTTTATGCACTTATTGAAATTTTAATTTTTTCCACTTAAGGTGCGCAAGCTTGAAGGAATAAACATTGTTGGTCAGTAAAAAGCATTTCTATATCATATTTGATTTGCTGCTATATCTTCTGCAAATTCCACTAAAGTCATCAGTTTTTAATAAATATAAACAAATTATTCTTAACTTTCATAGTGGACATAATGAAGAGAAACGTGGCGCTAGATACGGTCCAAAACCGGGCTGCCAGAGCTTTAGGGAACTTGGCCATGGATCCAGAGAGCTCTGCACTCATCCACTCTGCTGGTAATTATGAAATGTTTCTGTCTCTCTAAAAAGCATTTAATTTGTAATAATAATAATACATGGACCAGAAATTCCACATATAACCATACAGTGCATTGAAAAAGTATTTATGCCTCATGAACATTTTTTATTCAGTGTGTTTTATTTTGGTTTATGTGATAGAACAAAACAAAGTAATCTCTATCTGGGAATTATAAGCTAAACCGTACATGGTAAGGTTGCACAATATATCAAAATTATATGGACATTGCAATGTCAGCGTTGGAGAGGACTGGTTGGAATACAATCAAAATGTCCACACTTTCCTAGCCAAAGTAATATGCAGCCTGTTGGCTGACGTCTCACTGCAGTAAATGCCCACATCTAACAAAGATAACGGTGGCCAAAATGCTAAATGACTTACTATTAGGAGCAAAGATGTGAAAGAGAGGAGTGAGAACAATATGGATTTATAGCAACTGATAACAGGATATTTACCAGTACTATTTCAGTTGCCTGGTTTTCTAATACTGTGCAGCTTTTCTATGAGGTAATACACATTTAACAATAGCAATCTGAAAATTGCGATGTGCATTTACATTCTTTGATATCCTTAAATAAAATCCAGAGCAACCAAAGTCACCTAATTAGTAGGTCAGATGAAAACACACGGGAACTTTTTGCAAATAAGCTGGTCAGAGTTGATGGAGCTAAATGCATCGCAGTCCTGAAAGAAAAGTAATCTTAGAAAACGGCTGGAGTCTGGTGTTTTTACTTTAGACTCTCCCAGTCAGAGACATTTGCAAGCCAAACGTATGAAATGTTCAGTCAACAAAATCTGAACCCATTTATAATTTTCCTTTTCCTTCACATTTATGTCCTCCTTTGTGTTGATCTGTCAAATAAGAGCCCAATAAAACACACTGCTTCTTTTGCTAATTATGTCGGTCATTATTAGAGCACTTTCATCAGTTACTAGCTGCACCCAAAGACATAATAACTTGAGTTGGCTTCATAAAAATATTATAAAACAAAGTTGGCACCTTTGCCCATCCCTGATCTACACCAGGATACCTGAATAACATTTCAAAATGTTTCCAACTCTTCTTTTAATGAGTTGTTTGGTTTTCCAGGTGGTATTCCTCTTCTCCTCCTTTGTGTGTCCCTGTCGTCTGCTCCGTCATCTCCCACAGTCACTCCACCCTCAGACTCCTGTCCCAAACTTGAATGCGCTCAGTCAGCTGCTCGGGCCCTCCTGTACCTCTCAGACTCACCAACAAACCGCCTCTCCTTGCTCACCCAAGGGACGTTATCTGCCCTCGCCCCTCTTATTGCCCCAGAATACCCTCAAGGACTGAGGCGTGCAGCCCTTAGGACCCTCCATGAGCTGACTAGGGGCTGTGGAGTCGAATGTGCCAGAGAGATTTCTCGTTCTGGTGTCTTGACTCAGCTTGCTGTCATAGCATCAGGGGAGTCTGGTGAACATTTCGAAGAGCTTGCCCTGAAAACGCTGGCTAACATGTGCTCTCAAGGCTGCCTGCGACCTCTTGTGGGCTCTCTGGGGGTCATTCAGAAGTTCACAGAGGAAGTTAAAAGGGACCCGCTGAAGTCAGGAGTCTTCCTCAAGGCTTTATGCTTGTGCTGCAAAGAGGCGGTGAACCGGGCCAAGGTGAAAGAGAATGGCGGTTTGGAGGTCCTGATGAAATTTTTGTCCTCTCACCAGAATCATCCACTTTCCAGGTTCGCTATTCTTGCCTGTGTAGACTTTGTTTTTGATGAATCTGCCTTGGAACAGCTGCAAGAGTTGGGGCTGGTCCCTGTTCTGGTTGCGCTTCTGGTGAAGCTCACCAGAGGAGAGGAACATACAATGGAGAAGATGGATGTGAGCGTCTCCTCTAACATGTCTCACAATGAGCTTCTGTCCTCTTCATGTTTGGAGTCATTTGACTTTCCTCCTCCTGAGGGATCCAGGAGGGAGGAAGCTGGGAGGGAACAAGGTTCATCAAGCTTCTTAAGTCTCAGGTATGGAAAAAAAGCTAATATTAAAGCCTTTTTTAAAGTGAATATTATCTGTATTCCATGTTATTTAGATTGAATGTCATCTCTCTCTGTAGGTCCTGGTTGCTTTCTGAGGGATTAATATCGTCTGAAGGGGATCTGCTGGATTCCTCCTGTGCTGATGCTGAATGGGCGAGTCTTAATCCCTCATCTTCATCCCCTCAAACCTCTTCCCCAAACCCAGACTCCAGCCACTCGCCTAAAACTTCCTGTTCATCCAGCTCTGTTTCGAGGAAGGCAGCTTCACCTCTATCACCTGTCTCCTCCTCATCGTCTTCCTGGAGCATCCCCGATCCACCTTCCTCTAGTCGGATCACTCCCCAAACCCTGACTGCTTCCTCCGTCGTCTGCTCTTCCAATAATACACCCGTCTCCCCATCAACAGTCTCTTCTTCACAGAAAAGGAGACGGTCTCCTTCAGCAGCTTCCCTGACTAAAGTTACACTCGATAGCCCCCCTGGTGTACCCCGAACCAGCACTTACCATCATCCCTATCACCCCGAACCCTGGACACCAGAGTCACCCATCCTGCTGCTGCTGTCCCGTTTCTCGCACGCCAGCGACCCCAGTGCCGCCCTGGTGAGCTCCAGCGTTGTGTCCGGCTTGCTCTGCTACCTCACCCAACACCAGGACCCCAGCAGCAGGTGTTTCCGCATGCTTTGCCGACTGAGCTGCAACCCAAGCTGTTTGCAGGCACTGGTCCGAACCGGTTCCGTGGCGCTTATTCGCCACCGTCTCTGCTTGAGTGACGACGGATCAGAGAGACGGCAAAAGCAGACGGATCGAGTGAAGGCCAAAGTAAAACAGCTGGGTAAGAGGAACACAGCCTGGAGGCCCTTTTTAACCATGTCTTGTTAAAACCATGCACTTAATGCAGTTAATGACCATTACCTTCAGTACTGAGTCGATCAATTTGGTCGATTCATTGCTGCATAAGTGTTTTTTATTATTATTATGAATCATTAGTTTTAAATATATTGCTGGTTGTCTCCTACTAGGAAGTTACCACTAAAAGAGTTAGTTTAATAATCTAATCAATATTTCAGCACCTTTTCTACTCACCCAGTGTTTTATACATAAATGAACTAAACAGAAAGTAACATTTCATGCATTAAATACATTTGCTTCATATAAAAGGAAGTTACCACGTAAAGATGCCAGTATGAATAAGTGAAGTACCATGGACTGGCCTTTATGCGTTCTGCTTGCTGACTCTGTAGGTGATGCTCTTCTGAATAATCTGCGGGTCCAGTGTGAGTCTGGGTTTGGTTCTGGTGTTCTCACTCATGTGATGTTGTCAGGCTCTGAGTCAGACAAGATGAGCTGTGCTCTGTCCCTGCCATTCATCAGCAGGTGAGTAGCACAACATTAATCATTTTAGTTTTGTTTTTACATTGGAATTTTTAAACCACCTTTAATTTGTTATGATTGTCCTTCCTAATATTATAGTATTCTCCATCAGGAGCTCTTGAGCCTTTTTTAGCTCTTCAACAGTTTCTGTTTGGATTTTGGCTGCTTTTTCACCTATTTTCTGTCCGGTTCTTTTCTGACCACAAATGCATATTTTGCAGAACGTTCCTAGAAAAATATGAAAATGAATAAGTTGCTTACGAAAGTGTCAGACAGGATCTGAGCGCTATTTTCCAGTTTTCCAGGATGTATGTGTTTATTTCATGAAACTTTTTAAAGAAATAAAAACAAAAATAATACTCAAAAGTATTAGTATTTGCTGGTGTTATTGCTTATCCTATTTTATAAACCATATATCCGTCCATACATAATTGGCCTATTAAAATAGTATGAAAAACTCTGGAGATTTAAGCCTAGAAAAGTGTGGAGTTTAGAGTTTTTAACATGTAGGAAGCCTATAGATGGGAAATGAAATCAGTATGATCACCTGAGGGATCATCATCCTCCGGTTGGTTGTCTAATTTATGCCAGGTTTTCACCTAATTGCTCTTTGAGCTAAAATCCTTGTTTTCCTGTCTAAATGTGTTGGACTTTGGTGTTTTTTCTTAAACAATAGTCCAACATCCAATTAAAATGTTGACCTTAACAACACTGAACAGTTCTTTCAGTAAATCGAGGAGCCTTCTAATTTAGAGTTAAGTGGCTTTACGAAGAAAAGAAAATAATTTATGTGGATCTGTTCAGGTTCAGAAATAAACACATGTTAAAAAGCAGCCAATGAAAGTTACAAACAGTTTTTAAAGGAAAATCTCACTATATATGAGTTATGTTAAGTTTCTCTTTGTCCAACAGCAACAAATCCCTGTTAAGGAAGCTTCTCTTGGATTGTGGTGGTCTCCCCGCAGCGCTGCGACCTCTTGACTGCGGATATGATGACGATGAGGATGAAGACCACCGTGGAAGGCCTCTCTCTGACTTGTTTAATTCACCCCGTTCAGATGCGACCTCTCAGCCATATCTTCTGTATTTGTCACTCCTGCTTGAATGCTTATCTGCTATGACGGGTGCCGTTAAAACCGGACTGGTAGAAAAGAACACAAACCCAACTCCAGTCAGCGGCGCTGACAGAGATTCTCCTCCTCCATTGAAAAAGCCTCGCCTCGCTGACTCATGTCCTTATGGGAGTTCAAACTTCGACCTGGTCTTGCTGCTTGATGATGGGACCCGGATTCCAGCCAACAGGGAGGCTGTGGCTGGGGTGGAGGGCGCAGATGGAGTTGGATCTGAATACTTCAGGGCTCTGTTGAGAGGTGGGTTCGGAGAGGCTCAGAGTAATGCAGAAGAAGGTATTCGTATCAAAGATGTCAGCACAGGTATGTTGCTGCCGCTGCTGCATTACCTGCATGGATGCCGCTTCAGTTTGGACACAGAAACTAAAAGGGGGAACGAACAAGGAACCAGAGGGCAGTGTCAGACTTTAGACTCGCTGGTTCTGGGTGGACTAGGTGTCTTCCAAAAGGTGACAGAGGAGGTATCAACAGAAAGCTTCCAGAAAACACCTTTATGTGAAACAATGATTGGGGCATGCAGGTTTTTGGTGAATGACCTCCAGAGAGAGTTGGAGGATATTTTTGTGTCATTTCTACTGTCCAGCGCCAACGCCGGTCAACCCAGGCAAGCTGATAAACAAGACGATGCTAAAAAGAAAGATAGGGACCAGAAAGGTACTGACCCTGCAGAGGACAACCTGGCTAATCTAACATCTGAACTAGAACAGTCTGAACAACTGAACAGTTTCCTTCAACAAGTTGAAGGTAGGGAAACTTTCACTGGAACCATACAGAAGGTTATCAGGGGACTCAACAGAGGTTTAGATGAGAACACAATCAAAAAAGTCATTTCTGTTTCCAAATCTGTCAACGCGTCAGAGGACCAATTAGAAGAGGAGTCGTTGGCACCAAAGAACCTGCTGAAGGATGCAGAGCGGGGCTCCTGTTCTTCCTCAGAAACCACCCTGGCTGCTTTGCTTCCCCAGCTGTACTGGTTTTCCCAGCGGTACGGCTATCCAGCTCTGGGTCGGGCCTGCCTCGCTCTGCTGCTGGGTTTCCAGGACTGTCCTCGTCCGTTTGCATCCTCCGTTGCTGCGGATTGCCTTCGCAGACTAGTCAGAGAGGCAGACTGTACAGAGACTCTAAAGCAGGACCTGCTGAGCCTGGTCTCAGCGGCTTTAGGCTGAGCAAGGGCAGATCTTGCCATTATCTTACTTGGACTACAACTAGTTTAAAACAAAAAGCAAAACCCAGTCATCCGCCAACAGAAGTGTTGCATTATTTCCATCATTTTGAAGCACTCATTATTTAAAAAATTTTGAGTTGAGGAAGAATGTCCGTTTGACAAAATTCTGTTAAAATGTCAAAATTAATTACGTTGGTGTTAATTTTGTACATAAAGATGATATTGAATGGAAGACATTTGTTGCACTCCTTGAGCTGTCCTATATAAATATGCTGTCACATGACTTTGCTGTCAGTCGTTGGTGTTTTTTCCTCCCATAAAGGATCCATTCAGTGCTTTGAATTGGATGCCGTTTCCCTTAAATATCAAGAACTTTGGTAAATTGCAGTGAAAATCTTTACATTTCACCCAGGGAACATTTGGAATGCAGATGTGGCACAAGTTAACTAAAGAGTAAGGTTTTATGAAAGAAATCAGTCATGTGCCAAACATGTCCTCTCTTCTGGTGTGTGGTGATAAGTGAATTTTACACTGAACTGTCCAAAGCCCTTCAGCATCTTGCGGTCTGCTCTCCGGGTTATGGCCAGATGTTTTGAATGAAACGGTTCAAACCTGCTTCAAAATACTGACGCCTTTGTGTAATTTCAGCCATTTTAAGTGGGAGGAAATGTGAGGGTGTCCTAATTTAACCAAAAAATCGATTGTGTATCAGCTAATCAAATGTTTGAGACCATTAGCCTTAAAAGTCAACATCTGTGCATAAATCTGGCTTTAATGTCTTTTGTCCAACATTCACGCTACCCCATCCCTCTGATGGCAGAGGCAAAAAGGCTTTTTGTCTTTGAACGTTGCCAGATTGTTTAGATGCCGAGACCAAGGATCCAACACTGCTACTGATGCTGAGTTCAACACAAAAACATAAGATTGCATCTGTAAGAGAAGGAATCAGAGACCAAAAAAACCTGTTCATGGGCCACGTCTCCTCCCACACAGCAAAGCACCAAACATGGGAGATTAAAAGATGGAATTAAGTTTTATTTTCTCACCAGAACAAATCATTTTGGACGGTCCTGATGGTACTTGGCGTTACTGGCATTACGATGAAAGCTCACTGGAGAAGTTATGATCTGGCTTTGTGGAGATGTTGCTGTGTCCCTCTGTGATCTGGAGATTCAGTCTCTGAACAGGACAACCCTGTAGTTGACATCTGTCTGACAAACGATTTCTTTTCGAAGAAAAATGCCCCTCTTTTGGACCATCCTGTTCCCCTGATTTAGATGCCATTGAAAACATTGAGGCATGGTTGTTGAAGACGGTTTACAAAAATGGAAGCCGGCTCAAGAACTCAGGAGAGCTTTGTCCAGCCATCTTCACTTCATGGAGTCTAGTTAAAACACATTAATCAGTAATCGACAATATACATTCATTCATCCCAACTATCATTGTTTGCATTTTGTGCTTTTTGAACAGTTCATTTGGAGTGAACTGATAATAAAGCTTACATCTTTGGTTTTTGCAGATTTTATATGTTGTAGTCCAGCAGCAGTGCATCATTATCATCGTTTCAATGAAGTTCTCAGCACACTGTTCTTAAACTAATCTGAAGGCATATGAGGCCTTTAGTTATTGACTCTGCAGAAAGCTGGTGACCTCTGGGGACTCTACGCCTTAGCACCCGCTGACCCACCACCTCCGTCTGGTTTTTGAATGCAGTGCAGAAATTAAGTCATGGGTTTGGGAAGACGAAGATAATAGCTTTCTTTATCCGTAAAGAAGGCTAACATTAAGCTAACCTATCCCAGACATGGAGCAGAACCCATTGTGGTGGATGTTTGGGTTCACTGTCCTCTTCGAAGAACCATGTAGCTGTTGATTTCTGGTGAAGTTGAAGATTTTGAAGACTGTCCTCCATTATAAATACAATTTTTGCAATGCACAAGCACCAATATCAGCAGAACAACCCCACAGCATGATCCACAAACAGATATCATCCCATTTGCACCACATTTCTCACAATTCGTATTAGTTCAGATTTCATTGTAAGTTTTAGTAAGCATCTTCCACTGCTGTGACGCAGACTTGTTAAACTTGGTACATGACCTTGAGGGAATGCAGAAGGTTTTGCTTTCACGCTTCACTCTTATTGATTGAGACAAAGATATGTAAACGCATTTTTTCTTATGAATTAAGAAAAAAAGCAGCAGCTGTCGTTTTAATCCAGCATGAAGTTGTTTTATTACTGTTGCTTTTGCTGATGGCGGCGCAGGTCTCCCTTTGGTCAGTGTATTTAAAGCAGATACAGCACAGACTGCAGCTTAAAGCATGCAGCTGAGATAAATAGTGATCATCTCAATGATCTGAGCTCTCGTAGCCTTTGGGAAGAGCGTTGGTATGAGAGTTGTGGAACAGAGTGTGGTCTCCATCGCCCCAGGGGAATCTCTGAAAGCATACACGTTAGTATAAAACTTACTGTTTTAAAAACAAATCTAAATGTAAAAACCGTTTACAGAATCACCTTGGTGCGGATACGCAGGTGTGAATATGGCACAAATTCTGGCTGGCCATGGGAGTGGGCCTGGGCCTTCATGTAGGCGTTGGCCATGCAGATACCGACGCCAGGGATGGCCAGAACGATTGTCAGGATCTTCCAGGTTCTTGCTGTGGAAGAAAACAACCAACAAGTATGGTCATACGACCCAGTTCTCTGTTCCCCAGAGATGATGATTATTCAGAGTGCTACAGGCTGGCTGCCAGTTCTGCAGCCATTTCAGTTCATCTTCAACCAAACCCTAAGCCTGTTTGTGGTGCTCTTACAAAGACTTTACTCAGGAAGTTGTTGAAGCATGTGGTTGCGTTTGGTTTAAAAGGTCAGTAAAGACACGCTCACCTCCTCCCTCGTGGCTCGAGTGTGACGCAGCAGCGAGCAGCCGGTGAGCAGCAACAGCAGCTGGAGACAGCGACATCTGCAGAGCAGGAGGGGGAGAAATTCAATCATTTACACTGGGTAATGTAGGGTAAAATAAAACCTTAACAACTTAAACACAGCTATTATACAGCTAAATGAAATGTCTACTGTAACCTAAGATGGCCTAAATTTATGATCTGGTCTAAAGAGAAACAGAAATCAGCAGTTAATTCGAATGGCAGACCAACCATAACAAACCTTGTCAGTAAACATTTCAGATCTGATATCTGTTCCCCTGCAAAAAAAAAAAACTGGACTATAGTTGAGCCTACTAGGACAAAAAGCAAATAAAGATAATAATAAAGATAACATCTTGTATCTACTCACTGTTTCAGGTGGTCTGTACTCAGAGTTTTCCTTTTCCTTTAATGTTCCTACAAATGCTCCTTTCTGCTTGTTTGTCCTTCAGTCCGTCCTGAGCTGAACCAACTGTGTCGGACTCCTCCCCATTTCAGTCTGTCACCCGGCCAAGAAACTCAGTTTATATTTGGCAAAGTGCAACGTCGTTGCTGATAGGTGACAGCAAAGAAGGAAGGAGCTGCTTTATAAGGACGAAAACAGGAAGGGTTTGGGTTAGAGACCCTCCACGAGTTCACATTAATCGAGACACTGGCAGTGTGATAACTTTCAATTTTGGTTCGATCTGAACCGCTGCTGTGGATTGTAGTCACTGCACAGAGTTGTTTACTGAAAAGGGAGGTCTGTAGGTCAAAGGTTTATATATAATATGAGGCGTATTTCTTCTTTTACTGGTCAATGTTTTTTTTTTTTTTTTTCCTCCTAAATACTTGTATTAAGTAATGCATTTGCCTACATGCTTGAAAGAGAACAATAGCGATGCCCTTAAGAAAGTAGCTTAATACTGTAGAGTCACAAAAACACAACATTTAATTGTTGACATTTTATTCAGCTTTCCACAACATCTCTAAAATGTCCAGTCTCCTTTGTCCTCTTTTGTGCTCTCTTCAGTTCACCCCACAGGCTTTCTGTAGGATAGAGACAGAGGACGCCAGATATTTACTTAAAACACCCAGATGTTTCAAAGAGTATATGTTGCCACGCAATCTAACAAGGTTCCTATGGGCTTTAGAAGATAAACAGACCCACAGCATCACAGATCCTCCACTGTACTCAACAATGGGCATGAGGTGCTTTTCCATCTGGAGTGTTTGTTCACTCTTGTTCTCATCTGACCAAAGCTGTATTGTAAAATGTTGCATTGGGGTTTAGTGTCTTTGTGTCTCTGAAGGTTCATTCATAACGACTTGTTACAATTCAAGTGTTTTTGAAGAGGTTTTGCAGAACTTCACATTTTTACGTTTGTGAAAATGTGGCGTTCGACCGGGGATGCCTCTTGAATATTTGACGGCACTCTATCTTTTCAAAGCCACATCAACAACATCACCTGCTCCACCTACTTTCACCTACGTAGTATTAGTCACCTCCGCCCTTCTCTCACTCCTGCCACCGCTGCAATCCTGGTCCACACTCTGGTCACATCTCGCCTGGACTACTGTAACTGTCTCCACTTTGGTCTCCCCCCATAAATCCACTCATAAACTCCAGCTGGTCCAGAACGCTGCTGCCCGGGTCATCTCCAGAACATCACCCACCAGTCACATTTCACCTGTACTTCAACAGCTCCACTGGCTCCCAATCAGAGACCGCCTGGAACTCAAAGTTTTGCTCTATACATTTAAGGCGATCACCTCGCTCCTTCATATCTTTCTGACCTCCATTTTAATAATCCCTCCCGGTCTCTTAGGTCAGCCTCTTAGGTCTTTATTCAGGTTCACCGCTCTTTTTTTTCTTGTCCTTAGAGTTTATTGTTTCTTTAGAGCGGCTCTGTCCTCTCAATGGGTCCACTCCTTCACAGTCAGCCGGTGTACGACTTGGTTCAAACTCATGAGCAACAAGGGAAGAGTTTTGCCCTTAAATAAAGGGCAAAATGTTTGTTGGTGGGAGGCGGTGTCACATTGAGCCAGAAACGGTCCATTAGAGCAACCTGAGTGCATGTAAGCAATGCATGTAATGGACTAATAAAAGCACAATTATTGAAATATAAACTACTGAAGATCGTTTGCTAATTAATGCAAAGCCTTTCCCTCATAATCTGCAGAATTATTTGCTGTATTCATTAATGTACATTTATTTTGACCTCAGCATCAAAATAAGCCTGTTATTTATTTTAACCACAGGATTGAATTAGGTGTCTGCTGCTGGATCTATTTGCTGGCTGAAAAAACATTTCATAGTGCCGATGTGCTGCTGGCCTCGGTTTTTAAACAATCCAGAGCAACTCTGAGTTTATTTTTAACGCTGAAGTGACTGTATATGCTTAGATTATGGCAGCTCTGTGTGCACAAATCCAGGATTGAAGTTTCTTTCCCATCTTTCTAGAGTAAAACAAAACAACCTTTTGCTTTCGTGGTTTGAGTGTTCTAATATGTTTTTCAGGTATCTTTTAGTTTTTTTCTGTTCTCTCCACCCTTCTCATGGGTATATATTTGCAGTGTTCTCCCCACGTTTTGTCATTTCTGTCTGGACAGCTCCTGGCACAAGGATAAACTGAAGCAGGAGCCAGCGGTGAAGTCAGACAGTCATGCAGCCGGTTGTCTGAAAGGCTTTTTTTTCCCCAAACAGAAGTGAATTTCCGTCTCAGTTTTACGACTGGCTACTAGACTCACACGGGTTTGAATGTGCTGCTTTTGGTAAAAAAAAGACCTAAACTTCAGTTATGTTCAAATAAATGTATTTCTTTTCAATAATAATTACTTTTAGGTGGTTTCTGACGATTACTTTCTGCAATAAATGTCTCTTCTGTGGTTCCAGGCAGCTAGACGGATGCTCTAATGTGCTTGCAGACTCTAACCTGTACCTAATCCTAGGTCGGCTGCATCATTGTTTTTAGGGCACAGTACCTTTAGGGAGGTGAAGAACCACAAGCATTAACAAGTGACGGGGTGTGTTAGGGATTGCGTTTGGGGTTTGCATGAGTCCAGATGGTCGTATCGTGCAATTACCTTGCAAGACTGTGCAAGAACTGCCCTCTTGTGCCCACTGGTTCCAAGGTGATGCTTCTCTGACTTCTGTTTGGCCCACATGCCAGCCAGTAGAACAATGTGACCACATGTTCAACCAAAATACAAACACCACTATGTGATGATGATGATGCCGTATCATGGGTTTAGGAGGCATCCTTTGTGTCTGCAGACCTTCCCTCATTCCTTAGACTGGCTGATATTTCAGCAACTGTCTGATAACAATATGATGCCACCACTGATACCTTTTCTCCTGTCTTTGTGGGCTTAGATGGTTTGATAACTGAGGACTATTTTGTTTTTAAAAGATGAATCGCATTCAAAATCAAATTACAGCATTGCCTCTTGGTATATCAGCAGTGTCATCAGCCCTGATTTAAGTTTCTGTGCATTTTTGCTGCGCTATGATCAAGAGCCATGTACAAAAAAAACACTTTAGCAGGTTTTCTGTTTAAACTAAAAGAGCAGCTTTTCCACGCAACAGCTGAGGAAAGCCTTACAGACTCAACACAACAATGTGCATAGGACAAACTTACAGAGGAATCTACAAGTTTAAGGGAAGATAGATTTACTTCTGCAGTGTGAACAGTTACCATCTTTCTATAGGGGCAAACTGCTTTTCAAATAAAACCTGACTCAAACTAGTTTCGCTCTTAACCCCTACCTAAGGCTGTGTGCATTTCATGCCAGGAGAAAGAAAACTGTTGATAGTATGCGAGGCAGTAAGTGTGTGTGATGTTGGACTCAGGTGAAGGGCTCCTCTGTCAGTTCCCGAAGTTTTGGCCCGACTCTCCCTCGTAAAGCTGAGACTCTTTTGATATTTGAGTGTCTTAGATCTGGGCTGTTTATTGAGTTTATAATCTCCAGGGCAACAGTTTCTTTGATGTTTGTTATGCAGACAGTCTCAAGATGTTTCAGGCAGACTCGGGTAAAACCCCGCTGAAAATGAGTCTATAATAATAATAATAATAAAAAGAATATTCCCTTTAAAAAAATGTTTGCTGTTCTTTTTTTCTTAATTTAGAAACTGAATGATTGGTGATGCTGTGGGCCTGTTTCACAGAACTTTGTCAGAGTGCATGGCAACATGAACTCTTTGAAATATCAGAACTTTTTAAATAAAGTAATAAAGATAATTATCCAAAACAAATTACCAAATCAACACAGAAAGGGTTGATCAGACACAATATTCTTCCACCCCCATCCCAGTCTTCAGAGCTACAGTAAGTCCTGTATAAAACCTGTTGGATGAGCTGAAAAGAGATCTAGACAGATCGTGCAGAGAGGAATAATCTATCCATATGCTCCAACCTTGTAAAATAAAACAGCACAAGATAAGTTACTGTCCTGTTGACAAGATGTAAAATCTTTCTGTATTAGTATAAAATCTAAATTGATTGTTGGGGCTAATATATCGGAGGGTACTGTGACTACTGCCTCCTAAAATTGTTTCCAGACGCACAAAACAATGCAACATACTGTACCATATCTGCTAAGGGGAGTAAAAGCAGTTTGGCCTGAACCTGTGTAGAGGAGTCATTGAGACTTGTACAGGCTTATGAGGTAACTCTAGCATGCAGACTCTTGAACAAACCACAAGGATTTCACGGTCAATAATTTCTTGACTTGATGAAGACTGCAGGTGATGCTGAGTATGGTGCACAGTGTTCCCCTGCAGTGGAAACTTCCACATACTGTCGATCACAGGAGCAGGTCCCGTGCAGACGGAGCAAATGGAGTGCCGATCATCTTCTGTGTTTATTTACTGTCTGACATGGTAAGTTTCACTTAAGCACACCTCCAAAGTTTTACAGTATGTGACTTGTTCGAGGTAAGTTTTAGTTTCCAACCCGTGCAAGTGGAAATCTTCAGTATAACTAGCTGCTGCTGACTGAGTAGTACTAATGTTAGGTAACCCTCCACTCAAAACCCATGCTTAAGATTTATAGGGCCAGCTCAGTTCCCCCTGGAGGTCTTTAGGTCTTTCTTATAGTTTGCATGCTACATGGAGATGAACACAAACACGGAGCCCCCTGCAGGTGGCCCAAAGAGCTTTCCAAGCTGCATACAGAAAAGCATAACACCTTAGATAAACAGTGCAGTTCAGTGCTCAAGCTAAAATAAATAAAATTACCACAGCCTCATTTTAACTGGGACCTGTTGTGTTTAGATAACGTAAATTCATAAATTCAGCAAATAGATACTTGTGGTGAAAGAATGTTTTTCTACAATGCTTTTGCACACTGGCTATCAATCTGCTGCCAGCAGAATTTAAGCCCCAGGACTTATGCTGTTGTCCATTCATCTTAGAAGTCAGGAAATCTGGCTTCTTCACATCTAACCAACTGTGTTTGGACTGCAAGTTGGACAACCAGCAGGATATGGTCAATGTGTTTAATGACTGGGCTGGATATTGTTAGCAATACACGTTAGCAATGTGTTCAACTGAATTATGTGCATTGCAAAAGACTCTAACTGCAGTTATCACTAGTTTTATACTGAAGGTGGCCATCTTGGATTTTAAAGCTGGAGCTGATGGGAAACCACCAACTTTCCGACATCTCGGTGTGTTCCAGTTGATTTTTCCCACTTGGCAAGATTCTAAGTACAAATTGAGTGCACCATTAACACTCTTGTTAACAAGAGCAACAATAAAATAAAATTGTTATTATTATGTTCCTGGAAAACCTTCTAAATTCATTTTATGCATATTCTCTGATGGCCAAATCCACTACAGGTTACATCTATATATATAATCTTCAACTGAGAAAGCTGTAATAAAGCTCCAGCCTCAGAAAGGAAAAATAGAAATAAAATACTCACAGGTGTTATCCTAATCTACAGAGATTAAAACTAAAGATTTAACCTGTGTGAAGGTGTTTATATGGAGAAAAACTGCTCAAGATTTAAAATTCAGCTGAAACGAATCTACAGAACAGTTCTGGTTTCCGTTTGAAAGTTGTAAATTACTTCTAAACATGTTGTCTGAATTTTAAAATCACAATTGAAGATGGGTTTAACAGTAGGTTATTTAGTCTGGTAGGTCCAAAACAGTCCTTGATAAAGGCAATATGGCTCTCTACTCGGGACGGCACGGGCTTAGGGGCGGCGCAAAGCAGTCATTTGTGACTGAACCAACATTCTGTTGTGTTTTTGGAGGTGAAGTGAATTTGGACTGGGCGACTCTTTTGTTGTGCAGTATAAACACCAAAAGCAAATATGGCCGTAGATTTCTGAGTGGGTAATTAGTTGTAATTGGGCTGTTGGGGGTTGATTAGACTATGGAAGCAGAAGTAGAGGGCTCAAGAACTGTAGATGAAATAGAGAAATAAGATAATACACTACACACAATGCGGAATCTATCTTTTCAACTTTAGTCTACATGCGTGGCGTTCCTCCTCAATTCCAGTCAGAGGATTACATCCACTCCCAATAAGCAGACGTTTATTGATGTTCCGTATTAAAAGGGAAATATATTTGCTACATACAACTTAAATGAATGTAAAAATCCAGGGAAAATTTTATTCTGTATTTTCTCCAATCAACACAGCCAATTACTATGACATCATTGCTTAAAAAGAGGCCTTTGTTGCCTTTAGCAAGGTCCTGGTATATTTCTGTTTGAATGTTTCAGTAGGGCTAAGGTTATAACTTTGGGACGCCCATTCTGAAAGTCCAATAAGAGCGGGCTTTATCCAATCCAAACCAGTTCTAAAGTGGGTTTGGGGTAATGCTCCTGCTGGAAAACTCTAATGTGTCCATGTGTTTCAACCATCCAGCTGATTTAAAGTGAAGTTGCCGAACTTGGAGGTAGTTTTTCTTCTGCATCATTCTATCCATGTGCAGTGTACCTCTAACAGCATGATTCTGCCACTACCATGCTTCACATCTGGTTCAGTTTTCCTCAACAAACTTATTTTTTATCATACACAATTTCTGTCTTATCCGACCATGAAGGTTTTTCTCCTGAACTCATTTGGTCATCTGAGTTTCACAGCTTGGGTCGAATGGTTGTTTTTTTATGGATAAATGAGTTCAACATTAGGGTCCTGGTTTAGCATTTCCTCAACCCTATTGAAAATGGGTGAGGTATGCTTCAAAGCTAGGTCTGTGCCAGGAAAAGCCTCCAGTTCTGATATCACTTTAACTGAGCCAGCAGAATCAGCACCACCATCGTTTAAAAAGCTGACCCACCTCTTATAGCTTAGACAGACGCAGACAGACAAATGTTTAGAGGTGAATCATGGTTGAAGGAGTCATGACTCAAACAGGGGTTGTGTTATTGTCTTGTGCTCGGTACCACCAGGGAAGATGATGTGGTGGTCCACATGTGACTAAAGTTTTCCTGGGGCTGCATGACAACAACTGCCTTCTCTCAGAGGTAAATCATAATATGTGGTTCTATACTTTCCATTCAGTGCTGCTGTGCACACGTTTAAGACACAAACTTCACATTAAGGAAAGGCTGTTAGGACCTACCACAGTATAACATAAAGAGGACCATAAAGGCTCTCTATACTACCTTTGTCTAATGCCTCCCTACAATCTATAAAAACGTCGATTGGTACTTCAGAGAGCCCATTTACTGCACAGATTGGAGTTTTTTTTTAAGGAAACTGCATTAAATTGCCTTGTATTTACATTTTAATGATGTGTGGGCTACTGGCTTTTTCCTACAACTATAGTATCCATGTTTTTTCTTTGCATCTTGTTTTTTCTCTGATTGTACCATTTTTTTCATTTAACAATAAAAACAACCTAAAGAGAGTCCCATTTATTTAGTTTTTCATTCTAACATGCGTGATGATCAACTAGAACCATTAACACCGGTAACAGAATTTAAAACAGGACCGGAAATAAAAAAGAAGGATGTTTTTTCTGTTGTTGCTTATCCATTTTAGGATTGCAGATGAAATGACTAAAAAGAAAGTAAAAACGATGAAAAAAAAAGTGTTAAAAATATCAACAATAAAGTCAAAATGACAATGGTGCAAAGACTTGTGAAAGCCATGCCTTGTGTAAATGAGCAAAGAACTTTACAGAATAAGATTAAATAATAAAAAAATTATTTTTCTTTAACCATTTTACCATCCTGTGGCCTTGAACACAGCAGTTGCAGTCATCTGCCTTATCTTCAAGATATTAGTTACACTTTATTCTCAAGATTTTGACTTTGTTCTGAAGAGAAGATAAATCCACCAAAAATCATCTTCAATCATCAATCATCATCAAATCCTTTTGGTCCTCTAAGTGATGCTAATACTCCTTCGTATTCTTAACAGCAAACTCATCTTTACGCTTCTTTAAAGTTCTGATTTCTGTTGGGATCTACACAGTTAGAGAAATGCATGCATGTACAGGGAATTCATTCAAGCATGGTATGAGCGTGGAGTAGAAGTTTTAAACCAGTCCTAACAGACTTATGTATCTTCCAACGAGCGAAAGTTTTGGGTTGAACTTTGGGGACTTGTTCATTTATTTTCCGGTCCATCACCTGCCTATTTTCAGATAAAGTTTGTTTTGTTTGTTTGTTGTTTGGACCGTTCCCTCTGGGTTGATCAGTTTCTGCCTCAGTTGGAGGAGTTTAAGTATCTTGGTGTCTTGTTCACGAATCATGGTAGGCTGGAACAGGAGATAGACAGATGGACTGGGGCTTCGTATGCAGAAACAGGGGCACTGCTCCAGTCTGCTGTGGTGAAGAAAGAGCTGAACTAAAAAGCAATGCTCTCACTTCACCAGTCCGTCTACGTTCCGACCCTCATCTATGATCATAAGATATGGATCATGACCAAAAGAACCAGATCCAAGTGGCCAAAATGAGCTTCCTCTGTAGGGTGGCTGGTCTCAGCCTTAGAGATTGGGTGACAAGCTCAGTCATCCAGGGAGAGGGTGAAGTAGAGCCAATGCTTCTCCACATTGAAAGGAGTCAGTTGAGCTGGTTCTGGCATCTGATCCGGATGCCTCCTGGGCACTTCCCTTGGAAGGTTTTCCGGACACGTCCTACTGGAAGGAGCCCCTGGGGAAGACCCAGTACTCGCCGTCTGGCCTGGGACTACCTTGGGATGATCCAGAATGAGCTGGAGGATGTCGGTGGGCAAAGAGACGTCTGGGGTGTAACTGTTGTGTTAACACAACAGTTCAATTCAATAACTAAAAACAAATAATAATAGATGGGATCTTTAGGCTCTTTTTAGTTGTTTTTACAACAGTCTGCCACAAAAAACAGTATGTTCACATTTTTGGTAATACATATAAACATTTTTTTTGGATTTCCAACTAGTTCATTCCTAAAGGGCTGTTAGCTGACAACTTGACATACAGAGACGGTCATCTGAACCATGATGCATTTTGTAGGTCCTGTGGCGGGTCTTGTTTTTTCTGTTTCTTATATACATTTAAAACATTCTTCTTCTTTTGTCCTCCAAGTGCTTGTTTTTTAAAGCACACACTGCACTACAGGCTGTCATAGTCAGTTACAAGGGGTGGACAGAAAATATGTGTAAAGGCAATTAAAGCATTTCTAAGAGCTTAATAAAGCCTGGAGAACTGTTGATAAACCCACTTCACCTGAAAACAAGAACATCTAACTCTTTGGAAGCAATATATAAAGAAATTAGCGTGGTTTAAAATGTTTGAATGTTACTCCATGTGTTTGCATCTGTGCATCCTGAGCTTATGGAAACACGTCCCTGTTAAAGGCGTTTGTGTGTTCAGTCTTGGACTGCTCAGCAGTGGGAGTGTATCATAGGAAAAAATACAGCATATATAAGAGCTGACAGGCAGTGATGCTTTAAGAACCAGCTTTCTGTGTGTCCTTCTGTCCGTTCCAGTGCTGCTGTCTCTCTGACCCAGTCGGCTCCATCATGCTGCTCCACGCTCTGCTGCAGACTTCACTGGTTCTCTGGCTGGCTCAGCAAACTCTGCAAGGAGGTGAGAAATGCAGCTTTACAGCAAACGTTTAAAACTTCTGTTAAATTACAGAGCATGTTTCAAGCCCACATTTCTACTGTTTTGGCATTTTGTAACATTTCCCCCATGTTCAATTTTCTCTTTAGCATTAAAGTTGATTAAGACAAAAATAATTTTCACAGTTAGCTTGTTTTTCTGTGTTTGGTGATTCAAATAAGGTTTTTTCCTACGCAGTATTTGCTTAAAGCAATATCAATTAGGTTAATACAAAATAAAATGCTTAAAAAATTTGCTAAATTTGCAAAAGGATATAGAAAAAACCCAGATACTAAGATAAAAACACATGCAGTCCATAATTTCAGTTAGAGCTTGATTAATGATTCGGCATCTTCAGTGACTTGCTCTCACTTACCTGTTAAATATCATGTCTGTGAGACTGAGGAAGAAAAAACAAAGCACTGAATATGCGGCTTCATGACTGCCGCCACCTTGGCTTGGTTTATATTGTCTGTTTTCACCAAATCAAAGGATGCTACGAGGAGGCGGCAGAGGCAGGAAAAATCTGACATCGGATCGTGAGAAGAACTTAGATCTCCACAGAGTGGCTGCATTTTATCCTTCGTCTCCATCCAGTGGACCGCTGCCATTGAATCCCTCTCTTTATTTTCACACATTTAATTTCACTTTTCTAATAGAAACAGGGTTTACATGCATGTTTTTGTCCACTATGCGATAATAATTGTACCGCAATAATGTGCATGTTTATTTCTTTCATGCTCTCCTCAAGGCTTTTGATTTTTCTGTTGTAATTTAATAGGAAATTAGCAACGCTTTTACTGTCACAATGTATTGATGCATTCTCAATATTGCAGGAGTTAGGCCTCAAAATGTTGCCTATGGGAGAGCACTGCCAGCTCGAGGTAACATACTTCCTAAAATATATATATATTTTTTAATTAAAATGTTAAATCCTTAAAAAAAAGCTCAAATATAGGAAATCTGAATTTGTTGTCAACTGTTATTTGAACAACCTTGTTTCTCATTTCTGTTTTTATTATTTTTTAGGTGTTGGTATTGGAGTAAAACCTGGAGGTCAGTCTTTCAGTCTCTCTCCTGTCATGTATTCACAGATAATTATTGTCTCAATTAATTCGAGTAATATAAGTATTATAAACATGATTTAATTTATTTTATTTGAAGCAGGAATAAGGAACAATTATTCCTACTGCTGCGATAATAATATAACACAGTGTAAGAATAATGTTGTCCATGACATTTATTTATCAAAATATTAATTTTGATAAATGGACTGAAGCAAAACTATGGGATAAACAGTGGCAACAGTTAGTAGTAGTTTTAAAGTGTGCAGAATATATACCCTTGTGCTGCTTTGCTCTTTATAATCTAACAAGTTTAAAAAGTTTAGCCTGTTTGCACAGGTGGTTGATGCAGACAGAGACATTTCTTTTTAAATTAGGAAAATATTATTACCGACCAATTAAAATCTTCTTACTAGGGAGCAGGTTAGGTATGACACAGTATTTGTCTTTTAATAACCCTGCATGTTGGACTTTAATTTCATAGTAAATAAGACCACATCTATCCACTGACTAAACTTGGCTAAATACAGCAACAGTGACTCAAAAGAGTGACCCAGACCCGGTTCTTATCGCTGAGAATTGACAAAACTTTTGAAAAATGTTTTTATTTAGCCCAAATTTCCAAAATTGATGACTTTTTAAGTTTTGGATCTACAATGACATCCCTTTTCTGCAAAAATCAGACTACTGTATTTTTTAAATAAAATATTTCATGCTTGGTTTATTGTTGAGCTGACAATTAAATTTTTGATATTAGTTATTGTAGAAATAATATTTTTTCCACCCGAGAATACTTGACTTGACGACATTGGCCCAGTTGTCAAAAAGTTTGGACACCCCTGGATTAGAGTAACCCTGTTAGCTAGCCTGGCCTCTCCATCTTAGCTTGTGGGTAGGTTTTTCCTAAGGCAGATGTGGTTATGTTTACTTCTTTTTTCCATGTATATGTAATTTTTTACAAATGACTAAAGCAAAACAAAACCCTGTACACATTAGGACAGATATTTTGCAATGAGATAATTTTCTGCTCATCGCCAAATAAATGCATTCAACAATAAGTTTATGGGAACCCCTACCAACCTAACCCTACTTTGTGAATTCCCAGCATTGATTTATGTGCTGGAAAACATTCAACAACTGGGTCTTAATGAATACATGAGTCACAGTTGTTTTGGGAGAATTTGCTTTTATCATGGTAAAACATTTTTCCCCCTTTGAAGTTTTGTTGTTAATATTGACAATATCGCCACCTACTGGCAAAGCATGAGTATTGCAGCATTTTATTTTCTGTCTCAGTACCCATTCCGACAGATTTCTTTCTTCTTTTTTTTTTTTTGCAAATGGATGCCAAACTACTTGTTTACAAAAAAGAAAGCAACAATAGGGCATAAAAACAAACAAGTCAATCTTCTTTTCCTTTCAGATACCGGAGCCCTTGGAGCAGTTGGAAGCCGATATGGCACAAAAGCAATGAAGACTGGGAGTATGTCATCCTTTTTCAGACAATAGCCATTTTATATTAATGAATAACTTTAAAAAGAACAATTTTCATGTGTTTATTATTATTATTTTTTACCTCAGTTGGACGTTATCCTGGGGCTCATCTTGGTGTTGGTAAGTTAAGATCAAGATTTTTACAATAGGCATAGCAAATCCAAAATAATGCATTTTAAAGGTTTAATTTATTATTACTATTATTACTATTGCCCTATTTATACAATTGTTGTTTTACAGAAAGCCAAATAATAGTGGCATGTTATATTTCACCATTTGGGCCAAGTTTTTGAACCGAGCTGTCTAAACACGTTAGTAAAACTGGCTGTGAAAGAGTCACACACTGTAGTTTCTACTGTTCTCCAGGAGGCTACAGATCTCTTGGATTAGGAGGAAGGGGAGGCCTGAAGCAAGGTGGATATGGAACCCAGGGGGGCTATGGTAGGTGATCAGGCCCTAAAAGCCTCGTTCCTTTTCACAGCTTTGTCTTGTGTCTCTTATTTATGCCTCACTCATGCGCTTGCAGGTGCCAGTCTGGGAACAGGAATGGGATTGGATACCGGACTTACAAACGGACTGGGACTAGGCCAGGGAGGGAAACGTGGTAGGAGTGGCAGTGACAAAGATGTGTCCTACTAGATGATATTTGATATGAGCAATGATAGTGAATCATCTCAGACTCACTGAGTGGATCATGTCTGCTTGGCAGGAAACTCTTTACATCTGATTGTAGTTTGATTTGCAAAAGGTGTCAAACCACTGAGACTTGCATCACTAGTTTTATTTTCTACAGTATTTCTTTTAGATTTGTAATAAAACATTTGATCTGTGTGCTTAAAGTCACAGATTTCATGCAGGAAATATTTTAACACAAGGCATCTTTTTTTAACTCTTTGTTTCTTGTAACTTTGCAGTTTACGGTGCAGGCCTCGGCCCTCTTCCAGGTAAATAAATATGTTGCTTCTTCCATAATGTCTTCATGTTAATTACTTAAATAAATCCTAATGAACCACCCTCTGTTTGCATGTAGTGTACTGTTAACATGATTCTTGAAGATGATTTGATGCAGCAGGCAGTATGTCTGAAAACACAGATGCAGTCTGTGTCCTAGTCAGACAGAAAGGGCTCGTCTGATTTAAATGTAAAATATCCTGTTATCTTTTCTGCCAGGATATGGAGCTTTTCCAGGGATTGGATACCCAGGCATACGACCAGGTTAGTGTTGAATCATGGGTCCAACTCAGAACCAAACCCTCATCCTCTGCAGCTATGGGTTGCAGGATATTGTGTTATTTCCTGCATATTCTGTAATTTCAGCATTTTGTATATAAATAAAACTTCCAATGTCTTCTTCTTTTATTTTCTTCTGATATTGGAGCATTCTGTCCTCATGCTTGCTGTTGCAATGGTTCTCTGCAACAATACCTTTCTATTATCAATGCACATAGTCAGTACTGTAGGTTAAACACAGACATCTGTCATATCTGCTTTGATTTAAAGTTTTAGTGAAGGGTCTCATTGATTGGGGGTTGCAAGGATCTAAAAGAAAATGAAATCTCATCAAGACAGTTGTGTGTGTCTCAATATTTCTTTGTTTTGTCTTTGTGCACCACTTACACATTTACAAATGTGTCGTTCTCTGATTCACTCAAACTAAATTCCTGCTTCTTCTTTGTTTTCTTACACAAAATCCCATCTGTCCACCTTAACCTGACCACCGATTGCTGGTGTTTAACCATGTTTGTTTGTCTGCTGCATCTTTGCATTGGTAATGGTGGATTTCTGTTGATGTCGCTTAAAAGAACCTTGGGGGTAAGAAAGCAAGATTCATGTTTTTCAGTAATTTAGCCTTCATTTGTGGGGACTGAGCATACATGAAAACTTCACCTGAGGAGTGATAATCAGGATTGACTCTGTATTATGTGTTTAAAGATGCCTTTTTTAAACTTTTAAAGTATTTCATTCATAATGGCAAAATAGACAAATAAATAAGAAGCAGTATCATTACACAGTAGGTGATTTGTAGGACTTTGTGAATGAGCCGTCTGTCAAACACAGCCAGTTGTTTTTTTCCTGTGCTCGAACTTTCTTGGCACTGACACAGGTTGTTTTGACATTACCATGCACTGACCCATGAAAATAACTTTCACTGTACTTGTGAAGTTTTCTTTGTCTATTTATTCACAATTTTCTAAATATACCAAGAAAACCGGATCTCCAAGTTAGACTAATTTCAGACCATAAAGGATTTGGACTTTCACCCGTTAGTTAAAGCCTTTGAAGCACTGATTATTGTCTGGAGGAGGAGTTTAGCTCTACTCGTTAGTTTAAAAATCAGTTTTTGTTTAAATATACAGGACGGTCATTGTGTCTGCCCTTACGGAAACACACTGACTGTCTCCGAGCCCAAAAGGAAGTTGTGAATGCATGATGATATTTCTCCGCCAGGTGTGTCTGCAGCAGATTTGGGTGGACCTGAAGGGGCCAATCTGGCACAAGCAGCTCAAGATCTTAAAAGAGAAACGAGCAGAGCTGTAGATCAGTTGCTTGGAGAACAAGAAAGATTACATGGAGCTGGATTGAGGAGAAGCAGCGTGTTTGGTTCAACTGTTCCCAGAATACATGCAAGAATCGAAGTCAAAAGACTCATTCCGGGCATGCAGTCATCAAATCTTAGACCTACATTGTCTCTTGATAAACCGAATAAAATGTTTGGCGTTTCAGCTTTGCAAAGACAAGAAAAATATAAACCTGGAGGTTCTGAAACTGTAGGTCATGAGGCCATGTTAGCAGGTGTCGATACAAGTAGGCAGCTTCCTGTTGATCAAGACATCAGAAGTCTGGATTCCTACAGTTCTCAAATTCACAGTCCCAGAGATCCATCAATGCGAGGAAATCAAGATGCTAGGAACTGTAGACCTACTGCTGATTTGTCAGAGCTGTTGGACATTAATCCCTTAGATGAAAAAATGGGCAAACACTTTGGGTGTAAAAACCGTCCTGCACAGAGCCAAGATGTCAAAAGCTATTTATTCCCCACTGTGCAGCATCAGGCAGGCATAAATCCTTTATCTGCACCTGCAAACAGTCAAGATATCAAAGGACCTCAAGCTCAAGACAAAATCAGGCTCAAAGATGGATTCCAGCTTTACCATCCTGTCACCCCAGGTGCAAGTCGGACCCAGAGTCTGGGTATCGCCTTAATTGGAGAGGAACAGGAAGCTGGACGTTTTACTCCAGAAGATGCCAGACACCTTTCTGAAGCTGAACATGTAAACAGAAAGTCAAAACCTCTTCGTATGCCAGGGCAGACTGAGAGGAATGCGCAGGCAGCAAGTAAGAGAAAAGCTTTGTCTTTTTCACCATTTTCATGTTTCTGTAGATCATATTTACCTTTTTAGTTGTTCCGGTAAAATCTATAACAATCTTATTTTTTGTAATCGCACATAATTTTAATATACTTCTAAAATTTTCAGTTTTTTAATATAGCAATTTTCTTGCATACTTAATCTTGCTTTCTCTTCAGCAGCAGCCCAATTACGATATAGCACCCCTCAGAGTTCTAGTTTTGGCCCTCTTCTGTTTTTATTTTGTGAATGCTGCCTCTTTTCTTTTTATTGCTTTTTGAATAACCTTTAAATTACCTCCTTCTGATGATCAAAAGTAAGGACATTACTAACTTGCAAAACTGTCTTCAAGACTGTAAATCATGGATGGAGATAAACTCTCCAAGCCTCATAGAAAATAAAACTGACATTGTTAATCTTTGGTAAAGCCTCTGTGTCTTCTAGACGGAGTTAATCGTGTCCTTGGTTCACTTACCTCATATTGTTTTATATTGTCCTTCTGTTGGAAATCTTGTGGTTTTCTTGATAGGGGATTTTAGCCAACTAAAGTCTCAAATCTGCATTCATGACATCTTTTTGAAGCTATTTCAGTTCTTTGTACTGTAGGTTAAATCAGTTATTCCCTCATTGCCTGGAAGTGGTGCAAAATACAGCAACTCACAGCAGTGTTGATCATTCCAGTATTGGTCTCTCCAGACTTGCTTCTGGGGATTTTTTTAGGATCCATTAAGAATTTTACACTTGTTTTTGAAACGGAAACAGTGTACACAAAATGTGTACATAAAACTGATATGTTGCACCACTACAACTGCAACAGGTCCTTGGGTCGTAACTAAAAATGAGAGGTCCTGCTCCTGCATCCTTGAATGCTCTTCATCTCCATGTCAGACATGCTCAGACCCTGAGAAATTGAAATTCTTAGGACACACTTTCTCTGTTGGCTTTTAACCTCCGTTGTTTGTGGCATTAATTATAATTAATCCTTTACATGTATTTATATGAATTTAATTTGCCCTTTTTTGATTCATTTTCCGTTTACTCATATATGTCTGTTGCTTTCACCCAACCTTGGTGTTGATTCTTTTTACTGTATGCAACAGCAACAAGCTGTTTACAAAGGTCAAGGTCAAAGACATTTGACCTTGACCTGAGTCTTTGGTGTACAAAAGAATGAATACTTAAAAAAGCAAGTTTTACCCATTGTTAAGTACGGCGGACGATCTGTGATGTTGTGGGTCTGTTTCTCTTCCAAAGGTCCTGGACATGGGTGGTTCTAGACAGGGGCCAATTGGGCCCAGTGGCCCTGCAGAACTGGTCCTGGCCCCTGTTATGACCCCAGTACTGAAGACATAATACCAAATCAATTTCTTATGATGATATGAGCTGGCACTGAAACCTTAACTGATTGGTCTTTTTGACCAACATTTTTTTTTACCTATATAGTTTTACTTTAACAATGTATTAAAAATTAAGGAGTGGCACTTTTAACGCAGAAAATCAAGACCACATCCAGTTTCTACCATGACATTTTATCTTTGTGCTGTCATACGTATATACTGCATTTCAGGTGGTTCAGCATCTGTTTTTCTGAATTCTCTGAATTTATTTCAGGAGAGTTTTCACCCAGTGGAAAAAGTGCAAATAAAACAAATTTCTTTCACACAAGCTTACAGAAAATTGATGGTTTCTAGTGTTTTTCTTAAAAACATTCACACCATGCATTATTCACTCTGTTTGAAGAAACTCCAGACTGATTACAGTCTCCTAGATGAACTATGGATAAGCACAAAATAAGTTTCTCAGTTTCTGTTGGATTTCTCTGCAGGTTATATCGGAGGAGCAGGAAACTATCTTGGAGCAAGCCTGGGTGCTGCAGGCTATGGCACAGGTAAAGTCTGGCCTTCCACACAGGTAGTTACCATCCTTTTCAGCACTGATTATGTAAATTTGATAAATATTTTTTGTGTTTTGCTCACAGGTTTAGGACAGGGAGCTTATCTGGGAGGTGCTGCTGGAAAACTTGGTGGTTAGTCTATAAATATTTATTTATGATAAAAAAATTTGTTTTTCTTTTGGATGTTTAACTTCTACCTTTTTCTGTCTACTGAATCTCAAATCCTAGCTGCTGCTGCGCTTGGACAGGGCGCTTATCCCCAAGGTGTTGCAGGGAAATCAAATGGTGAGGATGTGCAATTATTCTTGCATCTTTCTTTACACTTTTTTGGGTTTCATTGGAAACTTAAAGGAGCGGTATGACATTCAGAGAGGAAGCTTTGTGCAATTTTTTTGTAAGCTGGATAGGAACATTTATGCTGCATTATACAGGGTGACCAGATCCAACAAACTGTGGAACATGATGTAAATTAGCAAAACGTAGCATGCAAAGTTCTCATTATAAGATCAGATTTAAACACAGTTGGTATCTACAGTTCTACAGGCTTTTTAAGGTCTTGCAAAGCCTTTCTTTGAACTTTGGCTGCTTTTTCTTTTATTTTCTTCCCTGTAATTGATCAAGTGTTTTTTTTTAGCTATTTAATTTAGCCTTTAGCATCATTCAGGCATAAAAAGCCTTGTTAACCTATGGGTTTAACCATTATTTTGTCTGTAACAGACAAATATGTAAAAAAACAAAAAGCTATTGATAGACATGACGATTAGGCTGACACTTCAGATGATCAGATCACTGCAAGATTTTTTAGATGTTCAGATATGGTCCATCTGCTGCACACAAAGCAATGCACGCTGTCAAAAATGTAACATGTCAAATTTCGTGAAATTGCTACAAAGGTTAAAAATGCAATGGAATTCCTTATGTTTTAGGTCAGTCAGTATGAAATATTAATGGTTCTATGTCAAGTGGTTTTGATTTTAGTTGTTTCATTTGACTCCTGGAAAAATAACTGTCTTCTAAGAATTTCTCTTTATTTAGCAGCTTGAACCTGAGGCCAGGTTAGGACTCACAGTACGTCAGCAGAAAATCTGATGCTACAGCTCATTTGCCTTGTAAACTCATTATTTGCCTGTAAACCAAAAAGCTTCGTCTTTTTTGCTGTACTCCATCGTGTGTTTGTCTTTGTGGGTAGCTTTACTGCTTCCGAAAGTGAAAATATCTTCTTTCTGTTTTAAAAACCTGTGACCCTTTCACGTGGATTTGAAACCAATCCGCTTTCCAAACCAAAATAAAGTCTTTCTTGAGCAAACCCATATTGCATTCAAAACAAACTGTTTAATCTGTTATGACAGGATACGGTGATGGACTGACAGGATATCTTGGTGCAATGGCGGGTAACGGCTTCGGTAAGTCTAAACACATCACCGCAGAAGCTGAGAAACTGCAGTTCCTGAAGACAGTTTTAAAGACAGCTTGCATTAAAGTACTCGCTTCTTCAGCTGATGTTCAATTAAAACAGGTTGATATTTTGTCTCAAGGGTTTTTGTTCTGACTGTAGGCAGAGATGCTGGTGAAGGTTTTCACATGCATGCACGGCCTTCATCTTTAAATATTTCAACATTTCTTCATCATCTTTCAACAGGTTATGGAAATGGATATGGCGATGGTTACGGAGCAGGTGAGTAAGTTCATATTTGACTGGGGAAAAAAGTTGGTTTAGTCAGAGTATTTAGCTCACAGACATAATTAGCACTAATTAGAACTATGTTTCAGGGCTTGGTTACCCTGCAGACTTAGCTGATGGTGCTGAGAGCAAATCAGGAAAGATTGAAGGTAACAATAACCTGTTGAAAACCTCCAACAGATGATGACACTAACCAGCAGATGCCTAACCTGCAATGTATGAATGACAGCTTAAAAAATAATAGGCTGTCTGTCTATGGCTGCTGTGGTAACAAATCCACTCGGTCTAGCTTTAGTATCTTTATCACAGAAACTGACCAGATTATTCTGGTGGTTTTGAATTACATTTTTTAAGGTTTTGCTATTAATAATTTTATGATTGAGCAGTTATTGACTTACATGTTTTTGTTTTCTGATGTTTCAGCACTGAGTACAGGAGGCTATGCAGGACAGGTCCAGGGAGGATATGGTAAGAACTGATCCATCAATGGAAATTACTGGTACATAATCGTCAGGTCATATTTTTTGAGCATTAAAACCAACACAATTTTCTTTTATAGTCCCAAGTGGGGTTGTGCAAAGTAGATATTAGCAGTCACTATCTTTCCTGCAGTAGACAGGAGTTAGAGTAATATTTGTACTTGAAATGCAGAATGTGTCACTTCAAAATAGGGCTGCACGATATTAGAAAATCTTGTGATGACGATAATATTGGCTAATATTGCAATGACAACATCAGTTGTAATCTACGCCTGTTTTATTTATTCCTCTCCTTCTCATTTGGACTTCAGTCTGTGACCTTTTTTGCATTTTACGCAATGTCATTTGTGTCCATTGTGAGCATCTGCTGCCATTAAATGGCAAAATGCTACATTAGTTTGTGAAATGCAAGTTAATAAGGCTTGCAATATATTAGCCAGCAATATGAATATTGCACACACTGATATTGCAATGAAGATACAGTACGTTTGTGATATATTGAGCAGCCTTACTTCCATGTCAGAAAAATCAATCAACTTGAACAATGAAATCAGGATTCACACCTGAAAGGTTGGAGGATTCTTTCCAACCCTGACGTAAACATCCAATATGGCTGCCATGCATATGAAATGTAGTTCTTGCTGATGGTTTATTTGTCATTATAAACCATCAGCTCAAGAAGTGCTGAAGAAGTACAACCTTCCACAGAAGTTGCTGGTCATTTTCTACACTGCCACACTGTGCGGTTTGGCTCAACTACAAAATAGAACAGGTCCCAACTACTACTGCAGCAAGGATCATCAGGGCTGATCTTCCCTTCATCCTGGACCTATACAGGTCTAGGGTCAGGAAAAGGGCAACTAACATCTCTGCAGCACCCTCACAGTTTGTTTGGGGTCTGCAGACACAAACTGTTTAGACTTTTACCGTCACTTCAGTGCTACTGAGCGCTATTTGCCAAAACCAGCTGCCACAGAGAGTTTCTTCCCCTAGGCTGTTTCTCTGATGAACACTTAACAGTCAGAGCGCCCATACCATGCATATTTATACAAATTCAAACTTGTCTTCCTCCTGTAAAAACATTGTATATATACAATATTTATATATAATATTTATTTACAACCCCCCCGCCCACCACTCCCTTACCCTCCCAATTTCCATATCTAGGTATTAAAACATAGCTAAAACACATTGTTTAAAATGGACATTTCCACTGAACCGTTTTTCATCTTGGTGCAGGAGCACTTGGTGCAGGACTGGAATCAACTGGTGGCAAATATGGTAAGTGCTGCATAAACCACCTCGTCCTCCTGTCTCAATAAATAAACGTTGCTCTGCAAGTGACTCAGAAATCAAGCATGCTGGATAGCAAGGAGTTGATACAGCATGTAGGCTAAAGGATAAGAAGACAATGAGTCACTATGATCAGGTGTTGCTTTTCTTTCAGGAGGAGCTGCTCATGTTCCTTATGGTAATGCTCCTTTGATCCCTGCTGGACTGGAAGGTAGGAGCTGGATATTGTTGAGGCTTTAGTTGCAACCATTATCACAGTTGTATATAGCTCTACAGAGCATGGAGAACCCAGCTTTCATTTGTCTTCAACCATCATTTTTTTCATCCTAGTCTCACCATTTTAAATATAATGCTTTTATTATTGTTTGTGCAATAGAGAAAACGTTTTTGTGACTTCCTCCCTATCACATCTATCACACTTTTACAGCTTTCACAACTGTTAAACGTCATTTCTTTCTTTAGGTGATGGAGGCTACCCGTATGCTTCTCAGCAGCTCAGCCTTGCTGCTCAAAGCGCCAAAACCGCTAACAAATACGGTAAGAGAGAGCGACTAGATGTGAGCAAAAGTGTGAGAAGCTGTGCGTGACGGAAAAAGGCAGTTGCTGTGGGATGTTAGTTAGGTTTTCTTTAACCAGATGTACTACCACTGAGGTTAGAACAAAAACAAGATGAAAAACAATAATACGATGGCATTTCACATTGTCTTTTTTACCACCTAATTTTAACAATGTTCTTGTTGTCTTAGGTGCTGCTGCAGGATATGGGACCCAGCAAGCAGGTGAATTTGCATTAACTGCTATTTAGCAAAAAATCCCACAGATTCGAGTAAATTCCAGGTCCACATTATACTCCTTCTGACATGCAGACATGGCAACATATGCATACTGCTAAGCTTTGCACAATCTCTTTTTTGCATAGATTATCTACTCTTAATTGCGACATTAATTGCTTTGTTCCTGTTTGTTCTCAAAAATATGACTTTTTGTTGCATTTCCTTGCTAAGGTTACGGAGCACAGCTCGGAGCCACTCAGGATGCTTTGGGTAAGTCAGAAAAACCAGAGACTTCCTCTTCAGTGTTCAACTTCCACTCACTGGTTTTAGTGTTTCTGTCTGGCTCAACTGCTCAATTTTCAAACATTAAAACTCAAACAAAGCAAAACAAAGTGTCTTTAAAAAGTTTTGTTTGAAAATGATACTCTTTATGCATAGTTAGCTTCTGTTGTTTACATCTTCATAATAAAATCATGCATTATACATTATATTTAGGTTTCTACCTAAGACATAAGGCGTCTGTAATGTCTTGTTGTCAAATTCCCTTTGTTTTAGACTTTTTCCCTTTAAAAGACTAAACTGGGATGTTTAATTTTCACAGTGGAACAGGCTGGCAAATATGATGGAGTGAATGCTGCCCTTGGTAACGGGTACAAAGGTGAGGATAATGAAACCTTGCAACTAAAACAAGAAACATAATAAGGAAATTAATTAATTAGGGAATTAACCCTTTATTCTACCACTAAAAACACAAACTTCAATTCGTTATATTAGGATTTTAAGTGACAAACCAACACAAAATATCACAATAAATATGTATTTATGGTTTTCAAACTTTTTTACTCAAAGGAAATTCTAAAAAAATTTCACCTGCATTGGTATTTAGCACCCTTTACCCTGATACATGTGAATAAAGTCTCATGAAGGCCTCAGAGGTTTGTTAGAGAACATGAGAGAGCAACAACATCATGAAGACCAAGGAACAGCAGTCATGGATGTGGTTGTGGAGAAGCTTAAAGCACGATTAGGTTATAACATGATAACTCAGGAGGAGCTGTAGAGATCCACAGCTCTGGTGGTACAATCTGTCAGGAGGACAGCTATAAGTTGTTGCAGGAAGGTGCTCTCTTCAGTAACGCTGGACTGAACCTTTTGGCCACCTCCTCTGCCAGAGCTGAGCTCTGCAGCTACGAAGGAGAAAGATAAACTAAGTCTGTTCTCACACTGACTTACTGAGAAGTTACTTCTCACAGCCTGGCCGGTAAATATTTTCACACTTCTCTGTCCTTTAGAATAAAAGAACAGAGCAACATTCTGACACTGCCGGATGCTTTTGCTCCCATCTTATGAAAGATTACATTAATAAACCTCACTGATACATTCTTATCAAAACAGTGGTTGAATGATGGAATGAACAGCCAGAACATACAACACCCAATGTGAAACATGGTGGTGGCAGCATCATGCTGTGGGAATGCTTGTCTTCAGTAGGGACAAGGTTGCTGATCAGAACTAATGGGAGGGTGGGTGGAGCTAATCACAGGGCCGTCCAGGGAGAGAACCTGGTAGAGATTCAAGTGGAGCTTCAGGTTTCTAGTAAAATCCAGCCAGAGCTTCACTCGTTTGGGCCAAAGCATGTTCATTTTTTATAATGGTCAAAATCCCGGCCTAAGGGGAGGATCTGTGGTAAAGCGTGAAAATCAAGGTTTGCAAATGGTCTCCGTCCAATGGGACTGAGCTTGATTACTTTGCAAATACAAATGGGCAAAATTTAGAGTTTCTAGATGTGCAAAGCTGGTAGAGAGAGACCCCAATGAACTGTAATTGCAGCAATATTTGGTTCTGCAAAATATTAATTTAGGAAGAATAAACACAAATTCATGTCACACTTTCAAATTTTCATAAAAAATATGAAAACTATGCATAATTTTCCTACACTTCATGACTATGCACTACTTTTGTTGGTATATTACGTACAATTAGTGGTTTGTGGCAAATTCTATCAATACTTTCACAAGACAGTAAAAGTAAACAGTGATTTTCTCTTTTAACACTGTGTCTCTGTCTTTAACCAGGTTAGGAAAGGTGATGTGGACCTCTTCTGGTGGATCTTCTTTTGTTCCTTCTGTTTGACTTTTGATATATATATTTCTTCATCTCTCTGTGTTACATATTTGTCTTGACCCCGACCAAACCTTATGGTTGATGATGAACATAAATAGGTGCGAAGAGCAAGAAATGTTTGTTTATGTTTTGAAAATGAAGATGTGCCTGATGATCTTATTGTTTCCGACCAAAAAAATCATCATGTCATATAAAGTTAAATAAAAAAACTTCTGTCAGTATGACCTGGCTTCATGTTTGAACACATTCTCTTAAATAGACATAATGAAACCTCATCTGCACACAGGAAACTTTACCACTTCCTTTTTCACGTTGCCCAACACTGAATTTTAAAGTGAACTCTGCGTCTTTACAAGTGAGTGAAATAGATCAAAGATCAGACACCACAAAACAATTCAGAAGATATGCTTTTACTCTGGATAAATATGAGGAAAAAAAGCTTTCAGAATAATATTTCAGAATCTGTACATAAAACAGTAAAAAGGTATAAATGAGGTTATAATTAGAAGGACGCCAGCAAACACACACATAACTACTTTAACATGTAAAGTACATATAGGCAGGTTGTTACTCATTAATATTCAAATAGGCTGCAATATTAATAAAATACTAATTAAACTCTCAAGAGTATCTGTATATGGAAATGACAGAACTGAGTCCAGATCAAACTGAGATGAAATCAGATATTGGAGAGTTAAAATTCATGCAAACCGATGATGCTAACACACTAATCTAAATAAATGGTTAATGTTGCTGTTGAAGCCTTAGTAAAGCAGCCGGAGGAAGGTATCATGCCAAGGTTTTCACAGCCAGGCTCTCGTTTCTGTTTGAGCTTCTTTCGTCCACAAACACACCCATCTTCACCAGGATGGATTTTGGGATGGGATGGGCGTGACGGGACGTGTAAAGGCCCCTCAGGCTTTGACTCATGCGTGACGGGTTATAGTCCAAGCACAAATCTCCGGTCAGACTTGGAATACACTTCACCTCCCATTTGAAGAAAAATCGGCCGTGCTGGAGAGCGCACACATCTTGTAAGACACCAGCAGACAGACGTCGCGTACATTCCCCCAGCAGATCATCATCCCAGTTGTTGTCCTGATCCCAAACTTCAAATCGCACTACGTTCCCAGAGGAGATGTCCCTGGTGTCCAGGTCAACGATGGAGTCCCAGTGTGGGTTGTTGTTGTTTTCAATAACTGAAGTACGGTGAACTTGCTGTTTATCAACAAATACCTTGATGTAGCCATCTGTGGCAGTGCTGTGGTCTCCCCACAGATCTGAAGCCTTCAGCACCGTTATGATTACACGGGCCATTCCCTTGCGGGTCGGGCAGCAGTCCGGGTTCACAGCAGGTTCGTTGTGGCACTGGCAGACGCAGGAATCCATGGAGTCAGACCTTATTCCGGCATGACAGCGCTCACTGCAGTTCCTCCACAGACCTTTCTCCAGGATGTAATGGCTGATGGCCTTGCGCAGGTTTTTCCTGACCGGAGTGTTTTCAGGTAGCAATCCGTGAAGTGATGCAAGGGAATATGAAGTGATATCTGGATGCTGTGGTACTGAACGGAGCCATTCTGCGTAGGCTTCTGGGTTTTTGTTGGCAGAAAAAAGAAGGTCTGCATCTGTAGTTAACCCTCCTTTTATTTCTGTGAACCTGGGGACAGAAACATTTCAGCAGCTGAACCAAAAAGTGGTTTCTGTTTTGCTAGGGAACAATGTAACAAGATAAACGTTCTTTACCTGTCACTGAACCTGTCAGAGAAGGATTTCTGATTGTCCATTTTGTCTGTAATCGTTTGGCAGTGCTTTACTTCTGCTTTAGCGCTAACTCTGACGCTTGCAGATGCTTCGGCCTCCAGACACATTTGAATCTCCTCTGTATTTACACCCTGCAGGCTAGCTTCACACTGCCTGATGCTGGTCACAGTATCAGCTTGTCCTCCCAGCTTCACCTGGAAAAACACATTGTGAACACACTCAGCTCACCTATCTCTTTGTGTCGTGTTCCTTTCACTGATGTTTGCTCTTCCTACTCACCTTGGTGAGGTAATGGGTGCCAAAGTCATCAATCAGTTTGTAAAATCTTTGCTTGTATTCTGGGCTGTAGACTTTAGGAAGCTTTTTCACTGCTTTGTTGAAATCTTTGTTCAGCTTGGGAGTGCTGGACACTCTGTAGCTGCAGTGAAAATGGGAGACCAGAATGAAATAGGAATGGGATAAAAATGGATTTGCAGTGTAAATATAGATATTTTTTATTTGTTTGGGCCTTCATATTTCTTTTTTTTTACTTTTTGATTTTATTAAAAACATTTAAGCACAGCTGCAGATACAAAAACACAGTAAAACGTGCTATCGGTGAGGTTATAAACTATTTAACTCAAAGAAAAACCAAACTCTGTCTCAGTATGCATCTAGACAAAAACCCATTATATTTTAGACTTGATGGGTCTTAAAAGTACCCCAGGCACCACATATGCCTGCAGCAACTCCCACTAAAGGGCATGGGCATAATCCTTCGTTAGATCCACAAACATAAACATAAAGTAGAAATTCTGTTTAAGCTTTTATTTTTATTTTACTTTACTCCTCTATAACAGAGCAGGAATATTTCATGAAGAGACACACAATGTTTCTGGCTGCTATCTGTCAGCAACTACAAGGGCGAGTGAACCACATGTCCGCATAGATGAACAATACTATCATTACCAGAGCTTTTACTGGTAGGTCTGTGGTTATTTTATTTTAAGAAATTGCTAAACCTCTATCTACTTGGTTCATGCAAGGACAAAAAAGAAAGAACATGTCACTACTAATGTCTTTATTTAGGCAGATTCAAAAACCTCACTATGAAACTGTTTAAGGTGGGAGAGGAATAACATTTAGAAAATAATCAGCTGTTTTAAAAAAACTATTTAAAGATCTCTTCTATTTTTGTTTTTTAGTCACACATAAATGATTTAGACCATAAAGCTAATTTTAATTTCATGGAACAGTGGAGAACCTTCTAGGAGTGGCTGGCCTACCAAAATTACTCCAACAGAGCATCAACGACTCATCCAGGAGGTCACTAAAGAAGCCAGAACAACATCTTCAGCTATCACTTGCCTCAGTTAAGTAAGTGTTCATGATTCAACAATAAGAAAAGACAAAAATAGCCTCCATGGACAGGTTTCAGGACCAAGATCACTGCCGACCCAAAAGGAACATAAAGGCAAAAGTGGAATGTATTGGAAGGTGTGTGCCAGTACATCTGGCGTAAAACTAGCGTGGCATTTCAGGAAAGGGACATCATACCAACAGTCAATCACTGTGGTGGTAGTATGAAAGTAGGGGGCTGCTTTGCTGCTTCAGGACCTGGATGACTTGCAGTGACCGATGGAACAATGATTTCTGCTCTCTAGCAGATCATTGTGAAACAATATCCAACCAACAAGCACACTTGGGTTATACAGCAAGCAATGACCCAAAGCACAGTAAACAGTAAGTTCACCTCTGAATGGCTCATAAAAGAAGGTCTTGGAGTGGCCTAGTCAAAGCAAACAATCAATTTAGATGCTTTGACAAGACCTTTAACAGGGTGTCCATGGTCAGAAACCTTTTTATGTGGCTGAATTTAAAATAATTTTGCAAAAAAAGTTAGTCAAAACTGCTCATTGCCAGTTATTGCAGCTGTTGCTGCAAAGTGTGGAAAACCAAGTTATTAGGTTTAATGGCTACTTTCATATCAGGCAAGGTCCCCCCAGAGAACTTTTATTCATTAATTAATAAAATCACCTTTTGAGAACTACTTTTTGTATTTACTCAGGTTTTCTAAGCCTGGTATAAAATTTAGTTTCATCATCTAAAGCACAGGCTGGACGATGACACAGTTGGCAGCACTGTTGCCTTAAGTGGCACCAGCCCCCCCACAACCCTGCAGGTATAGACAGTGGATGAATGATCTGAAAGTGTGTGACAAAAAACCAAATCAGAAGAAATGGCAGTAAATTAGGCATTTCTAAAACTTTTTGCAATGCTTTTGAAATTTCGGTTTGTCCTGAAAACATATTTAAGGTTTTGTAGAAAGTCTTCTTACCTGTAGTACTCACAGGACATGCTGATACTGGCGAAGCTGAACTTGTCATTCTTTGTTTTTTCCATGGAGTATTCTGCCAGTTTAGAGTTGCTCCCAGCCAGCATGAAGTTGGCAGATTTACCCTTCGCTTCAACTTCTAACTCTGCTTTCCAGTTGTTTTCAACAGAAGAGGTGCTGGAGCTGACCAGAGCCTCGCTGGATTTATGAAGTTTAGAGGATACCTTAGTGCTGCAGGACTGTTTGGCCCTCCAGTCCAACACAGACAGGGGCAGCTTTTGCTTTTTGCCCTCCAGAAAGGGGTTAACACAGAGGGTGCAAGTCTTGTCCTTGCGTTTCCACTGATTCATGTCGAGCACAAACGCCGCTTTACGCTCCATCTTGGTAATGTCAAAGCCTTCCCCAGCCAAATTTGAACCTGGGGCGAATTCGGCATCCAGACACTCTCTGGGTGTCCCATCAGTGCACCCTCCAGTCGAGCACCAAGGGAAGCAGAGCAGAAGGCCAGAGCAGATGTAAAGATTCAACAGGGACATGTTGCTGTCGGTGAAAGTGGACTGAAAGAGAAAAATTGTTTCTCAGCAAGCAAGTTGAACTGGTATTAAAAACAATCATGCCCTGATTTTCAGTTTCTCCTTCATTCACCCAACGCTGCCGATCAGACGTTGTGTAAATTCATTATTTTATGCAACATATTTAGTTGCTTTTTTTATGTTTTTTGCAGCACTAGTGGCCATTATTAATCTCTTTTTTTTCTCAACAATAAGCTGACAGGAAAGAAGTGGAGAGAGGGGGAAGACCTGCAGCAAAGGTTACCTGGGACAGGAGTCGAACCTGCGACGGGCTGCGTAAAGAAGCCTCTGAATATGGGTCTGGCATTTTACCCCTGCGCCTCCTCTGTGCCTAATTTAATGCAACATTCAGTTCATAATAAAGATGATAAAATCTCTTTGTGGTTTGAGTTATATCTGCATCTGTTTCAGCTATGACTTTTAGACTTTTATCTCATTTTTGTTTCATGTGGTGCACGAAGAAGTTGCAGAGCTGCTTTCCTTTGTTTGTTCACGAAGACAACTTTTTAAGATTTATTTAATTGTCTTCTGTCAGAGCTTTAATCAACATTCCCAGAAAGCAAACAAAAGGAGTTTCTGTTGAAGCATTTAACTTCGTGAATACATTTTTACCTCTGAAACTCTTTGTGGGTTGAAAAAGCTGTTGCTCATTAGTAAACAGTGTGTCGTAATTTCTGAAATGACTGAGACCCACTGCTGCTGTTAAGAAAGTATACAAGTCCACTATTGCATCCATCAAACAAGCATTTTTAGGTTTTAGATTTAATTTACAGCTTTTTCTCTCCTTATAAACTATTAACCTCAAGCTTTTTTGTAACTTTATGTAAGTCCAAAATAATTATGGGCAGATTTAGGTTAATTTGACCAGCATATTACTTCTAAATGGACTAGAAACGCTTTTACATTGATTCTTGAGAACAGTATAAATCTTTTGTTACAATCTTGAACAATGATTACCCTTCTACATTGTCTTATATTGCTTGTGTCAGGGAAAACAAACCTCCTTTGAATGAAAATAAATCTAAATCTGCCAGCTGTATGAATAATTTTTGCCGTCACTGTATATACACATTAATAAAAGCATTAAATCCTATTTTACTGTCTGTAAAAATTGTCACAAGCAAATCTACAAAATTAACCAAATAAACCAATTACCACATCATATTTTAGACCGTGTCTTCAGCCAGAAATATGAGAACATGTGGAGAAATCTTCAGATCCAGGCCCAAGAGCTTAAATCATGTTCAAACACAACACCTTGAAGCAGTTTCTTTCCTAGTTGTTTTGAATGATTAAATTTTACACGCAGTGGTTTTGGGGAGCTCCTTTAGCGTCGCTTGCTGGTTTTGCCTCAGGTTGAGGTCTGGATTTTAAAACAATGTGATTGTTTCTGTTTTTTTCTGCTTGGTTGCTCATTGTCTTGCCAAAGTTGCAGGGGGAAGGAGGCTGGGCTGGAGTACAGAGATCAGTGGGAGCAGGAGTTCTTCTGGCTGAGGAGGGAGATGTTCTGCGACATGTGTAAAAAGCCAATATGAGAAGCGGATTTCTCCAAGGATATTTTATTTCTTATTTTAGGTGCTATCATTTAATATTATTGTTTATAAGTAGCGGGACCACAGTCAGGGTTTTTTGTCACTGCAGAGAAAAAGTTGCATGTATTTATCTGGTTGATCAGTCAAAATGACAGACAACGAAAATGTCTAGTGCAAGCTCTAACAAAATGTCTTAAATATTTTACACTTGTAAATAATCTTTCCTGCTGTAGAATGAAGGATACATAGTTTGGAAAAAGTCTCATAAACCCTCTCGGAGCAGCTCTTAGGTTATTGCTTTTGTCTTTCTGCTCTGGCATTGTGTTAACACAAACCTCCAGAGCTGCAAACTAATAATCAGTTAAATAAGTGGATATGATAAGCAGTATCCAGCTGCTATTTCTTTAAAAGCATTCAGGGTTTACTTATTATTTTTTTAAATTGTTTGCAGTTTCACTTTATTTCTGTTAAATAAATAAAAACACCATATAAATACCATATTTTGTTCTGTATATAGACCCTTGTAGGGTCAGATCTTTCCACATAATGTGGCATTTATCCTGTATAATTCAACAGAAAACATATAATTTTGTGTTGGTTGCCGAAATGTGCACACCACCCATAAACTAAACCTTTGTCAAAGCACCATTTGTTTTAATTTCAGCATTCAGTCTCTCATCAGCACATCTTGATTTTACAGCATTTGCTGACTCCACTTAACCAAAGTTTTCAGAATCCTTCAGATTGTGAGGGCGTTTCTTGTTCTCGGCCCTCGTTCGGTGTCTGGCTAGGGTAAATCTGTCCCTCTTTAGGTCGTTCTTTTGCTGAGTTGGATGTATGCTTGCATCCATTCAGTCAGTCATTTTCTACCACTTATTCCATAGTGGGTTGCGGGGGAGCTGGTGCCTATCTCCAGCAGTCTATGGGCGAGAGGCGGGGTACACCCTGGACAGGTCACCAGTCCATTGCAGGGCAACACACAAACAACCAAGCACACACTCATTCATACACCTAAGGGCAATTGAGAGTGACCAATTAACCTAACAGTCATGTCTTTGAACTGTGGAAGGAAGCCCGAGTACCCGGTGAGAACCCACGCATGCACAGGGAGAACATGCAAACTCCATGCAGAAAGACCCCAGGCTGGGAATTGAACCCAGGACCTTCTTGCTGCAAGGCAACAGTGCTACCAACTGCACCACCGTGCAGCTTGCATCCATTCAGATGCAGAAAAATGAGACCCGTCTTCATCTTTAGCTCTCCAACAGACACCTAAAAGTTTCAGTATTTAAACCTATTCACAATTTCACCCACCTTGATAAATTCCCCTGACTTATACCTTTTTACAATGAGATCCATTTAACTGTTTGAAACTCTTCTGCAAACTTTGGCTTCAGCTAAAGGATGCTAATTAACTGTTGGTGTGAAGTCAAGACGGCTGAATGCTGAAGCTGAAGGTGCTTCAACGCAGTAGGAGTAATGCAGTTCAGTTATCACACCTTTTCAGTCTTTCACATTGCCCCCCTAACAGATTTGCAGTTTTCATGTTGAATTGGACAGGATGTATGACGTATTAAGGACAGAAGTTTTAAAATTGTATTTATCATGGTAAATATTTCTTAGATCGGTGTTTAGACCTTTTAGAGCTGCTGTATGTAAAACTCTCAGTCCTCACTATAGTTATTGTACATTATGTCACACTATTATACAGCCTATTCAGTATAAAACTGAATCCTTGTACTGTTCCACATTTTCCCAGACTTTTCCATAAAGTTTTGAAAGAAATGTGGAGTACAGATCATCCACTGAAGATGGACACCAAATGACTAAACTTCTTGTAAATAAAAATGAAGATTACTACTCTCCAGTTTTGTCACCCGTCTTTTTCAGTGTAGCAGACAAGTTGGTCCTGGAAACAGCAAATAGTTGGCATTTAAATAAACGTTACGTGCATAAGATCCAAAGCTACGAGTCGACCTATGTTTCTTTTTCCTTATACATTGAGAGAATACAGCTTAGTTTAGTCATTTAGAATGATTTAGCATAAACCTAGCTTCTTTCTTTTTTCCATATGTGTCCAGAACTGGAGAATGCCACGAGGAAAATGTCAAACTTAACTTTCCAGGCCTATCAATGTCAGAAAACTTTATTTTTATTGATTTCGTGATACTTGAAATGTTACTAAAGAATCAGACTTGTTGTCCTTTCTCTGTCCGTAGTTAAATCCAAGGGTACACTGATTTTCTTCGCTTTCTGCTGTATTTTACTGTTACCTCTCTCTAGCAAACACAAAACATTCTGTGTTTATATCCACTGACATTATATCTCTTCAATAAAAACAGTGTTTAAACAGCGAGTTTCTTTTCAGGAGGTTGGCCAGGTTTCTTTCTTCTCAACTGTGGTTTATAATGAAACTAACACATCATTAGAGCTTACTGAAAACAGTGTCAAATGTCACAAGTTTGACACAGATATATTTTTAGCCCTAGTAAAGATATAAAGTGACCCTCAAAGTCTTGGATAAGTTAAAGCACACAAAGAAAAGAATCGATCTCGAAGCACATCAGGGAAGACTCACCGATCTCTTGTGTGTCCCCTCTGCAGTTGTGAAACTGAGTGAATGCATGTCGATGCGTGCTGTTTAACGCTCAGAAAAGCAGGCAAGGAGGCGTTGAGAGGGCTGAGGTGACAGTGGTCTTTAAGCAAGTGCAGGAAAGACAAAAAAAAAAAGTGTGGCTAAACAGTTTCAACTGCTTTAATTCAAAGGAACAAGTGGTTGAAATGAACTCATAAAGGATGATGAGAAGAGGAAAATCAGTCCAGTTTATCAGTCAGAGAGAAACTAGAGACCACAACCATGTCGTTTCTCTGAAAAGGTGGGGGGATACTGTCATATTTGATGAGAAGAGAGAAAATTTAAATCAGACAGCAGAGGAACACGTTGGACTCCATTAAATCAGCCAATACTAACAGGAGAAATTATAAATACATAAAACAAACCCAGAATGAAGCCAAAAAAATTACCATTTGAAAGATTCAACATCGTTTATTCTTATTTTTATTTTATAGAAATCAAGCCATTATAGTTACAAAATAATATGAACATTTCCTCCAAGAAGCGACATTACAACAAAAAAACCAAAGAAGCTACAGTAAAACACGATCAGATTAAAAAATTTTAATTATTGCTCTAACTTGTCGAGGTTAGAAGCTATTTCCTTGCAGCCATTTCCTAAGTTAAGATCAACACCATCTTTATTGTGAAAAGTGTCAAAGTCACATTTACACACCATTTTTATCAAGTTTTAAAATTAAATATAAAAATGCTTTAGTTGACAGAGCAGTTAGTTGGTTTGGGGACTAACTTCCCCTTTTTGTTACATTTTAATGTTTCCGATCATGAAACAAACATTAACATCAGACAAAGATACACCACTGTGGACTCCTTTTTTTTAAATTGCCTTATTTCTGTCACATTGGAGGGTTTTCAATCACGAAGAGTCACGCTACAGCATCTGAGCCGGATTTTAAAGTCCAAAATTTTCTTCTTACTGCCATTCAGAGATAGACTTGCTGTTGTGTTTCAGATCATTATCCTGCTGATTTTCCCAAATTCACTCAAGGTCACAAAATGATGGTGGGGTATTCTCCTTTAGGATTTTCTGGTACAGAGCAGAATTCATCGGGCCACTTCACAAAACACTTCCAGATGGGATTAAAGTGCCTTCTTGCCATATCTCTGTGTTTTGTGAAGGGGCCAATGCAGTGAGAGGGGGCAGAAATAAGCCTGTCCTGGTTACATCCCTGACTTACAAAGCAATTGCCAACTTTACTTGTGATTTATGAATGATCAGAAGGAATTCAGAGGTGCACATTTTTTGTGGGTTTATTAAATGTTTAGTGAAAGAGGCTATTGTAATTCAACCCAGGTCCTGAAGATATAAAGCAGCCCCAGACCACCACACTGCCACCATTATGTTTGACTATTGGTATGATGTCTTTTTCCAAAATTCTGTGATACTTTTACATCAGATGAAAAAGGAAAGTCCACCTTATCCGTCCACTAAATATTTTTCTGAAAGTCTTGGGGATCATCATTACTGAGCTTAACTGAGGCACGCGGGTCCTGCAGAACTTTAGATGTTGTGTCTTCTTCTGTGACCTCCTGGATGAGCCATCAATGCACTTTTTTTGGTATTTGGTAGGTTGGCCACTCTAAGGAAGGTTCACCACTGTGTAGTCCCAAAGCCTTAGAGATGTCTCCTTAACCCTTCCCAGACTGATATATGTCAGTGACATTCTTTATATTTCAAATGTGTTCTTGAATTTCTTCAGATTGAGGCGTGATGTGTTGTTCTTTAGATCTTTTGACCCTACTTCCTGTTGTCAGACTGCCTCTGTTTAAATGTTCTCTAAGTGAGGTCAGGAAATAATCAGGCCTAGGTCTGGCTAGCAAAACTAAAATTAATTATTCAAACAAATGTGGTTAATCTTGGTTATTTCATGATTTAACAAGATTGGAGATTGCTTTTCACGTTGTGCCACGTTAGTTTGAATAGCTTTCTCCTCTTAATAAACGAGGTCATTACTTGAAAACAAGATTTTGTATTTACTTACATTATATTTTTTACTGATATAAAAAATAATCTGAAACATGCTTGTGTTAGGAGCTGAATACCTTTTCACTGCACTGTATAAGAGAGTCTGTAGCCACTGGAGGAAAGGTCATCATAAGGTGTGATGCCTGCTCAAACAAAAGTAGCAGAGAATTTTAAGCATTACGCATTTAAAATAGGACTGTTACATAAAATCAAATTATGAATGTCTATTATATGAATACAACAGTATTTTGTTATGCTATGATCATGTTAGGGACCCAAATAAGAGGATGGGAGATGGATGATGAAAACTACTTTTAACGGAGAAGCACTTGGAGACAGTGATCCATGTCTTTGTGACCACATTACTAGATTACTGCAACGCCCTTTATTTTGGTGTCAGCAGGTTTTTAATCACATGCCTGCAGAAGGTGCAAATGCTGCTGCGCCAGTTAATGAATCTTTTGCTCTTTTACTTATTTTCAGTAGACAGATGTTGATAAGTAGCTTTAGCTTTGAACATTTTCCTTATTTAAAATCATATGTTTGCATTTTTGCAGTAAGAGTCTGGTTCCTCCAAACGGCTAATTTAGCAGACGCAGATTTGTTCACAAACACCCCCATCTCAAGCAGCATGGGCTTAGGAATAGGATGGGCATGACGGGACACGTAAAGCTTCTTTAGCCTTGGATTCATGGGCGTCTGTACATATTCTGTGCACAAATTACCACTCAGACTCGGAGCACATTTCACTTCCCATTTGAAGTAAAGTCGGCCGTGGTTCAGATTACAGACATCCTCCTTGATGCCGTTTGCAAGAACCGGCTCGCATGCTCCCAACAGGTCATCATCCCAGCCGTTATCCTGGTCCCAGACTTCAATTCTCAGTTTGCTTGCAGTAGACAGGTCCTGCGAACCCAGATCAACCACCATGCCCCAGTGTGGGTTGTTGTTGTTGTTGATGACAGGTGAACGGCGGAACTCAACTTTGTGGTGGAAGACTTTCACAAAGCCATCTGTGGAAGTGAAGTAGTCTCCCCGCAGACCAGTGGCCCTCTGTACTGTTAAAATGATCCGGGCCATGCCCTTACGGGTTGGGCAGCAGTCTGAATTTACAGCCGGGTCATTGTGGCACTGGCAGACGCAGTGATCCCTCGAATCTTTTCTACAACGCTCGGTGCAGTTTATTACCAGGCCCTTTTCCAGGATGTAATGGCTGATGGCCGAGCGCAGATTAAACCATGTTGTTGTATTAGCAGGCAGTAACTCATGCAGAGAGCCCACAGAATATGAGATAATGTCAGGATTCTGGGGAATCGTGTTGAGCCATTCCTTGTAAGCCGATGGGTTTTTATCAGCAGAGAAGAGAAGGTCTGGGTCTGTGGAATGGCCCCCTTTGATTTCTGTGAACCTGTGGAGAAGTTTTTTGAACAATTGAGTCAAAGATTGTATATATAACACCAGGGATACCTGTTTGTTTAAGGAGTTTAAATGTTATAAAATAACACAATTACATTTTCGGATCATCAAGCAGTTGTTAATATAAGAAAACCTGATAGAATGTAAAATGTAGTTTTAAAATGATGACTTCATTTATTTAGGAGGAATATCCCAGGCCTGGTCACTGCTATGTCTGTGGAATCAAGAAATTACCTAAACAGAACCTGTTTGACAACACAAAGTAGGCTAAAAGATCTCATAGAGTAACACATCATGCCCTGATCTAAAGAAATTCATGAATAGATGAGCCTCTATCAGTCTGGAAAGGGTTACAAAGTCATTCCAGTCAACCACGGCAAGAACCAGTAACCACAAATGGAGAAAACATGAACCAATGGCAAAAACATTGTGTGCAAGAAAGTGATTATGTATACCTGTCATTGAAGAGGTCGGAGAATGCTGATTTGCTCTCTGACTTCTGTATGTCCTTCTTGCAGTGTTTTGATTCACTTTTTACTGTGACCCTGAAGCTTGCAGATGCCTCGACCTCCAGGCACATCTGTACCTCCTCTGCACTGAGCCCCTGCAGGCTGGCCTGACACTGACGGATGCTGGTGACAGACTGAATCTTTCCGCCTACCTTCACCTAGGAAAACACATTTAAACACAGTTTGCGGAGGTATTATTCATATTAATAATTTCACCTGTAAGAGGTAAGGGTTTGGGTTGTTAAAGTCCGGAGCATTGCTGTGTGTCACCTTGCTGATGTAATGGGTGCCGAAGGTGTCAATGAGTGTGTAAAACTGTTCCTTGCTTTCTTGGCTGTACACTGGAGGAAGCTGTTTCACTGCTCTGCTGAATTCCTTGTGCAACTTGGCTGAGCTGGACACTCGGTAGCTGATTTCAGTGAGGCAGAAACAAATAAACCCATAGAACATGTGTGTTTTTGAATTTATCTCCAACAGGAAAATGTGTGGGAAGAGAAAAGTTTCCAGTGAGTTCTTGTCTTCCTACCTGTAGTACTCACAGGACATGCAGAGGCTTGCGAAGCTGAATTTGTCATTCTTTGTTTTCTTCATGGAGTAATCAGCCACTTTAGAGTTGGTTCCAGCCAACATCAGCGAGGCGCCTGTTTTCACCGTTTGAAATTCTAAGCTTGCTTTCCAGTTGTTTTCAACAGAAGAAGAAGTGGAGGTGACCAGAGCCTCGCTGGATTTGTGCAGGTTGGATGACACCTTTGAGCTGCAGGATTGCTTTGCCCTCCAGTCCACCACGGACAGGGGCAGCTTTTGCCTTTTGTTCATCATGTAGGGGTTAACACACAGGGTGCATTTTTTATTCTTGTGTTTCCACCGATCCATGTTGAGAACGAAGGCGCCTTTAAGCTCCATTTTGGTAATATCAAAGCCCTCACCTGCTAGATTGGAGCCTGGAACGAAATCTGCTTCCTGGCACTGTTTGGCTGTCCCCTCAGTGCACACACCTATCGTGCACTGAGGGAAGGACAGCTGAAGGCCAGCAAAGATGCCCAAATGCAACAGCAACATAGTTCTGTTTACCTGGACAGTGGATGCCGACTGTAAAGTAATGCATTTTTAGTTAAAATAACGACAAAGCATCTAAAAGCACTAGAAAACTGTCATCAACTAGTTTCTATTTACTAACATCCAGTTTTTTTCCAATGATGTCCTTATTTTATAAAGCTCTCTGTCATGATCCCTGAGATGTTCATTTTGTGGTTTTGTTTTGTGCTTTAAGTTTCTTTAACGTTTTAGACTTAGTTGGCTTTTTCAATACTTTGAATCCCGTTTCATGCCTGTAAACAAGCCAACTCATACCCTGGTACTTAAACCACGGTGTATGCTTTTTCCTTAATTGTATTTAATGTTTTCTGATGTTCTTAAAATAAATATTCAGAAAAATGCTCAAATCTCATTTATAGTTTAATGTTAGGATTTACTCATTCCTAAAAACTTTGTTTTCTCATTTATTTTGATTCTGATCCCAGTTTTTCCAGATGACTCCAATGAAATATGCCAGATTATGGCCCCCTTGAATAAATCAATATAACTTTTAATTGACCTTCTGCTGGTAGATGTTTTTCATAAATCCATATTTCTTATAGTAGACTGACAAACTAACCACAGGATATACAATTGAGTTGTTTACTGATAAGAAAATGAAGTAAGAAAAGATGAAATAGAAATGATTGGGTATGAATTGGGCAAATTAAGTCCAAGGCAAGCAAGCTTATTTAGAGAGCACCATTAATGCACAAGGCAACCTAAAGTATTTACATGACTTTAAAGGAAAGAAAAGAAGAAAACAATAAAGCTAAGGCTTTAAAAGCATTGCATAAAAGAAATAAATGCTTCAAATAGTTTGTTACTCTATTTGACTGCTGAAAAAAATAATATTTTAATTTCTTTATTTAAAGGAAAAACCATTTCCACCCATCTCAGGTTTTCAGGGAGTTTGTTCCAGAGCTCATCAGAATAAAAACTAATTGCAGCCTCATCTTGTTTAATTGAAAAATTGCCTTATTTCTGTCACATTGGAAGGTTTTCAATCACGAAGAGTGATTAAGAAGTGAGTAAGAAAGTCACTGAAGACCTGAGGGGTCTGCATGGCTTATATTTGACAAGCAACGCAGAAATGAATTTCGGCCCAAAACCATTTAGCGCTTCAGAGACCAACAGCAGAATTTTCAAATCTGTTATTTGACAAGAATGGAGCCAGTGCCGGGATTTAAGAACTGGTGTGATAGGATCCATTTTTCAGGTGCTGGTCAGGACTCTGGCAGCAGTATTTCAGATGACCTGCAGCTGCCTGATATATTTTCTACAGACACCAGTAATGACACTGTTGTCGTAATCAGATCTACTGAAAAAAGAGATAAGCATCAGATTTTGTTTCCTATCTAACAGGAAACCTTTTATTCTATCAAGGTTTTTAAGACGATAGTAAGCAGATTTACTAACAGACTTTCTGTGGTTGCTAATATTGATATCCGAGTTTAAAACGACCCTGCTGAGTCTAGTGGAGTGCTGATCTTGAGCCTCGAATGTCTGGACAACAAATAATGAGCTCGTCATTCGGTGCAACATAAGGATATATAAACATATATCAAACTTTTGGACTTAAATGATGAGATTAAATATACAAGTCCTTTTCAAAATATTAGCATATTGTGATAAAGTTCATTATTTTCCATAATGTCATGATGAAAATTTAACATTAATATATTTTAGATTCATTGCACACTAACTGAAATATTTCAGGTCTTTTATTGTCTTAATACGGATGATTTTGGCATACAGCTCATGAAAACCCAAAATTCCTATCTCACAAAATTAGCATATCATTAAAAGGGTCTCTAAACGAGCTATGAACCTAATCATCTAAATCAACGAGTTAACTCTAAACACCTGCAAATGATTCCTGAGGCCTTTAAAACTCCCAGCCTGGTTCATCACTCAAAACCCCAATCATGGGTAAGACTGCCGACCTGACTGCTGTCCAGAAGGCCACTATTGACGCCCTCAAGCAAGAGGGTAAGACACAGAAAGAAATTTCTGAACGAATAGGCTGTTCCCAGAGTGCTGTATCAAGGCACCTCAGTGGGAAGTCTGTGGGAAAGAAAAAGTGTGGCAGAAAACGCTGCACAACGAGAAGAGGTGACCGGACCCTGAGGAAGATTGTGGAGAAGGGCCGATTCCAGACCTTGGGGGACCTGCGGAAGCAGTGGACTGAGTCTGGAGTAGAAACATCCAGAGCCACCGTGCACAGGCGTGTGCAGGAAATGGGCTACAGGTGCCGCATTCCCCAGGTCAAGCCACTTTTGAACCAGAAACAGCGGCAGAAGCGCCTGACCTGGGCTACAGAGAAGCAGCACTGGACTGTTGCTCAGTGGTCCAAAGTACTTTTTTCGGATGAAAGCAAATTCTGCATGTCATTCGGAAATCAAGGTGCTTTGGAGGAAGACTGGGGAGAAGGAAATGCCAAAATGCCAGAAGTCCAGTGTCAAGTACCCACAGTCAGTGATGGTCTGGGGTGCCGTGTCAGCTGCTGGTGTTGGTCCACTGTGTTTTATCAAGGGCAGGGTCAATGCAGCTAGCTATCAGGAGATTTTGGAGCACTTCATGCTTCCATCTGCTGAAAAGCTTTATGGAGATGAAGATTTCATTTTTCAGCACGACCTGGCACCTGCTCACAGTGCCAAAACCACTGGTAAATGGTTTACTGACCATGGTATCACTGTGCTCAATTGGCCTGCCAACTCTCCTGACCTGAACCCCATAGAGAATCTGTGGGATATTGTGAAGAGAACGTTGAGAGACTCAAGACCCAACACTCTGGATGAGCTAAAGGCCGCTATCGAAGCATCCTGGGCCTCCATAAGACCTCAGCAGTGCCACAGGCTGATTGCCTCCATGCCACGCCGCATTGAAGCAGTCATTTCTGCCAAAGGATTCCCGACCAAGTATTGAGTGCATAACTGTACATGATTATTTGAAGGTTGACATTTTTTGTATTAAAAACACTTTTCTTTTATTGGTCGGATGAAATATGCTACTTTTGTGAGATAGGAATTTTGGGTTTTCATGAGCTGTATGCCAAAATCATCCGTATTAAGACAATAAAAGACCTGAAATATTTCAGTTAGTGTGCAACGAATCTAAAATATATGAATGTTAAATTTTCATCATGACATTATGGAAAATAATGAACTTTATCACAATATGCTAATATTTTGAGAAGGACCTGTATTGTATTTCAACTTTGTTCAAAACCAACATTTTAAGGTAACAAGGAAGTTTTTTGAAGCAAATAATGGTTTGGAAAGCACATTTAAAATATGAATCCTTGTATTGGACGGGTAGACAACAAACACCTCAAACCCTTCAGAGAACTCATCTTTTATTTAAGTTGCTGTTTCACTTTCAGTCACTGTTTAGCAGAGTTTAAAAACATATTTTAATGTAGAAACAGTAAAAAGTGGTTGTTTATGGTTACAAAAACCTCTGGGCATCTGTTAAAACACAATATTTCATCATAATACTACTTACAAACTCCCCCCCCTTCTCTACAGTGTTTAATTTTATTTACAATAGTTAACAGTTCATTTCTTTAATCTGTTTAAAAATGTCAATGTACATTTTCCTTTTTTATATATTTTAACAAATATCATTTAGAATTGTAGTTATTCTTATTTGTCATCTTTACAGCTTTTAATTACCGTAAGTGTTCAATAAAAACAAAATGTTTTCAAATGGAAAATGTTTTAAAGGAAGTACTGTGCCGTAGACTTACCTTTTGTATGAGGCGTTCACGCTGCATGCATTAGCTTAACACTGAGCATCAGAAGCAGGGCTTTGTCATTTAAGAAGTGTTGAGCGGATGCAAAGAGCAGCCCCTTTCAACTGATCAGTTCGTTTTTTATCACCTGGTTGTGGTCTATGACCCTACGTGTCAAAAAGGAGAAACACAAAGATATCTTTTTCATAGTGTTAACCCATATGGAAAACTGGGGGACTAACAAGTACACCACCTACGGTCATATGGTGTGAAAACCAGCAGAGCTTATTTTCTGCTCAGAAATTCAAGATATTTACCGACAAATATTCACGTAAACAGATGTGCAATATAAAATAATGCTGGCTTTTTACTGTTGCAGGATATTGGGTAATGCTAAAGATTCGTACTGCTACATGGACTTTAATTTTTACCTGTAACCATATACGGAATTTGCAAAAAATAAGATATTAATTAGTCAGAGACACACAGACCAAAGAGAAAATGGATTTAGCAAGAAAATAACAGTAGAGACACAATCCATTGCATGCATAGAGATACATACATTTGATTGATGATAAATATTTGATATTTTAAAAATATATTGCTCCAACTAGAGCACTTTCTATTTTGATTTTGGTTGCACATCTATAACCATCAGTAGATCCACCATCAATCCATATTTCTATTTTCACCTTATTGCCAAAAGTAATGGGTCAACCCTCCAAATCCTTGAATTCAGCAGTTCCAATCACGCCCATGGCCACAGGTGTATAATTTCCAGCAGGTAGGCATGCAGACTGCTTCTACAAACATTTGTGGAAGAATGGGTTGCTCTCAGGAGCTCGGTAAATCTTTGCATTCAGCCATGATAGAATGCCACCTGTGCAATAAGTCTAGTTTTCTGAGATTTTCTGATTACTATATATTCCACAGCCAGCTGTTAGTGGTATTATAACAAAATGGGAATGATTAGGACAACTCAGCTACTAAGTGGCAGGCCACATAAAATACCAGAGTGGGGTCGGTAGGTGCTGAAGGTCATAGCACGCAGAGGTCACCAACTTCCTGCAAGGTCAATAGCTACAGAGCTCAGAATTTTATGTAGTCTTCAGATTATCTCAATAATAATTTGTAGAGATGTTCATGGAAAGGGTTTCCATGACTGAGCAGCTACATCCATGCCAAACATGACCAGGTGCAATGCAAAATGTGGGTTGCTGTGGTGTAAAGCACACTGACTCTGGACTCTGGACTCTGGAGCCATGGAGACATTGTGGAGATCTGAATCACACCTCTCTGTCTATAAATGCAATGGATAAGCTTGGGTTTGGCAGTTACCAGGAGAACTGTGCTTGCCTGACTGCACTGTGTCAGGTGTGAAGTTTGGTGCAGAGGGCATTATGGTGTTGGGCTGCTTATCTTTCCCTTAGTGCCAATAAAAGGAACTCTTAGAGCTGCAGTACACCAAGACATTTTGGACAATTTCATGCTCCCAGTTTGGGAAAAGCTTATATCTGTTTCAAGATGACTACTAACCAGTGCACTGTTGGGACCCACAGCCATGGATTACAACATGAAAGTCCGGTACAAACTTTTCTGGAACTTTCAAAATGAATCGCATTAATCTACTTCTTGCACAGCCAGAAAAAGGGTAATGGTGGACTCCCCGTAACGTCACTGTTTTGAATAAAACCCACGCCTTTCCAATGAATCGATCTCTTCCACACCGGTCTCTAGAGGATCGGGACAGGAGAGGCACAGCGCGCCAGTGTCTCTTTACAGGCAAACAGACATAACTCTTCAAAATAGATCCAAGAGTGTCATATGATCAGCCAATCATATGCACTAAGTTAAATCTGTAGAAGCGAACTGTTTCCAGAGAGTTCCCAGCAAGCCGAGTGAAGCAGTTTCCCAAAGGAAGGACCAAGGGACGCATCACCGTGCTTACGGCAGTAACTTTGCAGTTTGGTCGGCGGACAGCGCGAGCCGCTCCACCCAACAGCTACGGAGATTAGCTGAAGCTAATCTTTTGTTCACAGAGTTTCTTCAAACTTCGTTGTCGCCCGGTTTGGGAAGAGTGATAGAAGTATTTTAGAATGAAATAATCTAAACATTTTTTGTTTCATGAAGTTTGGTTTTGTTTGTGTTGAACTCAGCTATCTTGGTGCTAGCAGGCTATCTGCTCAGCATGTGCTCAGTTTTATGTTCTGAGTTTGTGTGTTTTTAAAATTAAGACAAACTTTATTTAGAGAATGATTTTAAACAGACTTGATAACTAAGTAAACAACATTAAGGCCCATTTCTCCAGAAAGATTTGGTTCTTTTTCAAAATGTTTCCTTAAATATTTTACTATTTCCTAAATAATATTTCTATAAATATTATTTTAATAAATAAAGGCAGCTAATGAGACACCATTGAGAATTAGTCATCCAGAAGGTTGGTTTTATTCAGCAGATCATTCTTTAAAACATTATTTTATGAAAATAATATTTTACTCGGATCTTGCATTGTGAATGGTTGTCTAAACATTAGCTGATTATTGCCTAAGTTGGTTCCAAGACTAACTTAACTTCATTTCCAGATTCTTCAAGATAATCCTTGGTTCTCACACAAAAACATTGCATGGTAATGTTGCATCACTCTTTTGGTCATGGTTTCAACCATCTTTAATCAACTTGTTTATATTGTACAGGTCCTTCTCAAAATATTAGCATATTGTGATAAAGTTCATTATTTTCCATATTGTCATGATGAAAATTTAACATTCATATATTTTAGATTCATTGCACACTAACTGAAATATTTCAGGTCTTTCATTGTCTTAATACGGATGATTTTGGCATACAGCTCATGAAAACCCAAAATTCCTATCTCACAAAATTAGCATATCATTAAAAGGGTCTCTAAACGAGCTATGAACCTAATCATCTGAATCAACGAGTTAACTCTAAACACCTGCAAAAGATTCCTGAGGCCTTTAAAACTCCCAGCCTGGTTCATCACTCAAAACCCCAATCATGGGTAAGACTGCCGACCTGACTGCTGTCCAGAAGGCCACTATTGACACCCTCAAGCAAGAGGGTAAGACACAGAAAGACATTTCTGAACGAATAGGCTGTTACCAGAGTGCTGTATCAAGGCACCTCAGTGGGAAGTCTGTGGGAAGGAAAAAGTGTGGCAGAAAACGCTGCACAACGAGAAGAGGTGACCGGACCCTGAGGAAGATTGTGGAGAAGGGCCGATTCCAGACCTTGGGGGACCTGCGGAAGCAGTGGACTGAGTCTGGAGTAGAAACATCCAGAGCCACCGTGCACCGGCGTGTGCAGGAAATGGGCTACAGGTGCCGCATTCCCCAGGTCAAGCCACTTTTGAACCAGAAACAGCGGCAGAAGCGCCTGACCTGGGCTACAGAGAAGCAGCACTGGACTGTTGCTCAGTGGTCCAAAGTACTTTTTTCGGATGAAAGCAAATTCTGCATGTCATTCGGAAATCAAGGTGCCAGAGTCTGGAGGAAGACTGGGGAGAAGAAAATGCCAAAAGTCCAGTGTCAAGTACCCACAATCAGTGATGGTCTGGGTTGCCGTGTCAGCTGCTGGTGTTGGTCCACTGTGTTTTATCAAGGGCAGGGTCAATGCAGCTAGCTATCAGGAGATTTTGGAGCACTTCATGCTTCCATCTGCTGAAAAGCTTTATGGAGATGAAGATTTCATTTTTCAGCACGACCTGGCACCTGCTCACAGTGCCAAAACCACTGGTAAATGGTTTACTGACCATGGTATCACTGTGCTCAATTGGCCTGCCAACTCTCCTGACCTGAACCCCATAGAGAATCTGTGGGATATTGTGAAGAGAACGTTGAGAGACTCAAGACCCAACACTCTGGATGAGCTAAAGGCCGCTATCGAAGCATCCTGGGCCTCCATTAGACCTCAGCAGTGCCACAGGCTGATTGCCTCCATGCCACGCCGCATTGAAGCAGTCATTTCTGCAAAAGGATTCCCGACCAAGTATTGAGTGCATAACTGTACATGATTATTTGAAGGTTGACGTTTTTTGTATTAAAAACACTTTTCTTTTATTTGTCGGATGAAATATGCTAATTTTGTGAGATAGGAATTTTGGTTTTTCATGAGCTGTATGCCAAAATCATCCGTATTAAGACAATAAAAGACCTGAAATATTTCAGTTAGTGTGCAATGAATCTAAAATATATGAATGTTAAATTTTTATCATGACATTATGGAAAATAATGAACTTTATCACAATATGCTAATATTTTGAGAAGGACCTGTACATAGCCTATTATGTTTAGCTTGTTTCCTTTATTCCTGTTTCCCTGTGTTTTAGTTTTGTGTCAGTCATTTTCAAACCAGCTTCTTCAGTTATGTTCCCAAAGGAGCTGCGGAGCATTCAGATGATTAGATTCCCTGGTGTCTCACCTTGAGTCAACAGAATCCTAACCTTGCCTCAAGCCCCACCTGTGTTGACTGGATGGGAGTGAACTAAGGTTCAGAACAGCAAATTAGAGGATTAACAAGTTTACCACCTAACTTCATTATGTTTGAAAAGAAGGCTGTTGCTGAGAAATTCAAGAGGTTTACTGACAAATGTTTTTGCACTTTACATGCAATGTAAAAACATTGTATTATACAGGTCCTTCTCAAAATATTAGCATATTGTGATAAAGTTCATTATTTTCCATAATGTAATGATGAAAATTTAACATTCATATATTTTAGATTCATTGCACACTAACTGAAATATTTCAGGTCTTTTATTGTCTTAATACGGATGATTTTGGCATACAGCTCATGAAAACCCAAAATTCCTATCTCACAAAATTAGCATATTTCATCCGACAAATAAAAGAAAAGTGTTTTTAATACAAAAAACGTCAACCTTCAAATAATCATGTACAGTTATGCACTCAATACTTGGTCGGGAATCCTTTTGCAGAAATGACTGCTTCAATGCGGCGTGGCATGGAGGCAATCAGCCTGTGGCACTGCTGAGGTCTAATGGAGGCCCAGGATGCTTCGATAGCGGCCTTTAGCTCATCCAGAGTGTTGGGTCTTGAGTCTCTCAACGTTCTCTTCACAATATCCCACAGATTCTCTATGGGGTTCAGGTCAGGAGAGTTGGCAGGCCAATTGAGCACAGTGATACCATGGTCAGTAAACCATTTACCAGTGGTTTTGGCACTGTGAGCAGGTGCCAGGTCGTGCTGAAAAATGAAATCTTCATCTCCATAAAGCTTTTCAGCAGATGGAAGCATGAATTGCTCCAAAATCTCCTGATAGCTAGCTGCATTGACCCTGCCCTTGATAAAACACAGTGGACCAACACCAGCAGCTGACACGGCACCCCAGACCATCACTGACTGTGGGTACTTGACACTGGACTTTTGGCATTTTCTTCTCCCCAGTCTTCCTCCAGACTCTGGCACCTTGATTTCCGAATGACATGCAGAATTTGCTTTAATCTGAAAAAAGTACTTTGGACCACTGAGCAACAGTCCAGTGCTGCTTCTCTGTAGCCCAGGTCAGGCGCTTCTGCCGCTGTTTCTGGTTCAAAAGTGGCCTGACCTGGGGAATGCGGCACCTGTAGCCCATTTCCTGCACACGCCTGTGCACAGTGGCTCTGGATGTTTCTACTCCAGACTCAGTCCACTGCTTCCGCAGGTCCCCCAAGGTCTGGAATCGGTCCTTCTCCACAATCTTCCTCAGGGTCCGGTCACCTCTTCTCGTTGTGCAGCGTTTTCTGCCACACTTTTTCCTTCCCACAGACTTCCCACTGAGGTGCCTTGATACAGCACTCTGGGAACAGCCTATTCGTTCAGAAATGTCTTTCTGTGTCTTACCCTCTTGCTTGAGGGTGTCAATAGTGGCCTTCTGGACAGCAGTCAGGTCGGCAGTCTTACCCATGATTGGGGTTTTGAGTGATGAACCAGGCTGGGAGTTTTAAAGGCCTCAGGAATCTTTTGCAGGTGTTTAGAGTTAACTCGTTGATTCAGATGATTAGGTTCATAGCTCGTTTAGAGACCTTTTTAATGATATGCTAATTTTGTGAGATAGGAATTTTGGGTTTTCATGAGCTGTATGCCAAAATCATCTGTATTAAGACAATAAAATACCTGAAATATTTCAGTTAGTGTGCAATGAATCTAAAATATATGAATGTTACATTTTCATCATGACATTATGGAAAATAATGAACTTTATCACAATATGCTAATATTTTGAGAAGGACCTGTACTTGTTTTTTTATTTATTGCTGCAGGATCTGTAATATGGCAACTCCATCCATCCATCCATTCATGAAACATTCCATCCATGTATCTACGCTGACAGATTTAGATTTAGTTATTTTTAATCAACAAGTTGATTGGAAAGGGCAACCTCAGCTATATATAGTGTCTAAGGGATGTCATGTTTGAAAAAACAAAAAGAGTTTATACACCTCTATATATACACATTTATATATATATATATATATATATATATATAAATGTGTGTGTGTGTATGTGTGTGTATGTGTGCGTTTCTCAGGTTTTATTGATATTTTAACAAAAATGGCTTGTCAAAAATTATTTACCTTTTCAATAATCAGTAAAAAAGCCTTTGCTTCTTGCTGCCTTTTTATGTCTCCCCTGTTTTTTTTTGTTTTTTTTTGGAGTCTTTAAGGTTTGAAGGCCTCATTGCTATTCCCTTAATCTTTAGCTTACACAGATTCTCAATCAGATTCAAGTTTCTATATGACTGGGCAGCTCCGAAACATGAATATTATACTCCAGTCACAAGAAACATGTTGGTAAAATTAAAAGATTACTTTAAAACTAATTCTGACAAGAGTACGAGTGAGTTTGAGACAAAATGTCTCAAAATGGCTATCAACAGAAGAAAGATTAGCAGAAGGATTAAAAGAGTGGCTAAAATAGTAAATGATCCATATACATTGTTATAAATTCTAAAGACTGTTCCAAGAGACACAAGAGATTTTAAAAAAGGAGCAACAATGAGAAAATGGTAACTTTTGATCATGTGAAAAAAGCAACTCAATTACAATTGAAAAGAAATCAACAAATTTATGAATATTCATCATGACTTGTGTTTATAGAAATTTGTCAGTGTAGAGTCTGTAGAAGCAGGAGTCAGAGTACAAGCCTAACCTAACCACATCTGATTAACATGCAACATTTGTTTTGTCCAGAGAATGAGGATCTTGATTTTCTGTGTTTACTAGTAATACAAGTACGAGTCATCTGGTCCAGGAAACAGAAGGAGGTGAGAGCAGGGGGTGGTGTGATACATCCAAATTTTCAACGATGTCCTCTTTTTAGACAATTATGAGCCATCACTTTCTGCTTTTAGACAGCCCTTAGAAGTTCAAGTTCTTATCTTTAATCGGTAAAAGTAGCTTATTGTAAATAATCTATATAAAAACTTATCTGCATTCTGAGAAAACAAAACACCTTTTGGGCATGTTTTTCCTCGTTTGTATACCTGTTTGTACTAAGTAGAATATGAGTAGAAGTTACTATTATTAGTGTAAAGTATAAATAAAATTCCATCCATGACACATTTGGGTTTATATTGTATCAAATACCAAATGTTTCCGCCATGAAAAAAATTACTTAATAAAATTTAAGTTGTTCAGGCATCATTATCTCATATGTTGACTATGTATTTGCTATTACTTTGATATTGTCCTAACAATACATATCAAAAAGATTTTGGTTCCTCTCGATGTTTTATGTTCGCTGTCATATTTAGTTTTTGCTCTTTGATACAGAACCAGTGATTTTGCTTTCCTATTTAAACAGACATGCCGCTTATAAGTGAGGCTCATAGGCCACACTGACTGTTTAAACGGTTCAAGTATTTGTTTATGTAAGATCTTTTTCCATGCTTTCTAGGATCCTGTTGCATGGAGACCATATGTGTCTCCAAATGATTTTATTCTGGCATGTTCCACAGTGAGTGCTTTACTTTGAAAAGGAAGAACCGGAAGTAGTGTTCTCGGCTATCTAGCTTGATTGTTGGAGGCGATGCAGCGGATCTAAGGCCGACAGACGGGGAGCCGCTTTATAAGGAATGTTGTCTGCTGGAATTACTGTTGGGAGATAACTGGATCAGGAATAAGATGGAGAAAATTAAAATGAATGGACCGAGCTATGAGAATGCAAAAAAGGCCGGTTCAGACACCAGCTTCCTCACCCCCTGTCACCGGACGTCGGTAGCCTCCAGCCCGGCATGCTAGCCCGTAGTCCTTCAAAATCTCCGCTGGAAAATTTCGGATCTCCTCCGTTTTTAAAAAGCTCAACTAAAGACAATCAGAATCCGGCAGAATCGAGATAATTTCCCTCATAGGTCTAGAGCTCTAACGTGTTTGTCCTCCGCTGCAAATCTGACCGCTGGAATCAAGCTAGCATCATCTGGAGTCGGATGGACCTGCGGCTCTCGCAGCATCAGCGCCCGAGAATCCTTCAAGCCTGCCCTGCCGCACCGGAGCGTTGAGTAATAACCAAGAAGCGGCTTTAAGATGACCGGAAACATTCCGTCTCTCACGCTTCAAGGTGCTGCACGCACATTTCATAAATGTCAAATAAAGTGATGACCGTCCGGAGCTTACACCATCATGCGTATGGTTGGCCGCTTCCGCCTCCATCCCTGCGGATGACACTCGCACGGGCACCGGGGGTTCAGAACAAGCAGCGCCGAGGCGGACGCACCGTTGCCGGGTAGCGCTCAGAGAATTGACGTGAGCTCATACACAACAACAAAACAAACAAAACAAACAAAACCGACACCAATGGTATCTCATAAGGTTTTGGTCGCAATAATCCTGCTGAACGTGTACATAGGGGTGCAGTCTGTGTTTTATTTGTTCGGTGGCGTCCTTTTAACGGTCCTGTTTGCTATGGCATTCTTAAACGGACCGAGGCTGCTGGACTGGGCCAGCTCCCCGCCACATCTTCAGTTCAATAAATACGTCCTGACAGGATACCGGCCCATCTCCTCCGTGCAGGACTGCATCAGAAGCCTGTTTTACCTCCACAATGAACTTGGGAACATATACACACACGGTGAGTGAAATGAATCTGCATGTCAGAACAGGTGAGATCACTCAAGGTTGAGGAGAAATCCTCCTCTGGTCGAGTATTGGACCTGCAGGGCCACAGTCTGCACATTCCAGCCTTGAGAGCTCCAGAAAAACCTCTGACCACGCAAAAGTTTAGTTCACAATAATTATATAAAATAAGTGCAGATTTGGAGATCCTATTAAAGAAATTATTTGATCTTCCATGTGTTCTTGATTTGAGCAGCAGAGCAAATATGCAAATATAGTCAAGGCTCAGAGTTGCACAAACTCAGCACCATGTGAGAGGCTGGAACGTTGAATATCTAACATTTTTAGGAGGACTCGGTCATGAATGTTAGACTCTGGGTTAGATTTGCTTCAAACTGACAAGCGAAAATATTTTGTGCAATAATTTAGGGTACTGTGTTAAAGAAGAGTATATTACTTCTTTTTATTACTGCAGGGATTTAATTTGGAGTTTTTAATCCTGTACTCTTATATTAATAATAGCAAAATATCTTCCTATGAAGGCATATAAACTCTATGAAGTGTGTGTGATAAAGGATCATTGGATCAGTAGATTGTTGCAGCCTCCGCCCGTCCCTCTAGACAGAGCATATCACAGCCAAACTAAAGAGTAAACCTAAAACTAAATCAATAACTCAATAAATGTTTTAATATGGACGTATGATACATAGGAATTTAAACATTTCCATTAGCTTGTATTAAGACAGAACGTGCAAGAAGGAAATCATACAGATAGCAGTTTACAGATAAATGTAAAAATGCTAAATCATTTCAAATAATAATTATAATAGATAATTTTATATAAATAAAAATGGAAATTAAGGAGAAATTAAGGGATTAAATGTATTTTGAACCAATTATACTCACTTCTGTGAGTGGCGGGGTTTTCACGTTTCTGTTTTTGTGTGTTGGACTATTATTTATCATCCTGTTTAGTTACAGTTTGGTTAATAATTATTAAATGCATCTCATTACAGTATAGTTTTATTGTGTGATCACGTGCATTTACATTATTTTCCATTTGTAATCACATTATGCATTTATGTGTTTTTCTTATTTTGTGGGCCACATGACTTTAACACGAAATAACACATTTCTGCCTTTTGTAAAGAGAGAAATATAGATTTTTGTCATTTTTTGAAATCTAATCATTAGATCTGATTTATTGCTAAGTGATTTATTATGCAAAAGTTTAACTAGTTGTTGAACTGAAACACACTTTGTGAAAATTACCTGCAGTGGCTTTTACATAAGGTCCTAAATGTCACAGTTACACAATATGCTATTCCTTTTTTTAGTTTCTTTTTTGCTGAAATTAATTTCAATAATGCGTTAATCTCTGCAGCCAGACTCACTTCTCATCTTTTTATCCATCTGTTTAGTGTTTTCAGTGTTGTGCCATAAGGAGCCAATAACGTGGCTCTTGTTTCTCAAGTTTTCTCTTGTGTTTTCTCCTCTCCTAATAACATGCATCCTGGTCAGCTCATCATCTCCGCGCTCACAGGCTTAAACTGTAACAGCTTCCTCGTTCTGAAGGTCATCAGCTCGTGGTGTTCCAGCCTCACAGATTAAACAGCCGTTGTATCATAAAGAGACGCCTCGGCTGACCTCGTCTGTACCATAGTAATCACACAACATTGAAAGGTTTTAAGGTTTTTATCTACCTCTGGATGCAGTTGTTGTTGCATGTGTGACATTTCTTTGTGTAAGGCTTGAGCTGTGTTTCATCTTGCCCAGGCCTGCTTTGCATAGGAGCTGAAAACATTCTGCCCTCTGCTCAGGTCTCAGACACGTTTCATGCTGCAGGCGTTCAGAGGAGGTCCTCTCCACTCTGTCCATGCCTTAGTTCAGTTGGTCGGCTCCTACGAGGTGGGGCAAGCGGAGGAGATAACACGCCTAAAATAGAAGTTATGTGGACGGCTTTGTGAGGGTGAAAAATGTGTCTTTTAATTGCGTGGGAGGGTTAAAAAAGGCCAAAAGAGCTGCCAGCTCCATTGAGTGAGACAGACGTTTGAGACAGGTTGGTAAACCCTTACTTCGACGCAGCCTCTGAGCCTCAAACATCAACAAACTATCTGAATAACGGCAACAAGACGGTCTGACCAGCGGGAATCAAGGTTAACCCAAAACTGAATACAAATATACTCAGATTTAAATGTGTAAAATAAAGAGCATGTATGCATTTTCTTTACATTTCCCAATTATCTGCCATTTTTTTGTTGGTCTGTCACAAAGATTCCCGATAAAATAAATTGCAGTTTGTGATTGTAATGTGTGAACGTGGAAAGGGGGGATCAATGCTTTGGCAAGGCGCCGCAGGTATAACTAAAGAGCTATTACAGAGTCTATTCTCAATATGGGAAAAGGAAACGGAGTTTGAGAAAAGTTTCAGTTCCAATTTAACCAAAACATGTCAGAAACTGCTGAAAGGTGAACAGAGAATCCAGGAAACATGAGTTTGCAGAAGCTGGAATTTTGACACGGGATATTTGTAGGAACCCAGCAGGTTTGGATTTTTCTCCATGTAGCAGTGACCTTCTTGCCAAGTAGAGAACCTGTGCAAGTAGCTGAACGGCCTTTGGCTGCATTAGGATGCGCTCTTAGTGGGGCCCTTGTCTTTCCCTCAGGAGGGAGCACTGATAAGTAGGTTTCCCTCCTCTGCTCTTCTTGCTGGTGTCTGCACTCACTCAGCAGATCCCGAAGCCCCTCACAGCTTCTCATTCCTGTTCACTTCCAGAAACAGCGTCCGCGGGCTCCCAAAGTCCTGAGCCAGATAATCCATCACGGCAAACATGACACCTTAATTTGGTTTTGTCAGAGTGGCTGCGTTATTTTTTGAGTGGATGCTTCTGGTGCCAGCGTGTTCATTCCCTCAGGCTGTTCCCAGTCATTCTCTAAATGACCACAGGAAGCGACTTCACACCAGAAGAGATTTCTGCGTAATTTCACCACACTTACAAAGCACATGGCAAGCTTTTCTTCTTGAAAAAGCCTTTGTTTCAGGTGTGTTTCTTGATGTTTCTAGTCTTGTGTTGACCTGAGCTGTTCTGTGATTAAATCAACCCTCCAACAGTTTCGAATGAGCAATCATTTCTATTTCCCCGTCCTCCAGGCATCCCATTGGTTTGCTTCCTGGTGCTGCTGCCGCTCAACATCCCCTGGTCTCAGATCAGCGTTACTTGGCTGGGCGTGGTTCACTTCCTGGCCTGCCTGTCGCCCCAGCTGGGCTCCGTGGTCTACCACCTGTTCATGAACCATGAAGGAGGCGAGCCCGTCTACCACACCCTCCTGAAGCTGGACGTCTGTGGAATCTGCATGATCAACACGCTGGGTAAGCCTTCCCTCCTCGGTCATTCTAGCTTTATTTCATCAGCTGTAGTTCTTTCATGGCTGCTGTGTTTGCTTTCAGGCTGCTGATCACTTACCAGGAGGTGTAGCTGTATTGATTTGTCAGAGCACATTTCACTACAGTCAGTGGTGCTTGTAGAAGCAATACTCCAACATCTGAGATGATTAGTGATCTTTCGATGCTCTTTGCATTATCCTGTTGTGATAAAACTGCCAACAGTTTGATTTTTCATTTATTTTTTATGTGCTTGAAAATGGGAATCGATTCCTCTGCTTTACATGTACCGATTCCAATACATTAATAATTTATCTGAGAGCTTTATTGACTGAATTTCCTTATTGTTCAAAATTAGCTGAGCACATATTAAAATCTGGACCACGTTTGAACTCTTTTACTATTCAAACAACTGGGAATTCTGGGAGTTTGAGTCTGGAAGTTTGTCATTTTGACCTGAACGCTGCATTGGAAGCCTGCGTGAGGCTGACTTCTGTATTCTGACTTTGTTTATCTTCCTTCCTCAGGGGCGCTTCCTATCGTCTACATCACGCTGTGGTGCTACCCCTTCATCCGCACAGTGTCCCTGCTCGTCTACATCCTGCTGTCCGTTTACGGCATCTACTGCGCCGTCACGGCTCGGAGCAGCGTGCGCCGGCTGCGCTCCTTCGCCTGGCAGGCCTTATTCCGCCTCTCCTTCTTCCTGCTCCGATGGGTGGGCATGGGCGGCGGCAGCCCCACCTCGCTCCGCCACTTCCTCATGATGGACGCGTTGGCCGTGCTGGGCGGGGTCATCAACATCACACGCATCCCAGAGCGCTTCCGGCCGGGCCTCTTTGACTACTGGTGCAACAGCCACCAGATCATGCACGTACTGGTGGTGGGCTCCATCCTTTACCTGCACTGGGGCGTCCTGGACGACCTGCTGTGGATCAACAGCTACAACTGTCCCTCCAACTGACCCCCACCACAGCCCCCAGTCCCTTATGAGGACCTCTGGGGGGGTCTGGGGGTCTCTGCATGTGTTAAACTCAGAATGTTTATATCTTCATCCATCCTAGAACTTTCTGTAAAGTCAGATAAAAGAATTAAGACACACAGAAATGTGGAGAAAACCTCACACACACTCCAGCCACAGAATAGTGGAAACATTTAAACAGTAAAGGGATTAACTGAGTACACTACTGTGCAAAAGTCTTTATTATCCCTCATATATTCATGTTTTGGTAAGCAGACAGACTTTATAGTAATCTTGGGAGGTCTTCATCAAAAGTTATTTTTTCTCCAAAGTTTCCTTTGGATTTCTGCTGCTTTTTAACTTCACTGTTGATCTCTAAAGGTTTCAAGGAGAATCTGACTCCTTGGAAGCAGAGCATGAAGAAATGAGGAATGGTTTGAAACTTTTGCACAGCCCTAAAGTTGGTGACGATATTTTAGATGATATCCGACGGATTCTCTCAGATGTCACTGTTGCTACCTATGCAGCACATCCATATCTTGACCCATCCACATCACAGCACACAGTCGGACTCCCTCTCTCCGACTTTTCTACTAAACGTTCATGCTGGAGTCGCTGTGCGAAGCACCGCAGGATTCCTGCTCTGATTACGGAGTTTCACTGTTTATTTCCTGGTTTTCTGCCTGTTTCCGTCTCTTTGCGTTAGGCTGAGTCGTCCTTAAATGACACCAGACGAAGACAAAACATGGGTGAGGAGTTCATTCCTGAGTCTACTGCACTTTTTACGTGGCCGCGACCACAGAGCATCGATGTCTGATTGGTTTGCGCCGGATCTCAGTGCCATTAAAATTCAGGAACTATTTATGAGACAAGAAACCGTGAGTTTACAAATTGAATCCTTACACTGAGCAAAGTTTGAATCATTTCCACAACTTTACAAAGTTTGGAAGATTGAAAGCACTGTTCTCATTCACAGAGGTCCGTAGCTTACGATGCTTTGCAAAAAATATGAGGTTTTTCACATTTTATCCCATTTAGACCAAAGACTTCAGTGTATTTTAGTGGGATTTTATTTGATAGACCATCACCAAATAGCTTATACTTTAAAGTAAAGAGGAAATGCTGCATTGCTTTCAACATGTTTGTGTTCAACCTCCTTTACTCTGACCGGCTTCTCTCTCCCTCCTGAAGACAAGTATCCGCACAGCATCATGCTGCCACCACCATGTGTTGTAGTGGGGACGGTATGTTCAGGGTGACGTGCAGTGTTACTTTTATTGCACAACAACGGCTTTCTTCTTGTCACTGTCCTGCAAAGGCCAGATCTGTGGCGTGCACAACTGCAACAGATTCTCCCACCTGGGCTGTGGATCTCTGTAGCTCCTTCAGAGTTACTGTAACTGTCTTTATTACTTCTGATTAATGCTCCTTTTGCCCAAGTCTCATCAGCTCAGGTGTTTCTTGGTCTTCATGATGCTGTCGGTTCACCAATGTTCTCTAACAAACCCCTAAAGCACAGAACAGCTGCAATTACTCTGAGATTAAAATATATACAGGGGTTTTATTTAGGGTTGTCAGATTAAAGGGGGTTGAATACAAATGCACACCACACTTTTCAGATTTGTAATGAAATGCTTACAGCCGTGTATTGTTTTCCTTCCACTGCGTTGGTCTGTCACATAAAACCTGAGTAAAAAACCCTGAAGTTTGTGGCTGTAATGTGATGAAAATTGAAACTGTTCAACGGGTGTAAACACTTTCGCAAAGCACTTTTAAAAGTTAGAACTCGCTTTTTTGGTTTTGGTTTTTGCACATTTCTTTAACCTCAGGTTCTTGTGAAGGTCTAATTGACCGTGTTCCTCCGTGGGCTCTTTCAATTTGGATGTTTATGTGGCAACAAAAGGCGCCTAAACTAAAATGCTGAAAATATATTTTTACAGGGTAGGCAAAAGTTCTTTGTTTGTTAAGAGAACGATTATTAATATGATTGTTCTATTTATTACTATGTTTTTATTCGGGTTTTATTTATTTTAAAGCAAATTTGTTGATCTGTTGTTGCTGAAACAGTTGGAGAATCAGATCAGTTTAGTCACAATTATATATATATAAGGATTCTCTCTCTGTTTATTTTCTTGCTTATTTTAGCAGCAGTTGTGGGGAAACTGTCTGTATCCTGCTGTTGGTTCATGTTTACATTACGTTCTGTCATTTCCGCCGCTAAACAGGCAAATAAATGCCACTTTAAAATGTTTGTGTAAATGCACTGCAGCCATATGTATGTTTTATGATGACTTTCACTTTATTTTTGACACTACACGGTGATTTCAGTCGGTTTGAATGCGTTTCTGAATGTGCATATTTAGCTGCTGTAAACAGGAATGAACCTCCTCACCCTCTTCTCCTACACAACGTGCAGCAGCTCTGTTTTATTAGTCCTTTTCCACGCTAACCGTCACAGCCGCTGTTCTTCTCGACAGATTAGGTGTAGCCCACCACCTTGCTTCCCGTGTTGACACTGACTCAGAGGTGAAAGAAGGACCTCCCAGAGTGGTTTTGTCACGCACGCTAACCTCGGAGGCATTTTACTTCTGCAAGCCTCCCGCCCTGATAGTGGTTATTACCTGCTGTAAGTAGAGTTTGCAATGTAAAAGCAGAAACTAATGTATGTTGGCCATTGAATGAAGCTAAAACTTTGCATGAACGTAGCTCTGAAGCAGAAGCTGATGTCTCATAGTGTTTGCCAATCATCTGATTATCTCCTGGATGTTACTGCACTGATCGCTAATCTTCAAAGGGCTCTGGATTGGACGGAAACACATTTCGAGATCATACAGATAATGTAAATACATGTATGTAGACTAAATGAGCGTACGGTACGGGAAGGACGAAGATGGGGTTATTTCAGAAGCAGATGAGGCTTCACTGCTGTGCTTCAGATATCAGAAACGTTTTGTTTAGCTGTGTCCATATATGTGTAAAGAACAGAAAAGATCCTTAAATTTGTTTCAATGCTCAATGTAGAGCCACTTTTAAAGCATAACCACATTTTTAGACACACAAGAAAGACATTCATGACCTCCCTGGTGGGCATGGGGATCCCTCCTGACCACCACCGGTCAATCTATGCATTATCGGCCGAAGGACGCGCCAAGGTCACGTAAGAATCGGCTTTCTGATCCGCTCGCTCCGACATCAGGGCGCCGTAACCTCTGCTGTCTGAAACGTGGCTCCACCTGCTGGCTTTAGTCTGGTCCTTGTAACAAGCAGAAGAGAGGAAACATTGGGTCAGAAGGCTTGTGATTGTTCTTTTGTCTGTATGTTAAATGGAAAAAAGTCAAACATCTCTAACTAAACTCATTTTTTTAAATGACACAGGTGCCGGATAGCCTGTTGACAACCTGTTTATAATGAACTATCTGTATTGTTAAAAACTGATGATTATTATTATTATATCTGTAATTCTGTGGATCCTAACTTTGACACTGGTCTACAGAATTGTGCAAAAGTCTTAGGCCTGCCTTTACTTCTTTACATGTTGCTGCAAAGAAGCCTCAAGTGTTCAGTCGTCTTTAAAAGTGGTCGTGATCAGTACTTTCTAAAGGTCTTCTTAAAGAGTTTTTGTATGGACTTTACCTGCTTTTTTACTCAATTTTAGGCCGCGTTCAGGGGAATGTTTTTGTTAATCCAGTATGAGTTGGACTAAAAACGTGTAAATAAGCACCGACATCCCACAGAGACCTTTGAGGACCTTTTTAAATTCCAAACAATTGATCAAGATCAGTTCAAAATAACACAAACACTAATTTGCAAAAAAAAAAAAAAAAAAAATTAAAGGTGGCTTAAAACTTTCGCGCAGTTCTGTGCAAATGTAACGAGAGAAGCCCTTTCTTTTAGTGTGAAGGGGGCTTTCAGGAGGGTCTGTCTGTTATAGTCCTGTCATGTCTGCAGCACCGCCCCACTTTCTTACAAGTCAGTTTGGCTCCACCTAGTGGAATCTCATGTGCACTGACACTGGCACGACTGAAGCCATACCTCAGCCAGGTGAAATGAATCACCATGTGTCATACTGGGGGGCAATGCAGCAGTTCTCCAGAGGTTTTTCTTTGGATCGCCATACCTTCTATGATCGTGTGAATGGAAGAACTGTCCTGCTGAACCCATGCAAGCATGTAACCTGTACACTGCTCAGTTATACTCAGATGTTGCACTGACGGGACGCGTTCCCACAGTGCCTCATTAGGTCTATGTGCGTTAGCGTCCTGTGTAACAGACTGGCTCTCAAACTCCTCAGTCTCCAGCAACGATTGTGCAATAAACTTAAATCTATATTTTTAAACCTGTCTGCATGAAATTTCTTTCATCTCGTTTGTAATTTTAGATTTATGGTGTGTTTTTAAGCCTGGAGGTAACAGTGGCTGAAGGTTGCAGCTGAAACAGGGCAGTTGAAGTTGTTTTAGTCCAAAATACAGTGGAGACATATGAGGGACCAAAAATGACAAAACGAAAAATAAATATGTAAAAAATAAATACATAAATAAATACACATATAAATGTATAAATAAATAAATATAAGAATAAATAAATACACATATAAATATATAAGTGAATAAATCTAAAAATAAATAAATACACATATAAATGTATTTATTTATCTATTTATTCATTTATTTTCTCCTTTTTGTGCATTTATACATTCACGTATTTATTCATTCATTTATTTCTACTTTTATTTATTTATTCCTACATTTATTTCTGTATTTCTACATTTATTTATTTCTGCTTTTCTGTCTCCGTGTGTTAATGAGGTGGGTGGTTCTAACATTTGTCTTCAGCACCATTGGTTAGAATTGTGTGTATGATCCCGATCCTGCTGCTACTGCCTGGACTCCGGTACCGAAGTTCTTTTGGTAGGCACGATGGAGGGTTCTCTTACAGCCATTGCCAATGATTTAAGGTCACTGGCAAATAATATTGACCAAAATGACTACCTCCATTTTCGTTTTGCACGGGTCATGGAGGATTTCCATCAGCTCCAAGCTGAGATGGATGTGGAGGTTGACTCCACTATATTGGACAGTCTGGAGGAAGTTGGTCGCCAACTTACTTCGGTAAAGTTAGAAAGATATTCACAGATTCGGCTTTTCCGGATCAATAACTCATCAGCGGAACATTGCCTCTAGAAAACCAACACCTCTCTGCAACCACAGCAAGGCAGACAGTGAGCATCAATCGTATTTTCCTCAAAACGAGCCTCACACAGCGGTGGGAGACTTGCATTGGCCTCTATGCAAAGATCGCTGCTCCTCTAATGCGCAGGGACCGTCTGCAAATTGCAACACCAGAAAAATATGATGGAGAAATATTCAATAAAGTCGCCAAGGAGAGGTGTATTGTCATTAAAATCATTGTATGTGTATGTGATGTCACGTTTTTCATACTACATTTCTTGGATTGGAAATTAATACTTAAAAAAAATTGGAATTTCCCAAAGACTATACCCTAAATAGCCAAATATTCAGTAAAATATGCATAAAATGGTCAATAACTTCACTATAGCATGTTGTAGTGCCAACAAACTCATAGCACATCAAGCAAGAGGGTAAGACACAGAAAGAAATTTCTGAACGAATAGGCTGTTCCCAGAGTGCTGTATCAAGGCACCTCAGTGGGAAGTCTGTGGGAAGGAAAAAGTGTGGCAGAAAACGCTGCACAACGAGAAGAGGTGACCGGATCCTGAGGAAGATTGTGGAGAAGGGCCGATTCCAGACCTTGGGGGACCTGCGGAAGCAGTGGACTGAGTCTGGAGTAGAAACATCCAGAGCCAGGCGTATGCAGGAAATGGGCTACAGGTGCCACATTCCCCAGGACAAGCCACTTTTGAACCAGAAACAGCGGCAGAAGCGCCTGACCTGGGCTACAGAGAAGCAGCACTGGACTGTTGTTCAGTGGTCCAAAGTACTTTTTTCGAATGAAAGCAAATTCTGCATGTCATTCGGAAATCAAGGTGCCAGAGTCTGGAGGAAGACTGGGGAGAAGGAAATGCCAAAATGACAGAAGTCCAGTGTCAAGTACCCACAGTCAGTGATGGTCTGGGTGCGTGTCAGCTGCTGGTGTTGGTTCCACTGTGTTTTTTATCAAGGGCAGGGTCAATGCAGCTAGCTCTCAGAGATTTTGGAGCACTTCATGCTTCCATCTGCTGAAAGCTTTATGGAGATGAAGATTCATTTTTTCAGCACGACCTGGCACCTGCTCACAGTGCCAAAACCACTGGTAAATGGTTTACTGACCATTGGTATCACTGTGCTCAATTGGCCTGCCAACTCTCCTGACCTGAACCCCATAGAGAATCTGTGGGATATTGTGAAGAGAACGTTGAGAGACTCAAGACCCAACACTCTGGATGAGCTAAAGGCCGCTAGCGAAGCATCCTGGGCCTCCATAAGACCTCAGCAGTGTCACAGGCTGATTGCCTCCATGCCACGCTGCATTGAAGCAGTCATTTCTGCCAAAGGATCCCGACCAAGTATTGAGTGCATAACTGTACATGATTATTTGAAGGTTGACGTTTTTGTATTAAAAACACTTAGATCACCTCATCTTGATCATACTACAACTCTTACTTTAAGAAAATGTACTTAGATAGTTTTTTTTGTCATTTTCTTTACCATTAAAATAAGTATAAAATGGTCAATAACTTCACTATAGCATGTTGTGCCAACAAACTCATAGCACACATAGATATTTCCTATCACACTTTTTCCTTCCACTCAACTTTCTAGGAATGCAGTATTTAACTTTTTCAGAATAGCCACATTTTTGAGACACATAATTTTGGGTTTTCATTATCTGTAGGCCAAAGTTATCAAAATTACTAGAAATAAAGTTGTGAATTGTTTTACTATACATGTAATAAATTTATTATATGAGTTTCACTTTCTGAAACAACACACAAAAATATTGACCCATTTCTACTTTTTTGAGCTGTCCTTGTGCTAACTGAGGCCTGTAGAGTTTTAGACAAAGCTTTTGGGCTTCGCTTGTTTCTTTGAGCGATAAACGGTATGATCTTTGGGTGAATCTGCAGGAAAGTCTACTGCTGGGAAGATTCATCTTAACTGTTTTCCATATGTGAAAAATCTTTATTTATGCCTCAAATTAAAAACTATTATTAACTATTATGTCTCATCCAAGATTACTTATGTCTTTCCATCCTGGCATTGTCTTAACACAAACCTATATGCCCCAGAACAGGAAACTGCCAAAAATTTGAATTTTGACTCAGTTTTCTTCAAATAAGCTTCGACACAATATAATTCAGCATGTTCACACAACCAAACTCTTTATTTTAACGTCCTTTTTATCTGTTTATAATCTTGCAAACAATCTCCTGATGTTTGCATGTTTTTTTCTGTTGCCATCTGCAGATTTTTAAACCCTGAAATGTCACAGGAGCCACCTCCCACTTCCACCTTCATTTGAAATTCTCACTTCCTTCATGTCACTTTGTGATGTACTTTAACCTACCGTCTCCTCCGAGCCCTCACTCTGGTGGCAGAGTGCACCGCTGAAACTTCTTGAGCCGACTCTTCCCCCACACGACTCCCAGGTAAGCCCGCAGCATCACTCATGCAGCAACTCCTCAGTTGCTAAAATCTCTGAAGACATCATTTAGTGACAGAAGGTTACTGATTTAAATTAAAGATCTTTCTTCCTCATATGCCACATGGTCTGGGTTTCTCTTGCTTCACATTGGGGATTTGCTGCCCGTCACAGCAGGGGACACAGTGCCAGGGACGGGTTATTGAACTGCATTTGGACTCCTGATAAAATTACAGCTAGTTTTGCAGAAGGCCTTATTAAATTAGATGCAGGGATGCCTCAGATGTCTTGTGATGCACATGCAGCAAAACTGTTGTACGCTGTGCTGAGCTTAGGCGCGGCTGCAGATTTCAGGAAGTAAAATCTACAAATGGAGGTAAAACAAAACCTATGTACTGTAATTTTTGAACAGGCTTTACTGTAAATGATGCAGAACTTGTTTAGGATGCGGAAGATTCTGGTCAAATTTTGGATGATTTGAAGTAAATGTCGAGCATTTATCCTGACAAGTATTTCAGCTTTGTCCTGAAGATATTTATTTCAGGTATGTATTGATGGAGGGGTGGGGTTGGGGGACAAAAATGTGCGAGTTTGAATGAGAAAGCGGACAAAGGAAAAGTTAGTAGTCTTGTTTCTCTCTCTTCAAGGATGTGGTGTAACTGTCGCTCTGCCTACTGTTTTACCTTTTTAGGCTCACAAGATGTGAATCTCAGACCAATCATAGAATCACGTCCTGGTCTTATATTTTATATATTTCCTTGTATGGTTGTGTCAGCCTGCAGAAATACTTCAGCAGGGCACGAATTAAAGAGAGAAAAGGCAACAGTGACAGACGGACAAGAGGAAGCAGTTGAGAAAGCTTTTGCTTCCCCTTTTCTCTAGTTTTCCTGCAGTGCAGTCAGCTTTGTACCAGTTAGTTTGCTTCAAGTTGCTGAAGTTAGACTGCATGAATAAAGAACAGAAATATAATGCATTCTTAGATTGACCACCAATACCATGCATTTCAAATAGATCAGTTTCTCATGTTGTGTTTAACCAATAAACACTTTTTTCATTGCTTCCTGCCCAGTTCACCATGTCCAGGAAAGTTGTGAGAGCCAGTAAGTTCCGTCACGTCTTCGGGCAGGCCGTGAAGGCCGACCAGTGTTACGATGACATCCGGATCTCCACGATGACCTGGGACAGCAACTTCTGCTCCGTGAACCCTAAGTTTGTTTCCATGATTGTGGACGCGAGCGGTGGGGGAGCCTTCATGGTGCTGCCCCTCAACAAGGTGGGCCACATATAGAAAACACATCCTCTGCTTTACTTTTTCAACTTGCTGCACTGCTCAGTTTGTAAACCTGTCGACCACTATGATGCAAGTTCTTTTTATCTGCAACGCCACGCTTGCGCTTTCTAATTTGAATTTGGCCGTCACCATCATGCAGCCGACTGAAAAAGGAAGTTTGAAGCCGTCTTTTCAGTCTTTCTTGACGTCACTTGCTCTGCTGTTGAGTTTTCACCATATTAGGAGTTTGTTGTTATGTCAGTGCAGAGACCGGATGTTGCCTCTACACAGTTGCTCTGCCTTCACGTTTTAAGTATTTTAGTTGCTTTGTAGCTTCTGCTCTGAATTTCTCTGTATGGCTGTAAAAACAGCAACTCTCTGTGGACTGAATGAGGGTCAAAATCACTGAACTCATTGAACACGGAAACTGGCATTTAACTGGCAACTTAAGTTGATCATACAAAGGAAAGTCCTCCTTGAAAAAGACTTAAATGTAATTAAAAATGCTAATTGTCCCTTTTATTCTCATGAAATGAACTTAAAATGATTTGTTTCAGACTAAACTGCGGCCTTTTCAGTTTCAGATAGCTTCATCACACTTCTAGCAAACACTACAGCTTAATCTCCTTTTTAAAAAGTTCACAAAGCATTTTTTTGGTAGTTAAAACGTAAAACTAAATTCACAGTAAATTTAGTCGACTAAAATATGAGAATTTGAGGTCATTTGAAGAGCCTCACATCTTTAAGGAAAGTCATTTCGTTACACCTTGGCGAAATAGTTATCCTAGAATGGAACTGAATAAAAATGTAATTTTGCAATACAGCAATATAGATTTACTGCTATTTTAATGAAACTTTGATCGGATTTGCTTTTTCCATTCCAAAGCCAAAAAATCCTCCTCAGGGTGTGTATTTTACAAAAAACACATAAAACACATGAAACTATCTAGATTTCTCACTTCAGTCAGAACAGCGAATGAAGGTCTCCATAGATGTATCAGACAGTGTTAGCAGCACCTGAGAGAGCTTGATTGGGGTTTCATTGTGGGTTTGTATGGGACCAGGTGGCTGTATTGTGCAGTGACCCTGCAGTTGGGGTGTATACAGATGTCCTAGTATATGAGGACACCTAGATATGTGTCATCTTGCACCATGTTGCAAAGAGCGCACCCCACATGTCAAGCATTTCTAACCACTTGTACTAATGCAACCTGAAACATGGCTCTGATGCACCTCTGTGTCTGCTGGTGTTCCCTTACTGATTCGACTGACGGTCAGATGCTCCTGCAACTGCCTGTATTACTGTTGCTCCACTCCTGACTCCTCACAAACTGATTCATTTACATACCCATCACTGGTCTGCATTTGCACCAAATTACAACCAAACAGAACAATTCCCTGTGGTTGTTTCACTACTGTTGTCAGTAAGTGTATTTTAGCTGTCCAAAAGCTTGAGACTTTTCCCTTTTTGGCCCTAAACTGCTCTTTAACCTGGTTACCAGACATTAGAAGCAATTGAAGGGAACGCTGAGGAATCTTTCAGCTGACCTGCAGTTTCCTAATCGTTTTCTACACCTCTCATCACAGTAAAGTGCTGTTTTTTATTGACCTTAAATCTCCTTGATGTTACTGTCTGCAGACGGGACGTATCGACATGTCCTACCCCACCGTCTGTGGCCACACAGGTCCGGTTCTGGACATCGAGTTCTGTCCTCACAATGACAACATCATTGCCAGTGGATCTGAGGACTGCAGTGTCATGGTGGGGCTTTAGAAACTCCTACATCCTTCAACATGCTCCTAAATGTTTCATGTTCATCAAATGTGGCCTTTTGTGATTAGATTTGGGAGATCCCAGACGGTGGGCTGACCTCACCGCTTACAGAGCCTGTTGTCAAACTGGACGGCCACTCTAAGCGTGTCGGCATCCTGAACTGGCACCCCACCGCCCACAACGTGCTGCTGAGTGCAGGTAACCACGGAGTTTTAAATGATGTGTTAGGGAACTGTTGTTTTCAGGAACCAGATAGAGGTGAATGTTATGTATGTTATGCTGCAATGCAAACAGGAAGTTATCGGACACTTCATCTCATCAAGTTAGCCAGCATATTGCAACTTGAATCTTTAATTTGTCACCACAAATGTTACTTTATCACATTTAACTTCCACTTAGCAGCTTTTTTTTAATGCAGAACCAATTTATTTATCACTTTTTTGCACATTAGACCTCCTTCCTGTTCTCTATCACCGCACCAACTTCAGCCCGTGTTTTATGACAAGCAGAGCTGAAACTTAAAACATTTCACTGCTCAGAAAACCTGAACCTGTTTGTCCCGTGCAGGTTCTGACAACGTGATAATCCTGTGGAACGTGGCCCAGGGAGGGGCAGTCGTGAGGATCGACGACGTGCACCCTGACCTCATCTACAGCGCCTGCTGGAACAGCGACGGCTCCAGGATCCTCACCTCCTGCAAAGACAAGAAGCTAAGAGTGCTGGAACCACGGGAAGGCACCGTGCTCTTTGTAAGTTTTCCCTTTGGGCCAAACCTCCAAACATGTCAAATAATAATAATAATAATCTTCTGATTGTTCTTAGCTTATCAATTTGTAAATAAATAGTTGTTATAAATTGGAATTGCTTCTATAATTCTGCACTCTTATGGAGGTGATTTTAATATAAAAGAATTTCCAAATTAAGGCTTAAAATAAGAGAAAACTGGGTAAAATTGCAAAAATAAAATAAAATAATAATCTCCTGGTTGTTCCTAAATTAATTATTTACTTAGGAAATAGTTGGTATTAAATATTGTGTTTGCTTATATTTTAATAATGTTATAAGGCTCCTTCGCTACAACCATCAATTCTCAAATCGCTTTTTAACACATTGCACTGTAAAGGGTAAGAGATTTTAATTTAATGGACTTTACAAACAAAATACTTTAAAAAAAAAAAAAAAAACTAGGGCAAAATTAAGAAATAATAAAGGTTTTTAACTTATATAGAAGTCACAGGCCAGAAGATAAGATATAAAATACTTTAACATGAAAAAGAAATCTGGGAAATAAGATTAAAAAAAAAAGATATAATCGATGTTTTGCAAATTTATCATATTCACTAACTGTAAATAAGTTTTGTAACATTTGCATCAGAAATTGTTACAATCTTCATGTGTGAAACGTTGCTTTACTGCGCCTCCTACAGGAGAAGGAGAAACCTCACGAAGGCTCCAGGCCTGTGAGAGCCGTGTTCGTGTCCGACGGGAAGATCCTGAGCACCGGCTTCAGTCGCATGAGCGAGCGGCAGGTGGCGCTGTGGGATCCGGTGAGTGAAGGCAGATCCTTTTTAAAGTGAAAACTTTACAGCTCAACCCAAGCATCAGTGATAATAAAAATAAAAAAAATAATAATAAAGCAGTTTGTAACATGAAAGTTAATGCTAAAACTACTAGTGGAACATTTGGGATGTGTTTGTTGCTTTATATCTCAGTAGTTTTGTCACTGAAGCTGTTTAAAAGGAGTCAGTTTAATGCTTTTCTTCCATTGAGCCAAACATTCCTGTAATCTTTTAAGGTCTTAATTAAAGGATCTCCAGGCATTTTGACAGCATTTTTAAAAATTTTTTATTTTGCATCTAGTCTCTAATCTCGGGGCAGCAGGACAAAGACCTGACACAGGACCTGAGAGATGCATCATCCTCCATCTGATCATCTCCCGTTTGTCAAATTTTCTTTGGGAATCACCCTGTCAATGTTTAAAACACTATTTTCTGTCTGTCAAACTCCAAAAGCTTGGGGAATTTTTCTTGTTGATTCAGCTAAAGAAAGTAGAAAAACCTGTGAGTTTGTGGCAAACAAAAATACCCAAAGATTTAAATTTAAATTTAAATTTTTTTAAACTCTAATTTCTCCCTTCGCTTTTAAGTTCCTTGTACCTGAGCAACCAGCATTTCTGTGAAAGAAATTAGGATCTGAACTGGGAATGTGTGGAAAGCAACAGAAAGGCGACCTTAAAAAAGCCACAAGAATGTCTGGCTCAATGAAAAACTAACTAAAATGACTAATAACCTTTGAGCAGCTTTGTCCACCAAACCACTGAGGTGTTTTTTTGTGGGGTGGAGAACCTGCATATAACGTCTGGGTCAATGAAAGATAAACATCAAAATTAGAGATGATTCAAAACTATGAACAAAATCCCACTTTCTAGAGTTCCAGAGGCTTCAGAGTTGTATTATTTGTTAAAAGAAAGCACTGAACATAATTACTCAACTGTTTCACAGCAGCCAGATTACAGCACACAGGGTGTTTTCTCTGCAAGAAACCACAGAAGCAACAATTAAATAAATCCCTTATTTACCATTAGTCTGTCTACTCTATATAAGGCATTCTTCTGGTTATTATGAAAGCAGTAATTATTCTATATGTGATCTGGTCTTTTCATAGACCAACTTTGGGGAGGCGCTGACCCTGCAGGAGCTGGACACAAGCAGCGGCGTCCTCCTGCCGTTTTTTTGACCCAGACACTGGAATCGTCTACCTCTGTGGCAAGGTAGGGTTCAAATTGGGAAACCGTCTGGGATTCTCACCAACACAGACACAAACAGTTTAACTTTTTCTGTGATGCCCGGCTAATAGGGAGACAGCAGTATCCGTTACTTCGAAGTGACAGATGAGGCTCCTTACGTCCACTACCTGTCCATGTACAGCAGCAAGGAGAGCCAGAAGGGGATGGGATACATGCCCAAGAGAGGCCTGGAGGTCAACAAGTGCGAAATCGCAAGGTAACCAACGCTGCTCGGATCATAAGCTGATTAACCCAGACAGAAATTTCATCACAACCATCACCCTTTTTTCCTAAACTGTTCCTGGAGGGAATAAAGTCACACAGTTTCCTCTGGTGCCACCAGCAGAACCATATTTGTAAAGTTAGGTGGAGAGGTTTCCAGTTAGGAATATATTTATGTTAAGTTTAGCAAAATTGCTCCAATTTATTCGGACTTTACGGCATAAAATAAAACCAAATTACTGTTTTCATGCAAGAACTTTTAACACAGGTGCAGAAATGTGTCATTTTGTTCATATTTTTAGCTATAATAGGGAACATTTATCCAAATCTTTCTGTCTTTAGGTTCTACAAACTCCATGAGAGGAAATGTGAACCTATAGTGATGACAGTACCACGCAAGGTGAGTTTTTCAACACAGCAAAACACACCTCTGAAGGTTGTGTTGCGATTAGCTCATCGTTTCCTCCTCCTGCTTCGTAGTCGGATCTGTTCCAGGAAGACCTGTACCCAGACACCATCGGCCCTGAGCCCTCGGTTGAAGCTGACGAGTGGTTTGCTGGGAAAGACGCTCCGCCCATTCTGATCTCCCTAAAGGATGGGTTTGTAGCCACCACCAAGGCCAAGGAATTCAAAGTCCACAAGAGCCTCCTGAAGACCACGACTGCTTCTGCAGGGAGCCAACCAGAGAGCAGCGGGGTGAGAAAATATTTGGGATTCATGGTGCTGAATTGGACCATTTATGTTCAACGCTGCACTTTAATATCATGACGCTCACTTCCTGTTTGTTTCTCAGGAGGTCCATTCTCTAAGGAAGGAGGTGCAGGACCTGAAAGCAGCTTTACAGGAGCTGACCAAGCGTGTGAGAGAGCTGGAGACCAAAGATTAAAGGATAGCAATTCTGAAAATTTAGAGAAGGAAAAACATAAACAAGAATAAAAAGTAAATAGTTAAAAAATTGAGCCAAAAAAGACAAGAACAAATGTGGTGTTAACCTTTGGTTGTGAATTAAAGGGGAAGATTAAAACAGCAGATGTTATAAAATGTTGTTTTAGCCTGAAGCTTGAATTTGTTTTGTTTTCTGTCTGTGGAAACAATTTTTGATTTATATTTTAATATATGTGTTTAAAAATAAATGTTTTCTGTATTTTCCAGTGTTTTTTCCGTTTAACTCTTTGTGATTTCTTCTTACATTACAAATAGAAAAGTAACAGTTGTGAGTTAAAATGACCCACAAATATGAACTCTTCCTACCAAATAAAATAAACCCGTGCTTTCAAAGTTCAGGGTCTTCTCAATGAATGATTACTGAAAAGATTATTTTATTTAGTAATTAAATAAATAAAAATAAAACTCATGTATTATATAGGTTCATCACCCACAGATTGATTTATTTCAGGCACTTATTTCTGTTCATTTTTTTTTTATTTTTTTTTATACGGCTAATAAAACCCAAACATAAAGCTGACATCAAAACAATTTCACATCCTTTTCTCACTTAAGTCCACATGAATTAATTATTATAAACAATATAATTTTCTGGTTTTTATGGCCCTATAGAGGCCACCAAATCCCCCTCAAAATAATGGCGCTGTTGAGCAAATAGATCTTTATGACCCTTTTAAAAAACAAATATTTCATAGTTTCTGGAGTTAGCAGATTTTCTTCTTTGCCTTCAGATAAAGAAGAACTTAGTATTTGACTGAAAACGTTAAATTCAGCAGAAACTATGAGTTCTATTCCCTTTTCAGGTTGTAAGGACAATAAAACCTGCTTGCTCACGTTATTTAGCAAAACTCTAAAGCAAGGAAGACGTTAGAAAGGTTTGCATTCACCCCTAGAGACTAAAGAGAAAACCTGTGTTGTATCCAGGACATGGACCTTCCCAGTGCTAGCCCTTCCTGGACCACAGAAAGCATCAGACGTGTCTCACCTGGGCTGAGGGGAAATAGGATGGGACAGTTTCTCAGTGGTCCAAAGTCCTCTTTTACGATGAAAGTAAATTAGGAAATTAAGGACCCAGAGTCTGGAGGAGAAGTGGAGAGGCAACGATTCCAAGCTGCTTTAGGTCCAATGTGAGGTTTCCACATTCAGTGATGATTTGGGGTACCATGTCATCAGCTGGTTTTGGTCCACTGGGTCTTCTGAAGTCTGCAGTTAATGCAGCCATCTAAAACAGGACATTGTAGAGCACTTCACGCTTCCTTCTGCTGGAGATGCTGATTTAATTTTCCTGCTGGACTAGGCACCTGCCCACACCTCCAAATGTACCAAACACTGGTCCAGTGAGCATAGTGGTACCATGCTGGATTGACCCCAACCTGTCCAGTGACTGTGAGGGCCAGACATATAATCTGCCCTGCCGATGATCCTATTCTTTAAAACACAAACATAAAATCAAATCACTTGGTGCAGTTTTTAGGTATTTTATTTTTGTTTTAGTGTTTTTTTTTTTACATCTTTTTTTATGTTATGTTAAATTTTTGCTTTTCAAATTCAGTTTTTATTTCATTTTTTTCATCTTGAGTAATTGGAAATATCCCATTAAGGATTAAGGAAAAATCAACATTACAACCTGCTGTTGTTTGAAAATCCTAGCCTGAACCAATGACCTATGTTCTGGTTCAGTCACTGAGAAACCCCAGTGGTCCTAGAATGTCCCTTCCCTAGGGCCTACAGGCAGGGAAAGAAGAGGGAGCATCCATTGCAAGTTTGTTTTATTTCAGAATATTTGTATAGAAATATACGTACATAAAACACAGAGACACGCAAGAAAAAACAACCATGCACACACTCATTCACACCTAAGAGCAATTTAGAGAGACCAATTAACCTAACAGTCATGTTTTTGGACTGTGGGAGTACCCGGAGAGAACCCAGGCATGCACTGGGACCGGGTCGCGGGGGCAGCAGACTCAGCAGAGACGCCCAGACGTCCCTCTCCCCAGACACCTCCTCCAGCTCCTCTGTGGGGAGCCCAAGGCGTTCCCAGGCCAGCCGAGAGGCATAGTCCCTCCAGCGTGTCCTGGGCCGTCCCCTGGGCCTCCTCCCGGTGGGACGTGCCTGGAACACCTCCCATGGAAGGCGTCCAGGAGGCATCCGGTATAGATGCCCGAGCCACTTCAACTGGCTCCTCTCGATATGGAGGAGCAGCGGCTCTACTCCAAGCCCCTCCCGGATGGCCGAGCTCCTCACCCTATCTCTAAGGGAGTGCCCGGCCACCTACGGAGGAAGCTCATTTCCGCCGCTTGTATCCGGGATCTCGTTCTTTCGGTCATGACCCAAAGTTCATGGCCATAGGTGAGGGTAGGAACGTAGACCGACCGGTAAATCGAGAGCTTCGCTTTTCGGCTCAGCTCTCTCTTCACCACAACGGACCGGCACAGCGTCCTCATTACTGTGGCAGCCGCACCGATCCGTCTGTCGATCTCCCGCTCCATTCTTCCCTCACTCGTGAACAAGACCCCGAGATACTTAAACTCCTCCACTTGAGGCAGGAACTCCCCTCCAACCTGAAGAGGACAAGCCACCCTTTTCCGGTCGAGAACCATGGCCTCTGACTTGGAGGAGCTGATCTTCATCCCAGCACCTTCACACAAGGCTGCGAACCGGGCATTTGTGTCCAACTAAGTGCAAAAGGACAGAAAGATGTTGTATTTCTCAAAATAAAAAAGCAAACCCTCTGCTGTTGTTAACAATCATTTGAGTTTCCTACATTGTTCAAACTTGAGTAATTTTCTATAAAAAAATAATTTTTTCCCTAAGGGTCACACCTTACAACCTTGAACAAATTGTTCCAATTTTTTTTTTTGGACCAAAGGAAGAGCGTTTAAAAGTTAGCACACAGCTTCAGTTAGTATAGCTAAAAACCACCAATCAGGCTCGAAACCTGGGTGTCGTGATGGACTCAGACCTGAACCTTCAGAGGAACATGAAGACAGCAACAAGGTCGGCCTCAGCAGGACCTGGAAAAACTAATTCATGCGTTCATCTTTAGTAGAATTGATTACTGCAATGATGTCTTCACATGTCTGCCTAAAAAGTGGATCAGACAGTTGCAGTTGATCCAGAACGCTGCTGCCCACGTCCTCACTAGAACTAAGAAAGTGGAGCACATCAGCCCGGTTCTAAAGTCCTTACACTGGCTCCCTGTAGCTCAGATAATAGAATTTAAAATACTTCTGTTAGTCTATAAATCACTGAATGGCTTAGCACCAAAATACATTACAGACTTGTTGTCAGTGTATCAACCACCCAGACCTCTCAGGTCATCTCGCTCAAATCTACTCTGCAGAACCAGAACCAAACATGGAGAAGCAGCTTTTAGTTCTTATGCTCCACTGATCTGAAATAAACTTCCAGACAGCTATAAAAGGGTGAAACCCTAAATTGCTTTAAATCAAGATTAAAATCTTATTTGTTTAGAGTGGCCTTTGACTGGGCCATCTAAACATGCTTCACTCTCTGCTACACTTCCAACGTTTCAACAGTTTGTCAGCTGCTCTACCAGAGAAAACAAAACGTGGAATTAGTTTTATGTAAATGTCAAGGACTCATACATCTCTTCAGCAAGACCTCTTCTAGGTAAATCAGATCACAATCTTTTTTATCTCTGCTCAAAATATAAGCCTCTTGTTCAGAGGCAACCTGTAATAAAGAGGACTGTGAGAAAATGGTCACAGGAAGCTGAAGAAGCTCTGCAAGGTTTCTTTGAGGCTACAGACTGGGACGCACTGTGCCAGCCACATGGAGAGGACATCAATGCCATGACTGAGTGTGTAACCGACTATATAAACTTCTGTGTGGATAACATCATCCCCACCAGAACCGTGAGATGCTTCCCCAATAACAAACCTTGGATCACCAATGACCTGAAGGACCTGCTTAACAAAAGCAGGGGGAGTAAAATATCTCATAAAAGTGGAGTTTATTATCAATAAATTATTACATTTTAATGCTGGGTTTATGCTAAGATTAAATTAAACACAATTTATTAATTGAATTTCTTCTTTAGACAGCTGGTTAATTTTATATTTAAAAAATGAAAAGCAAATAAAGTACTTTAAAGTCTGGGGTTGCAACGTGACAAAATGTACAAATCTTAAAGCGGTGTGAATACGTTTTATGTATTATTTCATCACTCTGCACTTCCACTTAGCAAACTGCTTTCAGTACAGACCCAAAAGGTTAAATCAGTGTTTTATTACCGTTTAGATATTATTGTTTAGTATTAGTATTAAGTTTAGTATTATTGTTAAGTATTAATTAGAAGTAAGATAATGGTATCATAACCCCTATCTAGCTTGAATTTATTTTTTGTTAATTGTTTTAATTCTTTATTTTAAAATATGCTAATTTTTTGGAAATCCGGTCTTCTGTGTTTTAGATAGATTTTATTCCTTTTTCCAAGCATACCTTTTTCTGCCCACGTTTTAATAATCTCTGGTGATCATTGTACAAAAGAGAAACAGAACAAAGCAAGTAGAATAAATGTTTTATCAATAAAAGGTAATAATGCAGAAGCTGAGGAGTATCTGAAAAATACAATCATAAAATCGTTCTCTGAGGTACATCTGGTTAGAGATTACATTGGCAGCCTTCTGAACAAAAATGATGAAATCCTGACAGAAATGATAGAAACACAGGATAAAATAAGTAAACATAAGTATTGTTAGGGCGGTTGTTATCTGGACACATTGCATCTAAAGATCACTGTGATGTCTAATTTTCCTGCTTACAGAGTCACTTTCTGCATGTTAATATTTCTTTCCTGCGTTCAATGTATTTTTAAAGTCAAATTTGAAGTGCCACTTCAAGAAAAATACAGGGAATTTAACAGTTCTGCCAAAATGAAAAAAACAAATGAACAGGTCAAAAAATGTTGGAAATAAAAATATACAGAGTATACGCCTTCCAGCACCAACAGTTAAAAATATGGAAGTAATAATTGGACCCAGTTGTTATTAGCATAAAGTATTTACATGTTGCTTTTAAAGCAATCTCTGGTGTCATCTTCCCAGTTTTTACCAACTCAATCCCCTTGTCTAACTATCTATTGGACACCAGTCTGTTTCTTAAAGCCTCTACACGTAGTTTTTGTTTGGAGCTGAAGCACTGTTGCTGTAGTACTTGGCGGTTCCACCAGAGCTCCCTGATTTGGGCCTGCTGAAGCAGCAGAGCAGACCTCCAGCCAGAATCAACAGCACACCAGCTGCCCAGCCGATGTAGATGCACGCTCCCATCTCTCTCTTCTGGGAATTCGGCAACAAGGGGTTGTTGAAGTCTCTTACAGTAATATTTGCCGACCAGCTGACCGGGATGATCACCAGGAGGCCGGCCAGCAGCAGTCCCACCCCTGCCACCAGGCTGAGTTTGGGCTTGGCGTCTTCGTTCTGCACACATGTGGTGAAATCGGCACCGCAGAACAGGACGAGGAGGCTGAGCCCGCAGAGCATGCAGCTGATGATGGTCATGGCTCGGGCGGCCTGCAGGTCAGAGGATAACTCCAGCAAGGAGTCATACACTTTGCACTGCTGCTGTCCAGTGCTTTGCTTCACACATTGCATCCAAAGACCATCTTGGTAGTCCTACTCACCCAGAGACACAGAAACAGAGATTTACAAACACTATAGACATAATTTTTTTTCTCACTGCCTGAAATTAAATCAGACGGAAAAAACTATTTCATTTCTATTTACTAAATGCCAGAATAATGCGAGATTTTTTGGCGGAAAATGTTTTTGAATTTTCTTTAAAATTGAAAGTTTATGTAAACTAATAATACTAATAATACTATCCATGCCAAAACAAATTCCTTGTATGTCCAAAAACGTACTTGGCAATAAAGCTTTTCTGATTCTGATTCTGATTCTGATTTAAACACTTTAGGAAAGCCTAGATTATAATGTCATGACTTTGTGGGTTTCTGATTGGTTAATTCACGATATTTAGAATAAAGGGAGACACACCTTTGAAGTATTTTAAAGCAACTCCTCCACAAATTGGTGTGAAATGTTTGCATCAATCTCAGAGCAAAGGCTGGTAAGACGAATCTCCACAGAGAAACTAATTCTTTACCAGCAAGAACTGAAAGGCCACTCAGAGAGGAGGAAGCCATTCACACCATGAAAAGCCAGATTACAGTTCATAGATGCACACAGATATGTCCTGTGGTCTGATAAAGCTAAAGTTTAAGTGTCCGACTAATGACTTTTGATACATTTGGAGGAAAGTGGGATGCTTGCAAAGCACAGAACACCATCCTAACTGTGAAGTACGGGGGTGGCAGTGTCATGCTCTGTGCATGTTTTGCAATGGGGGGACTGGTGAACTTCACAAAGAAGAAAGCATCGTGAGGAAAGAACATTGTGTGGTAATGTTGAAGTAACATACCAAGACAGGAAGTTAAAGGTGGGCATCAAATGGATCTTCCAAATGGACAATGACAAGCAAACAGCCAAATATGATAGAAAGTGGCTTAAGCACAACAGAGTCAATGTTATGGAGTGGCCATCACAAAGCCCTGATGCCAATCCCATAGACATTTAGTAGGCAGACCTGAAAAGGTGTTTGTGAGGAAAGTGGGCTACAGATCTGACCCAGTTACACCGGTTCTGTAAGGAGGAATGGACCAAAATCCCGGTCGACTATTTTTAAAAGCTTGTGGAAGGATAGCCGATACGTTTGACCTAAGTCATGCAGTTTAAAGTCAATTCAAAATCTGATAACAAATTATCTCGAATTATTATAGTATTCATTGAAATAAATAATGAAGCTAATGCAAACTGACCTAAAACAGGGAAACCATTTTCACCTAAATCAGTCAGATTTTTTATTTTGTGAAGAATGGAAGAAAAAAATTTCCAAACAACGTTTTTTCCTCATTCTATTAAAATCTAAGAGATTCAATGACTTTGAGAACTATGATTCCTCAAAAATGGATATTAAGCTTATAAAAACGTTCTGATAATGTTTAAATACCTGACAGTTCTGCTGCTTAGACCTTTCAGTAATACTGCACATACAATAATTGTTGAGTAATAAAACATACAAGCTAATAAAACATAACTATTCTGATCATTTCAACAATAAAATATATTTTGATTGTCTCTGAATCACAATATATGGTTACCTGTGCGGTCAAGATGTTGTTTCCTATGAAAGCTGACACTTTCCAGAGAGGGAGGGCGCAACAGACAATGGCCCCAATCAGCCCCATGACCCCAAGGGCCACACATACCATCTGAACTCCTGACGATCCCATTCTACAAAAAAACCATACATAATGTTACTTTTACTTTTTTTATTTAGAATATTAAACATTTTACTTACTTCAGGATTAAAGACATTTTGCTGTCTTTTTCCTTTGAAGCAATTTAAATAAAAGACATCAATCTTATTTTGTTATCTCCTTGTTACAGTTAATCTGTAAGTGTTTGTTAAAGCTGTAGCTGGAAACACTCCCTCAGACAAACACAAATTATTGTGCATGTCTTTACAGAAACTGTGGTTAGGGGCTACATTTTCAAATCAAACTCATGCCCAGACAGGCTTGAGATCTTCAATCTCCACCCTGGAATGACCGAACCACTCCCTCACAACATCCAACATAAGAGTTTAAATTTAAGATCCTATCTACGAATTTAATCTGAATGTTGGTACCCGTGTTACAAGTGAAATCGTTTGAATCGGTTGAATTGGGCACTTTTGTCTAAATATTAAAATATATTTTAGTATTTAATTTTTTGTAAGTAATTTAAAAGACACAAACATTAAATGACCTTAACTAGTAAGTATTTAGATTAAAAGGAGATTATTCAAATCCAGTCAGAAATAAAGCAGAATCAACAGCCCTGTTAAAGTTTGGCGCAAGAAATTAAATACATTTAAATCAAGGCAGGAAAAATTCTCATTTACTTATTTATTTAGTTTTGCACATTTAAGGCAAATGTAGCCCAACCTGGATGATAAACTTTCAGATCAGAGGAGAAGAAATAGAAAAGATGAATCTCATATTTGTCTCAGATCCTTGTCAATAACTACAATATAATCCCAAAAGATTTTATAAAGTTGTTTCCCCACACAGCTCATATTAAATAAAATCCTTACTTACCTGTTCTTTTTTCTTTGAAAGCCTGTAGACAAGGTCTTGAGGTTTTGCTGTGTTTGTCAAGCTCTTTGTTCTAGATGTTTTCCGGTGCACAAGGCGTCCAGCAGCTGCTTTGCGAGGAAATGGTGGTTACTTATAGAAGAATGTCAGGTGTAGGTGGGGCTCCATTTCAAACAGGGGAACATAGGAGGAGATATGGAGCTGAAACCAGTGCAGACATGTACACGTACCCTCTATTTTCCCCTTCTTGGAGATGGAGCTGAGGAGCTCACAAGTTTCCAGGAAAATATAGGAAATTTTCCTCAAGATCAAATCTAATTCTTTTTTCCTGTTGCGACAGTGATGATGCTGTGTAAAGTGTTTTATTGCATCCATCATTAGTTGAAAGAAACACAAAATGAGTCATCTGGAGGATTGCCAGTTTTTCCGATCAGTACACCCAGTCGACACAAACAAATCCCAAGCAGGTTTCCATAGCTATCCCAGTTCCCTACCCATACATCCACACCTGTTTGTGTCAAAACCGATGACGAATGTGAGGAGATGAACTCAAGAAGCCGAGACTCTGAGGTTTTGACTCACCATATGGGTTTCATGGATCACGGGAAAGAGATCAATGAAGAAATAAAAAGGAATGTCAGCTTTAAAATTAGACATGTTAGTTGTTTTGGTTTGCATAATATCCAGATCAAAATCAGAGAGGCTCCAGCAACATTGAAAATAGCTATCTTCTATCGGGAAAACATAATGTGATGGAAATAGCACAATGCCAAGAAAGGTCTGGATAGTCTGGGGCAGATGTTTGCTGATGTGATGTGTGTGTCCCCTTTACAGATAATATGGAGTAACAATTCAATAGTGTCCTTATCTTCAAAATAATAATTCTCACTTTGAATTAAACTACTCACAGGTTTCCTGCTTCTGATATCAGACCAAGACAGTCAGTCAGTCAGTCAGTAATTTTCTACCGCTTATTCCATAGTGGGTCGCGGGGAAGCTGGTGCCTATCTCCAGCAGTCTATGGGCGAGAGGCAGGGTCCACCCTGGACAGGTCGCCAGTCCATCGCAGGGCAACACACAAACAACCAAACACACACTCATTCATACACCTAAGGGCAATTTAGAGTTACCAATCAACCTAACAGGCATGTCTTTGTACTGTGGGAGGCGTGGGTTCTCACCGGGTACTCCAGACCAAGACAATCCAAGTAACAGTGTTAACAAGGTGATTTCATTTATGGAGTTAAAAACGATGTTAAACCATCTTGGCCATATGTGAAAAGGTAATTACCTCCTAAATCTAATAACTGGTTGTGCCTCCCTGGTGGTAAAAACTGCCATCAACCATTTTGGATAACTGGTAATGACTGTTTCGCACCAATGGGGAGAAACTTTAACCCACTCTTCTTTGCAGAATTGCTTTAATTCTGCCACATTGGAGTGTTTTCAAGCATGAACGGCCTGTTTAATCCTCTCAGCTCGAGTCTGGACTTGCTGATGTGCTTCCTATCATTGTTCTGCAGCATAAAACAAGTGTTGTTAAGCTTAAGGTCACAAACTGATGACCGGGCATTCTCCTTCAGGGTTTTAGAGCAAAATTCATCAGGTGCGGTCGGCTCATATGGGCAGGTGGGGCTGCACCCTTAAGAAAAAAAACATTTACCTAAAAAATAGTTCCCCCCAAAAAGATTAATATTCATTTACTTGGTTTGCAATTTAACGTTTATGTTTTGTAAGCTTGTGTACTGTTTTGAGTATTTTTAGCTGAAAATACGGTGTTTGGTAAGTTACTCTTAGTTTAATGGCAAATTGACCGGACTCTCCTCTCCAACACCCTGGCATAGGCCTTCCCGGGGAGGCTGAGAAGTACGATCCTGCTGTAGTTGGAACACACCCAGCCAGAGGGAAGATTCTGTAACTGGACATTTTCATGGACATGGTATATGAAGAAGACATGGCTATGTGGTTGTTCCATAGGGAACACGATCTTCTGCTTTCTGCATCTGCAGTTCTGATCCAGTGTATACACTGGTGGTATCTGAACCACAGGTGTGAGCGTTATAAAGCACTTTTCCGAACAAGTGAGTCAAGCAAGCCCTATTTACACTGTGCACGGTAATATTACAACAGAGCTTGACAAGTGCTACCATGTATTATAAGTGTCTGGAATCTCAATAAGGAAGCGGACAAAAACCGACATATTCTGTCAAAGCTGACTGAATGCATAAAGTTTAGTGGAGCATTCAAACTGGCTCTTAGAGTACAGGACCAGTCCCAGTCATCCGATAACCCTGGTGTCTTTTTCTAGGCTTGGTGGACTTTATGGCATCTGTCCAAGTGTACCATGGGGGAACATCTAGAGCAGAGGTCTGCAACTCCAGTCCTCTTGTGCCTCTGTCCATGCAACGTTTGGTCCCTGCTCCTACACACCTTAATCAAACGAATGGCTAATGATCAGGCCTTTGCAGAACTTGCTTATATGCCAAGAAAGTAATCTAGCCTTCCATTGCATGTGGGTTGGAGCAGGGATGCTTTCTAAAAAGGTTGGACAATGGGACTCGAGGACTGGAGTAGAAAACCCCTGATCTAAAGAAAACTAAGGTCTTCAATGGTACATCCAAAACGATTCAAAAAGAGCTGTGTTGCTTGAGAGTGAGTATTTCCTAAATACTCAAGGGTTAGAACTGGGGAAGGCAGTTGATGCATATTCAATGAATGGTGAAGAAATCTTGGCTGCAAACGGAGCTCTCACTTATATATGAAAACACTGACTTATAATATGATGTCATTGTTTGAGCTCCTCTTTCTGATCCTTACTGCAGAGTTTGAATGATGCTTTTCCAAACTCATATGAATCAAGACATTTTTCAGAAATACAATTACACAGGACAGATTGAGGACAGCATTGGCAATGCAATTGGCAATTGAAAAGCGACTGACACATAAATGAATTCCTCAGAATAACAAGCAAAACAAAAAAAAGTATAACAAAACATGCATTTATATAATAGATTTGATATTTTCTTTATTCACAACTAGTCACTGTGTGTTTTCAGAATTTTGTTTTAATATTTTAGTAATCCTTAGCCTATTTGCAATATTAAGGAGGTGTTTAAATGAAGCTTCCCAGACTTCCCAGTAAATATGGGTGTGGTGTCAGAGACAACATCTGCCCCACTATTAGTTACACTCAGAAGCCACTTCTGGAATTCGTGATATTATTACACCAATTGAATTCAGCTCATATAAATTCAATTCAATTCAAAAATTCTGTATTAATCCCAAAGAGAAATTAAATTAAGTTAACTAAAACTACCCAAGTTTCTTCAAAGAGCTGTTGTAGATGGTGATGGCTGAGGGCAGAATGGATCTTCTGTAGTGGTCTGTATTACAGGGGTTTAGAAGAATCCTTTAACTGAAGACACTCTATTTATGGATCACAGTCTCATGAAGAAGAAGTTCAGTGTTGTCCCTCATTTTCTTCATTTTATGAAGCCTCGTTTGTTGCACATTTCCAGAAGCTCTAGAGCAGTTCCAAGAACAGAACCAACCTTCTTCATCAACTTGTTAACCTTTTTTTAGTCTCTGTCTCTGGTGCTGCTACCCCTATAGAGGATGGCAGAAGAGATTGCTCTCTCCACAACATATTATCTGAAGCATCTTGCAGCACAGCTGAAGACCCCTCAAGACGTTTTCCAGTCTGTTGTCCAGGTGATGTTTACATTCCTCCACGTCTTCTCCCACAATAGAAATAGTGAGTCATTTTCTACCGCTTCTTCCATAGTGGGTCTCAGGGAAGCTGGTGCCTATCTCCAGCAGTCAATGGGCTGGAGGCAGGGTTCACCCTGGACAGGTCGCCAATCCATCGGAGGTTAACACACAAACAACCATGCACACTCATTCACACACCTAAGGGCAATTTAGAGAGACCAATTAACCTAACAGGCATGTCTTTGTACTGTGGGAGGAAGCCGGAGTACCCGGAGAGAACCAACACATGCACGGGGAGAACATGCAAACTCCATGCAGAAAGACCCCTGGCCGGGAGTCGAACCTAGGACCTTCTTGCTGCAAGGCAACAGTGCTGTTGCACAACAGTATTGTTTTACTCATGTTCAAGAAGAGATTATTCTCACCTTGCCATAAAGTGGTCCACCAGCGTTTTGAAACTCAGACTCTTGTCCATCTCTGATACTCCAAATTACTGCAGAGTCATCTGTTCATTTCTGCAGATACCAGGTTTCTATCTTTGGTAGATGGGCCACTCGTGGTAAGGTTGACCACTGTTCCATGTTTTCTAGGCATTAAACACTAGTTGCTTTGTTATGAACAACCGCTTTTTTTAATGGCTGACATCACCTTTTACCTGATGTCAACAGCTTCCACTGACTACCAGACTGACTTTTGAAGTACTGGAAAGGTGGATGAGTGACATGAAAACCAGGCATGATTAATTAGTGGAATGCAGGATTCTGGAAAGCTGGGTGAGACTCTGAACAGAGGAGCTGAGGGAAAAGGATTAATAAACAGGGGACTGAACACAGATGGTTCTAACATGACAAAAAATGACTGATAACACAATAGATGTTGATGCCTCAGGCTGGACTTGGAGCACATTTCTAAGCCCGAGCCCCAGACTGAGAGTTACCCAAAAAGGCAATGCCTGAATACCAGAAAGATGGTAAAAACGATTACATGTAATCTTCATGCTAACCTGTTGTTTGGGAAGTATTCCAGGACAAAGCCTTTTCTATACTACTACCACAAACATAAACATGTGCAATTTAATAAACATTGCTGGGACTTTGACTGGAAATGTGTGCTTTAGTCAGATGAGACTTAAGATTCAGCTGTTCAGGAGCAAATATTCCAAGTGAGGTTGGCTTGGAAAAGTCCCACATTTCCACAGTTAATTACTGTGGAGGATCTGTCATGCTTTGGGCCTGTTTTTCTTTTAAAAGGCACTGGGAACCTTTTTAGAGTGTGTTGAAATATCAGGACATTTTGAATAACTATCATAAAACTCAAAGTTGTTGTTGTCCTGTCTGTGTAGAACCCTCTGCAATACATGGAAGAGTGAGAACAAGCTTTGTTTCTTTCATGCAAGAAGGTGTCTTGCACCTTATCAGCTCACATATCATTGAGTGGTTTCCAGACACTGATTGGCCCCTCTTTGAATGGAATTACAGCTTTGTTTGTCAAACCTGGTACAGAGAATTATGGTACCACGTCAAAAACAAATTTATGGCTAAATGACCTATGTTTGAACTCATCATCTCAACAATCGGAATCCTGCTCTTTGTTATAACAGTCAAAACTCTCATTAATACATTTTCTAATGTGACTGCTTCAATGCGGCGTGGCATGGAGGCAATCAGCCTGTGGCACTGCTGAGGTCTTATGGAGGCCCAGGATGCTTCGATAGCGGCCTTTAGCTCATCCAGAGTGTTGGGTCTTGAGTCTCTCAACGTTCTCTTCACAATATCCCACAGATTCTCTATGGGGTTCAGGTCAGGAGAGTTGGCAGGCCAATTGAGCACAGTGATACCATGGTCAGTAAACCATTTACCAGTGGTTTTGCCACTGTGAGCAGGTGCCAGGTCGTGCTGAAAAATGAAATCTTCATCTCCATAAAGCTTTTCAGCAGATGGAAGCATGAAGTGCTCCAAAATCTCCTGATAGCTAGCTGCATTGACCCTGCCCTTGATAAAACACAGTGGACCAACACCAGCAGCTGACACGGCACCCCAGACCATCACTGACTGTGGGTACTTGATACTGGACTTCTGGCATTTTGGCATTTCCTTCTCCCCAGTCTTCCTCCAGATTCTGGCACCTTGATTTCCGAATGACATGCAGAATTTGCTTTCATCCGAAAAAAGTACTTTGGACCACTGAGCAACAGTCCAGTGCTGCTTCTCTGTAGCCCAGGTCTGGGGAATGCAGCACCTGTAGCCCATTTCCTGCACACGCCTGTGCACGGTGGCTCTGGATGTTTCTACTCCAGACTCAGTCCACTGCTTCCGCAGGTCCCCCAAGGTCTGGAATCGGCCCTTCTCCACAATCTTCCTCAAGGTCCGGTCACCTCTTCTCGTTGTGCAGCGTTTTCTGCCACACATTTTCCTTCCCACAGACTTCCCACTGAGGTGCCTTGATACAGCACTCTGGGAACATCCTATTCGTTCAGAAATTTCTTTCTGTGTCTTACCCTCTTGCTTGATGGTGTCAATAATGGCCTTCTGGACAGCAGTCAGGTCGGCAGTCTTACCCATGATTGGGGTTTTGAGTGATGAACCAGGCTGAGAGTTTTAAAGGCCTCAGGAATCTTTTGCAGGTGTTTATTAATACAAATCTATCTATCTATCTATCTATCTATCTATCTATCTATCTATCTATCTATCTATCTATCTATCTATCTATCTATCTATCTATCTATCTATCTATCTATCTATCTATCTATCTATCTATCTATCTATCTATCTATCTATCTATCTATCTATCTATCTATCTATCTATCTATCTAAAACAGCACATTCACTAATATGAAACAAATCTTTTTTTATAAAATCATGAAGCATTGCAACTACAAATTTTAACACTAGGTGGCGCGATTAAAGCTTTTTTTTTTTATGAGCTTGCCATTGTAGCCGTTAAAAACTGCTGTGGGCGGAGATTTCTTAAAACAGACATAGCAATGAACCTATCAGATGCAAGGAGTTGAGCTGTGTGACCAATGAGCTTCTGAGAAAGCTCTGAAGAGTTTGATTCAACCTAGTGTGTCACCGAAGACTCTCGGCTGTAAACGGCCCTCTTTTAAAGTTCTTAGGGGGAGAAGAGTGGAGCGACCTGGACAAAGCAGGAGATCAGGGGGCCAAGATTTAACCTTATACATAAACACCCCCCTGTTTTCCGTATCGGGAGGATAGGCATCGCCCAGAAGAAAAGGTTGGGGAACATTTTGTCATCGTTACATGTTATTACAGAGGCTGGTAGTCGCGGTACAGTTGTCCCGATGCTACTAAAAAAGTGTAGCTTATGCTACTTGGGTAGCAGCTTTAGCTCGGATTAGCTAATTGATTGTGCTCCTGTTACTCGGTTTGTCTGTGTCGTTTGCTTCTGAATGCGACTGATGACCCTCGTGAAAAATAACAGTTGGTCTATCTACTCTTGTTCTCTCTTTTGAATTTTAAAAAGGTGCGACGCATTAAACCGAGGTCTCACTTCCCGATAACGTCAGAAAATTCAGAAAATGGCGGAGCCGGACAAATTAAACATCGACTCTATTATTCAGCGTCTGTTGGAAGGTAAGGGGAATTGAAACCAGTGTGAATGTGTGTTTTCTTTTGAGAATGTTGTGGTGAATTGTTTTAGACCTTTACCCGGGAGAGAAATGTAAACCCGAAGACGGTGTCTGTGTGGTAAAGTCATCTATTAGGCTGGTGTTGCTCTTTTTCGCAGGGGTTGGATTTTATCGGATCAAAGGTTGTATCTCAATCATAGGTTTAATTCTGTTTGAACAAAGCGTACCCTTTTTTTTTTTTTATCACAGCCTGTTTTCTCGCCTTGTTTTTCATTGGAGATGCATTTCAATGGGTAAATTAAAAGAAATGCGTGACGTTACAGTGACGTATTGTAGATAAATCACATCTTCTAATGGTGACTATATGGGCATCTACTATGAGTCTATTCTGTTAAACTGGTTTATCTGTTGCATGTTTCCGAATCAGCTTTATTGTCAAGTTCGTGCATACAAACAAGGAATTTGACTCCGGTACACTTTGCTCTTTTGTTCTGTTTTTGCATTACAGAATATACAAATTTCCTTCCTGTTTGAAGAAAACTTAAAGCTTTAAATAGTTAAATTATAACCGATTGTATTAATAAATGTATGTTTATTATTTTTAATTACATTTTACAAACCACACTGAAAAACCATTGCATTAACTCCTTAAAGGATCACTTTTCCTCACATTATCTTTAGCTTGCTGCTTCCGGTATACAATACCAGAACACATAAAGCTGCATTTGAGTTGATTAGAAAATCAGCAAAAAATTTATTTATTTATTTCAGTAATTCAAAAAGTAAAACTTGTGGCTTCACAAAGTGATATATATTTCAAGTGTTTCTGTTATTATTATTATTTTTTTTTATAATTATTGCTTACAAGTTATGTAAACCCGAAGTTTAAATTCTCAGACGCTAAGCGTCGAAGAACTTTGCTAAAGAAACTGGCTGTTCAGAATATTGTGTCCACGCACAAATGGAAAGTTGAATGAAAGGAAAAAGTGCGGTGGAATGTAGTGCAAAAGCAACAAGACTAAAAACAACCTTGATAGTATTTGTGTTCTTAAATTAGGAATAATTGCAAAAGCAAACCTGTGGCTTAAAACATTCGGGTTTGTCAGTATGTACAGGTTGGACAAAATCCATGTTGTTGTTGTTTTTTTTTTTAAGATAAATTTTTATTCTTCTAGTACACATTTAAGGGCTTTGTGAACCTGAGTTTGAAAATATGTAAAATGTAGAATATATACATATGCTGAATGCATTGTACAGAACTGGCTAGATACTATTAAGCCTTACACTTAACAAATATTTAGCCTTTACTGTTTCACTTAAAATGGGTCCACAGTATTAATCCATCAGTCGGTCAAAAACTTCAACTCCATTTGTTTCTTTGTGCTTTATTTTGTATTGAGTAAAATCAAATGACGGGGGAAAACAAATTGATGCATAAATGTTGATAATCTTGTAATTCCTTTAATTTATGTTTTATCTGAAGAACATTCAAAGAACTTATTTGATTTTCCACAACCAGAGAGTCAGTTCGGTCCCCATCACGGAGAACTCTTTCTTGCTCTAACTTAATTGTTTATAGTTCTTGTGAAGGACACCCAAGCATGGAGAGATTTTCCTCTTCAAGTACCTCATTATTTATGTTGGTATCTTTCAAATATATGTACCGTATTTTCCGCACTATAAGGCGCACCGGATTATAAGGCGCACCTTCAATGAATGGTCTATTTTAGAACTTTTTTCATATATAGGGCGCACCGGATTATAAGGCGCATAGAATAGAAGCTACTGCAGTCAAACGTTTGACTGGGGTTGCGTTATGCATCCACTAGATGGAGCTGTGCTAAAGAGAATGTCAACAAAACAGTCAGTCAAACTTTATTAATACACTACAAACCAGCGTTCTGATAACTCCATTCACTCTCATGGTAAGGTCTCCTCTACATAGAATTCTATTGAATAGAGCCAACCGCACGTTAGGAATGCATTGGAGTCTATGAAGTTGAAGTTGAAATCAAACGTTAGTTAAAACGTGAAAGGGAACTTTTCCCTGATTCAGTAAACACGTAAAAGAAACAGTTTGATGCACTAAATCAAACGTTAGTACTGTTAACCTTTCCTGTTTCTGTCCCCTGACCGTAGTCTGATGACACAGGGGAGACACTTTCTCCAGGGCCGAAGTTACTAGTTTCCTCGGGGTTAACTCCCTCACTCATACGTTGCTGAGTTGAGCATGAAGAAACAGCATCAAAACACTGAGTTGTTGACGAGATTCGGGGTTCTTTTTAATGACTTTGCAGCACGTAAAAACACAGGGCTTACAGACTCATACACCACTGCTCCGGTCGCCGTCTCTACCCACCCCACACACACAATAATACCGACGTCACTCCTTCACTCTTGATTCTCAGCTACGGCAGCACACAGCGCCACCTCTGTCCGGAGGAGTAATGTCAACATCTTCCATACACACACACGAAACATACACCCCACACACTGAGCTTCTAATCACATATAGTTCAGGCAATTCCTGCAACAGTACATTCAAACCTTATACACACACAAGTGGTGTTGGACTAGGAGTAAGCACAGTACAGGTGTTTACCGCTATTACTTCGGCGACGCCCCTGACTACGGTAGCCGTAATGCTGCAAGCGGTGCGGCTACCAGTCGTACTGAAACATTTTGACAGAGCGCCGTGTACAACCAGTATGGATCAACCAATTAACCAATTGATCCATATATAAGGCGCTCCGGATTACAAGGCGCACTGTCATTTTTTGAGAAAATTAATGGTTTTTAAGTGCGCCTTATAGTGCGGAAAATACGGTAACTTGCCTAATTTCTAAATGCAGCAGGTGTTGTTTGTGAATGTTCGTCCCTGACCCACAGGTATCTTTGGTAAATACTGGTAAATTTACCAGTGAACCAAATTGTCCACTACATTGTAGACATTACTTTGTAGAGATGCACTGATCAGACGTTTCCTCAACGAAGGTAGTTCCAGTTTTCTTTGTGGCTGGGCCCGCTGAGTTACAGTTTTTCCCAAAAGACTAAAACACATACCAGATTTGATAGAGGAAATAATTTGAATCTAACAGAAAATGATAAAATTTCAAACTTTTTCCCATTTAGCACAAGCCCCTTAACTTTTATGTGTTTTTTTATTAAACCTAAAAAAGTGCATCCAATTACATGCTGTTGGTTTGATTTTTTTTCAGAACTGATCAATGGTAAATTACCAGATTCCAATATTTGATTGATTCCATCCCATGGTTTGTGATTCAGGAAGAGGTTAAAATATTCCCCAACAATGGAATATGGCTTCAAGAAGCATGATCAGTAATTTACATATAATATGCATCCAGTTGCGTGTTAATATGCTCACATATGTTGTGTAACAGGCCTGCAGCACATATTGTTTTAAAGCTTTCAGGAATGACAAATAAGGCTAACAGTTTTGTTCCCATTGCATAAGTGTCGCATCCTGTTAATCAGCCCTCTGCCCAGTTTTCATATTTAGATTAAACGTTTGTTGTTGAATATTACAAATAGCCAGAACACAGACTAGGGCTGTAAAACAAATCATCCATTTTCCAGATGTTTGTAGACCATAATGCTGTGCAGACTAACTCGGCTGCTAATTACTGTGATTTTCAGACTGTTGAGCTTAATACTCCACCAGACGTCTTGGCTTAGGTTATTTATCGTTTCATATGTAAAATCATTTCCATTCTCTTGAAGGTTGGACTACAGCTTGTGTGTGTGTGTGTGTGTGTGTGTGTGGGGATACAGTACAGGGAAAAGGTCTCTGTTAAAACGAAAAATAATTTCACTGACACAACGGCAAAATCATTCTGCCCTAAGCTCGTGTCTGGTGTTGGTGTGTTTTCTGGTGTATCAGGTTGGTGTTTGTTTATACGATACATAACTGGGAGCCACCAGAGCATAGATATGATGTACCACTGCTTACAACTAGTGTTTGAAAAGGAAACAGCTGGCTACCTCTTTCAGTACATCATCCTATATGCACAAAATATTAATGTTTTTGCTCAAAGTGTCATGAATATTTGGGAGGAAAAGAAACTTTAAGTAAGAACTTATTCTAAGACTAGCTTGTCTTGTAGCTTGGAAACTGGTCAATATTAACATTATTTAATCAAACTACTTAACTGAAATTGTTCTTCTAAATGTTAAGTAATTCTGAAATATGTTTTCCCTAGAAGTGCATTCAGTGCATACACAGGGTGATATATATCCAGTGTTTGTTTCTGTTTGTTGTGGTAATTATTGCTTACAGCTAATGAAAGCTCAAAATTCAGTTTCTCTGACATTTTAATATGACATAAGAAGAATAAGAACTAATTCAAATAAAAAAAAGGTCTCTCCTAAAAACTATTTCCATGTACTGTACATATGCCAATACTTGGTCAGGGCTCCTTTTGCATTAAATACTGCATCAATGCCACGTGGCTTGAAGGCGATCAGCCTGTGATTCTGCTGAGGTGTTAAGGAAGCCCACATTGCTTTGACTCCGGAGTCTCATCTTCCTCCAGCTTCTGTGGTGGCCCATGTCCTGGAGTCATCTGTGTGTGGTGGCTCTTAAAGCAAAGGCTCCAGCTGCAGTTCATGCCTTGTGAATCCCCTGTCAAACTCTAATGGGTCTTGCTTCACAACCTTCTCATGTGAGATGTTATTACTGTTGGCTATGTCTTCCCTTTTCAGCATTTTTTAAGTGGCATCCTTTTATTCTCAGTAATCATACAGGAAATGGGCAAAGAAAAGAAGCGGGTTATGCAAAAATTGTCTCAATATTATGAACTGAACCCCAAACGGCTGCACACCTCCTCAGTTGTGCCCCCTTTTCTACCACACTTGTGTTTTTGACCTTTTGTGGTTAACCCTCTCATCCCCTTTTAGTCAGCACATCATTTTTGTGATTGTTTTAATTTATTCTTTACAAACGTTACGCCTTTTTTCTTCCTAATCAGTGTGTAATGGCATGCGTCCTCTCCCTTCTGGATGCGCCATGACTTCTGTGTGCGCGCTACTGTCCCTTTAATTAAGTGAGGACTTCGGCTCGAGTCATTGGCTGGCTCTGCACGCCCTGTTCTTTCAAAACAAACATGGTGGAAGAGCGTCTGATTTCCCTAATGAGCTGGGTGTAAGAGTTTCCTGCTTTGGAATACATTTTAAACACAATTATTTGTTCAAATCTGAATGTCTGAATCTAATATGAATACCCGAAATTCAAAAGTAATACATACTAAACGAAGGCTAGTCAAAGTCCCGATCTATTGTATTTCAATTGAACTAAAAGGTGTAATAGAGAGTTTGTTTTTCCATTTGGATTTGATGAGGTGGAATTTAATTTGATAAAGAGCAAAAACCTTGTGTTGTTTTTGTGGAATGCAAAAAAATAACTTTTATTCTTAAAAATCTAAATACATTTTTTGGAGGAATAATCAATTATTCAAAAAATTAGTTTGTAGAAAAATCCCAAACAATCATTAGCGGCATCCTTGATCAGAAGAGAAGATTCTCTTAACTTCAAATAAACTCTTAGGATGGAAAAGGTTTTGTGTGGCTGTTTGACAGAAAAATTGTCGGTGAGTCAAGTTCCTCTTATTTATGTAACCCAAATATCACTGACTTGTGACCAGAAATAATTCATCTAGGTCTAAACTGACGGAACCTCGTGCTGCTTTTCTGGGATGCCTTAGCCCTAGGTGGTAAGAAGCCTTAAAGCTGGGAAGATGAGTGGGGCGAAAGTCACCAAAGACAGTAAATGCTGTAAAAAATCAAAAATTAAATGATCAACATCGAGCTTAAAAGCAACACTCTAAAATAATTGAAGTCAGTACTAGTTGAAAATTGGTTGCTGGTGTTGCGCTTGTTTCTAAAATCTGAACTTTCAGCCTGATTTCTGGAAAACCCAGCTGAGATTGTCCTGGTTTCCTTTCACTGAAGGTTGTGATAAAGCTGCATTCTGTGCACCAAGAACATAAACAGGCATCTCTATTAAAGTCGGTGTGTTTTCTTTTCATAAATGGGGATTTTTCAGAAATAAATTATGATTGGTCAGAATAACTTTCTTGTTTATAATTTTACTGCAAAAGAGGTGAAGATGTAAATACCCGGGAAAACAGACGGTAAATCTCATCGTAGGGAGAGACGCTGCTAACTCATTAACATTTAGCTTATTTGTTTTAGGTTTTCAGACAAAAAGTTCAGCTTTTTCTTTAAGTTCATTTGTTTATACTAGTAGACAAAATCAGAGGAGAATGGAATATAAAACTGGTTGTTAAAACTAGTTTTAAAATGACAGACTTTATTTGTAGGACCTCCAGGTCTTTGTCTCCATGTAGTTTAATGATGGCCCATTTTGCTGCTCTGACCAAACGTTAACGCACTTTAAAATGCATTTACAGTTCATCTTTAAAATGCAAGCTTTATAGCTTCAATAATTCAACCTTTGGCCTCCTAAAGGTCGTATTTTTTTTTTTCTTTTCTTGTATCTTCAACATGTCACTATATCAGTGTTGTTTAATCCATGGCAGTAATGTTAAATGCAGAGTTTTCCCAGACCCATGGCTGTAATGAAATGTAGTCAGATTGTTTACCTTCTAACATACAGGCCCTGCCTGATCAGCCTCGTCTGAGCTGCTGGAGCTGAATGGGATTAGACGGTTATACATGTGGCAGTAAAGCTGCCTGCAGGGAGTTTGACTCTGACTGTGGGACGTGTTCAAGTGCCTGGATTGTTGTACTTGGACTGTGATAAGGTTGTCTGCCAAACACAGGAGAAAACAAACACGCCAGATAGTGGCAGTATTTATATCCTGTTATGCAACACTTTTTTGCCCCCCATTGGTGCTTCTGCTTTTATTGGTTGGTCAAACTCCTCTGCTTGTATTACTCTGGTATTGATCTGCTTTGTTCAAAACCACAAGATAATAAAGAAACTCGCCTACTTCAGTTGCTGATTTGATAAATTGTCCTGTTATTGTTTGTGAACACCAGGGTTAGCTTCCTGTTTGCTGACTGTGTTTTAGGACCAAACCAATTAAATGTGTTTGGATAATTAGCAGTCACAAGTGGATTAGTTGCACAGATCTGAAACGAAGCAAACTGTTCGCAGTGCTGATGAGTGCGGCCTGTGACGTGGTTGTACTAGTTGTGCTGAACCACAGAAAACAGCTTTCCTGTTGCACTGCAGCGGCGGTCTTTTTCAGCCCTCTGCCCATGTGGTGAAAAGCCTTTTGTATGAACCCCTCACTGTTGCCCACTGACTCTGAGGCTAACTTTGGAGTAAGCTCTGTCAGGGCTTAGCCTTCGCTAATCCTGCTTTAAAGTACCAAGCAGCAGGGCGGTATTTATATCTACTTTTCCCTGCCTTTTCTGTCCCTTTGCAGTCATGCCTTCCTTCTGCATCCGCTTGGTGATTCCTACCATCTAACCTCTGTTCAGCTCTGCGTGTTACAGCAGCCAACAGTTGCAAAAGGTTGTTTGTTCTATTCTGAGATTGTGGCAATAAGTTGGGCACATGCCTTCCTTTCTCTCTCCCCAATATCAGGTTGAACATTTAGCTGTAATATTCCCCATATCTATTTTCAGCGATGTACTTACTGAGGAGTACATAACGACTGTAATTGATTTTAATTAAATAGTTGTATTTCAACTAGATTCTCCCCTTTTCTTGATCAGTTTTGTTTCATTTGTTACAAGAGATACAAGCATTGACCTCATCTTTAGATACATGTACAAAACCGCTTCACAAGATGAAGAAAATATAAATAAGTTTAAATGAGAATGCTATTTTGGAGGACATTCTTCTTCTGTGTTACCGATGGGAAGGGAGATGAAACGTGATGAAGCTACAGTGGTGCATTCCTGGTGTTTTTATAAATGAAGGTAAGGTTTTAGAATACGTGTTTATTGATGGAAGATTATAGGAGTTGAAATGGTTACTGGTTTTAATGATTACCTCGATAAAGGTTTTGGTAGTCATTTATCATTTTAAAACTAAATTACCAATTAATAATAATGTTTTGGGTTACCACTTTAATGTAATATCAGACATAATATCAGAGGCTCCCCTGCAGATATAAACAGGAATCAGAGAAGATGAAACTGGGACATTTGAACTGCCAGACAGCTCCAAGTCTGTAGCTCCAGCTGTATTCTGGACGTTATAACTGCCTCAGGCAGGATATATGAAGATGATTAGTTTTCACCCTCATAGCTTGCACCAGTAAAGCGTGGCAGAAGTCCTCTGACTCCAGCAACCAGCTGCTGCCTCGCAGGTTGACTTCTAGCCTGATGGATTTGGTCTTCAGTGTTCTGGTCTGTTTAACTAGTCACCAGGATGCTAGCCAAGGCTCTGCTTTGACCCGGCAGGACAGCCGCAATATTTAAACAGAAACATTTTCTGAAGCCGTTCCACTTTGACCAAAGCGTCAATAGAGCAAATGATTCGACACAAAACGTCTTTCAAATATCCGCAGAGAGACTCATGAGCTCTAAACTTAAATAACGTATTTAGAAGTGTAACCAGATTGATTTGGGCCATGATGTGTGTTTAGGCTGCAGACTGTAATTTGGCTGCAACATCGTTAAATCAAGATCAGTTGTCACCTTGGTAACTGCCCCTTTGTAAAAGCTTTAGAAAGTATCTTAATGTGCGCTGCACCACGAGTGATGCTCAGCAGACAGAAAATGAATTAAATACTGAAATTTCCTTGTATTCAGTTTGAATATCTAGGCTTATTTTCTTTATATTACTATCCATGCTTCCAGAGTTTAGATGCAAATTTAGAAGGCCTTCCATTCTTTAGTTTTTTGATTGCACTTTTACTCTGGCACGTAGTCTCACTGAGGCGAGATGATTCATTCTAAAGATAAAACTTGAATTAAAGATGGACATAATGCCAAACAGAAGACTTCTCACTGCTCTGCAGTAATTTTATCCTATAATGATTTCCTGTAGCAGTTAAAGGTGATGTCCCATCCTGGGTTCATTATCGTTGACCTCCATGTTAAACGTTCCAATCCAATGCCTGAAGGCATTTCTGTTTCCTCTTTCTGCTCAGTGTAAAATGTGTTAGTCGGGAGCTTGAGGTGAACTTCTGGGCTTGTTTGAATTGTGACTGGGCTTGTTGGGAGCTCCGCTGGGACCAAGCAGCATATTGATTGGGCTGTCATTGATTCTGTCATCCCTAGAAACTAACAGGACTCCCAGCTGGCGCGGTCTAGCTTCAGGGTGCAATGGACGAACGTCTGAAACGTTCTTTCATTGCTCCTCATGACTTAACAGCTGGCATGCTTGAGTCAGAATCAATGCAGTCTGGCTGTAAGATTACATACTATTCTTCACAGTTAAAATGCATGTAGTAGGACGTGGAAGTTGGAAAAAGCCTGTAAACGTATGGCTCTTGTGTTCATCTTTGCCTTTCCTCTATCTAGTGTGTGCGGAACGTGTGAAAATGCTTGATAAGCAGACGCTCGATAAACCTGCTGAATTCCTTAGATAACACAAGCGAATTAGGCGAGTACAGCATGTTCACTTGCTGTGAGATAAAGGTAATTTAAGTTTATTACTACCATTTTCCTTAATTTCTGTGAATTTGAATGAGTGCTATCCGAACCATTCTGATTCATATGATCACGGCAAAAGGCCCTTAAATATGTGTTTGCCAGATTCATTTCAGAAGCATCAGATTAAAGAGGAAGTGGTTTCATGTCTTTAGTTTCGCTTCGGTTCCAACATCTATATAAACTGAATGACCTCGCTTTACGGCTGACTACAAGATATTTTCTCCACATCAGAATTTTCTCTTTTGCTACCTCCATATAATCAGCTTGTTTTCCTGCCGGTATCTTTTCATTTCCAGAATATGTAGAACAACAACAAAAAAAATACCTCTAAAAGGACGCGAGTACCTGTGGAAATGTCTGCGAGTCTGATCTGCAAACAGAATTTGACAACATTTGGCTAGTGGGAGGTGTTAACCGTCCAGTCTGGTGGTCTGGTTCAAAACCCAAGCATCACATTTTATTGCTTAGCTGAATGTCAATCTCTGTTAGGCCTCTTTTTGAAGCTCAGAGTACATGTTTGTCTTGATGTTTCTTCCATTAAATATTACATTTTTTTCTCCTACCAGTCAAGGGCTCTCGGCCAGGGAAGAATGTTCAGCTAACAGAGAACGAGATCCGTGGCCTTTGCCTCAAGTCCAGGGAGATCTTCCTGAGCCAGCCAATCCTGCTTGAATTAGAGGCCCCTTTAAAAATATGTGGTGAGTTTCAGTGAACGGGATCAGGAAGTTTTATTAGATGGTTTACAACGTTGCGAAATAAAACTATGTGGAAAGGACATGCAGTAGTATGCATAATAGATGTGTGATGATGCACAAGACAAATGGCTTAGAGTAACAGTTTATTAATATGTAACTAAAGGTTAATTTCACTGCAAATGCTGCACACTGAGGTACTTTCACAATGCTGTGTTCATATAATGCACAACTGCTGCCCCCTGCAGGTGATGTGCATGGTCAGTACTATGATCTGCTCCGACTTTTTGAATATGGAGGCTTCCCTCCAGAGAGCAACTACCTGTTTCTGGGTGACTATGTAGACAGAGGGAAGCAGTCGCTGGAGACCATCTGTCTGCTTCTAGCCTATAAGATCAAATACCCCGAGAACTTCTTCCTGCTGCGCGGCAACCACGAGTGCGCCTCCATTAATCGAATCTACGGCTTTTATGATGAGTGTAAGTACAAATTAATGCTTGTATAATGTATGACATTAAAACACGGAGTTGTATTAATGCTGCATATTTATGCTTTCTTTTCTTCTACAATAGGTAAGCGACGGTATAACATTAAGCTGTGGAAGACCTTTACAGACTGCTTCAACTGTTTACCTGTGGCTGCTATTGTAGATGAGAAGATTTTCTGCTGTCATGGAGGTACCCCTTTACTACATGATGCTTTTTAGAAGAATAGATTTAAAGCATAAAACTAAAAAGGGATTCATCTCCGCACCCATCTTCTCTAGGTCTCTCTCCAGATCTTCAGTCGATGGAGCAGATCCGCAGAGTCATGCGGCCCACAGATGTGCCCGACCAGGGTCTGCTGTGTGACCTGCTGTGGGCCGATCCAGACAAAGACGTGCTGGGCTGGGGGGAAAACGATCGTGGGGTCTCCTTCACGTTCGGGGCAGATGTAGTGGCCAAATTTTTGCACAAACATGACATGGACCTAATATGCAGGGCACATCAGGTAGATCTTTAAATATTTTGGATAATTTGATATTCTGGTATTCTGCATGATTTTTGAAAATGGAGCCTATTTAGGACACAGAATAGGTAACTTCCACCAGGGTTCCTGGAAATGTCTGGAAAGTATGGAATTTGGGTATTTTCCATGATAATTATAGGGGGGAAAAATCATTATTTCTTAACATTATTTCCTATCCCATCCTCGGATATTTGGGTCAATCTGTCCTTTTTATAAAGCTGATTTCTCTGAGAGCTATAAAGTGATACAAGAAGAGCATTTAAAATGTTTTTAAGGCCTTCATGGAATAAGTAGTCACAAGAAAACAGGAAGTTTCTCATATTTTTAAACAAAATTATAAAAAAAAGTTCAGTATTTAGGCTGTAAAGGCTTTAGCTACTTATATTAGCGTATATTAGTGTGGCTAGCTTTACAGGAACAGCAGTTTTTGTGTGTATTCGCTGGAGAATGCCGATCCTTCTCCAAAAGGTTCCAAATCAAGCATGTTAAAAGGTCAAAAGGACAAACCCGATTGTCTTTGCTGTACCCTGTTAAGGAGGCTTGGACTGTTTTTCGCTCGGTTACAGAGGCAGCATTGAAGTGTTGTCAAAATGACCTGAAATGGCTTGAATATGGTGCAATCACTGACTAGAAGTTCAGATTGGAGTTTTAAACTGCCCAACGGCTGGTTATGGCCGATCAGTCTTAAAATCAACCCATTCCAGTCAACTGGATGTTTCCTGTTGCATATCTACTTCCTTACAGTCTCAGGTTTTCACAGGTTATGTATACAAAGCCTGATTGTAGAAACATTTTCAGTCAAGCTTAGTTATAATGCCTTAAAAAGCCACTAAAACCCAGCAAAAAATGGGTTTTAAAATGTTTTTTTGAAGAACTGAAATGATACAAATGACTAGTTTATTCCTTGCAATTTTTTTTTGTTGTTATATGTGCATTAATGATTATCATCACCTTTCCAGTCTGCAGCTTTGTAAAAACAATTTATTTAACAATGCTACAGAAAGTGTCTCCCCTCTTTAAAGTAAAACGTGCTGAATTAGCCCATCCAGTCTTCCTAACTACCATTTACACCATCCTTCTTACTCCGTTTTTTCTAGCTTGTTATAACTGTAGTTTTCTCTCCTAAGGTGGTTGAGGACGGTTACGAGTTTTTTGCAAAGAGGCAACTCGTCACTCTTTTCTCAGCTCCCAACTACTGTGGAGAGTTTGACAACGCTGGCGCCATGATGAGCGTGGATGAGACCCTCATGTGTTCCTTCCAGGTGTCTAAAACACGAACATTTTCTGTCTGCATGTGCTGTGCCCGTAAAAGTGTTGTTCATACCTTAGTCTCCTTGTTTTCTGAAGGCCTGTCAGTTCTTCTGTGGACCTTTAAGTCCGGGGTTTTTACATAAAACATTGTGGGTTTTTATGTATTTCATATGTCAGGATAAGAACGGAAAAATAATTGTATTCCCAGACTTTATTTCCTATCCCATGGTCCAAATGTCCTGTAAATATTCCTGCAAATATTCCCACTTAAAACGGCTGAACTCACACACAGGCGTATGACATTAGGTGCTGATGAGTAGAACTTCATTACTCAGCATTTTAAAGGAGCTTTGCCCTGTTTAAATATCCGTTTGGTGTGTTAATGATTGAAGCGGTAGTGAACACCATGGTGTGACCCACAGAGCTGTCTGAGGCTTCAGAAAGAAGACTGAAGCAGCTAATGAGTCTGATGGGGGATTTAAGGAGGTCTCTCCTGTAGGGTAAAAGGACATTTAAAACATCCGCCTTCTAACATGACCCATCAATGAGAGAGAATGTCTAGAATAATGTTCTGTGGAAAAATGAGTTTAAAACTGCATTATGTGGACACCAGAACAGGATAGAACATGGAGGTGCAACTGTCATGGTTTGAGGATGTCGTGTGGCAGCAGGACCATGCCAGCTCACCACCAAAAATCCACTGTAATTCTATCATAGATCAGAGGGTGTTTAAGGAAAATGTGAGATGGTGTGTTAAAGAAAAAATTAATACAACTGAAGCAGAACTAAACCCCTGCAACATGACAAATAACCCAAACATACCCAGTAAACCCACCAATGACTGGCAGAGGATTGAGAAATTAGGTCCTGGGCAGAAAACGGGCTGAAAATGAAGAACCCCTTTTATGTCCTTAAAATACTTGTAATTACTAATCACCTGTTGGTCCAAAAGCCTCTTACAGCCTTCAAATTAAACAACAACTACCAAAACTACATCATTTTAGATATAATCTGAGGTCCCTGAAAAACGTAGTTACGGCCCTGCTTCAAACACCGTCTGTGTTCCAGGCATTAGAAACGAGGCAGTCTGCCGGCAGCCCAGCACAGGGGAGCAACTGAGCTGTCCAGGTTTTTGTAGTTAGTCAGTTTATCCAGGTGATGTTTTAACACAACAGTAAAGTCAACTTAAGTTTGCAATGAATGAAATGTCAGCTGGAGTGACCGACGTTCACGCTGTAATACGGTTAATAATCGTCTGACAACAGTGACTCACGCACGTGCATTTTGTAAGACTGTTAGCATATTTCCCTTGTTAGTTTAGTTGACAATAAGCACAATGAAAGTTCATAAAAAGTTTAGTTATGAAAACAAAAGTTTGGGTTTGCTGTTTCTAGGGGCTGCAGTTTCACTGACGGCTCTAAAAGATCAATATCACGGCAATGAGGCACAATTAAACCACGTTACATCCGGTCGGTCAGATCGGGAAAATAATAAACTGGCTGCCATGAGAATAAGATTGCTAAATATAACTGCTGGTGCGACCTGTCTATGTGATCATTTCTGGTTTCATGTTGTTGTGGTAAGAAGTGGGCTAATTTTTCCAAATCTTGATGCTTGCACATTGCCGATCACAGTGAAAAGGAAATGAAAAGAGGAGACATCTCCAGTGTCTTTGCCTAAAAAATGAGGGATAAGAGGAAGAAGAGGAAGGAAGAATGATAGAGAGACCAGGAGGGTCACAGGTGAAGGAGGACTCTGAAAGTGCAACAGGTGAAGAAATGAGTGAAGATGAGGAAAATGTGACACAAGATGAGGAAAAGATGAGAAGATTTCAGAGTCGGAGAGAAAGAAACGGTGCAGAGGAAACTGATGAAAAGAGATGGAAGGTCAGGGAATCCAGCCTATCCTGCTGGACCACCGGGTATGGATTTATTCTGGGTTTAAATTCCAGTGCAGGGATATTAGATGTCTGGACTTTATAGATGTAGTCAATTTGTTATAATTTGTTGTTTATAATAAAAGTAAATCCTATAACGCAGAAACAGAGTGAAAACTTTTTTTTTTTTTTTTTTTTTAAGATGTATCAAGATGCAAAGATGATATCTAAAAGTTGTCATTGTTTCTTAGAAAAGAAAATAACAATAAATAGTTTTAAAGTGTTCTTTAGGATGTGTTGTTGAAGAGATTTCTTACATTCTTCAATGAAGAGGTCCAGCATTGCCTCCATGCCTAGATGTTTTGTGCCTCCTTTGCCCGTGCATGTAAAACTTTCTAGATCCGCCACTGGGTTTAATCAAAGATTTTTCTGTTCTGTCTCGCAGATTTTGAAGCCAGCGGATAAGAAATTGTATCCTTATGGCGGCGGCGGCGGAGGTGTGGGATTGGGAAGACCCATCACTCCTCCACGGAATGCAGCCAAGTCTGCCAAGGCCAAGAAATAACACCCGCTGACTCCTCTTCCTATGATTCACCACCTCTGTCGGCCCAACACCTTTATTTTCTTCCTGTCTACCTCCCAAACTTGTTCCTTCGTTGGCACTGAACAGCAACAAAGACAACCAGGGTTCAGTCGGGTTTTTCCTGAATGAAACACTTTTTAAACGTTTATTTTGCTCTTTGTTGTATTTCTCTGTGTGGATAAGTGAGTAAAGAGTGAGAATGATCCAGAGGACGTTGCTGTATTCACCGTGTACGTTTTTCCCTTTCATGTCCTGTTTTCTTGTTCTTTTTCTGTAAAGATGTTTGTGTTTTTTTGTTTTTTTTTTTGCCCATTCATCGTGTAAATCATTGGGTGGGGGGGGAGAAGAAGAGAGCGTTGGCTGTTTACTCTACGTCACGTTTAGGAGGTCTGTGTGGTGGGGGGAGTGGGTGGAGATCTGGTTGCACCCTATTAAGGTAACGGCACGCAGTTCACAGGTGGATACATGTGCAGGTGAATGTCCATCTGGGCTGGATTCACTGGATTTATTTTCTTTTCTTCCATTTTCAGAACCAATCATGTGAGACCACGATCATGTATGCTCTATAGATGCTTTTTTTTTTGTTGCTCTTTTTGGCTTGTTTTTGTAGATAACCGAGACCAGAATGGTTTTTATTTTATTTTCTTCTTGTTTTTAGCTCACTCAAAGCTGAAGACGAATAAAAGTACCCTTTAATTTGAAGAACATCATTACGCTCATTACTTATTTGTCAGTTGTTGCTCTTCATTTGTTGTGAATTTGTCAGTCAGTATGAAATAACAAATATCAGTGATTTTTGCTCCGATTTCTAAACGGGTTTAGACCGTTTACATGTGGCTTCAGTGTGACTCAAACATGGAATCGGAAAAAGCTGCAGGAAGAACAAAGTGGGTTTGATGTTGCTTTTTTTATTGAAATGTTTGCTTATTTTTGTAATTACTGTTGTCATCTGAGGTCTTCTTCTGATCCAGAGCATAATCACCCAACGTAGAAAACATCTTACAGAAACAAGCACAACTCCGCATTGAACTGGGAACGAGACGTATTCATGAGTTAAAACCAACTAAAATAAATCCTGTTTTTCTTCTACGATGGCTCCAGGCAGCCCTTTAAACCTTTCAGTGTGAGTGTGTAATATATGAAAACCATAACTGGAATAATATATTTAAGATAAATGTATAGACTTATAGCTTAAAGTTACAAGTGAAGCAAAACGCTTTATTTTTAAGCAAACATTAAAAACTTGTCTGTGCCATGTTTAAAACAAAAAAAGCGTAAATATAGAGAATGACCGATTGCTTCTGACTGTGTTCCCAGTTTCATGTGGCCTAAATTTGGGAAAAGAGCCATAAACAGATTAAAATTTTCATTCAAATCAACCGTGACCCCTCGACCCTGAGATGAAACTTCTAAAATTCAGCTTTTATTTTGTTTGTTTTTTCACTTTTGAATATTTACGTTTATTTGACCATGCTGGGTGTTCGGTTAAAATAATAAGCAGGATGCTGTAGCGGTTAAATAATCATTTCTGTGGAGCTTCAGGGTAATCTCACAGCCCACTTCCACCAGCCGGAACATACTTTCTGCTGCTGTTTCCAGTTTTATCTTCTGTCGGTCCTTCGTCATCAACCCTCTGTTCAGATAGAAAACCTGCAGCTCTCTGTAACCACTGAACACCAGTCAGACTGACGGCAGGGAAATGAGGATTGAGGATAAAGAAACGGGACTTAAAATATAAATTTTTTTAAAATGCTTAATTTTTTTATTTCCTATTTTAGTTTCTTTGAACATTCTGCATTGTTTTCTGGCTGACTTGACATAACAACCCCTTGTTTTGTGCCTGAGAGGTCTGGTGGAAACCAGCAGACTTCGCTTTGTGCACATGTTCAATTTGCATCTAAGACTCAGGAAGTGAAATTTAATTAATATACAGGGCAGCCAAATCTACATAATTAACATGCATGCATGAACGGAAGTACTGCAGGAAAACTGGTCCAAAGTGACCATGTTTAAACAATTTGACCACAGAATGAGTAACATTCAGTGCTCTGTTGTGTAGAAACTCATTTATTCTGATCTATAATGTTTCTCTTGTGTAAATGAAAGGTGGATGACAATTATTCCTGCAGGTTTTGGTGTGAAGTTTGAAGATTACTGCAAGAGTGCTCCGATGTAAGGGTTATCAGTTTTAGATTAACAATACCAAACATTTTTATGAAACCTGCAGAACTTCACGTCCACTTTCATAGCTGTACAAACCGCGGCTTCATACATTTTCACCTTACCTTTCTGTTTATGCTACTACCAATAATCTGCTCCAGAATATTTTTTTTTTGAATAGATACTCTTCTGTAACATTTAAGCTTAGATAACAAAAGCTTATTGGTGTAGGAGCTTTTTAATCAATCAGGGATGTTTTTGCGCCATGCACTGTTGCTAGGTAGTTTTAGATTCATTACATTACAATTATTCTAATTAGGATTAAATAAGAAAATGACTTGACAGTATTTTTATTTGTATATCTTTTTGTTTTCATCTGTTTCAAGGTAGAAATAAATATTGAATTTGTATGTGTGTGTTTGTGTTTTCTTTGCATCTTATATCATGTGAAAAGGGATGAAGGTGTCTTAAAAAAGTAAGTAAACAACTTAAGTGTTAACACACTTTATGATGGCATGTGTGACAATTCCAGCTGCAAGTCTTTAACCGATTTGCAAATCTAAAAATTCAAATTTTTTTGTTCTAAGCAATTAGTTTAAGCTCAGCGGGATTGGATGGTGAGTGTTAACATATTTTAAGACCAGCCACTGATTTTCTGTTGGATTTAGGTCTAGACTTTGACTGGGCCATTCTGACGTTAATATGCTGTCATTTAAAGCACTCCATTGTTGTTCTGGCTGCATGTTAAACCACTTTCAGCCTCGAGCCATCGACAGATGTTTCTTCCAGTATCAAAGTAAAGAAGTCTGATTACATTAAGACATTTAGTTGTGTACCATTGTGTTTGTGTGTTAAGTGAAATCACAGTAAAATACATTCAAGTTCATGTTTGTAATGTGACAAAATGTAAGGAAGTTGAAGGCTCAGTTTAATCCATGCCTGTGTTAGTTTGCACCATGAGCATCGATGGCTTCATCCCTATTTAGCCATATAATGTTGCTAGGCTTAGTGAAACACTCATAAAATAAAAAGTTTATCCAGAACAAGAACTACATAATCTCCATTCATGCTGATTTTTTTTAAATAACCGATGCATGTACATGCCAGAAATATCCACAACTGCTGACTGTTTAATGAGGTTACCCTTTCAGAGTGAGTCCCAACGCCATTTAATGCAGCTATCATTCTGTTTACAGAACAGTACTGTAGTAGTAATGGATTGACTGGATAATTCCCTATGCAGTCTCAGCAGCTTCCTGTTTGTGGGTGCTCAAATACTTCAGATACTTTAGGATATGCAGAGGCACAACTCTGGATTGTTTTCCAGTTGAAACTTGTTCACACCATTGGAGACCGAATTCCTGGCAACATCCACATAACAGCAAGCTCTAACATGGCCAAGTGGCATTTTGATTATACATAACTGTCTTTTCTTTCAAGTTCAATTGCTACAAATTCAACAACAACAAAAACATATTAATTTAAGTAAGTATAAATGTCTGAAATGTAGATTTAACTTGCAGTAAAAACCTGCAGATTAAGTTTCTAATACCTCCCTAGTGAGCATGTGATGGCTTTGCTCCTAGTAACTGTAACCTGGCTGACTGTGATCTGTTTGTTATTGTGATTATTTGAGATGCTTTCCAGCATAACACGCAGTACTGCTGTGTCAGTCATGACCGAGCCAGCTGGATGTGCCGACTCAGTTCCACGAACAGTCAGAACTGATTCCCGCTGTTTTAAATAGGGTTTCATTACATTTAGCAGTGGCTTAAGGTTTTCACTGACTTAAATGATGCCATATAACCAACCAGGTGCGACAGCATACCATGATTACACCTTTCGGTTCAACAGACACATTAAGGCGGTCTGTTGCCAGAGGAGAGCTGATAAAATTTTGCATTGATGCTCATTTTTAAACATTTCTAAACATAAGTAGTAAAATTTCTGTCTAAAAAATAAAAACTATTAAGATTACTTATTAGTTTAATTCACATATAATAACTGAATAGCGCATAACATGGCCTAGATCATATCATTAACTACCTAGACCGTGTTTTTGTGGAGTCCAAATGGGCCGTGCAGGAGTATCCCTACAATCTGGTGACTCAAATGTATGCCCACTGCAACATCTGGCTAAAAAATGAGACTAAAAGCTGTGAAATCAGCCCAATGTAGCATTCATCTCATGTTGTACATGGCAAATAGGGTTTAAAGGACAAGAACTGGCAATGTAATCTTTGTGAAAACGTTTGAGTTAGAGTAAGTCTTTTAATGATCTGTGGTAATCCTGACTGCTGACTGTGTGTGTGTTGGGGAGAGAAGGAAAGTCAGGAAAAAAATAAAACTTTGAAAGATCAAAACATGAGCTTAAAAACCTAAAATATGGCTTTCATGAGAGTGTTTTCTTTCTGCCACCACAGATGCTGTAAGTCTGTACTTCATTCAATCAATTTTCCCAGCTAAGGCTGGATGATAATATTTGAATGTAAACACTGTGAGTGGCTGAATTTTAATTTGTTTGTAGACAAAATTACCAACGTCTCATGTCTTATAATTTCAATTTAACAGATAATATGAACTGCAGAGGTGTTTAAACTGGGGACTGATTAGAACAAAATAACCACAAAGACATATTTAGCAATCTCCCACTCCTAAACTACCAAAGTTCAGAGTCCATCCAAAAAGCCCCCCTCACAGCTCTCTTTTGTGGGAAAGATTTCTACACTACAGCACCAGAAAACTACGTGGGGAAATTGGAAAGTGGAGGGACGTTTAGGAGCCGAACGACTCGGTTCTTTGTAATGTAAGAGCCAGTAAATATACGGAATTCCCATGATTTACAGCTCGCTGTTGCAGAAGAGGTTCTCACCACTGCCCAGCTTGGGCGGTAACGCCCACTAACAAGCTGACCAATAAGAGAGCTCGGAACGCTTCACTTGCGTAATTGAAATTGCCCTCAGCGAATAGGAAAGCCTCTAGGCGTGGCCACGGGTAGTTTGGTTGTGCTGGAGGTTTCTCATCAACTTTTATGCGATCTTTTGCAACGCTAATTTGCAACACATAAAAAAAAAAAAAAAAAAAATCTTCCAGTTACACTGGAATGTTGTACATTTCTACTTTTTGGGATTCACACCGGGATTTATTTTGTTATCGCCGTCCAGCCACCTAATACGCGGAGTGGCGAGCAGACTCCATTTTCGTTTGCAGCTGATCGGCGGAAAGCTAGCTACTTTATGGTGCTAGGCTAACTTTCGCTTCCAGGCGATAACTTGTCTACCTGGTGGTACTTTCGTTGACTACCAAAGGCTCCCAGGTGCGTATGTATCTCTGCGTATTTAAAGGAGGAGGCTGTTTTAAACGTCAGACCGCAGGATGTAGATTTTATCAGCTATTTGAGGCAGAAATGTTCGGTTAGCTGCAGGCCGCTGAATGTACAGCCTCCTCCCTCCTCTGACCAGAACACAGCGAGCTAATACCCTATAGAAACTAACTGGACCTTAGTGGCCGTTATTATTCTGCTATCGCATAAATTAAACTTGAAAATTAAAGATAAACCACAGACTGCATGGAGAGATTGTGTGCGGCTGTCATCAGCACTTAAACCAATCCAACCAGTGTACTGGGAATATTATGTTCTTTGTAGGCTGAACGTGCAGAAATGCAAAAGAAAACTCATCGCTGTCTTGTTGGTTGTTGTTGCGTTACTTTGACCTCTGTGATTGCAGCATGCTGATGGTGGGAGGCGATGGACGGGTGCACTAGAATGAGTGTGAAGGAGCTGTGTGAGACCGATGACCTGGCCACCAGTTTGGTGCTGGACCCGCTTTTGGGTTTCAGCACCCACAAAATGAACATCAGGTAACCTAAAGCCTAAACAAGCGCTGTCAAATAGTGTGTTGGTTGCATTTAAAAGTTGGTTGCACGTCAAAACAAACAGTTTTACCTCTAGGAGCATTTTCAATGTGTTGGTTGTAATTTTGTCCCTCAGTTTATGCTGTAATCTGAAAAGTCGTGACCCAAAATCAATAAATATTGTTCTAGATATTGCTATTAAACCTGATTATTCTTGATTTTTACAGTGGCTAAAAAAATGCAAGTTAATAAACCTTTAGTAGTCTTTTATCGAGCCAAACAAATAGTGTGTAAGATTATTATGTTTACTGTTAAAAACAGCTAAATAATAGCAATGTGCCTTGAAATAAAGCAGCATTCTCCTCAAATGAATAAATTACATTTTTTTTCCAGATTTTGGTGGACATTTGGTTTTTACTCAGGTTAGAAAAGCATGTGCTCACTCGCAATGTAATATGAAAGTCCGATATCATGATGATTTGTCTGCAGGTTCATCCTGGATGTCTGTATAATCACAGTTTTGTCAGAATGTACAAAAATATTAGGAGTTCAAGGTGTTGCATGAGTAGAGCCTGTTGCATTATCCAGTTCCCCTCAGCACAAATGTTGAAAATATTATTATTAGAATTAGTAATATATTTGATCAGTTTCACTGAGTCACACATCAACTCCTTTGTGTTGTGTATTACATTATATCCTAACAAATCCAAGTTAAACAGACACGGACAAAGAGCCGGAGGACGAGTTGTGTGTTGCTTCCCTTTGCCTTTAGTGATGACAAAAACACCTTTAAATGTTGGTCTCGGTTGGTTAAAATGTACGTGGTTATGCTTCTTTTACGTTGTCAGCATGGATTCGCCAAATGTTTCCAGTTGTTTCTCCGATTTTATTCATTGTTTTTAATTAGTGAATAATTTCTGTTTTTAGTCCGGCACCAGAGATCAGACGTTGGGGTATTCTCAAGGAGACCCTGCTGCGGTTTCAGCGAACGCACGACTTCAACGCCACGTTCGAGGCGCTGACTGTCGGCGAGCTTGCCGGGGACTACTTCAACGCTCTGGGGAGCCATCGACAGGAGCTGCTGAGACAACATGTAGGCATCTAACCAGGGTTCCTATCCTGTCAGGACAAGTCTAGAAAATTATGGAATTAGATCTTATTGTTTTCCAAATCTACAGAATTATGGGCCTAAAAAAACTGAGTAGAAATTGTTTTGAAATTTTGGACCTTCTTTCTTATTTCTCTTATTTTTACTATCTAGAAGAAAGGAATTGGTTCCTAAAAAAAACAAATCAGACTCTTTCTGTTTATTTAAATTATGTGTTTTTTATTACCTTTGCATCATCAACTCACTGATCTTTTGGGTTTTTGAGTCATTAATGAGAAACCCACAGATTAGTGGGTTTCTCAACAAACAAAAAGGACAATTTCACAGCTTTTCACGACCTTAGAGGTGCTTAAATTAAGGGCTGAAACAACTGGTCCTGTGGTTCTTAACCTGTGGTTTAGATGCATTTAATAGACACTGAAATACCTTTTTTTTATTTTTTTTTCATGTTACAGCCGAATTAAAGGTAGCATGGATCACAAACTGTGCTTTACAGAATCAGTATTTAGTGTAGGGTCCAAATTTGATTAGGCGTTAGAGATATAAGTTGGTTCAGATTTTATTACAATTTATTACACTGACGAACCAGAAGGCATCTTCAGCATTGTGTTGATTCATGATTTTTTTTGAACGTGCAAACGATTAAACACCTTTTAGGTAAATAGTTTGACCTCAAATCACCAGATTGTTAAAGAATCTGCTGGAGGAAAATGACCTTTTCAGTCCAGATAAATGTGGAAATTTGAAAAAGATCAATGTACATGTGTGCGACCCTTTGTACCCGTGTGTGGGGAGTCGTAAAAGCAGCTGTCATAGAATCTCCACACAGATGTTAATCTTTTACTCTCAGCTTTTCACCTTCAGTTTTCATATCTGAAAAGTACAAATCGGCCTCCATTCAGTTTCTCTTGCATGTGGGGCTTTTCTCACACTATCAGAGACACAAACACATGTTGCATTTAGGTGCTGGTTTATCTTAGTTGCCATGAGATGCATGTGGTTTTTCTTTAACAGACGAAAGGTGCTGTTCACCCTGCAGAGGTCAGGGCTAACAACCATGCTCATTCAGATGCTATTCATCTGTACGCAAGATTTGAACCAAAATATCAAGAAATAGGGTGTAACATTTAGAGTTAAATGATTTAATAATCATTTGTCTCCAGAAATGCATCGGTGCAGAAATGGAAATAGAAAATGGAAACGTGTGGGTAAAAAAAGGGGGGTTCCAACTGGCGATGGGGCAGATTGACTGCATGCATGCACACTCACACCTTAAGGCAGTTTAGTGACAGGAAAACCTAACATTCATGTTTCTGTACCGTAGAGGAAAACCCACGCATGTACAAGGAAAGCATCCAAGCACCTGGACCTTATTGCTGTGAGGCAGGGGGCTCAAACTCTACTCCTTGAGCGCCGGTATCCTCCAACTGTTAGATATTTGTCTGGCTGAATCAAATATTTAAGTCAGTAGCAGGACGCTGCAGAGGTTGGTTAAATGCTGGGCATTCATTCAGCCATTTAGATGCTTTGGATCAGGGAAGCATGTACATTGCAGGACAACAGCCTCAAGAACTGGAGTTGGAGACCCTTGCTGTAACGTAACGGAGCTAATCACCAGGCTAGGAAGAACCAGCTTTGCACCAGGAGTTAAACGCAGCGCATGTTTGCAGGCTGATTCATGCATACCAAGTTTCTCATGTGTTTTTCTTAATACTTATTTATTGTAATGTTATTGCATTAATTTGCCTCATCTGTGGTTTGATGTGGCTGCAGGTCTATCGCTACCTCAATGCCTTCCTGCTGGATAGTGGGATCAAGATAGAGTCGTGTGACAGATACTCATCAGAGACCAATGGAGCAAAAATAACAGCCACGAGGCACTGGTAATCACTCTGTCCTCTAGCAGTCAGCTGTCAGTTAGAGCACCATGTCCTGCCTGGGACTGTTAAACCGCAGCTCTGTGCAACCCTGCACTGTGTGTTCTGCAGGTTTGTAGGAGAACGCGTGGAGGTCTTACTGGGCTGCATTGCAGAGCTGAGCCCCGCTGACAGCGCCGTGCTCAGGGCGGGGGTCAACGATTTCAGCGTCATGTACTCCACACGCAAGCGCTGCGCTCAGCTGTGGCTGGGGCCTGCAGCTTTCATCAACCACGGTGAGCTCGTCTACATCTCATCCCAACAGACGTGTGTCTGAGCACAGGTAGTCAGACCTTAGGTGATTGGATGTTTTACTTCTGGAATTTAGGTTTTGATCATTTTAGAACCCCGGTCTAAAGATTTCATTTCTTTACACTGGGGGACAGTAATAGGGGCAGGGAGCAGAAATGCACAAATTAGGCTTTTTTTATTTCACCTAAACAGATTTCTGGTTTCTCAGAGGTCAAAGCCACAGGTTCTGATTTTCTTCCTATGGAAAATGATTCATACCAGCCTATTCTGCTGAAATTTGTTTTAATCAAACAATTAAATATCATCATAGGAGAAAACTGCTCAGCAGGTTTCCTGTTGCTATACATGAAGGTTTTACGGTTTTTGCAAAAAATATGTAAACAAGAATGCATAACATGATTTATGTTAAGCAAAAAAAAGATGTTCTCATTTAAATGAAGAGAAGCAACAGATATTCCTACTGCTGCAAGATAAAATAAGATAAAACATTGCACTAAAGTGTTTATTTATTGTTAATTTAGTTTTGATACACAAACATAAAGAGAAGACGCTTATCGCGAAGGACGTTGCACCTTCTTTTCTTCTGTTCTTTAGAGAGAAACACAAATATAAGTTGGAATTAAATGGTTAATTAGTCGGGTTCTGTGCTCCGACAGAACCTGCAGTCAGCTGCTTAGGAGACGTAGCACTCATGGCTTGCTAACTGCAGTTTGAAAACTGCATTACTTCAATAAGACTGGAGGGGGCGCTCCTTTAGTTTCCACTGGTGATGATGATGATGATGTGTGGTGGTATTTATTGATTTATTGTGATGACTTGTTTGTTTTTTGGACTTTAAATCTATCGAATGATGTTTATCCTTCATCAGGAACTCGGCTAGAACATTTCATTTCAGTAGTGCAGCTACAGTGCTGAGCAGCACGCAGTGGTTGCATTCGATCATGTTTTTAAACGTAAAGACAGTTTTTATTGATGATCTGATGGAACCAGCAGAGGGGAGGAACTGTTCAAGCAGCAAAGAAAAATGGCATTTATATCATCAGTTTTTGGGTTTTACAGAAATGATTAAATTGCCGTTATTGTGACAGTAAGACTGATTCTTTTCATGATGAGTTTACCATCCCTATCCATGCATAATTACCACAACATGACTGCTTTCCACAGCCAGAAAGATTTCCAGGCAGATGCGATTGTAATCCTTTTGAGCCAGCCAGCTGACCAGCGGTGTGCAACAAGTGGGGGAGGGGTGGCGGGGGAAGGGAGTTGTTCTCTGACCCGTAATTACAAGGTTATCCTCCTTTATGTATCACAGCAGCCTTTATCCGACTTCTACCGAGCTTAAAACAGAATTTATGAGGGAAGATGCTGTTTGTTGATGCGTTCAAGGACCAGAAACAGGTGGCGGGTCAATTTTAATACACTTAACAAACTGGCCGGTTGATCGGTGGGTCACTAACAATTGTTCCAGAAATGAACCGACATTGATTGCAATTGGTCTTGTATAGTTTTTGGACCTGGGAGAGTGAAACGGGCTGTCAGTGAGTCCGCAGATGGCGAGAAATCCCACACTCTTAACCTGACATTAAACACATCCTGAATAGACAGAAGACGAACAGATTCGTTATTTCAGACCTTTCTGTTTTCAACACGCTGTGCGCGTCAGGCGTGATGCGTTGACTTAAATGGATCGTTCTCTGACCTTTTTAAAAGATCCACAAAGGGCCACCGCCTCGTTGTTTTGCATTCTATAACCTCCAGAATCGATCCGTTCTCAGGGCGGCTCACCTGACTTCATGACTCAGTTTGATTAAACAAGTTTGTGAGTAAAGACGCATAATATGTTTCATGCCTACAGGCTTGTCTGAAATTAACCCCCTCTTGATTGAAATCTGATTAATCCGCAGTATTTTTACACTAAAGCTGTTATGACTGAAATAACGTGTGGTTGGTTTGTTACGGAAATGGTTTGGTTTAAGTTTTTTTTGTTCCATTGTAGTATTTCTACCTCTTTGTTAAACTTAACTGCAGAATTGCTTCAAAATAAGCAAAGTCTTAATTGCCATGTATACTGCGATCGAGTCATTAACTGAAATCTGTTTTATCTCTCATTGTTTTTGTCCTCCTGGGTTGAAGACTGCAAACCGAATTGCAAGGTAACACACTGCTAACCTGGTTTTTTTTACCATTTTACTACAGAAAGTGTCCCTTTTCTTCTGTTTTCTGACACCTCTGTTGTTTTTGGGCCCTGTGGGGGCCGACCAACCTTTGTCTAATCCATTTTTTTCCCCTTTTGCACCTGCCAAGTTTGTCCCTGGTGAGAAAAACATCGCCTGTGTGGAAGTGATCCGACCCATCTCGCCTGGGGAAGAGATCACCTGTTACTATGGCGCCAGCTTTTTTGGTGAAGGCAACGAAATGTGTGAATGCTGCACCTGTGAGAGGTGTGTCTGCTAATCCAACAGGCATCGTGTTAAACACAGCTCAGATTTCATTCATGAGAGCCTGTGTTTGATCTGGATCTCCTTTAGGAATGGAGAGGGCCACTTCAAACACAGAGGGAAACAACCTGAGTGCGAGGAGACTAAGGAAGCCGTGGGCCAAAAGTACCGCCTGAGAGAGCGATATCTCCGTCAACACAGGGAGAAAGGCCACTTTGCTGCGAGACCAGTGACGCCAGGAATCCACTCTGGGATCTTCACAGGTAACCAGAAATCCAGGTTTATTTTCGGGGAGAAAAATAAAATCCAAATAAAGGCTTTTGGCCTGGCCTTAAAAAGTCTTAAACCCCCTTGATTTTCAAATCTCTCTCTTAAAATTAAATCTCTTAAATGTGTTCATTTATTTATCCATTGCTTTATAAATGTACTGTTTGTTTGGAAAAATTGTGCTATAGATCTGGCTGACGTGTTTGGGCATGATTTTTGTTCTGATAAACCCGCAGCGCCCCATGAACCCGGACAGTAAACTGCTCTGTCAGGACGAATTGAAAGAATTTCTTTAGGTCATTGAAATCCAGTTTGTGTTATAAATCCCCATACAAACGGGGGGTACCTTCTAGGTTTGACTCAAAAGTAAGTTAAAAGCTGTCAACAGTAGCTGTTTTGAAGCTTATTGAAGCTGGGTCGTATGTAGGCGTAAAGGTTCTGTCAACTGCAGTGGATGGAGTTATATTTAACCTGCTTAGGTTGTGTAGACTGTCTGTAACGGAGCCATTTATTGTATTTCAGACTAAAATTTGATCATAATCTTAAAAGTTTCTAAAATCTTTAAATCAAACATGCTGAAAGCTGGAAAATCCCTTCCTTCCTTCCTTCTTTCCTTCCTTCCTTCCGACCTTCTTCATTCATCAATCCTTCTGACCTTCCTTCCTTCCTTCCAACCTTCTTCATTCATCAATCCTTCCTTCCTACCTTCCTCCCTTTCTTTCTGCCTTCCTTCATCAATCTTCTCTCTCTCTCTCCCTCCCTTCCTCCTTTCCTTCCTTCCTCCCTACCTCCGTCCCGCCGCTTCATGTCATGATCAAATGCAACCAGGTGTGAGCAAATATTTCTCTTCAAGACATATTCTTGTGATATTGGACTTTTGTTGCTGAATGACTGAAATTAATCCTTTTTGTTTTAATCGACTTGCTTTTATATTCTCACAATGGCAAAACCTAAAATAATTAGACTCCTTCTTCTTTGTGTGCTGACACCTATCATAGCAAACCCTCACAGACTTACCCACAATAAATTCAAGCACTTTTTAAACCCATTGACTGCATGTTTCTCTGCTACTATAAAGGCCATAAAGGATCAATTAAGGAAAGTCGATTAAACAGCTTTAAGTGGAAAGGCTCCTTCAGCAGATCATGGGAAATGTTTGTAGATGCATTGAGATGTTTTTTTATGTATACATTTGTTTTCTCTCTGCCTGATTATACAGTTGCAGTCAGAAGTTTACATACACCCATCCCGGTCTTCTCCATGGCGAAGTTCTTATACAACAACCTTCAATTATGTTTAGAAACAGGAACTGGGTGCAATCATTCTTACAGGCTCAGATATATACATACACCCCCATTGTACATATCCTCCCTTTCCATGATTGCATCTACTTTAAGCATCTGTGACAGAGAAACAGCCCCACATCATGATGCTGCCACCACCATGCGCGAAAGTCAATACAGTGTTCCCGGTTTTAAAGCCTCATCTTGCCGTGTCCAAACCTGCTTCTTGTCTTTTTAGCCAAATATCTCCATCGTAGATGTTTCTCCAGAAGACTTTGGCTGTACTGTGGATAGTTAAACTGGAGTTGGAGCAGCTCCCAGTTCATTGCAGTATTTAGCCTTAAAAGTTTCTGGGTTGTTCCTGAAGGGGACAGTTTAGGTCTTTTTCCAGAGTGGTACATCCACACTTTTTTGTTCTTAGATCTTCCCTCTGTTCCTCAGACTTTCCTGTTGTTCTGAGTATTTTCCATCCGAGTGAGTAGTGTGAAATACATCCTTTATATGCCGGAATACAGAAACTACCAGCTGTAATCCACCATGTTTACTAATGAGAAATTAATATTCTTGCCTCTTTCAAGGTAGAATATGTTATTTGACCTTTACCCCCATCCATTAACAGATTTAAGTGAATGTATTTGTATATCTGAGGCTGTGTGTTTTAAAGAAGTTGCTTGTTGTATAATCATTGCACCCTGGAAAACAGACATTCAAACCCAAAAATGATTGATATTGGTGAAAACTTCGGACCAGAACAGTTTTCTTTTCCACCTCAATGTTTGCACATTTCAGCAGGTAATGGGATTTAGGCCGGCTGCTAAATTGTATCCTTCTTTTATTCCCAGCCATCCCCTCCAGGAACTCCTTTACCCAGCAGATGAGGAGAAACGCACTGAAGAACAGAAAACTGACGGAAACCAAGAGGTGGAGACGGGAGAAGCAGAGACGATCAGGAAACCACCTGCTGAAATCCTCCGTGGTGAAGCAGTACAGGACCGTTCCACCTCTGTCTCAGGTCACTCTGAAGGACCTACGGATCAGAGTACGGCGCCACTCGGTGGATTTCCTGCTCCACTGTAAGGATCCTAAAAGCAAAGAGAGGGCCTTGCTGCAGCAACTGGAGGAGGTGAAGCCAAGTGGGTTGAAGCAAAGCAAATCGAGTGGTGAGAAAAACGACGGCACTTCGGAAAATCTGAAGTGCTTTACTTTAAATTCCTCCATGTCGGCCAATCGAAGGAGCAGACCCGCAGTACATAGCTTGGGCTTTAATGGGAAATCTGTCAAAGTGGCGGACAGGAAGGCCAGACAACTGAAGATCTGCTCCAGAGCCAAAAACATGGTTCATAAAACGCAGCAGACAAACACAGAGTCCAGTAGCACAAACCTAGGTAACACTACAACAGTTTCTCTGTCTGCTCGGGGGGACAAAACCTGCAATGCAACAAAACAGGAGAACATGGACAAAGCAATCAGTGAAAGTCAAAACAATAAAGTTAACTCTAGCATCACCGCTGCACCTCAAAATCCAGGCGCCAAGCTAAAGGCTGTCCAAGCTTCATCCATTTCGGGAGCCTGTCAGACAGTCATGGATGGATCGGAAAAGGTTGTTGACAATCCAGTAATATCTCTGAAGCAATACCTTACAGTCGAACTTACAAGGTTATCAGTCCCACAAAGGTCTGAGGCTGGAAAAATCCAAGAAGATGAGAAAGGTGGCGTTTTAGGGAAAGCAAAGGGCCGGCGGCGCCCCAGACCTGGGAATCTGCCCAGAAACCGTGTTTTCAGGTCAGACGTCTGCACGGCTAAAGGCAAACAAGCACAGAAGGAAATGTTTTCCAAGGCCAAAGATGGAACAGCTGTTCAGAAAGAGCATGCAGCTGAAGTCGCTGGGAATCCACCTGACGAGGAGAAGAAGGAGGCCGACAGAGTTATGGGAATAAAAACAGTGCAAGCGGAGCTGCAGGGAGAGGAAAAAGACCCTCCATTAACTGCTACTGAAAGTGAAGCTCAAAAAGTGGGGAAAGCAAACAAGGCTGAATGTAAAGTGGTGTCGAAAGCAGCAAATAAAGGAAAGAATGACGTCCAGGGTGTTAAAAACACAGAGAAAGATCCAGTTAAAGTATCAGCACTGACGAAGAGGAGTTTTAATGATCAGCACGAAGATGTGGTTATAAAACAGGCAAAGGTTCTGCTGTCTGATATATTAAGGAAAGATCAATCTTTTTTAGATCAGAGGTTGCAGGCAGAATCGAACAGAGGGGTGTGCAAACGTTCCGTTAAGGGGAGGTTTATGAAAGGACGAAGGGCGCTGAAAAAGAAAGCAGACGAAACACAAAGCAGCAAAGGAGCCCCGTGCGAAGAGCTGCCGGTTGTAGTCACGATGGACTCGAGTGAGAAAGGTTTGCAGATCCAGTCTGAAACGAAGCGTAGCGAGCCGCCGGCCACCTCCCTCAACTCTCTACCTCACAGGTCGCCCGTTTCAGTTAAAGCTCAGCTCCACCCAGATGCTAATCCACAGTCCAACATACCTCTGAAGAAACGCACGTTTCGCAGCTCTGTGGAGGTCGACTCCGAGCAAGGCGTGACTTCTGCCTCTGATCCAGTTCAGAAAACCACTTCTGAGCTGGCGTCACTTCCATCGCCAGAACAGAACCCGCCCCCGTCTTCAGGAGAAGGCAGCAAAGTCAAAAAAGAAAAACAATCGAAGGCGAGAAGGATCCAAAAACAACCCTCTATTAAAAGAGTGCTTCGCTCCAGAGCTAACGAATCTCCCCGAGGCCACCTGCTAAGGAAAGTCCGGAAATGCAAATTGGAGAAGCAGGAGGATATCAGCAAGGTTCAAAGTGATAATCCTGCAGAAGATGCCCCTAAGATCCAACAATGGGAATCACAAACTAACATGGAATCGTCATCCTCTCAAGAAAACAGTTCAGAGGAGACAAAAGCAGGCTTGGATTTTAAGATCCGTCTCAAGAGGAGAAGAGGGAAGGTGTGGGATGTGCAGGGAGAGAGCATGGCGCTAAAAACGGAAAAGGACGATGACCCGATGAGGGCCTGCGATCCTTTTAAAGCAATCATGGATTCTGTGTCCATCTTAAACAGAGAGATGGAGGCTCACGTACAGGCGAATCAGAAGTCGAAGAGCAGACTTCATCGTTTAATACGCAGAAGCGAAAGAAACATCAAAACCCAAGCTGCACTGTGCTCCAGTGACGTCCAATCAGACGAAGTTTGTGAAAATAAATCCGGACAAAGTCAATTTTCCGACAACAAAACTGAAATTAAAGAGAAATTTGACAGCCAGCCCCCGCTGAACCCGCTTCCAGAGAAAGTAGAGAGTCTGAACGGTACTGGGGAGATGCTTTCAGAAACTAAAGTTGAAGATCATCTTTTAAAAAGCTGCTGCCTTTATGAGAGTGCCTCCCAACAAAAGCTGGAGCCAGAACTGTGTTCAAACAGTCTTTCATTACCGATACTAAAACTGCGGAGGAAGGTGGAGGATATTTGGGAGGTGGACAGCAAGAAAGGGCTCAAACAGCTGGACCTAACAGCTGAGCTTAATATTAAGAGGGAAGTGAAGGGTCACACTTCAGGGAAGCAGGAGAAAGGTGTTAATGATTCTGGGATTCTTAAAGATGAGCGCCAGTCTCATCAGAGATTGAACAGCAATCCGGCCCCTCTAAAAACAGAACCACCCCCATTTTCACTGTCTCTGTCCCCGCTGTCGCTGTCTTCACCCCTCAACGAGAGCAAAACTGAAGCTATACCCTCAGCTGGAGAGCGAATCGCAGAAAGGTCAGAGACAAACAGTGGAGAGAGGAAACAGAGGCTCAGAATGGACAAACAGCGCAAGAGTGGGCCTGTGGAAACGCCCTCCACTTGTCTGAGTCACACTCTCCAGCAAATTGACAACAGCCTCTCCAGGCTCTCTGAGGGCCTGTGTTCATCTCAGACGCTGGAAAAGCCCACAGCGGCCGGCTCCAGTGCTTCCAGTTCTGCGATCCAGACCCCGTCCCAGTCTCCTCCTTTCCCAGCTGCTGATAACATGCTGTCCGCCGAGCCCAGCTTCACCAACTGCTGCGACGACATCCTGGACTTCCAGTGCCTCGGCTTTGAGGGATACGATCAGCCGCAGAATATGCTCCCTTCCTCGCCGTCAGATCTGTGTTCCCTGGATCCACCCACTGACCCCTTCAGTAGCCCCCTCTCTCACAGCCCTGCCGACACCTGGACCACAGAAACTCCCTATCTTGGCCCTCCCAGTCCAGGGAATAACTTCACCAGTGAGGATCTGCAGTTTTTCCCGGGCTTGGTTCCTTCTAAAAGTGACTCTGTTCAAGTGGAAAGTGAAGCTAAAGACATCTCCAAAGACAGCCCCAATCCCAGTTTGGGGTTTTCAGCTGACGTTGTGAGCAAAGATCGTATTATGAGCAAAAATCCAGGAATAAGGCACTCCAAAGAAGACCTCAACACTCAACAGCCTTTGTCTGTCGCCAGCAAACCTCGCATTTTCAGTGGAACTTCATCTCAGACTCCCATCGCTTTAAGCCAACCATCCACCAACCTCAGGCCCAGCACCAGCCAGGCAAAAACCCAGCTAAACCTGAAAACCCCGGGTCCGTTCCATCGCATGAGCATTCCAAGTAAATCCCAGTCATTTCCAAGCAACCAGCCGAACACAGTTAGGGGAACGCAATCTCAAATGCCGAACAGATTCCTTTCCCCTCCGCTCTTCTCTACAAAAAATCCCAATCCTTCTGAAAGTCCATTCAACTTCCAGGAGAAGCCCTCTACGGTTATCCACAGGGTTCTGAAGTTTCAGGGAGGAAACCAGACCCAGAACCTGTACAGTGCGCCGTGTAAGGACACGATGGCTACCGGCGGCTCGGTTGTCGGGTCCACCCTCGATGCAAAGCCAGGTGCTTTTGAAAAGATCCAACATAGTCAGAAATGTGTTGCTAACATGTCTCAAAAAAGCAACATTTCTTTTCAGGGGTTTGGAAAAGATGTCGGCCATCTCGGTTCCTCAAGCAGCCCCATTAGGCCCAACCTTCAATTTAGCAGACCCAGTTCTTCTGTTTCAGAGTCTTTTGGTAAACTTAAGATGGTGTCAGACAAACAGGAGGGCTGTGAAACTAACATGGGATACAAAAACTTCTCTGACTTGCCCAGGCCCTTCTTCTTTCCCAGCAAAGGTTCCGACTGCTACTCATCCCCCCAGGACAAGAATTTGAAACTGACTAAAACCCCGGACAAACACCAGCCTTGTTACACGCAGCAGGACGCCTATGATTTCAGTTACAGCTCCTCTCTCTCACCCATCTCTCAGCACAGCAGCCCTCAGCTGGTCCACAGCACACCTCCTAGTACACCAGCACCGGCGGCCAAGTCTCAGTCCTCCGCCTCCTTCGCTTACGGCTACCAAGGTCCTCCCTATGTACTGAATTTCAGTGGGGACCACTCGCTGACCCTAGGCCTGAGGGACGGTCCTGAGGGCTACCCGGGTCTGGGCCCTACCAACTACACCTACCACTGCCTGATGGAGCCCTCAGGCACTCAAGGGCGGTTGGTCCTTGAGCCCTGTGGACCCCAGCTGTCCAACCCATCCTCTTTGGGCGGGTTTGCAGGGCTCAGAGGTCAGGACGAACACTGCGGTAAGGACATGCCGCAGCAGTGCCAGCCCGGGGAACATCAGGGCGCTTCACACTATGGAGCAATTCCTACATCACACCCCATGGGGGCTACAAAACCCAAGAGGGTGCGGCTGGTGGTGACGGACGGTACGGTCGACCTAGACCTGCAGTACTCGGACTGAAGTGAAACCTTTAGATTTTGGTTGATGTTTTTGTAAACATTTCAATTCATAATCTACTAAATGACTTTTTTCTAACGAATTATCTTGATGTACAAATGAGTTGAACAGAGTTTGCTTCTGATTTAACAAAGAACTATTCACTACAATTTGCTCAGAATACCAAATTTTAAAGCATTAAGTTTGAACCTACAGGTCAAGTGCAGTTCTTAGCAAAACTATTCTTACCTCTGAAACGTTTTACATTTCTTCACGTTAAAACCACAAAACTCAACGTATATTATTGAGATTTTCTGTGACAGACCGACGCAAAGCAGAACGTGAAGATGAAGTAAATGAAAAATAAAACACAATGCTTAAAAAAAAAAAACGTAAAACGTCTGAATGGATGAGGAGCGTCTGTACGCAGATATTTCCAAGTGTTTTCCCAGTAGGATTTAGGTCTGGACTTTGACTAGGCAAACACAAAGCCGTTAACAGGTTCCACCTAAGTAATTAGGTTTTAAAACAGTAGTACAGCAGGTCTTATACTTTGTCATTGGTTAACAAAACAAAACAAATTGGCATTGCATATGGAAAAAATATATATATATATATATATATATATATATATATATAGTTTGTTTTTTAACTTGTGACAGTTTGTAACATAAATCATTCATACATTTTACAGTCCCTTAATCAGCATGTTGCTATAGTCTGTATGAAAAGCAGAGCAATGGGTCATTATTAGCTTGTGTGGCTAATAGCAGTTAGCCAGGTAAATAAAGACCAGTCAGCAAATCTCCTCCATCCAAACCTTGGATCTGGGAATGATATTCCTAGCTGTCAGCACTTGCTCCTGGTTGACTATAGCAGTAAAGGCAGCCGAAGTACCATGAGTTGTACTTGCACCACAGATTGAGAACCATCTATCTAATCCATTCCATGTGAGCCCCAGGGTCAAGTCTGTGGCAGTCTTTAACAGGTTTCCTTACAGGAGTGCCCTGTGTGGCCAGTTTCTCTGTGCCTGCTGGGAAAAAAAGGACATCCCATAGCATGCTGCTGCCACCACCATGTTTAAAAGTCAGGATAGTGTTTTCTAATGTGTAGGTCTTAAGTTTTAGTTTTGGCCTCATCTGACCAGAGCACATTCTTCAGTGTTTGCAGCCCCCCCCCCTTCTTGCCAATTATCCATAGCTAGATTTGGAGATTGCTCAACTAGCAATTGCCCTGCTCAAAGATTGCCCCACCATATCTCTGCTTTCTGCTGCTCCTTACTTTGACTTGGCCATTCTAACATAAATGTGCTATGATCTAAACCTTTTAATTGTAGCTCTGGCTGAATGTTTATTGCTGCTGTGAGGGGAACCTCTAACCCAGTCTCAAGTGTTTTGCAGCTTCTAACAGGTTTTCTGTCAGGATAGTCCTGTATTTGTCTCCATCCAGCTGCTTTTCAACTCCGACCAGGTCCCCCTGCTCCTGCTCAGTTGGGCTGACTAGAAATGCATTGTAACAGTGAAGTCTGTGGTTGTAAAATGGCAAAATGTGAAAATGTCCAAGGGGTCTGAATACCTTTGCAAGGCGCTGTACACATTGAAATCGCTCTCACTGTACTGTAACATAGATGTATGAATTTTTCTATAACACAAGTGGCTGTAGAGACAGAATCCACCAGAACTGTTAGCCGGTACTCGTTTTGGTGGACCTTAAAGAGGCAGCTTTGTGCCTCGGTCTTTGATATTCTCGTGATGTTCTGAAGCACCCGTTGAAACATGTTTTCTACCCACATTAAGCTCTCGTTTCACTTTTTTGCTTGTAAACTCTTGAGTTTTGAAAGCTTGTGCATGCGTTTGACGCGGCGGTCACTCGTTGGTCCACCACCTGAAGATATGTGCATGAACAGCGTGCAGAAAAGACTTCCTCAATGAATCCAGGACCAGTGGAAGACCTCATCAGTTGTCCTTTAAGCTGTTGATATTGTTGCATCAACAATGTGACAATCGTCTCATTTAAACCCAGCTCTCTGTTCTCGTTATTTCTGATCCCACAGAAGGATTCCTTTATGATGTTACCATATTTATAGTTTTTGTTGATGAAGCTACAGATGTGGGAGTGTTCTCCTGACTGCACAGCCTCACATTATGACGTACTGTCTTGTTATAAAAAAAGGCCAATTATTTATTTTAATATCCTCACTCTTTGAAAGGTGCTTTGATGTAATTTATATTTCACATTGATTGTTCATACTATTAAATGTGGTTTTTTTTAATGTTATTGTTATTTAATGGGACATGATGATATTTACATGACGTATTTAATTTTAAAGACTTTGACGTCCAGTTTTTTTAACTGTTGCAGATGAAACTAGCTCGTTTTTTTCTAATTGGCTGTTAGTCCTACTGGAAGTCTGTTGTAGAAATGTACAAATGTAGCCTATATCATTAAAGATGATTCTGTTTTGTAGTTTTATCCTTCCCTTTTTTTTTACCTGAACATTTAAAGGATGCTGACACATACTTTTCAAACATTAATACTATATTATGTGATATTTTGCAGTGTTTTAGTACTTTGTAAAAGCTTTGAATCACTCCTGCAGAAGCACATTGCCGCCTGTGCAGAGCTTGCTCAACGTTGGCAGCAGATCTTCTCATCCGCCCCTTCACTCATTCCAGCTGCTCCCGTCAAGCAGAAGGTTTCAAGTTTTCCCTGGCCTGGAAACCATTTACAAAAAGTAATTTATTCCGTTGGTAATTTCCACCTTGAAGACCTTAAAATAACAACTGTACTTTTGCACATTTTAACAGTTGCTTTTAACAGCCCCCCACTGTGTTTTAATTAGTTTTCTTATGTGTATCTTAATGTGTTTTTTGTATTTTTAGCGCAGGAATGCTGTTGTTGGAGCCCAGTCAAATATTTCTGTCACCACCTGGGACAGACAGTTTTTCTTTTCAGGTAGTTTTGTCGTTTGATTCAGTTGCAGACCCTTGAACTAAACCATTCATGCATTGTAGCTCTGCCTCTATGTTTATGGTTGTTGTCTTTCTGGAAGATGCACCTCCTCCGCACTTTCTTTTGGAGCCAAACAGGTTTTCTTCCAGGATTGTCCTGTATCTAGCTCCATCAATCTTAACCACCTTCCTTGTCCCTGCTGAAGGAAAGTATCCCCACAGCATGATGCTGCCACCATTGTTTTTGACTGTAGGAATGGTGTGTTAAGGGTGATGTGCAGGTTTGTGCTTAACACTGAATTTTACATGCAGGTCAAAAGGTTCATCGTTGGTCTCCTCTCACAAGAGCAAGTTCTTTCACGTGTTTTCTGTCTTCTGCATGGCTGGTGTCAACAGGTCTTTTAATGGATTTCTTACAGGAATTGCTTTATTCTTGCTACTCTTCCCTCAACCCCAGGTGCGTTGAGTGCACGGCTAGAAGTTGTCCTGTCTACAGGAGCTATGGATCATTGCAGCTCCTCCAGAGATGGCCTCTTAGCTACTTCTTGGATTAATGCGCTCCTGGCGCCTTCAGTTTAGTTCGACCACCATATCTTGGTAGGTCTGCAGTTGGTCCACTCTCTTTCTGGATTGAACGGAGCTCTGTGAGATGCTCAAAGCTTGCGATGTTGTTTCAGAACATAAACCTGCTTTAAACTTTTCTACAAATTTCTCCCTTACTGCTACAGAGAAGCAGACACGAAACTGAAGTGTTCCTTAGGTTTGTGTCTGATCATGATTAAAGTAATCGTGAAAGGATGATGATACTACATCCTTAAGTTTTAAGCTGCAATTCAATGTTCAGACAAAAACTGATTCTGTCTTTGAGTGTTTGTTCCCTTCTCTAAAATATTCATCTAGTTAATTTCAAAGCTCAAGACGAGTCTTCTTCCTCGCCTCGTTCTTTCTCTTCTGCTCCTTTCATCCTAAAAGCAGCGTTTCTCCCCTCAATTCTCTCCTCTTTTGCAGCATATGACCCACTTCTGTCTTTTCTTTCCAGCTCTCAGCCAAGCAGCTGCCAAGTGTAACATATTTCCCATAATGACGGCAGTAAAGAGAATGAGAGGGAGATCATGCATCTGCAGTAGTGGGGGAATAGTAGATTTTTACAGTTAAAGGGGTGGAATGACACAGTGACAAATACTGATGTTAAAAGGGAGAAAATAAGGTTTCCTCCAGATATCCACCCATTAAAGCGGCAGCGTGTACAGAAAACATGAGAGAATCTCGAGTAAAAATACAGCTCTTACTTTTAAAAGCTTGCCATAATAGCAGTAGAACATTGTGAAAAGGGACAGAAATGAGGTCAAAGTATGATTAGTTTTAAAGAAAAAGGCTTTTTTCAAAATGATGTCTTTAATATGCTGAAAAGCAGCAATTATGCATTGAAGTTGTATTTTTGAAATATATGAAATCAAATCCAAATGTAAAGGCCCCACTAAATGCTTAAGCATTAACCCTCAAACAGTCACGGTACCTTCTCCCACATGTTCTCAAGTCCAGTAGACTCCTAGATGTCTCCTCCTGGGGAGTATTACAGAATAATGTTGCCACCAGTCCAGAACTTGCTCAGCCTTGGCAGCCAGTGGGTCTGAATGCCTGTTTGCCTTGTGGCATAAAGAAGCAGCAAAGAAGCTGTTTCTGTCCAAGAAAACCATCCTGGACAGACTGAACGTCCACAGGAAGTACAAGAATGGATGGTTATTGCGACATGGTGGAGCACCATGTAGCACTGTGGATCAAAGGTCTCTCAAAGATTAGGTATTCAAGATTTTGCACCTGCAGTCAGGCAACTCCAAACATCCTAACCCCATTTAGAACCTTTGGTCAGCTAACTGAGATAAACGCCAAGCACTAGGGAGACCAGAATGGGTCACCATCAGCCAAGATTTGGTCCAGAAGTTTATATCCAGAATGACAAACAGAATTATGGGAGTTTTACAGAAGAAGGAGCTTCACTGTAGGTACTTTTTGCATAAAATTTGTTTGCCTAAAAAGTTATGGAATAACATTTGTTTCACTGCTAAACCTTTTGGCCATGACTGCAGGTCTGAGCATTATCCTTCATCTTTTTCCTAAACGCAGCATCGCTCCAGTAAATCCTTACATGAGTGCATACACGTCCACATGACTGCATATGGTGTACTCGGGGGATCATAATCCACCCTTGGGGGTGCGTTTGACTCTGCAGCTGCTGCCCTGCAAAATGGCTGACTGTGCTTCATAACTAGGATTTTCTATCTAACTTGCCAGGAAAAAACAATCAGTGATTGTTGAAGCGCAGAACACTAAGAAGAGTGGAAGGAGGAAGGTTCAGAGAGGTGTTGCAGGCTATGTCCCTGGTGACAGGTGACTGGCTGCCATTCTGACTGCAACAAACCTCCTGTGTGTCTGACAGAGGAGGCTGAGTAATGAGTAGAAAGTGCCACAGCTCTCATTATATGAGCCACTTTCTTTAAAGTCTGACTGCTATTAGGGTTGCTACAATGCTCTAAGTCCATCAATTAATGCTCTCGGTCTAAAATGAGCTGATAAACAACACTGTTTTAATTTACTTTTCAATATACAATCAGTCAGAGAACCAAACATATGCTGACTCAAACCAGACTCAAATCACTACAAACCCATTTTAATGAAACCTGTATATCAGCAGTGGCTTTAATACCTGCAGTGTGAAAGTTACCTCTGCATGAGTCACAGAGTGAGCAACGAGGTGGACAGCCTCCGCGGTGCGAGGGTTTATTTCATTCACATCTGATTTTGAATGCGCAGCGTGGGGCTAATAGATAGATTGTTAATGGCACTGAATTTGTTGGATGCTTGTTGTTATTAATATCACTTTAAGGAAATGTTTTACTTTGTGTAGGAGCACAGGATGCCTTATCATGCCTGAGATTTGATGTGGGCATACACTGAGGCATTTTTATATGTATTTTATGGATTCAGTCTTGTGAAAAAGTTCTAAACCACCTCTCATTTCCTCTGATTTTTCTTCCAAGCTGCCAAACGTCTCTGTGGACTTTCAAATTGTTCCTGATCAATTGCTCATCTGACTTTCTAAAGGGGCTTGAAGGGTTTTTTCTTTGGTGTTTGTCTGTTTTTTTTGCCACTCATTTCCATTTTACAGATCATTTTAAGAAGAATGGGGGTTTTGAGGCACTTCATTCAGACTGAAGTCCAACCATTGATTCAGTAGTTTGCAGAAGAAGCTTCAGCATCAAGATCTCTCAGTAATTGTTTCTGGTCTGGCTTTATCAGTTCCTCACATTCTTGTGGAGGAACCTTGTGTTACAATATTGCCTCATTTCATTGAGGTTTGCAGGCATTTGTTTTTTAACAAATATCCAGAAGTCTTCTGTAATTCAGATGTTAATTAAACCTAGGCGGTGTTGCCATATTCCCTGTAAAGAGCAGATATCTCCATTTTTACATCATGTTCAGACTTAGGAGGAAGCCAGGATACATGTTGTCCTTCATATAGCTGCAGGGACATCAGTTTGACCAACACCGGTTTAAGTCTGTCTGATGTTAAGTCTTAAGTAGCTGACAAGGTGGAAGCTGTGAATGAAACTGGTAGATGTAATGGACCGAATCAAACGGAAAAAAAATCAACAAGTATTTATTATTTTTAGTTTTATTTATTGCAGTGATGTTTTTGCATGTGGTGTTGACCATGTTGCGCACCAATGTGATGAAGTAAGAGTAATTCTTGTTATTTTTCTTAACTTATATCAGTTACTGTAAAAGATAATGGTGTTTATTCTCATAAACCGAGTTAAAAAGCACATTTGTACCCCCCCAACAAATTTCATACTTATCATCGAGTAGCGTGGTTGTTCAGAATGGTTAGTCTGGCTGTTGATCTCCTGCTTGAGACTTCTGCCCTGGCAGTTTCGTGAACTGTGGGAACTAAGACTCTTTTGAATTGATAACACTGGTTTTGTTCAGTAAGGAGAAGTCCATTGTTTTCAGTTTGATGAATCTGTCCCATCGTTATCGTACAGCTGGGGTTTTAGGGAAAATGTAGACTCTCAATGCATCTTTTAATATCTTAAAAATTTTTTTTTTTCAAATACAAAAACAGGTTATGTTCCTGGTTCAAAAAGCTGTCATGCATATATGGTACTCACGTCCTGTTCTCAAAAGAAAACTGGCTAAAAAGGCTTTTTTTTCGTCTAAAAAGTACTCGTACTCGTCGTCTTCCGCTTTATCCGGGACCGGGTCACGGGGGCAGCAGACTCAGCAGAGACGCCCAGACGTCCCTCTCCCCAGACACCTCCTCCAGCTCCTCCGGGGGGAGCCCAAGGCATTCCCAGGAACCATGGCCTCGGACTTGGAGGAGCTGATCTTCATCCCGGCCGCTTCACACTTGGCTGCGAACCGCCCCAGTGCATGCTGTAGATCTTGGCTAGGGGGGGCCAGCAGGACCACGTCATCTGCAAAAAGAAGAGACGAAATCCTCTGGTCCCCAAACCAGACCCCCTCCGGCCCTTGGCTGCGCCTAGAAATCCTGTCCATAAAAGTTATAAACAGGACCGATGACAAAGGGCAGCCCTGCCAGAGTCCAACATGCACCGGGAACAGGTCCAACTTAGTGCCGGCAATGCGAACCAAACTCCTGCTCCGCTTGTACAGAGATCGGATGGCCCCTAGTAAAGGGCCCCCAATTCCATACTCCTGTAGCAGCCCCCACAGGGCATTACGAGGGACACAGTCGAATGCTTTCTCCTGGTCCACAAAACACATGTGGACCGGTTGGGCAAACTCCCATGAACCCTCGTGTACCCTGTAGAGGGTATAGAGCTGGTCCAGTGTTCCACGGCCGGGACGAAAACCACACTGCTCCTCCTGGAGCCGAGGTTTGACTATCGGCCAGACTCTCCAATACCCTAGCGTAGGCCTTACCAGGGAGGCTGAGGAGTGTGAGCCCCCTGTAGTTGGAACACACCCTCCGGTCACCCTTCTTATGTAGGGAGACCACCACCCCAGTCTGCCAATCCAGAGGCACTGTCCCCGACCGCCACGCAGTGTTGAAGAGGCGTGTCAACCATGACAGCCCCACAACATCCAAAGACTTGAGGTACTCAGGGCGGATCTCATCCAACCCCAAAGCCCTGCCACCGCGGAGCTTTTTAACCACCTCGGTGACTTCAGCCTGGGTGATGAAAGAGTTCAACCCCGAGTCCCCAGCCTCTGTTTCCACCAGGGAAGGCTTGATGGCAGGATTGAGGAGATCCTCGAAGTACTCCTTCCACCGCCCGATAATGTCCCCAGTCGAGGTCAGCAGCTACCCACCCCCACTGTAAACAGTGTTGGCGAAGCACTGCTTCCCCCTCCTGAGGCGCCGGACGGTTTGCCAGAATCGCTTCGGGGCCAAGCGGTAGTCCTTCTCCATGGCCTCACCGAACTCCTCCCAGGTCCGAGTTTTTGCCTCTGCCACCGCCCAGGCCGCGGCACGCTTGGCCCCACGGTACCCGTCAGCCACCTCAGGAGTCCCACAAGCCAACCACAGCCAATAGGAATCTTTCTTCAGCTTGACAGCGTCCCTTACTGCCGGTGTCCATCACCGGGTTCGGGGATTGCCGCCGCGACAGGCACCGCAAACCTTACGGCCGCAGATACGGGCAGCAGCATCGACAATTGATGCGGATAACATGGTCCACTCGGACTCTATGTCTCCAACATCCGTCGGAATCTGGTCAAAGCTCTCCCGGAGGTGAGAGTTGAATACATCCCTGGCCAAGGGGTCCGCCAGACATTCCCAGCAGACCCTCACTATGCGCTTGGGCCTGCCAAGTCTGTCCGGCTTTCTCCTCCTCCAGCGGACCCAACTCACCACCAGGTGGTGATCAGTGGACAGCTCAGCCCCTCTCTTCACCCGAGTGTCCTAAACATGCGGCCGAAGGTCTGATGATACGACAACAAAGTCGATCATTGACCTCCTGCCTAGGGTGTCCTGGTGCCAAGTGCACTGATGGACACCCTTATGTTTGAACATGGTGTTCATTATGGACAATCCGAACACCATGTCTAAAAAGGTGCTTTGAAAATGATTTATCTGCTTTAAAAAAAGCAATGAAAAGACTAATTCTGAGTTTTTTGTGTCTAAAATTTCTTAATACCTACCCTTTAAACAAGGCAACTGTTGGTTCAGCTTTTTTCCAGCTGTCCTGTCATAAACGTTATTGTTTAACATGCTAACTAAGGCCTTGGAGTTTGAATAGAGCTCTTGAGGTTTGTTTTAGGTTCTCTGAGGATTATATGATCTAATTTTGGGTTGAATTTGCTGGAATGTCTACTCCTGGGAAGGTTGGCAGATGCCTAGAATTTTTCCACATGGTAGAATGATGGACTTTAAATTATTTGAACATTTATGGGCAGCAACAGTTGCTTCTGCACAGTTATTGCCTGCATTCCCCAAATTCAATATTCATTTCATTTTATTTATGAAGGAGCAAAATATGCATTTCATTATAACAACAAAAGAACACAATAATTTTAAAGTAAACAAAAAATTCATTCAAACATATAAAATTCAACTGTATGCTGTGAAGAAAAAGTCATTTGTTTGCTCAGATACCTCAATCCCAGCTCTCTCCCATCCACAGGGATCCTCTGTAAACATCAGGTTGTTAGAATTTATTCCACTTTCACTCTGTAGTTAATGGAGAGCTGCAAATGTGCCTTAAAATATCGAGCAATTTAGGATGTCCTCAATGCGAGCAGGAAAGGGCTTCAGAGAGGAGAAGCAAACTGAGGACCTGTCATCACTGGACTCTGAAGCAGTGGTTATGGAAGCTCTCGACAGGATCAGGCGGTTATCCGGCTGGGAATCAATGTGGAAAAAGTTTTGTTTTTTCTTTTTCCAAAAGCTTTGGGCAGAGCCACCCGAAGGTTATAAGGGGACCCGGAGCAAAACTGTGTCCGAGGGCCCAATAACAGTAGGAACAATCACCAACTAGCCACCACAGCTTCACTAATATTTCTTTAAGCTTGTTTTCTGCGCGTTCCAAATTTTTTTTATCATCAACTGACAACAAAGGCCACAAATTGACTGTAAGGCGTACTTATTTGGTCTGTCAGTTGTGTTGGTCCACAGAGTTTCTATAGACTGTAAATTTAAGGGACAAAAAGGGTAAGCTATTACCCCAGCCTAGACACAAACACAAGGAAATTATTAATTATAATAATTGTTATAATAATTAATTTATAGCATTAAATTATGATCATCAGCAAAGAGATTACTATAGGATTTACCCCAAATTTTTATTTTGACTAAATGTTAATGTTAAGTCATAAAAAGCTCAATTGTTAAAAATTTTCTATGTTGGAAAACGTCAGGAAATTTGAAAACGGGCTGACTCTGGAAGTTTTGAGTTTCAAGCCAGACAAATCAGCTGATTTGCTGAAAAACATGTTCATTTCTTCTCCTTTTTTATTACCTCCTTTAATACGATATAGATCAGGTTCAATACAGGCTGCATGGTGGTGCAGTTAGTAGCACTGCTGCCTTGCAGAAAGATTTGGCATGTTCTCCCCTGATGTGTGGGTTCTCTCCGGGTACTCCAGCTTCCTCAAACATCCCCAACATTTGCTTATTAGGTTAACTGGTTTCTTAAGTTACCTCTGTTTTGTCCTGTATGTCTTTATGTTGTCCTGTGAAGGATTAGGGACCAACCCTGATGCAACCTTGCAGGGACAAGCAGGTACATACAATGGATGGGTGGATGGATATTGCTGACTGTCTGTGTTCCATCACATATTTAATTTTGTGGAATTGTTTTGTTCTCTTCTCCCGACTGGTACCTTGGTTGAATCATGATTTAAAGCCTTTGTAACCTTTCTGCCATCTGTGGCTTCAGTTAAAGAAAGCAAATGACCAAGAACAAGCCTGGTGGGCAACTTTATTTACTGTTAATCGGATTTTCTATGGTTGATGGCAGGTAAGAACCCAAGAAAGTGATTGCTAAAACGGAATTAGAAAGTGCTTCAGCAAGGTAGTTTAATGGTTTGCACAATAATGCCACCAGGCTATTGCAGTGTTTTTATTTTTTCTGTCACCTTTTAAAAATGTGATTTTCAGTGGATCTGTTCAAGGTATATGTCACATTAAACATGGAAATAATCTGAGTTCGAATGCAAAACTAAAGAGAAATATGAGGTCATTGGCTGCTATAGCTCATAGTAGTTCAGTTTTTCATTACAAACAACAATTAGCAAGTCCTACTGGCTTTCAAACTTGCTACAGGAACACAGTGAGGTTGGCTGTGATGTTGTTCCCAGATCCAAGATGTGGGAAAACCTGCTGCCCCTCAGCAGCTGCTTAGTTCAACTATGCCTCTGACTGTTAAGATTTTGGTGAAATATCAACGAGAGCTTCTTCCCCCCCATCATCATGATCGGACTGAAAAAACATCTGTTTGAGTGTTTGAAGGTGGGTATCCTGCAGACAGCCTTCTTATCTTCCCTGTTTGCCCCAGTATTAAGCAATTATAGTGAGTTTAACTCATCAGAGCAAATCTGACCACTGATGAAATAATGGAGCTAATTTCTCTTTGCTATTCAGCTTAGTTCATCTGTAGGAAGCTCCTTCTCCACCCACAGAGCTCCTCTCCTCTGTATGATAATAAGCATTGCAGCAGTGGTTTCCCTCATCATCTTCTTATACACATCTTTTCATTTCTTATTCATATTCCTGTGGGTGTGAGAATACACACATGCCGGCTGCTCTTCTCCACATTGTGCTTTAATTTGTCTTTGATTCTGGTTGATTGTGATGAGAAGCTGTGGAAGATCAGTGTGTGGTTGTCTTACATGGTAATTACAGGATTATCTTCTCTTTATTTTATGTATCTGAGTGTCTCTGCAAGGTTGGGTGGATCCCTCTATGTTTTCTGTTCTCAGCTTTTGTAAAAGATGAGGAAAAAAAAACGTTATTTTCACAGCTAAGAGTCTAACTCCCAAACATCAAAGACAGAGAGAAAGAAAGGGGGGGGGGGACAAATTGAAGGAGGGAGGGGTATACCCTGTATCCGGGTAATGACAGAGGAGGGGAGAGATGGAGGGAGACAGAGAGGTAAGGGAGGAGAGGGGAGGCGGGTGAGAGACTCAGCCAACCAGTACGAGGAGAGCTTAAGAAGGGGAGGGATGTAGAACGAAGGATGGGGAGCCTGTCGGACCAAAGAGATAGAAGTGTTACTACAGAGCTGCTGCTGCAGGAGGAGGAGAGGCGAGGAGCTGTTGAAAATGATGCCGCTCCGCTCCTCAGGGTCCAGCAGCACACTGGACAAACTGTAATCTCTTAAACGTGCCGGTCAGTGTTGAAGGAGGAAGGTTTTTATTGTTGCATCTTCCTGCTCGTCTCTACTCACTCCTCATTTCTCTGCAACTGGCAGCTGCTGGGCTCCCCCCCATCTCTTATTCCCACTTTCTTCTTTCCAGTGGAGGGAATTCTCCTTTTTCACCAGGAATTATAAAAGACAGTAAGACTCTTTCCTGTCTTTTTCCTTGTTTCTTTGTCATTCCGGAGTTGCATGGAAACAGAGGACGCTTGCTTTCTGATGTGGCTTCATGTTTGTGGAGGGAGTCAGTAGGGGGTATGTCTGTGCGTGCAGCAGGAGCTGGGAGGGGGCTTCGAATGTTCAAGTTAACTGCATTGATGTGAAACATTAATTCTCCTGTCAGCATCAGTGCATGGAAGAAATAAATGTGCAGAAAAACTAAAATAAAAGGATATAGAAAACAATGAGTGGATCTGCTGAGAATGCAAAATGGAAGAGAAATGTTTACACCTTAATTCAAGCACAAAAATGGTTTTCCCACAGCTGTGGGAAGAGCTGCAAGGGGAGGAAAATGTTTGTGCATCAGATGTAGAAACACAATATGACACAACATAGATTTACCTTTGTGACAAATTGATAATCCCACCCACATACATTTGCTTGCCTGTCAAGGTTCGCAAATGAGGTGGTGCACAGAGCAGCTCAGTGTTCACATTAAAAGGCCAACTGGTGCATAAAATCACTCAGTTAATCAGACTTTAGCTCCCCTGACATGCTGACTGTAGTGTGCACAGGCAGGGCAAGCATGAATGAGCATGAACACAGATGCATGTAAAAAAATAAATAAATATTAGTTCTCAAGAGCAGATGTAGCAGGAGTTTTTCTGTGAATTAAACAGCAGATGCATTTCTCACTTGAAATGGCTCTTTCTGCAGAATGAGTGTGTTTGCTTCCGTCCTCTCATTATCTCCACCTCTGTTTAATCTATCTATAGATGCCTTTGTCTCTGCTGAAAGGGTCACTTTACAAGGTGCATGTAATTACACAAAAGCACAAGTTTTTCAGGGAAGAACCTGTTGTTGGAGGCGTTTAAATGCTGCAAACGTGAGTGCAGTTTTGGGTTTTGCAGGACAATGACAATGCAGGGACATCACCCACGCACTATCATAGTAACCAGCACATGCTATTCAGATTCTGTATGTGAGGAAGGTAATGACAGAGGAGCGCTTCTTCAAACAGCAGAGCATTGAGCTCAATTTACAGCAGTGAAACTCCTTCATGCATCGATTTGGAGACACTATTAGGCTGTGTTGGTGTAGAAGTGAAGAGCTGGGTCAGTGTGGAGTGGGAATAAATGAGAGTTCAAAAACTCTTTTTACTTACAAATGTCGAGGAGTCTTTTTTATACTTAGCCATCCTACATACCATACTGTTTTCTCATTTTAAACCATCTCAAATTGTCTTACATCTGACTTCAAGGGAGCTGCACTTTCTTACAATCTTTTAAAGTGATCAATAGCTGCTAACCCAGCAGTCATAGAACAAGAGGGGGCCTGCACCCTGAATAGGTAGCTAGTCTAACACACACACACAGAAAATATACTAACATGGTTTTCTTTGTAAAGTGGGAAGAAGTTGGAGTACCAGGAAAAATCTCAAAGGTGCATAGGGAGAACATTAAAACTCCACACATTGCCTATCTCTGGTAGTCAGTTGCCAAGAGGCCGGGTACTGCTCGGACAGGTTAAAGTGCAACATGGACCGGAAAAATCAGTTGAGTTAAGTTTCTATATACAACGCTTTTAAAAATCACAAAAAGTTTGGCTGCTTGGGAGCAAAATATATTAACTGACTGCCAACAGTTAGGCTCCAATAAAGAAAAGGTCTGATTTGGTGGTAATTTTGGAAGTAATTTGGGGGTATATGCAGGCAAGGGATGAGTGTTTAAATGATCTGATGTGCAGGGAGATAGCAAGTCCAAAACAATACTTGTACAATCTCTCTAGATTGTTCAGAGACTAAAGTAGAGTAGAGATGTTTACGGATGTTAAAACCAGTGGGTGCCTTGGGAGGTCCACACATATCAGGTCATCCTGCATACCAGAAATTTTATTGTTTTATGTTGTGGGAATAGTGCCCTTTATTTTGTAAGTTGACTGACAGGAAATGGGTTGGAGAAAGAGGGGAAGACATGCAACAAAGGTCAACAGGCCAGTACTTGAACCCATGACAGCTGCGTCAGTGTATGTGTCACCCACTTTACCGCTGAGCCACCGCCACACCAGTGTACCAGGAAATTTAATCAATCACTTAATCTCTTGGCACCACCTCCATCAAGTTAAAGAAACTTGTGATGCCTTTTCCAGATGAGCCATCCTTACACAACATAATTTAAATATCATTTACAGGTTACAAATTACTGCCAGATTAGACCATTCCCATTGGTGCTTAAATTGGTGCTCAGCCCTTTTGTCACGTAGGGCAGCATGACTTTTTGGTATTTTGTTCAAGTGGTTTTCATCAACAGCTCCTCAGGGGTTTTAAACGTGCTTAAAAAGTCCTTTTTAGGTTTTTGTCTGCTCTTGCATTCATAATCAGTTTAGCACCTGGCCGTTTGCAGAAAGATCTGTGGCGAAAAATAACAAAATTTGTTCTTATTTCTTTAGTTGAATTTATGAAAATACCAAATATAACAGTTTGAAGGACAGAAAATCCTGTTATATCACCAACAAAGTGATTCTCAGGGAGAAAACTTAACATGGAGTAGAACATCAATCAAAATATGATACATTTGCAGTTTTTTTCCTGTGCTTAAAAGATACGACTTTTACATAGTATTTATCTGCTAGCGATATTATTCTTTTAGCCCTGATGCTACAAATTATGCAGTCTTGGTCAGGTACTGGAAAGGAAATTAGCAAAAACGCAGCCAAAGTCTGGGGAAAAACGTTGACAGACCTTCAAAACGCCTGGAGAGATATTGATCAGACCACTTTAAAAGATTACAAAAAGTCTGGGTGCAACTCACAGACAAAAAGTTTAAGCTGCAAGAAAGAGCTGTTCGATTTAAACTTACCTTGATACAAAAGAAGTATGTAAATCATTTGATTGCAAGGAGCTGGCACTTCTAAAAGAAACACCCTGAATTGAGAATGACAAGTTTATTAAGTGACGGTTTGATAGTGTTGCATTGTAGGCATACATAAAGCTGAGTGGTTTATTGTGCAATTGCCTCAACGTGCAGGATGACGTGTTTTGAAGGGGTGCCCCGATACTCCCGCTAGTTCAAGCACAGGTACGTCTGTACGTCCCACATGCTGTGATTTTCAAAAACGACCACTGAGCTTCATGCAAACCCAACATGCATCCCCCCTATAAAACTCCAGCAACTGCTGGTACTACTGTGCTACCACTTACACCAAATTACACATAACATTATGACTAAGGTGAACTGAGTAACATTAGTTATCTCTTCATCATGTAATCTTTTGATATCTGGGACTTACTGGTCAGCAGGTAAACACTGTGTTCTCTGTTGATGTTTAAGAAGCTGGAAGTTTAAGGATTTAAGCGAGCTGAAAGTGCCAGATTGTGATGGCTGGATGGTCCTTTTGAGGGTCAAAGCATCTCCGATACTACGGCTTTTGTGGGATGTTTCCAGTGTGCAGTAATCGGTTTCCATCAAAAATGCTCGAAGAAAGCAACATTAATGAACTGGCAACAGGATCAAGGTCAGCCAAGGCCTATTGGTGCATAGATGGAGGGAAGGCTGGCCCGTGTTGTCCGTTTAAAGAGACAATCCGAGGTAGCTCAAACTGCTGAAAAAGTAATGTAGGTTCTGATAGAAAGGTGTCTGTCTACACAGTTGGATCTGAATTGGGCTGTGTAGCTGCAGACCAGTCAGGGCCCCTGTGCTGACCCCTGTCCCGAAAGTGGCAAAAATGGACTTGTGAGCATCAGAACTAGACACCAGGAGTGGAAGAAGGTGGTGTGAACTGATGAATCATATTTTCTTTTACATCATGTGGTTGTCTGAGTGTTTGTGCATCACTTACCTTGGCACCAGAATGCACTATGGGAAGAAGGTAAGGAGGTAGAAATGGTGTGATGCGTTCTGCAATGTCCTGCTGGAAACAGACTATGCTCAATCTCTTTCAGCAGGATAACGCTCCCAACCACAAAGAAGAAAATGGTTCGGAAACAGTTAGAGGAGCATAAAAACCAGTTTAAGGTGTTGACCTTGCTTCCAAACGTGCCGTGCACCCTGAATAGGTAGGCGGTTTAACATACACACACTTGCAACTAAAGACAATTATACAGAGATGCACATCTTTGCAAAGTGGGAGGAAGCTGGAAATGATAGGAGCAGGACAAAAACCAGTTTGAGTTGTGCTTCCCCCTTGCTTCCACATTCCCCAATTCTCAATGGGTAAATGGACAAATAAGTGCAATCCATGGAGGTCCCACCTTACAACCTACAGGAGTTAAAGGATCTGCTGCTCACAAATTTGCACCAGAGGCCACAGCACACCTTCAGGGGTCTAGTGGGCTCCATGCCTTGATGGGTGTTTTGGGTGGTGGATGGTTATATTGTTATGCCAGATCAGTGTATATCCTCTCCTGTGCGCTCCGCAGCTACTTCCTAATGAAATCATCGACATATCCAGGAATGTGATCCAAATTGGAGCCTTCCTCCAGGTTCTGTAACTGTTTTAATGTAAAGAAATGAAGGATAACTGAAGACGAGCAGTTCTGTGACTGGGCGTCTGAGGCCCTAGCTTGCTCATACAACGTGCCAAACACACTGCTGTTAACATATATGAGGAAAGCAATTAGTGCCAATTTGAACTGATTGAGTCACATTTTCTAAGACAGATTTATGAGTGGCTGTACTTCACAGGAAATCATAACATCATGTCTGGGTGAGTCACTGCTCTAATGTCTTTATTTACCATCTTCCAAAGGCTTTACAGGCCTCAGCTCTGATTTTGTTCTTTGGGAGATAATTTGGCCTGCGGAAGTTGAGCTGATCTGGTTCAACAAGCCAATTTAGCTGCAACTGAGAGCTGACTGCCATGTCATCTTTGCTTCAAACATTATTTGGCACAAAGAAAGAGCCAAGGTCCAGTAAACAACCCATACTCGGTGGCAGCAGTTTGAATTGACATTCAGCTCATGTTAGTGGGGAAGTACCATTAATTCCATCTGTGTCAGCAAAGTTTAGTTTGGTTCCAGGATGGACTCGGAGGACTCAGCAGCGAATTGGCGTTTCCTGCCATGCAGATCCCTCCGTGGGGATCAGGGGGCCACAATCTCTGCAGAACACATATTCGGTACCAGTGAGCATGAAAAAAAGAAAGCTTATGAGCACACAAAGGCAGAGCTTAGCTGATGACGATTTTTTGTATTACATTAAGGCAGGTTCATAATGAGAAATAATACAGTTTCTTTTGGATTGATTGGCCATCTGCTCAGTTGTTTTTTGTTGAAACCTTGCCAGAGTTTAACTTTCTCTGGGGTTTATCATTTGCAGCCTCCCTCTTGGTTTATTTGCTCAACTGCATGGGAGTTTAGCTCAGCTTTCTTCCTGCAGCACAGCTCAGGGTGATGCAGTTCATACCTCCAGATTTAGACATCTCAATCTCTCACTCTTTTCTCTCTCTCTCCCTCTCACTCCTCCATCTCCTAGTGGTGGTAAGCCACTGATCTGGGACAGACAGGCCTCCCCTGCGCTTTGTCCTACTTCAGCTCTGTCCTCTCTCTCTTGTTTCGTATTATTTCCTTCCCCTCTGTCTCTTACCTGCAGCCATCTGACTTTGAGCGACAGGTTCTGAATCAGTCTCGATAAATCATGTCACTGCCTACGGGTTCTTCGTCACACCAGAGTGATGGTTCTGTCTTGCGTTGATGGGTTGTTGGAGTGTTTTGGAGATAGAGGTGATACCATTACTCACAGTACTTTTTAGAAAATGTTGACATGTTGAAAATTGATGCCTGTCGGCCTTGAAGCGCCTCCCATTTGAAGAGAGACAATGGTTTGGAGATTTTTGGGACAAAACTCTTGGCGTCAGTGAAGGAAATAACACATCAGTGAGGATACTAACTCTCTGCTGAGCCATTTGTCCAGTTGGCGCTTCAAAATGATTGGTTAGTACTTGGTTATCTGAGATAAGAGGGTGTCTGAGTTAGTGTCAGAATGAACAGAAAGTGAAGTAAGAGGAAACAGCTAAACTTTTATTGCAGTAGCAAAATCTCACACTAGTTCAGAAAAATTAAATTTAACTTCCACAGTTATTGGCGCCACTAAGTCTTGTCCTAGAACATTTCACAAGGTTGGAGCATACCAACAGAGGGGTCTATGACAGATCTTCTGTCTCTTTAGATCGTCCAGGAACCCTGGATCCTCTCTTATGTTCACTTTTCTTCAGCTCGTCTCACTGGTTTTCTAGAGGGTTTAGGTCTGGAGAAGGTTGAGTTTCTCTCTGCTGAATCATGTCTGTGTTGATTTGATCAGATGTTTTGGATCATGATCCGGTTCAAAGATCCTGTGAACCCTGTGGCGTCTCATTTTCAGTTTTCTGTCAAAGTCTACACAATTTACTGAAAATGTCCTGATGTTTCATGATTCTTAGGGCATTTGGTAGAGAAACAGGCCCACAGCATCACAGATCCTCCACCGTACTTACCATGGCATGAGGTTCTTTTCAACATTTTTATTGTTTTGGTCCTACCAGACCCACCAGGAGTGTTTATTGCAGAACATTTTATTCATGATCTCTTGATGTTCTTTTCTGGAAACTCTTTCCTGATTAACCATCTTTCTTATCTGAATGGGATGTTCTCTTGCCTTTCCCATTTAGAAGAGTGGCTGAATGAAATGGGCCTCTGAGCTGCATCCTATTTATACTCCAGGGAAACAGAAAGTTAGTAATCACCAATTAACAGTTCTTCGCTAAACTAAAAAAGTAAACAATATGTAAAAAAAAATAGAAATGTCTTTGTAGGTTTGAATCTTATTCTTAATTTTCGTTAGCTGGCTGCACTGGATTATATTTATGGGTATCTAAAGGTCATGGGGTGTGAATACTTTTGCTGTGCACTGTGTGTGTCTTCTCTGCATTTAATTATTTATTAAATTTCTGGGATTTGATCTGACTCCTGTTGTAATTGTTGTAATGTACTGATCTCCTCAGATAAAGCAACCTACGTATGACTGATTATAACTCATATTTTATATCAGTTTAGCATTAAATGCATGTAGAGGACAGATCTATCAATATTTTCTCACTCAACCAAGAACATTTTCTATCTCTCTCTCTGGCTATAGCCATGCCAACATGGAGTCACTACAGCTTATTTGGTGATAAAATTGTTTCAGCAGTGGCGATTTGCCTCAAGCCAACATTTGATCAGCACAAAGACTGTTCGGAGTGTGATTTTGTGTCTTCGGGTACTGCAACATACTCAGTAATAACACCAGCTCTCTCTTGATCTCCCTTGCTTGCACTCCTCACAACCACATCCCATTTATCCCATTAAAGCAGTCCACTGATGGTAATTGGAGGGAGTGTAATGCAGAGACTGAGGGTGGTGGAGCTTTGGCCAGACCCCTTCATGCATCATGGATTCTCCCTCAGTTTATTAGGGCTAAATGTGCCACAGAGAGGTGTTTGGGGGGAGGGGGCGACTTTTTTTACTGCTGCATCATCAAAGTAGGATCGTTATTTTTAGCAGCAGCAGCAGATGCACAGCAGCACTGAAGTGGTGCGGCCCAAGATGGCGATGATGAGAGTGTCGGATGAGGTGTAACCTGTGTGTTTGTGTGTTGAAACAAAACAGGATGGATTCATGCTTTCATGATGTTTACACCTAACTCAGACCGACCCCTTTGAATGTTGGAGCTGAAATTGAGACTCATCGGACCAGGCAAAAGTTTTCCATTTGCAAACTGAGCTTCAGTTTACCATTGGTGGTTATTTGAGCTACTGTTGCCTTTCTATTATCTCACAGCTAGTCTGCTTATTCTCCCCAGATTTTCTACAAGGTATTTCTGTCCTTACAACTGCCGCTCACTAGATATTTATTCTTTTTCAGAGGAAATGGGAGGTCTCGTGGGTGTTTTTGGACATCCTAATAGATAATCGGACTGACCTGCCTGGCTCCTTCAACCATAAATTACTTAAATCCCCTTTCTTCTCTATTCTGATGCTGAATTATAACTTTGGCATAATTTCTTCACCAATGCTGGATGCCGAAAGGCACTGAACTGTGATTGGCTGAGTCACTATTTGTGGAAGCAAGCAGTAGAAAAGGTGTATCCAATAAAGTGGCAGGTGAGTGCATTTCTGTTTTGGATGAATGACACCTTAGGGCGCTTAGCAGGATAAATACCAAACATTCTGAGAGTAATATGAAAAAACATTCAGTCTTTGACAACTAGAGGTTTAAAGACAAAACACTTTGTTTGGGGGGATTCCGTTTTATCCATTTACCACCCAAGCTTTGAGTGTAGCTCTTCAGATTGGCAGAATCTTAAGCATGTTTCTCATTCTATCCAACAGCAGCTCATGCTTCATGTTCTCTTACTGCTGAGAGGCTAATATGGTTGAATTTCATTTGTTGTTTGAGTTGTACGCCCGGTCGGAGACTCTTGTTTAGTGGAGCGAGTTTTTTTGTCGATGATGCTGTCACTCTGAATGACACACAGATTTCACCTGGTGTCAGGTTGGCTTCTTGAGATTGAAGGGTATCTGAGCTGCGTCGCTTAGTTTCTGTCACAGTGTAACAGCTGTGTTCATGTTCACAGGCTTTGGGCTGTTCACTCTTCATTTTCCAGTCCACTGATTAGCTTTGACACCACAAAAACAGCTTGTTTTTCCTTCTTTGTCACTCTGCGACCTCTTTAAACTATTTTCTCACCTCTCATTTTGTTTCTGTGGAGGCTAATTTAAATGATCTATCTATCTATCTATCTATCTATCTATCTATCTATCTATCTATCTATCTATCTATCTATCTATCTATCTATCTATCTATCTATCTATCTATCTATCTATCTATCTATCTATCTATCTATCTATCTATCTATCTATCTATCTATCTATCTATCTATCTATCTATCTATCTATCTATCTATCTATCTATCTATCTATCTATCTATCTATCTATCTATCTATCTATCTATCTATCTATCTATCTATCTATCTATCTATCTATCTATCTATCTATCTATCTATCTATCTATCTATCTATCTATCTATCTATCTATCTATCTATCTATCTATCTATCTATCTATCTATCTATCTATCTATCTATCTATCTATCTATCTATCTATCTATCTATCTATCTATCTATCTATCTATCTATCTATCTATCTATCTATCTATCTATCTATCTATCTATCTATCTATCTATCTATCTATCTATCTACCTATCTACCTATAAAGTTCATGTTTCTTCAAGATTTTTCACTCTTTGACTTTTTCAACAAAGTCTTTCTCTTAATGGCTTAATTTCTGCATACACTGTTTCCTTGGAAGCAGTGTATGCAGAAACTGAAAAGCCTTGCACTGTTCTGCATGGTGGCGGTGCGTACCAGCAGTAGGCAGCAGTGGGTGTTTTAAAATGCATGGGAGATGATGAGTTGGCAGTGTTCAGGGCCAGAGAAAAAGGTTTAGGGCATCACGATGCATTAATAATGGAAACACAGCTGGCAGTATTTATAGCAACAGCAGCATGAATGGGAAGTGATACATGAGGTGGATCCTGCCAGCTCGGCCGGACACCAGCCTGTCGGATCATGGTGGGTCCAAGAGAAATCCCTTCTCCCAGAAACACATTCTGGAAATAATACACAGACTAACTGAGGTCCATTTGTGATGTCTGAGGACTTGGTATGAGAGGATTGCTGCTGATGGTTTGAATCTATACTGGAGAGAGGAACCCATCGATGGAGTTAAAGGGCATGCAGCTTGTGGGAGCTGTTTGAAGTCATATTGATTGGCCTACATTGCAGAGATGTGATAGATTTCTCCCACTGCGGTGAGTTTTAGTTCTCATCCTCTGGCCTGAAGTCATTTAACTCCTCATTTGTCACCGATACACCATTCTCTGGCCACTTTAAAAACCTGATGTATATAAATGCACCATTAAAAGCTGGTTTTGTTTGGCAATCCAGTAAAAACACAGGATTAAACGTGTTAAAAAATAATTATAGAACAGGATGAACCCATATAGAGGTATCAGGGTTTTAAAATGTGCAAAAAGATAATAGAATTGGTCAAATAATTAGATTTTTTATTCATAAACGTTTTTAGGGTGCATTTTTATTTTTGTCAAAAAAACTGTCTAAATATTTTCATTCATTTTATGTATTTATTCACTATAGTTTAGTCTTTAAGAATTAAACTGACTGTTGTTAATATTAGACATGTTGTATATGGTTCGACTATTTTGAAACTTTGGTTTTATAGTGTTTTTTATCCCTGTTTGTTCACTTTTCTTTTATTTATGTTCTAATTATTTTAGATTTTGATTTTATAATAATTAGATTTTTCTATTTGTTTTTAACTGTTTTGCATTTCAGTCACTAATTATTTAATGACAGTTCTTTTGAAATTATTTTGTTTTTGTTATGGTCATCCTTAATTTTGAGCCAGATATTTATTTATTTATTTATTTATTTTATAACTGCAGCATAAATATGTTTACAACTCTGTTGCACCATTCTTACTTTATTAGATATTTGAAAGATAAAGTATTACAAATTACTGTTCATGGCATAAAATTAGTTTTTATACCTGCTTGGTATTAAGACTTACACCACGTTGGATGACGTTCGGTTTGAAGGCAGCGGCGCTGACAAAATGGCAGAAGGGAGGAGCTGATTTTCTCTGCGAGTCAAATAGGTAGAGAACATCTCATGTTGAGTCTAGTGGTTATTTTGAACAAATGTTTGTTTCATAAGAAGGCAAACAGGAAGACCACAGAGAAAGTTAATGGATGTAGTAATGGAGGAATGTGTTGGTATAAAGGAGAAGGATGTTTGGGCTGGGGTGAGATGAATGCAGAAACAAGCAGCAACTGCTGTTTGCTTCTCCTCAAACCGACGTTAAATTTAAAGTCTTGAAGTGTTGCACCTTAGACCCTCTGAGAAGAGCTCCTAATAGATCCGAAGCTTGACCACAATGGGTTCAAACCTCCTCTACTTGTTAAGACAAGACTTACTCACGCTGTGACCGCTCTGTCTGACTTTTGGCCTCAGTCTGGGTTCTTATAAAGTGAGTATGGATCTCTCTCCTCCTGCCTACTCTTATGTTTCAAACACTCTATAAACCAACTCCAGAGCTCATCTTTAATCAGCTCCCTGGAGGTCAGATCAGAACCTCCTCAGCTGAATTCTGATGAGGTTCTAAAGGACTAGAGGTGATCTAAAAATTCATGTAAAGTTGGCTTTCAATGGGACTGTTAGAAAACAAAAAGCAGGGACCTGGAGGTATAGAGCATGCTCAGCCTCTTATTTGTTGCCTGGAGCAGTGGAGCAGCATCCGCTTTTAATATTTCACGGCTCATCATATGTTCAGCCAGTCTCCTCCCCTGCAGCTACTCCCATTCTGGTTCATTTATGCATAAATCCTCTTCACGTGCTGCCAACTGTTTGCCCCAACTTGGCCTTGATCGAGCCTCCCCAGAGCAGGGAGCAGGTACTGCCACTTCAGCCGCTTCGCCAGACGAGACCGACGAGTCCGAGTGTTATTCAGGATGTTACTCAGCTCTCTGAAACAGGCAGCAAACATGACGGCGAGCAGAGCAGGCTCCGTGTCGACCCAGTAGCGATGATGAATAAAGCTAATTAATTAGCAGACTATTTGAATGTGTTCTCTGTTCTGCAGCTCCCCGGATGATTGACTTCCCCTCATCTGTTCTGCAGAGAAAAGAGAAGCATTGGCAAACAGTTGGCGTGTTATTCACATTAATGCCGTTGGTGTTGAGTCAGAGCCGCAACTGGTAGATTTTCAATATTTATTCTTTTAAATAATATTAATCATAAAATATTTGAAAAATCTACTATTTCTCTTTGGGTACAGTGGTTAAAAACTTATTAGAAAGGTCAATAATTCATTTTCACCTGAAATACCTTAATGATGAGCTATGAGACAGATTTCCCTCTGCATCCTGTGTGAGAAGTCGAGGACTCTTGAGTGCCCGCTACTGGCCCAGAAAGCTTATCTATGCAGCAGCTGAGTTTGTCTATACCTTGGTCTGGCACTAGTTTAATGAGAATTTTAACATTTTGAAAACGTCTTTGATCAAAACTACTATAATGTACATTTGAAATTGGATATTTACATACACTGTATAAAAAGAGAAATAACATTTTGTTCTGAAAATCTTTCCTTAAATTTAAATAAACCTTTCCTAATTCAGGTCAGATGGGAATAACTATATTATTTCTTTTTGTTAATTGCTAGAATATTAAGAGAGAGAGAGACTTTTTTAGATTTGTTTTGTACATTTCTTCAAAGAAACATTTCCTTTTGGTATAATTTTCTTCTAAACTGCATGACTTGGGTCTAATGTTTTTGGTTTCCATCCAGAAGCTTCTCACAATACTTTTTTGTAAATCTGGCCCATTCCTCCTGATAGAACTGGTGCAACTGGGTCAGGTTTGTAGGCCACCTTGCTCACACACACACCTTTTTCAGCTCTGTCCACAACTTTTCTATGGGAAATTTAAGCAATTTAGTAATCCTTTCCTTCCAAGCAGCCAGACTTTCTTGTGATTTTTCAACGTGGTCATGATAAAAAGTTACTCAGGCCTTTTAGAGAACTCTGTAAGGGGGCAAACACTTTTTCTCAGTATCTGTTGGTCCATTCCTCACATTTTAGAGCATTTGTTTTATTGCCAGAATAATTCTGCACTGAAATGAGTGAAAACACAGCTAAAGTCAGAAGAAAACCATAAACAACATCAAGAAAGCCTGAAGAACTTTTAATCAGAAGCACTTAAAAAATTACATGAAAGCCCTTGATGGTTGGAGGTAAAACATCAAAAAATGAGGGATAGGTACATATGTTTGTATCACGTTTTAATAATTCTAGTCATTAAAAAAGGATACAAAGCAGTTTGGGTGAATATAATTAGAAATGTAGCACAAAAAGTCAGAACATTTGTGTTTCCTTACTGGCTACATCCTGTAGGAAGGCCTCACGTTCCTCAGATTAACCGATGTGGATGTCTCGGTGTCTTTGTCGCAGAACGGAACGCCAAAGCTGATCCCTCAAGTGTTCACTGGGGTGAACCTCGCTCCAGGGGGGGCAAGTGTTATCATCCTGGCAGATAACGTTTGTTTCCTAAGAGTGGACATATGGGATTGCTACTGACTTTGGAATCTCATCTCAATTTGTCTGTGAACTTTTGGTTTCACCAATGTGATGACCCCGCACCACTGCCTCTGCCAAAACCTGATTTAGTAGACTGAAGCATACTTTCTTTCAAATACAGACACACTATTCATTATTCATTTCATTTATCTACCTACGTCTACCCCTAACTTCACTATAAAACACTGATGTCTCCAAGCGAGGACTTTTCAGGGTGGTGTTAAATTGGTTTACCCTAATTATTTGCACTTCTGAAAAAAATGGTGCTTCTTTTAAATGGAAAAAGAGAGCGATGAATGCAGGCTTAGAGTTCCTGTGGAGGCTTATTTTAAAAAAGTTTATTTCTTATAGGATTAGCTTTAGGGATGTTGACATTAGTCTGTAATGAGATGAACACTTGAGTCTGGATTGGGTCGGCCCGTCAGATATTAGACAGTTTTGGTTCTGGAAAAATCCTGAGATGTCCCTGATATCATCCTCCAGTATCTGCCCTACTGTAAATGGCACTTTGTTAGCGTGATGCTCATGCAAGTTTGTGTCAATATTTACATCAGACTCAAGTGGTTTCTGTCAACCATTATCAGCCACATCACCGTGGACCAATTTTAGCCAATACGCCTTTCCATTGTTCCCTAAATTCATGGAGGTTTTCGGCACAGCTTTCTAAAAGTTCTGAAAATATCTAACTGAAATTGAGATCCTGACTTGGACTAGGCTGTTGTAACACATTGTTTCTTTCCTTTTTTCAGCCATTCTGTTGTAGGTTTTTTGCTGTTTGGATCGTTGTCCTGTTTTGGTCAAACTTTAGTATCCAGAGGAGTTAATGGTCGACTCAATGGCTGCAAGGTGTCCAGGCCTTGTAGCTGCAAATCAAGCCCATATCACCATTCGTCTACCATCATGCTTGATAGTCATGCTTTATTTACTGTGTTTGGATTTCTGTCCATGAAGCTTAACACATGCTAATTGAGGTCTGTACAGTCTAAGATGGAGCTTTTTGGGTTTTTTTAATTTTTAAACATTGCACGCTTTGACCATGGGGTGAATTTGCTGAAACACCCTCTTCTAGGAAGATCAGCAGCTGTTTTAAATGTTTTTTATGTTAATATTACCCTTTCTGCTTGTAAAATGATGGATTTCAGATTTTTAATTAGTAACGACCATATAACCCTTCCCAGATAGGCAGCAAAAATTGCATATAAAAATATAAATATAAAAGGGAACATTTTCACTCAGGTGACTGTGACATATAATGCTACCATTATATGGTAGCATTATATAAGGCTGTTAGTGTTGTGTTTTAGGGACGATCTAACACAGAACGGGTTGAACCTATTTTCTGTTTAATTTCCTGACCACATTGATGTAACTGTTCCTCCACTGGCCCTTAGTCTAGTTTAATGGCACAAAGGCTGGTTACAAAAAAACACATGTAGATCAGGTTGTTTCATTCTTTGCTTGGCTCCCTCAGGCCTTCGAGTGATGTGCAGTTCTTCTCAAGGCTGCTTTTGGTCTGGAGGAACATCTGACCAGAGGTTTTACAGATCTTATCCTGAGAATTGTCTGGTATTAATCTGCTTGTATTGACACTTTCTTGAGGGACTGCTGTGGTGTCTCTGAGTTGTTGTTGCACGTGCATTATCAGACAGAGTGATGGGACGATTTGTGTCCATTTGTGTATCAATGTCAAATGAGGAGGGAGGGAAATTGGCCGTTCCAGTTTCGTGGCATGAAACTGGGGCGATGTGTTCTTTGGAAGTTTCCCAGTGAAATTTCCTGGGGACCAAGACACTGAAAATATCCATCTATATACACACTATGTCCTACATAAAAGAGAGACAGAGAGGAAGAGCGAGACGGAGCATACGGAGATCCGTGTGTGTTCGGGAGAGATAAAAAGATAAGCAGGGAAGAAGGTTGAATGTCGCCGTGCTGGTTATGTTTTTTAAGTCTGTTGATGGCGTCCCACAGACTGCACACTGACTGAAGATTAGTGGAACCAGGTCAAGACTCTGGAAAGAAACCAGCAAAGTTACCTCTCTCTTCTGTCCCGTTAGAGTAAAAACTCAAAGGTTGCCCCAAAACCCTGTTTTTGATGCCCATGAACCAACGCTACTATAAAAAGTGTGGTTTAATAAATGAGTTCAAGATTAAGTTTGAGTTCAACAGATTTATTTGTCACTCAAGCCAAATAGCACTGAGCTAAAGTCCCAAACATCCCTCATTGCTCCATATTTTGCTTCCACGCAGAATGAATTTCTTCCAATCTTTAGCTGTAACTATAACTCAGTTTAAGTGGTGCAGTTTCCTCAGCTCAATAATTTTTACCTTGTTATTGAAAACAAATACAATTTATTATTAAAATTATTTTGTGTGAAGATGAATCCTTTGCCTTTCCAGGAAGTTTCAATTTAAAAAGTATAGTAGATTTATTTTAATTTCAATGATTTATTAAAAGGATAAACTCAGTTCTCTTAAGATTTAGGGAGCCACATCCTGTAAATTTAGTATTCAAGACTACTTATTATTTTGTAAAGACTATTCTGGGAAGTCAAGAGGAAGATTATGTTTGGTGGTCTAATTATGACTTTTAAGACCTATTGGTAATTTTGAGTGGAAAAGGGTATTTAGAAGCAGGAATGGGAGCAGATTCTGGGGTTCAGAGGCCACCTGGATATCCCAGAATCTGTGCCAGAACGTCGGGGATGGAACAGAATAGTTTGGAGTTGCTTTGCAGATTAAATGTATTTTAAACAGTTTCACATCAAGATTTGTTTTTACAGAACATTAAGCATTAATCCTTGTTATGATTCATTATAGATTGTTTTAATTAAAAGGGGGTGAAGTGATTAACTCACATGATCATGTCTTTTGTCCCACGAAGCTGCAGGTGACTTTATATAAACAACACAAAAACAGTCAGGATCGTCAGAAGAACATCATTACTATGAGAGATCAGCAAAATATGTTGAGAAAGATGCTGCATTTTATCTACAGTAGGAGTTCATTTGACTTTGTTTTACACATTAAACAACAACATAATGCCAACAGAAATAGTACATAGATTAAGAGATTAATTACGTAATAAAACATCAGTACTTGTCATTCAATGAAAAGTTTATAAATATAAAATAATATAAAAATAATCAATAATTTGAAGTTTTAGCATTTTACAAGAGATATGGCCCTTTACTTTAAACAGGGTTAAAATCTATCTTTCTCATATGAAACCTAAGCACTTTTTCCTACGTCAGGATTTCTGTGATGCAAGATGTTATTGGCTCTGTTCACTATTTCCCTGTTCATGAACTCTTTAATATTTTATCTTTGACAAGTGTGTTACTCCCAGAGCTGCCCATGACTTGTTTCTTTCTGCACGTTGATTAAACTGACAACCAGAATGATTATACTGCAGCTCAGGTTGTAAGGTTTTAACTTACAGCTGACGTCCATATCAAGTCATTGTGATCTTCAGACATTTAGTGAATGCCCAAGGCGATTTCTCAGTGTCACTGAGAGATGTGCATCTGTTAACTCTTTTGGGAAGGCTTTCAACAAGGTTTAGGAGTGTGTTTATATGAACGTTTGACCATTCTTCCAGAAGCTCATTTGTGAGGTCAGACACTGATGTTGGATGCAGAGGGCTGGCTTGCAGTCTCCACTCTATTCATCCCAAAGGTGTACTGTCGGGTTGAGGTCCGAACTCTTTGCAACCGAGTGTTCTTCCATATCAAACTTGTGCTGCCAGGTCTTCACTGACCTTGCTTTGTGTATTGGTGTGCAGACATTTTGGAACAAGAAGGAACCATCTTAAAACCGTTTCCACCAAGTGGGAGCATAAAATTCTCCAAAATATCTTGGGGTATCAAACCATTAAGTATTCCTCTTACTGGAACTAAAAACATGACCAAACTTGGTGCTAAGGGGGTTATGGTGATGTAAGGCTTTGATGCAGCTGCTGAGCCATGATAACCTGTTCCATGACGTTATCTACCCACTGTTCTTGAGCAAATCTGAAAGTTTGGACCTCGCTGACCCCACTGTGTCATTTTACGTGGCCACACAACCAGCCATCCGTGTGGTGAAAAAGAAAACATGATTCATCGATCCAGGCCACCTTCTTTCATTCTGGTATCTGATTCTTATGCTTGAATACCTCATTGTTGGTTATTTTTGTTCTCTGTGTCCTGACAGTGTTCAATCAGAACCAGCATGAATTTCTTCAGCAGTTTGAGCCGCTGTAGCTCATCTGTGGAATGGGAGGACAAGGGTCAGTTTTAGCTCCCCTTGTGCATCACTGAGCCGGGTCATCACTGTTCCTTCCTTGGAAGACTTTTGACAAATCCTGACTGATGCAGACCAGGAACAACCCACAAAGCTGCATGTTTGGAGATTCACTGATCCAGTCATCTAGCCTTCCCAGTCTGGCCTGTATCAAACTCACTCAAAACATTGTGCTTCCAATATTTCCTGCTTCTAACAAATCAGCTGAGGACAAAGTGTTCACTTGTTGCTTAATATATCTTACCCAATAACATGTACCATGACAAGCAGATAATCAATGTTATTCACATCACTGGTCATATTGTTATGCCTGATCAGTGTATAACACCATGTGTTGTAACAACAGTCTTCTTTTTGATGTTACATGTTGAATTAAAAAGCATTTCCTCTTTTGTGCACCACTTTTAATTTGAAATGTAATTTACTGGATCTGGCCTGAGATGCTCTCAGTCCCGGTGTGAAGCTAATCTCTCTGTGCTCAGTGAGGTGAAGGTTGACCTGGTTAATGCAGTTTGAAGTTGGTTAGAAGACTGAACAAGTAAATGATGTGACCTGGAACTGACAGTTCTCCAAGGAGAGTGGAGGGGGTGGGGGGTAACACTCTCCCCCAGTCAATTCAATTCAATTCAATTCAATTCAATTCAATTCAATTCAATTCAATTCAATTCAATTCAAAGATACTTTATTGATCCCCGAGGGGAAATTAGAATCCCAGTACAACCGATCCAATCAGACATCATGACACAAGACAAGGGGGGGGGGGGGACGGGTCACCGAGGCTTTGCTGCCCACTCACAGGCGCTGCCCTTGCTAGATGAGAAAAGAGGCCACATTAGGACAATAGGGGGAAAACAAATCATATTTCACACTTTATCCTTAGCAGGACACAGTTTGAGATTGCAAAAAACCTCAGCACAAAGAAGCAACAAGTTTACAAAACAACATCATGCTGGGAACGGTGAAGGTGGTGTGAGGGGTGCATATGTTTATCTTGAGCATGTGTGTGTGTGCGAGTGAGTGTGTGCAAGTAAGTCCATGAAGCACTGTCACAGAGGCCATTGTCCTTGATGGTACGTTGGAATGTTCATCAACCGGCCACAAAGTTCTGAGCAGGTCCACAGATGTCCTCAGGGAAGGGAGGAGGCAGAAGAAGCAGAGCGCCATGTTTACATAACTTCCGGGAGAAGTTGAAGATAGCCAGCCATCAAGGCCATGCAGGGGAGCCAGATTCAGAAAGGAAAAAAAAAAAAAAAGATATAAAGATGAGATGATTATCAGCTGTTGAGTGTAAGGCAGAGTGTAATCGCTTCATCACCCTCTTCATCATCACTCCAAGAGGCACAGAAAAGCCCTCACGTGCAGAGCATTCATTATGAAGGTCTTTCATGTGTGACTCATGACTTTTCTCTCGGGAACTGATTATCACTTCCTAATTTTCCGTAATGTTCTGACCTGTTTCAGCTTAATAGATGTTGAGCGAATCTCTAAAGTTTCGTTCTGGCCTTTTAGCTGCACCTTCATTTTCTCTTTTCCATCCCCTGGGATCAGACTAATATCTGCCATAAAAATTTGAATAAAGAGCCAAAAAGGCATGAAAAATGGGTCTGTCACACCGTCATCTTTCAAATGGTTATTTGTTTTTCAGTGTGCTGATCTGATCAGTGGAATGTGGGTGGATTTCGATTGAGCAGGCATTGCTCTGTAAAAACATGGAATTAAAGCTGCTTTAAAAAAGTTCTTGCAGTTAAATGAATTATTACAATTTAGCAGAATTTTACTAGGGAATGCATGGTGGAGCATTTGTTAGCACTTACAGCAAGAAGGTCCCATTTGGGCTCTTTCCGCATGGAATTTGCAGTGTGAGGTTAAGTGGTCTCTCTTAATTGCCCTTAGTGTGAGTGTGTGAGTGCATGGTTGTTTGTACTGTGTGTCTGTGTTGCTCTGCGATGTCCCACCCTGGATAGGGTCCAGGGTGTAACACCACCACACCATGTGACCCTGCAAGGATAAGCAGGCACAGATGATGTTGAGCAACAATGGGTTTGGTTACCTTTGAATAACTGTTAATAAGTGCCAATTTTAATGGAAATTACCAAGTTGGGGGTCCACCTGATTATCAGGAAATAATGGCCAAACCGCCCTGGTGAGGTGTGGTATTACAGAACAATAGTATAGTAGAAAAATTTGTTTTTACCAAGACAGAGACCGATGATTGTCACTCAGAATCGGCTTTATTATAATCTTGCAAGAGAGAAGGATTTTTTACAGCATTGGAGATGCGCTCAGTAGTGCTGCTAAATTGTTCTGCCTATACAATGCAAAGGTTCTCTTTATAAGCTACAACAGTTTTCAAGGTAACTCTCATGAGACCCAGGGAGACGAGGTGAAACCTGTTGTCCTAGACATAATCTTAACAGTGTGGCATACATATCATCTCACACAGCTGCAAGCAGAAGGCTGAGAAACCATTACTCTAAGACTAAATAAAAGAAGAATGGAACAACACTGAGGGGTTCTAATACTTTTGTCAGTTCCTGAAGAGTATCAAGGAGCAAAGAAAGCAAGGCACTAAAAATTTCCATAACAATAGTTACAGTCATTATGGTCAAAAATCCTGTTAGTTGTTTTAAATGTGCAGTCATTGTATTTGTCCTTCAAGTTCAGGACTGACACGTTTCTGCTTTGCTCTAAGTGCTGGCTGTGTCTACCTGCTAACCTTCTGAATCTCACACCTTGCTGCTTCCTCCAAACACTCTGCCTATCTCTGATTACTCAGCACTATGCAAAGCAATGGCTCCTTCACATTGTTATCATCTTGTCTGTATGCATTGTTCTTCAGTTGGTAAGATTTCTGACAGGTCTGCAGAAACCTCCAGGCTTTCTCCCTCTCCAGTTTGCTCTGTCTGCTCTCCTCTCTTTCATTCATTTAATTTCTCAAACAGTTTGGTCTCTGCTCCCCTGTTATGTTTTCCAGGGTTGCTTTGATTTTTATTGAGTGTTCTTTCAGTCAGTCAGTCATTTTCTACCACTTATTCCATAGTGGGTTGCAGGGGAGCTGGTGCCTATCTCCAGCAGTCTATAGGCGAGAGGCGGGGTACACCCTGGACAGGTCGCCAGTCCATCGCTGGGCAACACACAAACAACCACGCACACCTAAGGGCAATTTTAGAGTGACCAATTAACCTAACAGGCATGTCTTTGGACTGTGGGAGGAAGCCGGAGTACCCGGTGAGAACCCACACATGCACGGGGAGAACATGCAAACTCCATGCAGAAAGACCCAGGCCAGGAATCGAACCCAGGACCTTCTTGCTGCAAGGCAACAGTGCTACCAACTGTGCCACCGTGCAGCTGTTTTTAAGGAATACCAGAGGAATGAAATGAAAGTGTTCTTTCATTCCTCTGGTATTCCTTAGAAACAGCTTGAAACTCGAGTGCCTTATTCATTTTACTTCACATAACAGGGAGGCTCTTTAACCTTTCCTGATGCCTTGTACTGTAATGGTTGGCCATTCTTTATAAACATAGAGCAAAATGAACACTCATTTATGATTAGGTTTACTTCATTCCTGTCCTTGAGGTGCTTCTTTTTGTGCATTTTATGCACATAATATACTGAATGCTCAAATTATTTCTTACATTTGCAGAGAATTAGTTAACACAAGCACAGTGATGTGGAAAAGTATTTTTCCCCTTTTTGTTTTCAAGGATCCAGACCTTGTTTTGTAATTTTTAAAGTGGGCTTGAAAAACAGTTTTGCATTGAGTATTGTTCAAGGGTTTCTTACAAAATTTTGTGGTTTTTGCCGATTTTAGTCCAGTAATTGATTACTTTCTAATCAACAGCTTGTCGAAAAAATTTAATTTTAATTTTGTGAAAAACACCAAAGGTCACAAAGTTTGACAGAAAATAGGGTTTCAGCTCCAACAAGATGATTTTCAAAAAACTGTTACTGATGCATCTCCATTAATTATTTCTTCATAGTTGACTTGTTCTGGCTTTTACTCTCTCGTGCCCATTGTTTTTAGATGTTTGATTGCACCTGCTTGAACTCTCGCACCTTTAAGTCAAACATCTCAAAGCCTTAAGGTTCCAAACACCTCCCTCTCATTCATACTATTCTTATGCATTATTGACTGTCATTCGTTTTTTCTCCAGAGCATGCTGTCACCTCTCCAGATGCTGCCTATTCTTCTCCTCCTCCCCACTTTACTTACTAACGTCTTGTCATCTGTCCTCTGCTCGTTTCCTTCATTTTTCTGTAGAAAAGAATTGCTTTGTCTGAGAAAAAAGTATACAGGGTTATACTTTTATTCTGAACATTATCATTTTTGGAAACTGTGCACCTAGACTGCATGTTTTTGTACTAACAACAATTTTCTAGCACAATTCTGGCTGTATATTTGACATATCTTCTTGGCATGAAAGGAAGGATTGTTTTAAATTGGTTGGTTTCTTGGCAATGAGATGGCTTTTAAGCATTTTCCCTAATGTTGCAACAAGGCTGATGTCTTCTCTGGCAGACCCAATGCTGTTTATTTACATTAGAATACATTGGTAAAAAAATGTATCAATTAAAATAATAATGAAGTCCCAAAACATGAAACCGCCACAGAGAATTTCTCTCCTTAATACTCACAAAACGCTCATCTTGTCTTACTGCTAAAAAAAAAGAAAATTACTACAAATGACACAACTTATTAGTCTGGATCATGCAGTTGTCGGTTGCTCAGTCAGCTCAATCTTCACTTTGGGCTAGTGTTTACCTAGTGTCTACAGCTCATTATCAGATCAAAATCCACCAAACATGAGCACAGTGATGAGATGAGGCCTTTAATGTTAATCTGCTTTATCCATTCCATAACCACTTTGTGTTGAGTTTAAGTCAGAGAACTTGGAAGTATCCATCCTTCTTCATTTTTATGTTCTCACTAACAATGCAGCTCAGTCTCTGTTTCGTCTAATCATTAAATCGTTCTCCAGCAGTCATTTGTCTTGTACTTTTGGGCAGCTGCAAATTTCAGTTGAGCTTGATCATGTCTGTTTTGGATCAGGAGTTTCTGTCATGGCTGACACCCTCTGAGTCCATGGTGATGGAAAACTGGCTTCACTGCAGACAGTGACACTGGTGTTCCAGCTGTTTCTTGTCATCTGGGGGGAACAGTTGGGATCAGATGGTTGAAATGTAGGATAGCTCAAAATAATTAAATAAATTAATGTAGATTAAATGTTTTATCTTGCAGTTTTGGGGCACTGAAATGATGTAATGATGACCAGAAATATTTGAAGTATCCCTAATATGCAGTTGACATCTCTTCTCAAAAGAAAGTGAATTTTCTCTGCAGGTGTGCAGCGTAGATATAACGGCTCTCGCTTTAAAAGTCATCCACTCCTGCCGGCTACATCCACAACTCAAAGAGCCAAAAAGCCACTTCAGCGTGAGCGAGATTACAGATCTCTCCCCGAAGGCCCCTCGTTGGCTCTGAGCACCGTTTCAGGATTTGCTGCTCCTCACGGAACTGAACAGCTGAATAACAAACAGCCTCAATCCTAGCTGGAGGACTGACCAATCAGCAACAAGAGATGTCAGAAAAATCTGCAGCAAAAAAAAAAAAAAAGATAAACAAGGAAGCCTCTAATTTGATGTAATTACACAAATTTATTCAAGTAACTATAATTACAAACCACTTTGCAGCTTTAGATTTTACATGCAGATGTAAAAATGTCTCATCACTGATCTGGAACTGAGACATAATTGAACAAAGCCAGACTAGAAATGATGGTTTCTTATTTAAACATTCAGCTGGGGGTGAGAAGTAACTCAAACGAAGAGTAATAAGGAGATTTGATATTAAAATGGGCTTTCGGTGAGCATTTATGAGTGAATCATGGGCAGAATCAGAGTTGTTTTGAAACATGAAAGTGTGAAAAATCATGTATTGTCATGGTCAGACACAAGGACTGAACTCTACAGAAGGAAAACCTCTTTTAAGCAGAATTGTGTTTAGAAAAAAGGTCTCAAGGATCTTTTTTCTCAGCGAAGGAAGGGATTCGGCATGTCTGGCAAAGGGACCTTGAATTACCAGTACAAAAAGGTTCATTTATACATAAGGTGTGAATAATGTGTTATGTGAAGAGGGTTGGCAGAGCTGCTCGTCTCAAAGAGAAGTCTGTTCACATGGAGAGCAGGATTTCTGGTCTGATGGTTGTCTAGATCAGTAGATCTCCAGGCTTTCTGAAGATCTTTTCAAGTCTTAGCTGCTTCCTCTTTAATTTTCCATCCAGTTTTGTTTTCTGTGACGATGACAATATATTGTCCTGTTTGTGTTTAAAAATTAGAAAAAAAACAAGTGGAGGACCACAGAAGAACTGTCTAAAGCAGAAGAAAAACATTTAATTCAACACATAAGAAAGACACCTCCACAGGCCTGATGGAAGACTGAAGTGATTCAGCATCCTTCAGTTGATCATCTGCTGTATGTCACATCATTTTTACTGTCTTTTAAACTGTTATCTTGGATTTGTTTATAGATGCGACTAAAGAAATGGGAGCAAATTGTGTCAAGTTGTTTATTTGTAGACACAACATTTGTTTATCCCATACAATCACAAACTTCAGTGTATTTTTTATTGAGATTTTATGTGACTGAACAACACAAAGCAGTGCATAAATGTGAAGTGGAAGAAAAGTTATGCAGGATTTTCAATATTCTCCCTGTCCATGCTAAAGAAAAGCAACCCCACAGCATCATACTAGCCCTGCTATGTTTCACAGTGGAGATGGTGTCTAGGGTGAGATACAGTGCTAGTTTTCCACCATGCAAAGCATTTTCCATGTAGGCCAAAAAGTAACACTTTTGCCTCATATGAGTGAAGCACTTTTCACACTTGGTGTGTTTCCCATTTCCCAACATATCTACTACAACACATGTCGCCTCAAGGCACTTGACAAAGGGTCTGGAATGGTGGGGTTGTTGGGGAGGTTAGATTAAACTACTGAATGTTAGAGATTGGCCATTTTAGAATGGGCTATGTGTAGGGGTACTAAGTAAAAATAATACACTGATAAAGTGTGTCCATATAAAGCACACTGGTGGCCATTGTTATACTAAAAACCACAAGGATCGGAATACCTCTCTCTGTCAGACTGATTATGACCATTGGAAAAGAGAAGGGCTTGCACAGGTAGCAGAAATGGAGGGTGTGTTTGCACCTCAACCATAACTGAGCCGGTTTAGGCTATACCTGACTCCCCCTTACTCCATCCAACAGGGAGGGAAGAAGGCAGAGTTAAAAAATAATTAGAGTTTTGTTTCCTGTTGCATTGTGTAAAGGTGGGTAACTTTAAAATGGGCTAAGTCAATTCAATCGGATTATACAGATTTCAAGTCAGGTAATACATTCCAATTAATCCCAACCATTGAACAGTGCAGTCAGATTCAGTTATTTATTCAAATTGGATAAAAAGTTTTTCTATCCAAGGAAACCCAGCAGATTGCATCGAGTCAGTGACCTAGCAGCAATCCCTCATACTGAGCATGCATGTAGTGACAGTGGAGAGGAAAACTCCCTTTTAACAGGAAGAAACCTCCAGCAGAACCAGAACCAGGCTCAGTGTGAGCGGCCATCTGCCACGACCGACTGGGGGTTAGAGAGAACAGAGCAGAGACACAAAGAGAACAAAGAAGCACTGGTCCAGGACTACTTTCTATGGGAAGGAAAAGTAAATGTTAATGGATGTAGCTCCTTTAGTCGTTTCATCTAGGAAGAAAAAACAGATAAACTCTGGGCCAGATTTCATCACCTAGATGTCTAGGAGAGAGACAGGGTTAAACACTGAAAGACAAGGTCAAGTGGATCATCGATAGAGGGTGAGCATTAAGTTGTTGCCAGCAGAAGCTTGGACGATGCCCCTCTCCAGAAAGGTGTCACAGGTAGACATAGAGTCAGGCCAGATGTAGCTTCTAGGAAGAGAAAAGATAAAGAACATAAAGTTAGAAGCTGAAATAACAGCAAATAATGCAACATTGGGGAGTAGTATGAGAATGTAGCGGAGAGAGTGAAAGTGGTCATTATGTCCTCCAGCAGCCTAAGCCTATAGCAGCATAACTACACAGATAGCTCAGGATAACCTAAGCCCCTCTAACTATAAGCTTTATCAAAAAGGAAAGTTTTAAGCCTAGCCTTAAAGGTAGACAGGGTGTCTGCCTCACGGACTAAAACTGGGAGCTGGTTCCACAGGAGAGGAGCCTGATAACTAAAGGATCTGCCTCCCATTCTACTTCTAGAGACTGTAGGAACCACCAGTAAACCTGCAGTCTGAGAACGAAGTGCTCTGTTAGGAACATATGGAACAATCAGATCTCTGATGTATGATGGAGCTAGATCATTAAGGGCTTTATATGTGAGAAGGAGAATTTTAAATTCTATTTTGGATTTAACAGGGAGCCAATGAAGGGAAGCTAAAAAAATGAGAAATATGATCTCTCTTTTAAATTTTCATCAGAACTCTTGCTGCAGCATTTTGAATCAGCTGAAGGCTTTTAACTGCATTTTGTGGACATCCTGATAGTAACGAATTACAATAGTCCAGCCTTGAAGTAACAAATGCATGGACTAGATTTTCAGCGTCACTCCTGGATAGGATATTTCTAATTTTGGCAAATTATCCAAAGGTGAAAGAAGGAAATCCTAGAAACCTGTTTAATATGGGATTTAAAAGACATGTCCTGGTCAAAAATAACACCAAGGTTTTTTACTTTATACCGGAGGTCATCTTAATGCCATCCAGGTTAAGTGATTGACTAAGCAGTTTCTTTTTTAAAGACTCCGGTCCAAAGACGACAACTTCTGTCTTGTCTGAATTTAGAAGCAGAAAATTTAAAGTCATCCAAGTTTTTATGTCTTCAAGACATGCTTGTAGTCTATCTAACTGGTTGGGCTCATCAGGATTTATGGATAAGTAAAGCTGAGTATCATCAGCGTAACAGTGAAAATGTATCCTATGCTGCCTGATAATTTCACCTATTGGAAGCATATATATAGTAAAGAGAATTGGCCCAAGTACTGAACTCTGTGGTACTCCACAATTAACCGTGGAGTTTAAAGATGATTTATCATTTACATGAACAAACTGGAATCTTTCAGACAAATAAGATTTAAACCAGCCTTGTGCTGTTCCCCTGATCCCTACAGCTTATTCCAGCCTTTTTAAGAGAATATTATGGTCGACTGGATCAAATGCAGCACTGAGATCTAACAGAACCAGAACAGACACAAGTCCATTATCTGAGGCCATAAGAATATCATTAGTGACTTTCAGCTGAGTTGTTTCAGTGCTATGATGAGCTCTGAAGCCTGACTGAAACTCTTCAAACAGGTCATAGCTGTGTAAATGCTCACACATTTGATTAGCAAGTACTTTCTCAAGACGTTTAGATTAGAACGGAAGATTGGATATAGGTCTGTAATTTTTCAAGTCATCTTGATCAACCGAAGGTTTAATTACAGCTACCTTAAAAGCTTGTGGTACATATCCATTTACTAAGGATAGATTAATCATATCTAAAATGGGGCTGGTAATCAGAGGAAACACTTCCTTAAATAATTTGGTTGGGATTGGGTCTAACATACAAGTTGAAGGTTTAGATGAAGCTAATATTTCTGATAACTCAGGAAGCTTCACAGGATCAAAACAGTCCAAGCACAAATCAGGTTCTGCAGTTATTTCCAATGTTGTCTCACTTGCTGAGGATGAATTAATCGTCTTCAAGAGAATGTCAGTGATTTTACTTTTAATAGAATCAATTTTATTTAAGAAAAATCCCATAAAGTCATGATTGCTGAGAGCTAAGGGAATGGATGGCCCAACAGAGCTATGACTCTGTGTAAGGTTAGCAACGGTACTAAAGAGAAACCTAGGATTATTCTTGTTCTCTTCTATTGATGAGAAATGAGCTGTTCTGGCTTGGCAAAGTGTCTTTTTATACAAAAGTAGGCTATTTTTCCAGATTAAGTAGTAATCCTCTGGGTTTGTAGAGCTCCATTTTCTAACATTGTGCTTTAAAGTACGCAGCTCCGAATTAAACCAGGGAGCCAGCCTCCTGTGAATAATTACCTTCCTTTTCAAGGGGGCTGCATTGTCTAATGCACCAGGCAATGATGAAGTAACACTATGAACAAGAGAATCAATTTGTGAAGGAGAAGAAACAAAATTATTGCCCTCCACTGTGTTTCTGTGAGGAAATTGAAAGTGGAACAGATTCTATAAAACGGTATTACAACCAGGGACTAGAGGACCCAAATTTCAGCCAGACACAATGTAACAAGGTTAAAAGGTTTATTAATTAAGGCAGGATCAGCACTCAGGTAACCAACAGTCAGCTTCCACGAACCACTAAGAACAGAGAGGCGAGTTAGGGACTGAATAAAACTCATAACTTGAAGAGTTAGATAAAGCCGCTAACTTTCTCAGTCTGGGAATGAGGTTCAGAATCCAGAAGAGAAAGTGATTCAGACAGTTTATGGGGAAGAATCCAACAGTCAGACGTCAGATTGCTGGAATCAGCTGAAGCTGTGGCAGGAACACAGAGAGCTGAGGTTGTCCTCTTGACAATTATTCCAGGCAGACTTGAGAGCCATGCAGGCTCAGGCTGAATAAACCAGTGGCTAGGCTGGGGTGGAAATCCGTGGACAGAAATAGGGTCGAGTTCTAGGGCTAGAGACGTCAGACAAGAGGCAGGCTGAGGCATGAACCGGATGCGGAAAACAGCCATGAACCAGGATCCAAACAGTCCGACAAGGGGTAGGCAGGAAGGCAAAGTCCATGAGGCAAGGCAAGGTCAAAGAATAAGATCAGGCAGGAAGGACCGCTGGATAACTACTCACAAAATGTTTTCGTAATTTCTGGCACCGTTTGCCTGTCAGAGGGCTGTATATAACTGCAGCTCCACAGGTGTGTGGCATGACGGTAATTGCGCTGCAGCGCAGCAGCAGACAGGTGAAGCAGATGAGTTGATTGTATGAATGAGAGCAGACGGGCCAGAATCATAACAAAAGGTTGTTACAGCATTGTCTGATAATGATCTACTATAATGAAATTTTCTTTCAGGTGTGGAGTACTCGGTTAAATTAAACTCAAAGTTTATTAAGAAATGGTCAGACAGGACAGGGTTATGAGAAAATATTGTTATGTCTTTACACTCAATGCCATATGTCAGCACAAGGTCCAGAGAATGAAGACAAAGGTGGGTAGGTTTGTTAATGTTTTGAGCAAAGCCAATTGAGTCTAAGATAGCATTAAAGGCTATATTTAGGCTATCACTTTCAGTGTCAATACAATTCGGTTTTCAATTCAGTCTATTTATATAGCGCCAATTCACAACACATGTTGTCTCAAGGCACTTCACAAAGTCAGGTACATACATTCAAATTAAATCTAAACCACTGAACAGTGCGGTTAGATTCAGTTATTTATTCAAATTGGATAAAAAGTTTTTCTATCTAAGGAAACTCAGCAGATTGCATCGAGTCAGAGATTTGTAGCAGTCGCTCCTCCTGGATGAGCATGTAGAGACAGTGGACAGTCACTGGCGTTGACTTTGCAGCAATCCCTCATACTGAGCATGCATGTAGCGACAGTGGAAAGGAAAAACTCCTTTTTAACAGGAAGAAACCTCCAGCAGTGTCAACATGGATGTTAAAATCCCCCACTATAATAACCTTATCTGTACTTAACACTAAATCAGATAAAAGGTCTGAAAACTGATCTAAAAATTGAGAGTAAGGGCCTGGTGGATGGTACAAAACAACAAACAGAAGTGGTTTTAGTGCTTTGCAATTTGGATGAGGAAAATTAAGGATTAAATATTCAAAAGAGTTATTAATTGGGTTGGGACTAATCAATAAATTGGACTGAAAAATGGCCTCGCCCAGTATTTCGAGGAATGTGAAAATTTTAATAATTAGTAGGAGTTGACTCATTTATAGTAACATAATCCTCTTGCTGCAGCCAGGTTTCTGTGAGGCAAAATAAATCAATCTGATTGATACAAATCAAGTCATTAACTAGCAAAGTCTTTGAAGAGAGATATACTATGCTCAGTAAGCCACATTTAATTGTTTTCTTTTTCTTTTAGTCTGAGTTGTGTTTATTTTTTTGAGATTTTCATGATATCCTCCTTTTAGATTATTTTTTAATCTATTCAATTTTGGCCGTGGGCAAGACACTGTCTCAATAGGGTAATGGGTGGGTAGCAGTACAGAAGCTGCAGAGAGGAGTGTTAAACTACGACACTGCTTCCTAGTCTGAACCCTGGGTTGTCAGAGGTTTCGAGAACTAATAAATTCGGCCAGATTCCTAGAAAGAAGAGTTCTTTAAAAAACGACTTTCATCTTCCACAAAATTTTGATTTGTGAAGTCAGCCATGTCTTTGTAGGTTAGTTGTGCCATACTGTTTCCATGTTCGGATGATGGATTAAACAGATCTGTTCAAAAATGACCAACATGACCGAAAATAATGATACATCGAACATCCCTAATTGAAATACACACAATTTTCAGATTCATTCTTGTAAACAAATTGAAAATCATTTATCCTGTTCTTTCCACTTCTCAGTCATGTGCTAGTTTGTGTTGTTCTATCGTATAAAACCCCAATAAGATACCCTGATGTTCATCGTTATAATGGGACAAAATGTTGAAAAATGCAACGGTTATGCATAATTTTGCAAGTCACTGTAAAGAGCTGAATAAAAACAAAATGTTTTGTAAAAAACTGGCAAATTATTTAGCAAGACCAATTGAAAATGTTGCTGGTTTATTGGATGATACATATAAAAAAAATAAAGGATAGCTCAAACGTTTTTACACAGATTCAACAGCTAAACTCATTCTCGGGTTGGTCGTATCCATGTTGCAGGTTATTAAAGGGGGGGGGGGGTTAACTACCCCTTTTAAAGTCTTCGACCCCCCCAAATGAGGTAAAAATACCAGACTGGGGTTTAGAAGAGCCGTTAATATCCCATACATGTGGTCGTATATTTACACTAAGTGAAAACTCATATATTAGGAGTTTAGACCCCCCTAAAGTGGACCGTACCAACTCTGAACCAGCTGAAGTCAACCTCCCACCGTTGTTATTTAAACGGTCCTAACCAATGCGCCAGTGTCAGCTGATCGAAAGTAGGTAGATCAACAATGGTTTAAATTGATTTTCATGTCGGAGTTCTCTTTTATATTCTTTAATTACAATCTGCAAATTGTATAAATGTAAATGCTAACTTTTCTTTTCTAACTTTTGCCAAAGTTACATTTTAGCTAATTAATGTTAGCTAACGGGTTTTATTGCCCTGTCCAAGCTGAAGTTGGCATATGATTTGTAGCTCCGTTTCGTCCGCTGGGTAACCAGCTATTTAACACACTGAACCGTTGAATAGGATGGTTCGAATCAGATACTAACTTTAATCTCATGTTTTCCACTTAAGAAGAGCTATTAACCCCTTTTAGAACCTCCAACTTATTAAACCATATTTCTTTGATATCAAACATAAGTAAAACACCTACCAGACAGAGATACATTAATCATTTTAAAACCAAAAGCTCATAAAAGCATTTACGTTGGACCCATTCGTATTTTCATTTGGTAATGTCTAACTGGCAAAAATGCCAAACGAAGTTTATATTGAAAAATTCACGTGAAATTGTTAAATGTGAACAAAGTGGAAGTATCTGTTAGTTTTTTCCTGTTTAGTTAGTGTTCATTTCTAACATTCACTCCATTCATATAGAAACAAGTCAGCCATTAATACCCTGCAACCTAATACCAGTTATCAGAAAGGAAAAACTGACCTGTAAAGTAGTTTTAAGTCGTTGGAAAGTAGGCTTAAATGCCATCTAATTTTTATGATAAATCCAATAAAATTTTGGGGATAGGAAACATTGATAAAATATTTCAAAAAGTAAATTCACACTGCTGAAATGAACATTTCCAGACTACTCCTTTGTAATTTTGTTGCTCTTTTATGACGTCAAAGGGGAACCCCTGCAAGTAAACTGACTGCTGCTACAATGGCCAGCAACACAGACAGCAGCAGAGAATCTGATATTTCTTTAGATATATTTCAGTCACTATCAGAGAGACGAAGCAGGGTCGGGAGAGTCAGATGGCAGAGCACAAGTGCTGCGGCGTGCCGACAACCATCTAAGTCAATATGCATGAATCATACCACACCACACCACCAGGAAACAGAACGAACACAACATCTGGATTTTCAAAAATAATTCACTAAAGACGGATTAGATCTCGCTATATTAATAAATACACACGTATAATCATATGTACTCGTGTATATATTAGCCGTTGTTAACAATAGATCAATTAGATCAGTTACTGGGTTAGGGTTAGGGTGTTAAGGTGTTATAAATTGAACAATTAAGCATTAAAAGCAACAAATTAAGCAACAAATATAGCTTCGCTGCAAAGTGTGAACTCACCCATTGTAGAACAAAACACATGAAAATATCTGGATGAATAAAACAAAAAATGAAGCAGTTTAACTGGTTTAACTTCCACAGAATGAGTTGTTTTGGACTTGCTACCGCATTTATCTGCATTTGTCCGGTTCGTGGGCTTTGCAGTGCACTGGACCGGACCGGAGCAGATACAGTGTAAATTCAGTATATATACGGCGCAGAGTGAAACAATCGGAGGAGAAGCTTAGCAGCTTGGAGCAACAGCAGCAGACACAAGGGATGATTCAAGATCTGAAGACACTACATGGGGTGTCATTTTTTAAAACTTATATTTGAAAAATTTATTTAAATGTATGTGTGTGTAATTTATCTTATTGTAATAATAATAATTTTGGATTTTAATTATTAACAATAACTGTTGATATCCAAATGCACTTTTGCAACAAGGAAGTGTTCTTACCTGCTGAGCCCTGATCTGTTTAGCAACAGCAGCAACAACCTTTTCTTTGACGATCTTTTCACATCAGATGTTCTGAACAGCGTGGCTATCGACTCTGCTTCAACATTCTTCTTCGTCTGTCAGATATCCAGACCTCTGACATTATTTCTCTTGCGATCTCAGAGGTTTTCTTGTTCGAAGCAGTTTGCTGAAAAGTGCTCCGATCACAACTGGCTGTGCTTGGTGGGACCAGCCCATCTGTTCCTCCTTGGTTTTCCAGCTCTGATCCAGGCATCTCTGATCCTCTTTGCTTCAGGAAAGTAGTGCAGACTAACGGCTGCTGCCATAGAATTGCTGCCACCACCAGCAATGCACCGTTTCACCATATTAACGCTGTTTTTAGCGCAACTTTAGCGCAACAACAATAAATTACCGGAGACTTCCTCTTAGATGTCGCTCCCGGCTGACTTTGGACTTGCAAAATCTTACTATGAAATATGCTTATTTTGTGTCACATTGTTTTTTATCACGTCTTTAATCCTGATATTACTGCCCTATTTCTTCAATGTTAAGATGTTTTCTTTCAATGCATTTGTGGGAAAAGCGTGTCAAAGGCACTTCACGATGTTCAAGCTGTTCACCTTTTATTTTACGTTTTGTCCTATTTGTTACATGTTTTAAAATATGCTACCTGGAAAAATTAGTTTATCTATGTATCTATTAGTTTATCTATCTATCTATTAGTAGAACATAAATTTGAATGAAATTGTGACTTTTTCTCTAAGTTTACACATTCTCCTGAAAATACGTGACTGATCAAATTATTGGTCACTGCCTGGCGAGGCACAGAGTGACTGTAAATGTTAACTGGTTTTGTGGTACAAGGTGCTGGCCTGCTCTTGATGATTTTAGAGGCTCTGACTCTCTGTTAGTTGTACTCCAGAGAAGCTCGATGGTGAAGTCTGTCTACCTGCCACATGTTGTTCATGCCTCTTTACTGCTGGACTACGTATGCATGGTTGTGGTCTATACAAAACATTTCCTCATCCAAGTCATTAGAATAATTCATCCCTTGTACCCTCAGGTCCTTATTTCTCACTCTTCTTGGTTTTTAAATCTTTTCAGCCATCTTCTTTGTCTCCAAATCCTCCATCAGAGAAAAGTGCCACACAAATAAACTTTACTCTCTTTCTTTCCCCCCCTCAGTGTCTATCTGGGAATGATGGTGTGGCCACTGGAACCGCCTTCTTTGTCGCCATGACGATGCCATTCAGCCCCCTGTCCAGCGACGAGGAGCAACAAAGGATGCTGGGAAACAGCAGACATCTCTATCCTGGGGCAGAAGACGAGGAGGAGGAGGAGGAAGAGGAAGAGGAGGAAATGGAAGAGGATGAGCGCGACGAGGATGTCGAGGAGGAGAACGGTGAGCTGGAGGGGGATGAGGATGATGAGGAGATGGTGGAGGTCAGGCGAGGAGGCATGCCTCGGATTGGCAGAGGTGAGGGACACAGACAGTCCGGCAAACTGGCCGGACGACCCACTGGAGATCGACAGATGAGGCCAGGAAACCCGGCACACACCGCCAATCCTTATTCAGCCAATCCCGGACCCACGCACCAACAAGGATCCAATCAGCAGCAGCAACAGAGGAGGTTGAAGGAGCGCACTGCCAACTCAGTGCCATCTGAAGACGCCCACATTGCCATGATGGTGTTTCGCATCGGCATCCCAGACATAAAGCAAACGGTCAGTGCAGTCAACACAGAAACAACAACAGGAACATTCAGAACCGAAATGGACTGCAAATCATAGAATAACTTTAATAATAACATCAGTTTATCATCGTTTCTTTGGTTGTCCCATAGCTCACCTCAGGCAGCACAGAAAGCAGATGCACACAAAGAAAAAGGTTGAAATTTTCCACTTGAAAGCGATAAATTGTGTGGATTAAATTCCTGCATGTTAATGTTAGTTTTGTCTGTGAGGTATTTCATAGACAAACACAAATGAAACTAAAGTGCTGCACAACTGGGTTTAAACAAAACTAAAAATGACATAATAATACTTTATGTTCAACAGCAATACATAAAGGATTAAATAAACACAAAAACAAAATATCATAGATTAAAAAAGGGTAAAAAAAACTTTTTTTGGACACTGAAACTTGTCTAGATACAGTCTAGATGCTGATCTCTGCTAGAGTTGTTAAAGCTTTCATAAACCTTTAACTTTTCCACATTTTGTCAAATTTCAATTACAAACGTCAATGTGTTTTATAGGAATAACGTGACCATCACTCAGTAGCACATAACTGTGGAGAAACCTCCATGGTCGGAGTTGATGGAAAGATGAATGGCACTAAATACAGGACAATCTGAAAGAAAACCTTTCTGAGGCTGCAAAATACTTTAGTTTGGGGCTTCCACCAGGGCAATAACTCTAAACATAAAGGCAGAGCTACAATGGGAGGATTTAGAGCATGTGTTTGTATGGCCTAGTCAAAGCACATACCTAAATTCAGTTGTAAAGGAGAATGTGCTAAACTGTCCAGTCTCTGGATGTACAAACAGGTGCAGACAGACCCCAAAAGGCCTGCAGCTGTAATTGCACAAAAAGGTAAAGTATTGACTCAGTGAGGCTAAAAACAACTGCACACCACAATTTGCTGATTTTTTAAATGTTCATATATAAAAACATAAACAACAATAAACAGGAAGACAGTGAGGTTAAGGCCAGTGCTGATGTTATATTCTCACATTTTTCTGAAGTTAGCCAGTGCATTTGATATTAGCTGCAGTCAAAGAGATTCCTAGAATAAAAAAAATATGGGTACGTTTTTGAAAAGTCCTTAGGAGGAGTTTTACCCTGGGTTAACTCTGACGCCACCCAAGAAAAACTACACTGACCTTTGCAAATTAAAGGTCTCTCAACAGATGAAGATCAGGTGCTCTTAGAAGAATGATTGACTTGTATTTTATTTAAATATTTATGTTTTAAATCAGATTTAAGACCTTGTAGTTAAGTTAGATAAAAGCCACCTTCTACTTTTTTACTCTGATCTTATAATATTCACAGTGAAAAGGTATTTTCTCCTTTACAGATTTCTTATTTGTTTGGTTTTCGGTCACAGTTCAATGCTGCAAATCATCGGAAAAATTTAAACATCGGCCAAAGACAACCTGAGTAAATAATAAAAAGCAGCTGTCTAAAGATAATTTCATTTATTAAGGGAAAATATCTATCCCAACCAGCCTGGCCATATGTGAAAAAGTAATTAACCCCTAAACCTAAAAACTGGCTGTGCCTCACTTGGCAACAACTGCCATCAAACGTTTGTGGAAACTGGCAACGAGTCTTTCTCAACCCTGTGGAGGGATTTCCCACCATTCTTTGCAGAATTGTTTTAATCCAGCCTCATTGGAGGATTTTTGGGATTTAAGTGGCCATTCCAAAACCTTCATTTTGCTTTTTGTTTATTATTCAGAGGTCGACTCTTTCAATCATTGTCCATAACCTGAACTTGAGCTAAGGTCACAAAGTGATGGTCAGACATTCTCCTTCAGGATGTTCTGCTACAGAAGAAGCAAAGCAGACCCAGATCATCACACTACTATCACCATGTTTGAATGTTGGTATGATGTTCTTTTTCTGAAATGCTGTCTCTGTTTTCCACCAGATGTAACGGCACAAACAACCTCCAAACGTTTCCACTTATGTCTCGTAATTTCCACAGAAAGTCTTGGGCATCATCCAGATGTTTTTTGGAAAATGTGAGTCGGGCCTTTGTGGATTTTTGGTCAGCAGTGGGTGTAGCCTTGAAAGTCTGCCATGGGTGCAGTTAATGTCCAGTCTGTTTCTTACTTTTTAACCATGAACTCTGACCTGAACTGAGCCAAGTAAGCCCTGCAGGTCTTTAGATGTTGTTCTGGGCTCTTTAGTGACCTCATGGGTGAGTCTTCATGCTTTTAGAGTAAATTTGACTGGTCTGCCATACCTGGGAAGGTTCACCACTGGTCCATTTTGTGTCTGGGTTTGTGTGTAATGGTTCTCGGTGCGGTTCACTGATTTCTAACTCTTTCCAGGCTGATAGATGCCAGTGACCTTTTCTCATATGTTCTTGAACGTCTTCAGAAGGAGGCATGATGTGTTGCTTTTTGAGAAAATTAGCCTATTTCATGTTGTCAGGCAAGTTCTATTTAAGTGATTTCTTGGTCTAGCAACAGGTCTACTAGCAATCAGACCTGGGTGTTAATTTGTCATTTACAAAAGGGTGGATTACTTTTTCACTTAGCCATGTTGGTTTGGATAGCTTGTACTTTTCCTTTAACAAAGTAAATCATCATTTAAAAACTGCTTTTTGTATTTATTCAGGTTATCTCTGTTCGATGTGAAATTTGCATTTGATGATCGGAAACATTCAAGTGCGGTGCACTTTCATGGCACTGTATATGTAACGGTTTCTGTGGTCCATTCCATCAAATGTGCAAACCGCAGTCAAACTCTGAGAGGACGTTTTTGGGTTATTCCGTCAGCAGCTGCAAGAATAAAAAGGAACTTGATCTGACAGCAACAACAAAAAAAAACTTTCAAGGTGACCCAGCTTCAGAGAGGAGGGGATAGAGTGTGAGAGGCACAGCTGAAATGTTTAAAAGAGCCATCTGGATGAGAGGAATTTGATCCTAAAACTCTGCAAGCAGTAGAGGATTGGGAAAGAGTAAAAGAAGAGGGAGGCTGGAGCGAAGAGAAGAGGGTAAAGGAGAGGAAGCGTTGCCACTTGTGTGATGTTGCCAAAGAGCTTTTAAATGTTGCAGTAAAGTATGCAGTGAAAAGCTCCTTTCGGGGTGACTGGCTTTTAGAGGCCTGCCCAGAATCTGGAGAAAATCAGCCGTTTCCGCCTGTACGTCACTGCTGAGCAAGAGCTCCATTGAAAAGGCTTCACAAGCTGGAAATGCAGCTGCCTCCATGTTCAGAAACACTCGGTTTCTATAACACAACTGCCAGACGCCCGGCTTCTTCCAGTTCCACAACACTCTTGTGTCTCTGATGAGAGATTTCTTCCACTGAATTATGGCTGGAGGCTAAACTCTACTCATAATTGAATTATGGAGAGCTGAGAATTGTGGAGAGAGAAAGGATAGCGTTGCTCATCTGTAGATGAAAGCTGACGCAGACCACCTTTGTGTTTGACAAGCCGAAGGTTATATTCTTTACACATTAGCTGTCTCCTCTGTTCCCCGTTCTGCTAAACCAACAAAGGCCTCTGTGATATGTTCATCAGCAAACTTGGGGAGAAATAAAAGCAAATGGGTCTGTGTTTTCATATTTTATACTTACCATTCTGGTGCACCACAAATGCCTCACTGAACACCTCTTCCTTCTTCTCGCTGCTGTATGATTTATTATTGATCTGAGCATTTGGTGCTTTCAGCGGTACGTGGTTAGTTGAATGTGTGCTCAATGTATTTAATCTCAGCTATAAATAATTCACATATCGCTATTTATTGTAACAAATCGGCCTTAGATTTAAGTCATAAATATGTGTTTAGGTCGAAGAGGTTGGGAGGAGAGTGTCAGGCTTTCAGTAATCAGATGAACCATCACATACAAAAAGGTACAGATAATGATGGATTCTAGCAGATGGAGGTGGAAGCAAGGAGGCAGATAAAGGCGGCAACAGTGGAATGAAGGAGAGAGAGGGATAAATGAACAGAGGTACAGGAGTAGATCAAGAAGGTAGGTAGATAAGGCAGAAGTACAGTTGTGATAACAATAATGTTTTCATTCCTATTATGGGAAAAACCTGGTCCACCATTGCTTCTTCCACTGGATTTAACAGGGCAAGTAGCAGCTAGGTGCTGCTGATCAAATACACTAGTAGCCTGGTCATCATCACCATGACAACCTCTATGAAAGAAGGAGTTTGCTCCTCTGGATTATACAGCCATGTGTTAACACAATGCCAGGATGGAAAGACATCAGCAATGACCCTTGAGAAGCAGCTTTTGCTTCCTGTCAATAGGGGAAGGGTTATAAGGACATTTCTAAACAACTTAAAGGACATCATTCTGGAGATAGACTGTTTACCATCTTCCCATGAGGGGAAGCCCCAGCCAGATGTTACAGTTCATGACGGGAGAGTTAACAACAGGCTGAACCGGTTGGTTGGAGGAGCTGCCAAGAGGAAGATTCTTTTCTCTGAGATGAATAATATCTCCGCTTGCATCTGTCTCCGGGAACTATGTCCTATGAACCATTCTGAACAAAGCAGAGATGTTTGACCACCGTGCACTGTGCTGTGTTTAGAGAAAATTACACACAGTATATCAGCTGTTAAGCACGATGGTGGAGGGATGATGATTTAACTGATGCAAGAGACTGAGAAGGTCACCTCAAAACAACTGCTTCAAGTTCTTAATGCTAAAGGTGGTTCGACAAGCTGAATCATTGGATGAACTCCCAAGCTGTCCTAGTTTTGATAAATACATTTCTGCAACAAGCACAGAAGACGCAAACACATAAGCGAGACGGTTTTAATAACATTAATAGGTGATAATTATTCATAATTATTCATAATTATAATAATTCATTCCTAGGAATTAATAGACCTTTCACTAGTATTGTCCCCTTTTGTAAAATATGTGTAAAAAGTTGTGCAAGGAATCTTTTCCCACAGCAATCTAACCTGTAATTTACTACATTTATCCAGTGGCAGATAAATATCCCATGTTAGGAAATAACGGGTTTTTACAAAAAATGATGTTATTACTTTGACAACCCCCTTTAGCCTATAGGACAGCACTAAGCTTTCTCTTGAGTGGGATCTTTGACCATTTGTCTTTAAACTATCTAGATCATCCAGAGGCCAGGTTCTTCTCTTATGTTCTCCTCTGTTCAGGTGCCCCCATGGATTTCTGTAAGATTAAGTTCTGGAGACTAAGCTGGATTAAGTGCCTGCCGAACCATTTCTGTGTTGATTTGGCCAAATGTTGGATCATTATTCTGCTAAAAAAAAACCAGCAATGCTTTTTAGAATAGTCATTGAAGCCATGTTAAAGAGGACATATCATGCTTTTAAATCTTTCCTTTTCTCATTTAAATCATTCAGCTGTGGTCTATATAAAGTGGAACTCCTTGTTCTTGCAGCTCCACAGGCTCCTTTTTTACCTGTTCTGAGGAGCGTCTGAGAGCAACTCGTTTTGGCGCCGTTTCTTGAAATACTGTTGAGGCACTTCACACCCCGCCCACCTCCAGGTCAAAGAGCGTTCCACTCCACCCCATTCCGCCATTTTTGAAGTTTGTTAACAGAAGTACAATTATCTAATGGTGCAGAAACAGGACAAAAAAACTAAATAAATTCATGTCTAAAATAAAGTTTGTTGTCATTTTAGTTATTTGCAGCTTATCGCTTTGCTGTGTCCGTTGTTTCCATAGACAGAAGGAACTGAACCCTTAATCAGACGAAGTCTTACAGCAAATCCTTCTTGACATTGAAGGAGGTTGCTGAAGAACCCGTCCTTGAAGTGGAGGCATAGGAATTTCCCCCCTGTTGTTGGAACATTTCCATAAAAAATACAATTTCACCAGGCACTTCGAAGAGGTTCTGATGCTGGGGGACGGTGTAATGAATTGTGCAAGTTAATATATCCAACAAAGGAATATTTAGACTTATCCACTTGCAGCTTCCACATACTTGAGCTTGGACTACAAAATCGCAGCGAGAAATAAAAATGGTGGATACGCAAATTGGTCAACCCGAAGTCCATGACCTTGTTTAGCTGTTCTGCAGCAAATACTGTGATGTAACAGTTAGAAAAACGTAATAGAAGATAGAGAAACCTGAACGGATTGAAAAATACCCCAAAATAATATGAAGATATCTAAGCAACACCTGGATAGACTAAATGCAACTTTTCTGCACTCTTATAGACTAGATATAGGAAAGTTTAGGTGAGTAGTAAAACCATTTCCTGACTGACGAATCTCAACGAACATCTGCCTGACTTGAATGCTATGTTTTTTGTCTTTCTCAGTTTGAAGAGGGGGAAGAGAATCTTGAAAGTAAACTATGAGTAAATCAGTCAGTTACATTCATTTTTACAAGAATTAGGGCGCAATCGTTGTAGCACTGGGGATCTTGTTAAGTGTATTTGTTAGCATCGGGTTTATTTCTTCACTCAAGTCAAAGGTTGAATTTTTATAAAGCTTTCAGTTTGAGATGATGCTGCTGAAGCATAGAAATGCTTCTCAGGGTGCCACTGTAGCAGCAATAATAATGACAAAACCATTAGTATGACAGAGCAGTAAGAGGGACACAAACTGCTTGTCTTTCTCTCCAGTATAACAGGAGTCACAATCAGGCCCCCTGATGGTAACTTCTTGGCTCCACCTCTTCATCTGATTGTTCCTGTTTTCTCTTTACGTCCCACTCCGTCCTTTCAGAAAAAAAACCCTCTAATCTTCACCGTTTTCCCCTCTCTGGTCCATCTCGCTTTTCCTGTCCTCCTCCCCCTCCAGCTCTCCTTCAGTTTCTCTTTAATGTCTGCTAATATGCCATCATTGTCCCAGTATATTTGCTCTGTTCTACATGTCAGCTAATTCACCCTCAATAAAATCTAATTGCTGTCTAATTGTGTAGTAATGAGACCTGGGAGCGACTGTAGAGCACAGATGCAGACGTTATGTGGAGTGACAGGGCGCTTTACACTTGCAGTGATTTGGAAGAAACACAGTTATGTTGTATTTATTTTCTCTAATAAGCACTTAAAATGGCAGAAACTCAACAACCATCAGTGCAGTGGGATAACGAACTGAATTGGACTCGCTGTGCTGTGACAGAATAAATACAATCATTCAAAGGCTTCATTTTCTGGATAAAAATGTTCTTAAAGAGGATATCCAGATATCCATTTGTCAGCTCTTTATGCACAGCTTGTAATACTGGAGCATATTCCAAATGAGTGCTTGTTGTGGATTTCAGGGAATTTTCATAAGGGGTTGGAAGTTTCCTCTAGGGAACCTGCAGACTTTTGTGTTATCTTTTGTACTGATAGAAGACAAAAAACTGTGACACGTCACTCATAGTTGTTTTTAAAATAGATTTTCAGAAAATCATGCAACTCTAAATCATCCGTGAAAGGAATTTTATGACTAAGCCAAATACTGGGGTTTGCAGGAAGTTAGATTCAATATTTGAACAAAAGAATACATAAAAAAAAAATGTATTGCTTTAAGAATGGCGACCTGTCCAGGGTGTACCCGCCCCCCTCCTACCCTAGCTCCATGCTGCAGATATATACTGACAATGATCTCAAATGATCAGCATTTTTACTGCATTTACTGCAACTCCCGTGAGACGGCACAGAGGCATGACACTGGTATTACATCACTCTATAGCTGATGACACTGACATGCATAAACATTGCTTTTTGGGTTTCTGGGCCTTGATGCTCAGCACCAGTTCCTCCTCTTCAACTGGTTGTTGATGTAAAAAGGCAACGGTCCATTAACTCACTTGTTTGCACAGCGACAGTCGACTGTGTGTGTCACAAGTGGTTCGCATGATTCTCCCACCTCAGCAGGAGGTAAAAGCTCAACTGGTTGCATGTTTATTAGATTCTCAAAGTTGCGAAGATGCAGCAGAGTTGGCATTTGGCTTGCGAGTATATTAAACAGCATGAAGCAAATGAGTTTTTGTTTTCTGTGTGACTAGAGATGAAGTCTTGCAGTAGTTGTAGTAGCCTTCAGGCATGATTTGTGCACTGAAATTCGCAACAACAAGCCTGTTTCCTAAATGCATTCTTGAGTCTCTAAGTGAGACTTTAAGCCCTTCGGCTCTGCAGGACACACCAGCATTGCAGAGTGTCTTTGTGAATGAAAGGAGGAGCAGTGTAGGTCAATAAAGCGCTGGGGGTGAGAGGTAGGTGAGTGTGAAGATGAAAGAAAGTGGGAAATGAGAGGAAAATAATAAAAAGACAGCGGAAATGTATTTGCTCTTTCTCTGAATCAGGAAAAAGTAGTTGTGAGTGTTTTGTAGAGAAAACGATAGAACAACTAGGATGTGGGAAGGAGAAAAGAAACTTAATGGCATCATTTCGCTGTGTGAGTGTGTATTTGATGGAATATATTTCCCAGTAGATCTTATTAAAGGCTTCTAGTCCCCCTGCACTCGGCCTGTAGGAAAAAGGGCCACAGGGACAGAGATAGTGATTGAGAGGAACGACTCTTATTTCTGCATAGAAAGTGACGGAGCTGCTCCAGAAACATGGCAAGGGAGGGAAGGAGGATGGAGTCTAAGACAGAGATAGGCAGGGGAAGATAAAGAGCAGCGCGGACGGAGAGAGTGGGCGTATGTGAGTGGGAAAGTGTGATCACGGCTTCAGCAGGCAGGACAGACTTTCACATCTGAGTGATATTAAAAACCCACGGGGGAAAGAACTGGGATTAATGCAGCATCAAGTTGTTAATGTAAAACTAGAAATCATATGAAATTTTACACAAATGCTGAAAGCATTATGCACAGTGCAATGTGTGCTGCTATTACAGTTGAGTTTTCATGATTCACTTTTAATTCATGCTATTTCAAACCTTCAAAACAGTTATTATTATAAAGCTTGTGACATATCAGCTGGAGGACACGCACAGTTAAAAATAAAACCCTCTCAAACTAAATTTTAGTTGTTTTCTATAAATTGCAAATCATCGTACTTAATTTGGTCTAATTTACCAGTAGCTACCTGATAGATTTCCAGGATTTCATCATTTAATCACATTTTCAAACATCATCAGAATCAGAATCAGAATCAGAAAAGCTTTATTGCCAAGTACGTTTTTGGACATACAAGGAATTTGTTTTGGCGTAGTCGGTGCAATACAGTACAAATTAAACAGTACAAACATATCTACAATATAATATAAATATATGTGCACAGTTTTAAGTGAGTGAGAGTAAATATAGAGCAGTATAAGATGCAAGAGCAATACAACAGTGCAGGTGATCATTGTGCAAGTAAAGCAGTGCAAGTAAAGCAGGAGTCCAAGCTGAACGTTAATGTAACACATAGAGTTACAGGTTACAAGTTTCCTGTCAGCAAAAAAAGGGGGGGTGTGGGGGAAAGGGAGAGTGTCAGGGTGGTTTCCGGGCTTTGTTAACCAGGCTGGTGGCAGATGGTAAAAAACTGTTCTTGTGGCGTGAGGTTTTGGTCCGGATGGACCGCAGCCTCCTGCCAGAGGGGAGAGTCTCAAAGAGTCTGTGACCGGGGTGGGAGGGATCAGCCAGAATCTTCCCTGCCCGCTTCAGGGTCCTGGAGGTGTACAGTTCCTGGAGCGACAGTAGACTGCAGCCAATCACCTTCTCAGCAGACCGAATGACACGCTGCAGCCTGCCCTTATCCTTGGCTGTAGCAGCGGCGTACCAGATGGTGATGGAGGAGGTGAGGATGGACTCAATGATGGCTGTGTAGAAGTGCACCATCATAGTCTTTGGCAGGTTGAATTTCTTCAGCTGCCGCAGGAAGAACATCCTCTGCTGGGCTTTCTTGATGAGGGAGCTGATGTTTGGCTCCCACTTGAGATCCTGGGAGATGATGGTTCCCAGGAAGCGGAAAGATTCCACAGTGTCAATTGTGGAGTCACAGAGGGTGATGGGGGCAGGTGGTGCTGGGTTCTGCCTGAAGTTCACAACCATCTCCACTGTCTTTAGAGCGTTGAGCTCAAGGTTGTTCTGGCTGCACCAGTCCAACAGATGGTCCACCTCCCATCTGTACGCAGACTCATCACCATCAGAGATGAGTCCGATCAGGGTGGTGTCGTCCGCAAACTTCAGAAGCTTGACAGACTGGTGACTGGAGGTGCAGCTGTTGGTGTACAGGGAGAAGAACAGAGGAGAGAGAACACAGCCTTGGGGGGAACCGGTGCTGATGGTCAGGGAGCTCTTATTACAATAAATATCAATTATTATTTTTATTGAAACTGATAATACAGCAATGAAAAAAGCTTTGAGCTGCAATTCAAAGATCTAACTTTGGCATAAAAACAACGCAATAATAGAAGATGGGTTTTTAATTACACTACTGGTAAAGTCATTTGTAAATCAGCTGCACGAGGTTCCTTCACCACAGAATATGTACATTTACGTACAAGGAAAGTTGTTCTTCACCCTTTCGGTTTGAGATGGACGAGTCAAAAAAACAGACTCATTTGAAATAAAAATCCTATAAGGTTGTTGAACTCATCTTCAGTCTTACATCAGCGCCCAAGAACGTTATTTTCTTCATATGTAAAGATATTAAACTTGTAATTTAGCTCACAGATAAGGGTGATATCAATCTTGGCTCTGACTGTGGCAGGGGGGCAATACTTTATCTGTCCACCAGAGGGCGGTCCAGCTGCTCAGCTGCTCCTGCTTTAGTAGGGGTTTGTGTAGCTGTGTGTGTGTGTGTGTGTGTGTGTGTTCCTGTCTTGGCATCACAGTGAGAACCATTTTCCCGATTTCACCATCAAATTGAGGACCGTTTGTACCAAAGTGAGGACATTTTGCTAACAGTTAGGTTTAGGACTAAGGTGTGAATTGAGTTTAGGTTAAGGTTAGGGTTAGGCATGCACTGGTAATGGTTAGGTTTAGGGTTATTGCCAGGGTTAGGGCATAGAAAGGGTTGAAAATGACTGAAAATCAATGGAAGTCAATGGGAGTCAACAGATGGTCCTCACTACATATAGCAAAACAAGTGTGTGTGTGTGTGAGGCACAGTGTACAGACTGCTCTGTGGTCTCACTATAAACTGGCTGTAGTGAGGGTAATCAGTGAAAGAAAAACCCAATTTAGCTGCAGAATAAGATAAATGTTGATCAAAAGCTTTGATACTTTACTAAACACTGAATCTAAACAGCAAAGCCAAGTTCAAGACATTTACAGCCCTGATGTTACCCTGTATTAGCTGGAGTAGTGTCCTAGTCTGCCAGCTGAATCCTCAGCCTTCATCCCCTCCTGCTGAGACTGACTCCCTTCAGCTTCTTTGATGCTACTGTAAGTGTGTAGGCCTCTGTGTGCGTCTCTGTGCCTGTGTGTTGGATGAAACCTAATCTAATACAAACAGGCACACTCCTTTATCCTCTTGTGCTCTAAATCTGCCGTACTGTAAAACACACACCTATCCACACACGTAAACCCACAGTGAAACCTGTACACGTGCTCACACAATACACACACAGGCGCACCATCGCAGTACCACATCCCGGGGAACACAGGGAGGTTTCTATGGCAACAAGCATCTTGCTCTACTAATGAACTGGTTGCCGTGGCGACTGTGTTGGCTGTGCTCGATCGGAGTCGGCTGAACAAAACAAGAGGGAGAAGATGTGATGTTGCTGCTCTGCATAAAATATAATTTAATAAAAAACTGGGAGCAGGTCTCTTTTCTCGTTTGTAGAGCACACACAGAAATATGTGTCAGAGTGTTTGTGTGATATTAGGATCAATGACAAAGACTCAATGAGCGCTCTGTGAGAGAGGAAGAGCTGCAGTCAGGCGCAATGTGATCCCTGCATCTGGCGTGGGCCAATCATCTCGCTGCTGCCTGAAGGTCAGAAAGCTTCCCAGCCTCACACTGGCCACTTCGAGAGAGAGGAGGAGGAGGAGATGGATTAGAAAGGAATGCTGCCAAAAACAGTCTCTCTGCCTCTCAGCCAGCCATGCTGTGACTTATGTTACCCTTTGCTGACTGAGCCTCTGAGCCATTAGGCATTTTGACGTTTGTTAACCCCACAACAGACACGAAAGCAGCAGAAAACTGAAGCTCATGTCGTTTCTGCTGACCACTGCCACCAGAAACAATCCAGTTTACCTTGACGCCGTCTCCTCTTCCTGGTTTAGGGGAGAAATAACCTCAGCATCGTGCCATCAACAGGATCACCGGGTCACGGCTTTATCCTATTTAGTGCATAAGATCCAAGCGTGAGGTCAAAGTCAAAAATCACAAAATAAATTTAAATATGAGAAAAGTGTAAAGAGATAAATGTTAGACTGAGCTCAGTAAGGGCCACAAAACCTCTTAAATAAAAAACAAACTTAAATAAATACTTAATATAAATATGAGAAAGGACATATAAACTATTAAAGTAGCACATGGGAGCTAAATAGGCAGCACAAACTTTCTGTTGTTCTAAATATTATAGAAACAGATCTCATAAAAAATAAACAAAATAAAGATTTAATTTAAACAAACATTTTAAAAATTTTATATAAAATGACTTCCCATTTCAGATACTTTTTAAATAATACTTCCTGAGGTGTATTTTTTTCTTTAGTTTGTTTCTCTGTGCTCTTATCACCTGCCGTTTTCCTTACCAGTTCATTGTTTTGTGTTTTATTCTAGCGTTCCTTTCATCTAAAGTTATTCCTGGTAGATTTCTGTTAGGTTCTCCATGGGCGTCTGTACGTTTCTGTTCAGCTCTGTCTCCTGGTTAATTAGCCTCCCTCCTTCAGCTGCTCTGCCTCAGCTGCAACTCATTTTCTCTGGTTTTCTGCTCATTTCTCCACTTCCTCAGAACATAAGGATCTCTACTGGATTCTTCTGTTACTGTGGCCGTTTCCCCAGTTTGTACGTTTTATTTTATTTTTTTGTATTTCTGTTCAATCATTTACTCACCATGCTTTTTCCACTGTCCTGTCTGTGTGTTGGCCCATCTTCTACGTCACAAAACATTACAGATTGTATGTTAAACTTGGTACCAGCTGTAGCAGTCTGCTTATATCCAGCACATCTGCCACTATAAGAATAATCTCTCAGCCTGAAGCATCTTGTTTTCTACAGTCAGATATTGCGACTATATTGTAAAAAATAAAACTAGATCTGAAAATAACATAAAAGTGAAAACTCAAAATAAGCTCTAGCTTCACTTGTCATTTAAAAAAACAGATATTTATGGATAGGTCTGAAGCTGTTGAAATGATGTGGTGCAGTGAAAGTGAAAAAATACTTTAAATAATACATTTTAATCACACTTTTAGAAGAGGCTTTTGTTCATTATTACACATTGTTTCAGTTGCAAATCTTTTTTTTTCCAAGTACGAGTTTTGATGAGCCTCACAGAAGGCACATTTCTTACTAACATGTATTTTAAACAAAAAATGGTTCATTCTTTTATTCAAGCTTCAAGTTTTTATTTTTTACAGAGAAAAATGACAGTTGAACTAAAATGCTTTGAAAACATGTGAAAGGCATCTTTTCATCAGAAATATTCCCCAACTAGTCCAAAAAACATTTTTTAGCAGATGCAACCTGTGAATGGATAACTTTAAGGACGAAATGATTTCTTCCTTCTTCAGAAAGGTGAAAAGCTCTAAATGCTACTCTTTAGTTTTTCAGTGGACAGATCATTTCATCCTAAATGAGGCGGGTTTAGATTCAGATTTGGTTGCGGATCTCAAATTAAAATACATTTTTTATGTATTCACAGTTACTGAGTTCATAAAAAGATGTTACTCTGGCTTTAAGCTAAACACTTGACCATTTTCTTTTCTTTTTTTGTAAATCAATGCCTGATTGATGAGAATAACACATTTTTATAACTGCTTTTGATACGTTGGGGAGCATGCATTTTCCACCATATTGATTTTACATGTGTTTATCCTGCAGAAATGTCTGCGGTTTAACCCCGACGCCACTGTGTGGAAGGCCAAACAGCAGGTGCTGTGCTCTCTGACCGATTCCCTGCGAGACGTCCTAAACTACGGCCTATTCCAGCCTGCCACAGACGGACATGATGCCAAGTTCTTGGAGGAGGAGAGGCCCCTCAGAGAGTACCCACAGTCCTTTGAAAAAGGGGTGCCATATTTGGAGGTACTTCTTTAGCCTTTTGTTGCCACAGTTTTTAAGAAAAACTCTCTGCACAATGTGAAGTACGCTGTGCTTCCTGAAGATGTCACTGCTGTTCTTTAGTACAACAGATTATATGAAAGGAGCGTATAATATATGATTTATTCTTAACCAATTAGTAGCTCTGTGCAATCTACAATTAACTGCATTAGAAAGATATTCAAGTCCTCCACACTTATCAAAACCCATGATAAAGATGTTTAAAGAAGCCATGAAATACAATGCAATACAAACGTAGTCCTACCTTCTGAACCTTTTTCACAGTTTGTTATTTTCTACCCATAATCCCTAAAGTATTTCTTGCGATTTGGTGCGATAGACTAAGACAAGGTACTGCATAATTGTGAAAACGTTTGTATTCAGTCCCCCTTAAATACAATTCACCTCAACCAGTTGCCTTCAGATGACACAATTAATAAAGAGAGCTCACCTGTGTGTCATTTAATCTAAGAATAACTCCAGCTGTTCTCTGATGCCCTCAGAGGTTTGTTGGAGAACATAAGGACAAACAGCATCATGAAGACCAAGGAACACAGCAGACAGGGCAGGGAGAAGGTCATGGAGAAGTTTTAAGCAGGATTACGCAGTAAAGCAAATCTTAAGCTTTGAATATTTCACAGAGTTTTCAGATGAGTCCATCATCTGAAAACAGAAAGCGTATGGGACACCTGCAGCCTGCCAGGATAAGGCCATCCACCTAAAATTACAGGCGAAGCAAGGAGAACCAAGCAGAGATCCACAGCTCAGGTAGGACAATCTGATCTCGATGTTATGGTTAAGTGGTTTGGAGCAAGCTGCTGTTGAAGGGCAGAAATCCAGTTTAATGTTTGCCATGAGGCATGTGGTGCACACAGCAAACATGTTAAAGAAGAGGCTCTAGCCAGGTGAGACCATAACTGATTTGTTTTGGCATAAATGCAAAATGGAAAGTGGGATGAAGCTTAACATGGCACCTAATCCTGAAAACTCAATTCCCTGGTCAAAGTTGGTGGGTAGACCCTAACCTAAGAACCTAAGATCCCTAACCCGGAAGAAAACCTGCTAGAGGATGCAATAAAACCTGAAACTGAGGAGGAGGTTCACCGTCCAGCAGAACATCAACCCTAAACACACAGGCAGATCTACAATAGGGCTGCTTAGATCAAAGCAGATTCATGTGTTAGAATGCAACCAAAGTCCACAGACCATCGCTTGGATCTGGAGACATATAGAAAATGTGGTTCTACACAGTATTGACTCAGAGGGGCTGAATATAAATGCATACCACACTCCTGAGATATTTAATAACAAAAAAGGAAAACCACATCTTACTTTTCGTTCTACTTCACAGTTATCCACTACTTTATGATAAGGCATTGTAAAATACGTTAACAGCAGTATGTCACAGATAAAGCCAGAAAAACTTCAAATCAGCGGATTTTGATCATCTATTGATCGACTACTGCTTCCCCTATAATATCTGTTCATTGAGGTGATTTAAGTAAAACAAAAATATTTTTTATTTTGAGATCAATAAGCAACGCCAGCCGCCTGCTAACATGTAAATTTGTTATCAAGAAGGCCTCCTATTGGTCATCATTGGCTTTTGAGTTATTTTTGATTTGCATCATGTAAAACATTTACTTTGAGTCTAAACGGACTTTGTAATTTTCCGGATATTCTGAAAGCCATATCCGTAAACTCATCTTTTAAATCCTACATCAGACACAGAGGAGGCAGACAGTTTCTTTCCCATTTCTTATCTTCTGTCGGGTATAAATGGCTGAACCAGATAAATTGCGTCTCTATAATAAATCTGTAGTCCCCATTTTTGTGGATGTGGATCAGTAGTTGGACAAATTTAGGACACAGGCTCTCTGTGTTTCTTTTCTCTGTTTCTGTCGTCCGTTTAGTTCCGGTATAAAACCAGGGTTTACAAACAGACCAATCTGGATGAGAAGCAACTGGCCAAGCTGCACACCAAGGTATGAAATCTTTATATCTAACCTCTGATATCAAATATTCGAAGTAAAATATCAATTTATGTGAATTGGTATGCTTTTTTCAGTTGCATTAGATTTGACAGTTTTAATACTCCCTCTTCTAATGCAGGCGAGTCTGAAGAAATTCATGGATTACATCCAAACCAGCGCTGTGGACAAGATGGCCAAGTTCTTAGACAAGGGCCTGGATCCGAACTATCAGGATCCTGACACTGGTGGTGAGGAGAGCTGCACAGCTGATGTTTACTTCATCTCTTTCACTAACAGTTATACCTGATGTTGCAGCAGCCGATCTAAAAAACACAGGTTTAAAGGTTTAAAGCTGCGGAATTGCAATTCTCATTGCAATATCAGTGTATGCAATGTCGCAACCGTAAAATACTCCTTGGTAATAATATTTGGTGGGATACTATATTCAAGGGTGATGCATTTATCTCTGCATGTCAATAACATGTTCGACTAGTTGGATCGACTCTAACTGCCCTTGCTGTCCACAGTTAAATATGGAAAAACTCCAATTTCTTGTGGCCGTCAAAGGTGTTCCGCTCCCTGTTAAAATGCCAGGTCTGGCTGATGTAAATAATGAGACCATGATAAATCATGTTAAAACTTTTTCTACATATAATGTGTAATCCTGTGCAATTCAACAACAACAAAAAAAAAATATATCAGAGGGGAGGAAATGTAAAACATTAAAAAGCTGCAAAAACTGATTACATAAGTGAAAACTCTCCTAAACTAATGTTTTTTTGATTTATTTTAAGGTTTTGGTTCTGTAACGCACCTAACATCAGTTGTGCATTAATCTGAATTAAATTTTAGCTGTCCTAGCTGGACCTTTCCATGTTTTCTTCCTTTAGCTAAACCCAAAGATTGAATTTGAAAGATCTCATTGTACAAAGGCTTCAGTCAGGAGAAGAGTACAAAAAGCTCCACAGTATTACTTCTATAACGAAGTGAGTCATCAGTAAGTAGAGAAAACATGGCATAACAGGGACATTTTCAAAAGGAGTGAAAAAACAGGATAACAGCAGGTCGGGGAGGCTGAAAATAACCCTGAAGGAGCTGTAGGAATTTCTACTCTTCATATGTCTGGATTAGGGCTGCCCCCGTATGACGAAAACATTGCTGTGATAATATCGTTGAATATGGCGTTTTACAATTTTGCTTACTTCTCTTTATTTTCAATCATCACAATTTCCCTAACTCTCTCTAAGCTTCTGGATCTCTGTAAATATATTTATCAGTTCTGGCCAGATATATTATTGAAAAGTAGTAATTTAATGCATGGCACTTGAAATTGTATACCCTTCAAAATATTGCATTCAGGTAGTCCTTTGCAGTTGAGATTTTGCACATATTGATAATGAAATCAGGGTTTTAATTCAGTATGCTTTGCAGCTATATTCTGGACTGAAAAGTGGGGCTGCGAGACATAAGTTCTCTTCTAAAGAAACCATCCAGAACATTCACCTTGAGGGAGAAACTGTTACAGTTTGACAAAACCAAACTTGATGTTTTGTGTTAACATTGGGCATCAACAAAAGAACGCCATACCCACAGTGAACCATGGTGGTGGCAGAATCATGCTCTGGGGTTACTTTTGGTTTTTTCAAGGTGGTTAAAATTGTGACAAGTTTCAAAAACCATGGAAGCTGAAAATGAAGATTATTTTTTAGCATCACAGTGAGTCCAAGCATTCACCCAGGTCAGTAAAAGAATAACTTCATCAGAAGAAAATGAAAGTTGTGGGACGACCTTGCCGAGTCCTGATCTCAATCTGAAAGAAAGTCGAGAAACTATGTGGAAAAGGGATGTTCTCACATTCTGGAAAAACATGCAAATATTACCAAGTCCATATGTGCTGCGCTGGTCAACTGCTACCAAAGGAGAATGAGTGCTGAAGTTAAATCGAAAGGTGCTTCAACGAAGGATTTGTTCAAGGGTGGGCAAACTTAGGTAACCACATGAATGCACCTTTTTTTCATTTTTCTTTTGGTTTTCAGTTGAATTTTACAGGATTCATGTCAAGTTATTGTGGGATAAGTTTTGAAATGTTTTGTCATGATCTGGTCATAAAAACCTACAGTTTAAACAGGGGCGTGTACACTTCTGAGAGTCACTGCAGATGACCAGAATGCAATGAAATCTTTTTAACCTTTTATGCATTACAATTAAAGCTGTTTTTGCTTAAAGCATCAAGTTCACTCAGTGACCCAAATCTAGTTAAATCAAAAATGCAGCTGTTTGATCTGACGCGTTAACCTTTAAAATGATTCCTTCCTTCCCGACCCTTCTGCCCTCAGTGCTGCTGGATGTTGTCCCAACAGTTTGTTGGAGATTAGAGCCAGGTCTGTTCGCTAACTGGTGGCTTTTCCCAGATCCTGCAGGTGTTTAAGGAGCATGGCAGACGGCTTATTTACAGCCGGTGCGTGTTGCTTGGAGTCACTCCTACTGCTCTGGGAACAAGTGTGGAAACACAGAGAGGAGCCTGTAATCAGGGGTGTGAAGCATGCTCCCGCTGCAGAACACATGAGGGCAGCAGAGAGTCAATCAATCAGTAGCATTTGCTTCAAAGTGCAAAGTTGATTTTTAATTCCACACAACTTGCCCAACAGAGATCTTAGTTAGGGATAAAAATAACCAGAAAATGTTCTACCCCACCTACCCATGCTGTCCAGATGCCACACACTGAGTGTCTTTAATTGGAGCTCATTTCTCTCAGTGTCAGTGGGGCTTGTGTCAGCAGCACCTACTTTCCGCCTAGAGAAGAAGTAGTCCTGAAATAGAAAAATCAAAAGAAGTCCAGTCAAAATACTCTAGTTGTTAGATTCAGAGATGCTGATCATAGACAAAGTCTCCTGATGAGTGTTGTGACATCCGTCCGTCCGTCCGTCTGTCCAATAAGTATAGTTTAGAAGAACACCGTAGCTTACTGTGTGCTGACGTTTGGCTGCCACTGTAAACGTGTTACTGTTCCTCATTTTGTGAAGGTCTAAGGTCATCCCTCATTTTTTTTGTTACTTTCTACTAAGTAAGCTTCTAAACGGGAAGACCTTCATGACATAAAAAGCGGACAAAGTCCAAAGAAAATGCAAAATCCTCCAGAAAGCACAGAGAACTATCGATCAAAACTTCTTTATGGCTGCATAAAATCTGGTTGCATTTACGTTTAGCAATGATAGTTTAGAGACACAGTTGGTTCTCAGTCAGATAAGATCAATGGGTCTTGTTGCACAACAAGAACTCAGAAGAACTGGTTTCAGCCAACCAACCAACCGCCTGTTGCTGTGCTCTCTTTTGTTTCTTGCTGGATGTAAACCGTTGGTCCTTGTATGAAATTTAGACATTTATTGCCAGTACAATATAATTTTATCCTGCAGGCACAAAACAAGCCTTCTTGATCGCATGTTTTAGATCTTTCATTGCTCCAACACATCTGATTCAAATCCTTAGTATACCTCCTAAACAAAAGCAAACAGGTGAACGGTGGTCGATTAAGGCCTTAAACTCCTGCTGCTAAATGTAACCCATGTGTTGTTTTCAGAGACTCCTCTGTCGCTGGCAGTGCAGTGCGAGCCAGGTGGAGGAGAGGCCATCCGGGTCCTGGCGGACGGAGGTGCTCACATCGACTTCCGTGCCAAAGACGGACTCACGCCGCTACACAAGGCTGTTCGAGGCCACCGCCATACAGCCCTGCTGGTAAACACTCACAAATGTTTTCATCCTTTTCACCAGAAACACTGTGATGTGACAGAAGAGAAGAGTTTTCACTTCTGATGCGTCAACCTTCAGTGTCTATATTGACAAGATAGACACGTGGACAAAATTGTTGGTACCCCTCGGTTAATGAAAGAAAAACCCACAACGGTCGCAGAAATAACTTGAATCTGACAAAGGTAATAATGAATAAAAATTCTATGAAAATGAACAAATGAAAGTCAGACATTGCTTTTCAAACATGCTTCAACAGAATTATTTTATAAAACAAATTCATGAAACAGGCCTGGACATAAATGATGGTACCCTTAACTTAATATGTTGTTGCACACTGCAATGAAACGATTCCTATAAATGTCAGTGAGACTTCTGCTCCTCTCAGCAGGTATTTTGGGCCACTCCTCATGAGCAAACTGCTCCAGTTGTCTCAGGTTTGAAGGGGGCCTTTTCCAGACGGCATGTTTCAGCTCCTTCCACAGATGCTCAATAGGATTTAGGTCAGGGTTCATAGAAGGTCACTTCAGAATAGTCCAATGTTTTCCTCTGAGCCATTCTTGGGTGTTTTTAGTTGTGTGTTTTGGGTCATTATCCTGTTGCAAGACCCATGACCTGCGACTGAGACCAAGCTTTCTGACACTAGGCAGCACATTTCTCTCTAGAATCCCTTGATAGTCTTGAGATTTCATTACACCTTCACAGATTCAAGACACCCTGTACCAGATGAGCAGCCCCAGAACATAACAGAGCCTCCTCCATGTTTCACAGTTGGGACTTTGTTCTTTTCTTCATATGCTTCATTTTTCCATCTGTGAACATAGAGCTGATGTGCCTTGTCAAAAAGTTCAATTTTTGTCTCATCAGTCCATAGGTCATTCTCCTAGAAGCTTTATGGCTTGTCAACATGTAGTTTGACAAATTCCAGTCTGGCTTTTTTATGATTTGTTTTCAACAATGGTCTCCTTGGTCGTCTCCCATTAAGTCCACTTTACCTCAAACAACGTCAGATGGTGCAATCTGACACTGATGTTCCTTGAGCTTGAAGTTCACCTTTAACCTCTTTAGAAGGTTTTCTGGGCTCTTTTGTTACCGTTTGTTTTATCCGTCTCTTTGTTTTGTCATCAATTTTCATCCGGCGGCCACGCCCAGGGAGGTTGGCTACAGTCCCATGGATCTTAACTTTCTGAATAATATGTGCAACTGTAGTCACAGAAACATGAAGCTGATTGGAGATGGTCTTATAACCTTTACCTTTAACATGTTTGTCTATAACTTCCTTTCTAATCTCCTGAGACAACTCTTTCCTTCGCTTCCTCTGGTCCATGTTGAGTGTGGTACAAACCATGTCACCAAACAGCACAGTGACTACCTGTAGCCCTATAGATAGGCCCACTGACTGATAACAAGAATATAGACACCTGTGATGCTAATTAATGGACACCTTGATTTAACATGTCCCTTTGGTGAGATTATTTTCAGGGTACCATCATTTATGTCCAGGCCTGTTTCATGAGTTTATTTTTTTAAAGAATTCTGTTGAAGCATGTTTGAAAAGCAATGTTGACTTTCATTTGTTCATTTTCATAGAATTTGTATTCATTATTACCTTTGTCAGATTCAAGTTATTTCTGTGACCATTGAGGGTTTTTCTTTCATTAACCGCGGGTTACCAACAATTTTGTCCACGTGTCTAAGTGTTTGTCTGCAGGCTGAAACAGGATTATCCTGACTTGTATTTTGCTCTGAAGCCAGAATAAACAAACAACAATCCACACTCACCCACACAGAAAATACACGACACAAGAAGAAACTGCCTGTTAAGGTCTGGGAATGAGCAGTCTCACTTCGCCCTCGCCTCACCCTGCAGGTTCTGCTCTCTCTGGGTGCGTCTTCAGACTACAAGGACCGGCGGGGGCTGACACCGCTTTACCACACTGTGCTAACTGGGGGCGACACCTCCTGCTGTGAAACACTGCTCTACCACCACGCCAAACTGGGCATCAGGGACGAGAACGGCTGGGACGAGACGCATCAGGTACATTCGTGTGTAGCCTGCCAGAAAGCAACACCGACTGGGAGAAATCAGATTCTGAACAGAAAGTAAAACAAGCGTATGTTTGGACTCTGATAAAAGCAGCAGAGACGTTTGTGTGCCTGGATCCCTGTTTCCAAATGTACTTCATGTTCCGGTGTGTGTCCACATCATTCATCCGCCTCTCACCCTTCATTCCAACCATCCTGCTTCTGTGGTGATTTAAACGTGTTCAAGGCCAAGAGCGAACTAAAAGGTATTCATCATTTAATCTTCCTGCGTACTTTATCTGCTTCATCTGTCTCATCAGCTGTGCTGTTCAGTCACTGATTCATCATTTGCTCTGTGTTAATCCATACATTCAGCACCTGTGTAGCTTTTATTAAATACGTTACATTGATACCTTGAAGCGGCCGTCCCAAAGCACTGATGATTTCATTGATTCATGCACCACTAGTTAAAAGATAAATGACTCGTATTTTCTTGTCCCATCAATTTAAGAGAGGATTGTGTGTTTCTCCTTACTGCTTAAGTTTTATTTGATCCAACCAGTCGACTTGAGTTGACATGTTCACTAAATGTGATTTTTCTAATGATAAATAAGTAGAGTTGAATTAATTGCTTGCTTATAACAGTGTATGTAACTTGAAGAATTTCCTTCTCCTTATATTCTGGCTAGATAGATTGAAGGGTCCTGTTGTTTCTCATGATTGGCTCCCACTTGGGTACTCTCACTGTTTTCTCGCCTGCTCAGTTTGGAGGAGGCGTTAATTGAATCTGGTGCCACGTTTTACCTCTCACCTTGTGCCTCTCTATGTGTCGCTGTCTCTGCTGGGTCCTTTTTCGCTTCTTTTTATTCAATCGTTCTTCTTTCCTGCTTTTTCCTCCTCTTTTGTCTCTTGGTGCATTCACTATTTGCTTCCCATTCTCCCCACTGCCGTCATGACAATGCACAGGCCTGCCAAAATGGGAACTCGCAGCATCTGGAGCACCTGCTCTTCTATGGGGCGGATTCCTCCTCCCAGAACGCTTCTGGAAACACTGCCTTGCACATCTGTGCTTTATACAACAAGGTATTTTATCAAGCACACATGCCAGAACAGTGTTTGAGTAGAAGAAAAACATATGGAGCATATTGAAAGTTGTACAGTCTGGAGCCGTTTTATTTAAATGTCATGTTTTCGTCGGAAAAATTAAACAAATTTGCAAATTTCATTCAAATGTTGCAGCATTTTCTATTCAGTTTATTCCTTATTTTATTCTCCATAATAATAGGAGTTCACAGGGAAATGCTAAACAAGTGAATTCTAACCATACAAATATATTTCTCAGCCAGACTTTTAATTGTTTAATTTTAATTGTTTAATTTAATTTGTTGCAGGAAAGCTGTGCACGAATCCTGCTGTATCGTGGAGCAAGCAAAGACATGAAAAACAACAGCGGACAGACTCCGTTTCAGGTTAAGTCTGAGTGATGATTGGCTGTAGCCAAGCCTTTAAAGCTCGATTTTGTATCATAGTTTAACTTAAATTAAAACTTAAATATTTATTTAACTAATAATTTTCTTATTGTATTGTTTGACCCTTGACCCTTGTTTTTCTGACAGTTAAAATGACTTTTTGAACGTGCTTTGTTTGTTTGTTTTTTGTTTTGAATCAGGTGGCCGTGATGTCCGGCCATTTTGAATTGGGGGAAATAATTAAAAACCACCGGGATACAGATGTGGGTAAGTCCTGTACATCATCTGTTTATTATTCAGGAGATAAAAACACTCCAATCTTTTTCTTTGTTTCCATGCAGAAAGATTCCCATGTAATACTTTACCTTATGATCTTAATGAACTGTTCCTCACACTTTTTGAATATCTTTTTGGATTTTTTGGACTGTTTTGTTTTGGACTTTGGCTGCTTCTCCCCTCTCTTTCCGTCCGGTCCTTGTACCTTGGCAAACACACCTGATTGTGGAGTCGAAAGATGGAGAACAAGAATGGAAGTAAAGATGTGATACCTTAAAGAAAAATGAAGGAAATCTATTAAAGACCTCACAGCAGACCAGAGAAATGTGTCACCTGATCATCTACACATGTGCTTTAAATGCAAGGTTTTCAGCTAACACCTCTTTAGGAATTGCATTTTTGATGCTAAAATACTGTTTCCTGTCTGTCAAACTGTAATTACAAGGTTGTTACATGACAACACCACACTGGTTAATTCAAGCTTTTTTTTGTCTGAATCCGGTAACAATTAAGTGACTTAATGAAGAAATAAATGAAAACCTTTTGAGAGCTTGGTAGTACACTAAAAGGGAAATGAAGCAGCCAAAGTCCAAAGAAAAGGTTTCAGAAAAGCCAAAGAACTATTGATTAAGACCCATTTAAACAATGACAAGAAAATCTGGCTACTTTGCAGCAAAACTTAAAGAAATGCTGGATAAGCAAGTGTGAATAGTACCACAGATCATGTCTTTGACTATCTGGTGAGTGGTCTTTGTTTGCCTCCTAGTTCCCTTTGTGGAGTCTCCAAAGTACGCCCCCCAGAGGAGGGAGAGCAACCGAACACTGGCGGTGCCCCATCCTCATCCCTTCCTTCGGGCCAACAGTGACAGCAGCATGAACCTGCCAGACTGGATGGCTGTGCCCAATGCTCCGAGCACCAACATAGTTTCTGTGCAGGTATCAGTGTGGCATTTCTGAGCTCTGATCAGGGAGCTGAGATCAAAGACTTTGACTGACATAAGACAGAAACTGAGGAGACCACCTCGCTTCAAGGCCTTCAAAAGGGTTTCAGAGGCATTACAGTAGAATAAAATGAGTAAATGTGTTGCTACTGTACTCACCTGTGCATCACGACACAGTCACCAGACTTCTCCAACAAATGTGTCACCCTGCTCCAGGGGTGTACAAACTTTTTGCCAAAAATGTCAAGATGAAAACCACAATTGTCTTTTTTGAATAAAATGCTGAAGCAATAGTATTGTGAATGTTTGTGTTACCTCCTCAAAAATAAACTAAACATAAAATATTTTATTGAAATTAACAAAGGATCAATATTGTAGATCTGAAACATGAGAGAGTCTTGCAAGAGCAAAAGCTTAGAATTTTAGAAATATTTTTGAAGTGATTGGAAAACTCTTGCTGTATTTAGCTAGGTTTAATTAATCGGTGCATCCAGGTCTGTTTTTGTCCATCTGCATCAGCTTCCTCTACTAGGGTGCTATAATTATGAAATGTGTTTTGGGGCCAAATGCAAATGGCACACAGGCGGCAGTTCGGACACCCCTGTCCTAAACCATGGCACGCTGCTTTAATGACATAACCAATGGGTACATGAAGGAAACCACATCCAAGTCAAGAAGAAACACCAAGAAAAGATTGTTGTATCGTGTGCAAACCATTACAATACCCAATGACAAACATTCCCGCCATCCGACACGGGCCTTGGACTCTTCCAGCACCACCTATTGTACCACACTGTGGCATCAACCAGCCAGTGGGTAACTCTCTTGTGTGGGCTGCATTTAACACTAGAGGAGAAACGGCTGCGTTTAGAATTGCGTCATAATCAGAAAGCACAGACTGATGGCTAGTGGTGTTACCAAGGGTAATCTTCATGTGTTCATAATAGGTGCCCCATAATAGGTGTTCTGCATAAACAGCACCGTGGAGCAGTCTTTCGACAAGACAAAACCCAGCCATGTACCGTATGTTTGTCCCTGGACTTTTTGGATAATGTTGAGGTCCTCCCATGGCCATTTTCTCCCTATCTGAATATCTGAGGGACTGGCTCTGACGCAGGGCTCCATATCCAACTGTATCCAGGCCTGAGCAAATGCCAAGGGCTGTTTGGGGTCCCTGTAGCATCAGCTCCATTATCCATTAAATCTGATATTGTAATTATTGCAGGGCAGTCATATAATCACTCAACTGTTTCACCACTGATATAGTGTATATAATGATCTTTCTTTAGGTTTTTAGAAACATTGCAAAGAAAATAAAGATGAAAAAGTAAAACAATCAAACCTTTCTAGATGTAATTAGCAGGAATCCGTTTTGAATATTACAACAACGTATAACAGCATGAGTAGACCACTGGACATCGCTGCAGTAATATTAAAACAAAGCTGGATGTTAGGTGTATTCAACCACCTTCAATTTCTCCTTTTTTCAGGGGTATAAACATACAGGAACACTACGAAGTTCCAGCAGTCCCAGAGGAGCGAGAACGCGATCCCCATCCCGAGGTAGGATCGGAGACAAGGAGGACCGGAGCAGGCAGAGTCAGAGACGGGGGTGAGTCTGGCGGCGCTGAGTCTCCTCTGATTTGAGTTATGAGAATACAAAGGGTTAAATTGAGAAATTAAAAACAGGAATGGAGAATGAAAAAGGCAGGTGTGACTGACATGAGTAAGGGATCAATGATATGTAGATAAAGGGAACGATCATGTAGAGATGAAGATTAATGGAAGTAATAATAAAAGATGAATGAAAAGTTTGGAACGAAGGATTAATGACAGAGATATGGGATGAAAGAGGTAGACATGAGGGATAGCAGTAAGGATGAGGGATAAAGAGAGCTGGGTATTAACAGACTGCTGGGTAACTAGAGCTTAAGCCATGGACCTGTTCTCAAACACAAGTTAAATGATCAACTCTAGTTGATACTGTTGATTGGACAAAATTTAGTAACAATTAAGATATTAGATTAGCAAATAAAATAGGATTTATGAACTCTATAAAGCTTATGCTATGGCTTGAAATAACTGATTGAAATCAGTTATTTCTCCTGATTTCCTTCCACTTTCTCTAAACCAAAGCATGTGATGATGTTAAACAAACACCTGTCTGTAGTTAGGAGCATAAAACTCTCTAAAATCCTCTCCTGACTTTGACTAGGCCTCCCACTACCACCACCACCACCATACAAACCGCAGGCCAGCGCAGACGCCTCTACAGCGCTGTCCCAGGACGAGTCTTTGTAGCAACTCGATCACACTCTGCTCAGGGCGAGCGGGAAATAAGCTTCAGTAAAGGAGACAGGGTCAAAGGTGAAGATCTAAACAGTTCCACATTCTGATAACACTCACATCTTTCTTCCTGACTGTGTAACACATATATGTGGATTCTATGTGTTTTGGAGTTTGTGGTTTTGCTTCTTGTTTGTTATGATCTCACATTCACTGAAAAATATGGGATGAAGAAGGCAGGGATGAGGAATGGAGGAGGTTGGGCTATGGGATTAAAAAGGGATGAAGCAGCTACAACGCCTTGTAAATGTATTCACACACACTGAACATTTTTACATTTTTGTTATGACACAAAGTACTGCATAACTGTAACATGAAGGCCTCAGAGGTTTGTTAGAGAACATTAGTGAATGGACAGCATCATGAAGACCAAGGAACACAGCAGACAGGTCAGGGAGAAGGACGTGGAGTGGCACAACAACAAACTTACCAAGACATGGCCATCCACCTAGCCTGAAAGCCCAGGTAAGGAGAAGATAATCAGAGAAGTGTGGAGGAGTTGCAGAGAGGAGGAGTTGCAGAGATTCACTGCTCATGTGGGGGCATCTGTTGACGGTACAAATGTTGCTGAGCAGTCCATGAATTTGACCTTTAAGGAAAGCTAGGAAGAAGAAGCCATTGTAAAGCAAGCAGAATTTCAATTTAACGTTTGTTAAAAGCCACGTAAAGCATTCAGCAAACGTGGAAGGATGTGCCTCGGTCAGATGACACCTACATACAAAACCCCAACACTGCACACCAGCATAAACACAACATCCCCATGGTGAAACACGGTGGTGGCAGCATCATGCAGAAGTGATGCTTTTCTAAAGCAGGGACATTTAAGCTGGTCAGAGCTGATGGGATACAGGAAAACCCGTTAATCTGCTAGAGATCTGAGAAAGAGGTGGAGGTTCATCTTCCAGCAGGACAACTGAAAACATACAGCCAGAGCATTAATAGAATGGTTTAGGTCTAAATGTGTTTGTGTTTGAAAATAGCTATTTACAGACACTCTTCATCCAATCTGACCGAGCTAACGCGATTTATTTCAACGAACAATAAAGAAAAATATCTCGATATGTACAAAGCTGGTTCCCCAAAAGTCTTCAGCTTTAACCTCATTGAAAGGTGTTTCACTTAAGTATTGACTCAGGGGGTGAATACAAATGCACATCACAAGTTTTTGTATTCTTATTTGTAAAAACATGGAAAACCTTGTACATTTTCCCTCCACTTTACAATGATGCACTATTTCAAGTGTTTTTGTGATGTGAAAAAGTTCAATGGGTGTGAATACTTTCTAGGGTTATGCAGGGGAGGAAAGGAAGGGTACAAAAGAGGTTAACAGGTGGTTAAGGATTTAAAAGAACATGACAGTGTTATGGTCAGGCACCTCTTATCACCCATTAACTGAAAAATGAGTGTTCAAGTTGCCAATCAGCTGATAAATGTTTTATTTCAACCAAACTAACTTAGAAAATATTTCCTGTTCTTTTGCCTCTGGAGAAGCTTTGCTGTTTTCAAATTGATAAAAGGGTGAGAACCTGCTTTAATCAGACCAAAAACAAACCAACAGAAAAAAGTTTTTATTAAATTTAAACCTTAATCATACTCATTCAGAGCGGCTGTTGTTTGGTAATACCAACAAAACTACCAGTGGGTGATGTTCTTGGGTTGAGGTTTAGGTGTCTACACATGAGGTTGTTAAACTGTCCTAATCTGAGTGTAAGGTCTCCATATATGTTTGTATCTAATGTCTGCAGGTATGAATATTTGTGTGTTTGTGAGTGAGTCTAAAGTGTCGCCAGGTATGTATGTCTTGGTGAGTATGTAGGGCGTTTGCATGTTCGTCTGTGTAGTTTTTATTTTCCTGTCTGCATAACTCTGGTTATCTTTTCATTCCTGTTCTCCTCGTTGCCTGTGTGTGAGACTGTGCATGTTGTGTTTTCTTTATTTGACTTGCTGCTTTTTCCCCTCTAGTGTTGAGTGTCGGCGAGGGTGGTTACTGGGAGGGGACGGTCAGAGGTCGCACAGGGTGGTTCCCCTCTGACTGTGTGGAGGAAGTGGTGCTTCGAAGCCAGGATAACCGTTCAGGTGATCACCACAGATCTCACACACACCCAAGTATAAGAGACCTCATTTGGAAAAATATGGAATGTAAACCACAGTTTTAGATTCCCTCCACCCTCAAGCCCGACACTAAGCTAAATATTTGACATGATGACTAAAACTGAGTGAAAATGAAATGAAAAAAGTATAATTTTGTTTGTCAATCAGGATGTAAATGTGCACTATTGTCTCAGCAACTGGATGGACCAGATACAAAAGATGGAAAATCCCTAAAAGCATTAAAAAGTGAATAAAAATGAATGGTACAATGACTATACAAGTAAAAATACAATTACATACAATATGCTGTTTAAATTTATACACATTTATATAAATAAAAACAAAGCAAACTGCAGAATAAATCGTTCGCACCACAAAGGTTGCTTAGCTAAACGGAAATATTAAAGATCTGCAATAAACTATAATGCAAACCTGGTGAAGCTGGAGATAGCTCCAATGTTGGATTTACACAGAGGCGGGGATTCACAAAGCCTCTAGATGTGTTACCAAATTCTCAAAGGGCACAGAAAGGATGACCTGCTCCTAAAATAAAAGTAAATCTGTGCTCACTTTGTCCAAATAAATTTTGCATCCTGTGTGCATTTAGGGAAAATATGTGAATTTATGTTAATTGCAGGCAGAGCAGGTCAAGTTTCTTTGGAAACTGAAACAAAAGCACAGTTTGCATTACAAAGATTGCAAGAAAAAATACCACCTGCTGAAAGCTAACTCAAAAGAACAAATAAGGGAAAAAGTTTCCACCTGTGCTTCTTGCTTTACAAAAACCTTTTTATTGACAAGTTTTGTAATTAAATAAATTATCTAAGCATGCCGTTTTATTTTTCTAAAAAGTGAGAATTCAAACCTTATGATTGTTGAATTTTACAGCAGCGTTACACATACAGAGGTAAACAAACAAAACTAAAATAGCCAAAATTTACTTCTGACCCACTTAGTTGTTGTATTGAGGGTTGGGTTAGTGCAGGAGGGAGAAGAGAAGTCTGTGCCCCGAAACTAGTACAGATTTGAGGCAAACATTGCATACAAAACATGTGCAAAAGATGGAGCAAATTGCTTCATAAATTCCCGCAGAGACTGCAATGTTTTAGACAAACGTTATTGATTGTGTTGTTATTCAGTCATTTTATGTTTCAGAGAGTCGTGGAGAACGAGCCAAAAGGTTGTTTCGCCATTACACTGTGGGATCATATGACAGTTTTGATGCTCCAAGGTAGGAACAAAAAGCTGAATTTCTCCATTCTGTCTGTAAACAATTGAAAGCTGCCTTTATGCTAACTGTGGCTGAACACTGGACTGGGAAACTGGTTCACATGGTAATAAATCTACAGTTTCTGATTGGTATTCCGACTGGTTGAGCTGAATTGAAGGTTTGTCCAACACAACCTCAGGTCAATATGTGAAATAACATCATTTGTCCAGAGTATTTTCAAAGATGTTTTGATGTTTTTCCCTCTACCAGCATTGGAGACAAAGGCCTTGTCTATTTGTGTTGATGTGTTTTTGTCTTCTAGTTGAGATAAAGAGAACTCCAATTTTGCTCAAGACAAATGTTCATGAAAGCTCCCAACATCATTCATATTTCAAGATGTGTACTCAGGGTTATCTTGTTTAGATGATTGGAATTTTTGCTACCTTACAGTCACATATGAGCTCAACAATGAAAAATATCCTGTATTCTCTAAATACAAATCATGTAATTAGGCCCCAGCAGGAAGGCCTGCAAGGGCCTATTGTAATCGTCAGTCAGTCAGTCAGTCAGTGGAATAAGCGGTAGAAAATGACTGACTGACTATTGTAATCGTGGTGTTTCTTATTCTTTCTTTATTATTCTGTTGCGTCTTTGCGGGGCAATTGGGGACTTTACCAAGCCCCTAGATGCACACGTTTTTACCCAAAATTGTCCCCCGTGTGAAATTTTTGTTCTGTAATGTCGTCGTCAATGGGCGTGACCAAATCTCTTAGCCACGCCCCCAAACGTGAGATAGGCGGAACCGTAAGTCGTAGAGATCTGAAATTTAGCAAACTGGTAGAGCTCCTGAAACCAAGAAAAAAAGTCTCTTGGGGGTATGCCCTAAAATGCACAGAAAGTTGGCCATTTTGGATTGGCTTATTTTTTGGCCGTTTCTCACTTTTACTCACCTTGCACTTTAACGAAGTCCTCCTTCATATTTGGTCAATATGCAGTTAAGGCATGGGGATTAAAAGTTATCAAAATCCTGACTTTTCGGTCATGTTTAGGGGGCGTGGCTGGTGCAAGAACGTGGTGTTCGTTCCGAAAGTGAAAAAATGCAATAACTTTCACAAAGAAACGCCAAATCTCACCAAAGTTGGCATGAAGGAGGACCTTCGGGTTACCGGCTATCCTATGTGGTCATATGCTGACATCATCAAAGCCACGCCCCCTGAGAACAGGAAGTCACTTTTTTTACTGGGAAAGGTCACTCTCTCGCTGTCTACACTCAATCCGCTTCAAACTGTGTCAGTTGCCTGATAACTAGTGGGTCTAATTTCGTTTGAAGCACAGTGACTTTTCATAAAAGGGCGTGGCCATGGTGGCGTGGCGAAGTTGGACGTCACGCCATGGCCATACAATTGGCTTTAACTTCCACATACATCATCTGATCTGCACCAAATTCAATGTGATTGATCCTACTCCAGTCCCCAAAAGAGATCTGATGACATATTTGGTGGGCGTGGCCTAATTCTTCCACAGCACCCCCTAGAAAATAAAAAACAATCATCCCCAAGCCATGCTTTGACCGAGGATTCTGAAATTTGGTACACATATGTAACTTCTCAGGACCTACAAAAAAGTCTCTTGGAGCATTGGTCCAAACCCCACAGGAAGTCGACCATTTTGGATTGAAGTTGCCATTTTGATCCCAGTTTTGGGCGTTTCTATCCCACATATCTGAGCAAACGCCTCCTACAGCTTTTGACTTTGAACTTGAAAATCACTCAGTATACTCTTAAGGCACTGGGGATCAAAAGTTATCAAAAGCTTTTTGATATATGAAAGCGCGTGGGCGTGGCCACACCTCAAAATATGACTTCTCGCCACAAAAGAAAACATTGATATAGCTCCTATAAGGAAAGTCACAGACACCTAAAACCTTCTAAGATTAATCTGCCTCTGGCCCTGAACAATATTCACTGATCAGATGCTGACATCATTGAAGCACCCCCCCCCCCTGAGAACAGGAAGTGTCATGTTTTCCTTTTGATGGTCCAATGTGAAACTGTCCCAAGTGAGAGATAACATGATGGTGTAAGAAAGTCTCCAGTACTGACTGGTGTGGCTGTGACGAATTCTGATGTCACACCACGGCCATACGTTTGGCTCTAAATTACATATGCATGGTCCGATTCACTCCAAAATAAATATGGTTGATCTTTGTCAGCCCACTAACAGCTCTATTGGATTACATTGGAATTTGGATCAACAGTGCCCCCTAGGAAACTTCAAGTACTCTATCTCCCTCATACATCATTGGATCCACTTCAAATGTATACATCATCACTGATCAATGCTGAACATGTTGCCACAGTCAATTGATGACATAATTCTTGCCCCGCCCACTAATGAAGAAGTGAGTGCAGCTTCCATCGGGCAGGTCGGACTTCGCCAAAATTTTGAAAACTTCTCCCCAAAGCAGAACTCGGCATGACCGAAGATCGTATAACAGTTCACTCAGCGCCAGATAGTGACGACGTGTGGAATCGAGCGGCGGCCATGGCGGTGGCGTGCAGGTGGCGATGCCAAGCTCCCGCGGTCACTGCACAGGCCGAGTTGCGCTGAGCTGCGAGGGCCTACAATGCTGCTTGCAGCTTTAATTAATTATTGTATCTTCTCTTTCAATACAAAATAAGTTTCTAGCCTAATATATCTACTAATATGTTCAGGTAATGGAATTGTGACATATAATTATTTTTAAATCAAATAAAATAAGCCTTTTCTACCATCTGTTGTTTAGGAACCTGGATGAAGCGCTGACAGCGTCCTGAAATCTTTCATTATTAGGTTTATTTTGACCTAATAAAAACATATTCAGGTTTCTGACATCATAATCTGTTGTTTATTTCTGAAGCTCATATCCAGGATGACCTGGGTAACATCAAAGCATATGTGCTGACAGAAAGATCCTGTATGCACTGTAGTTGTATGGTGTCTCATAATGATGTCCTCCTATTATGATGTGATTGGATTTATCTTGTGTTGTCAACATGGTAAATCACTGCATGTAGAAATACTGTAATTATTGATCACATGTATTATTCATACTTTCACCTATCATCTAACTGCGACTGTGCGCCCTGCTTCTTTTCTTCTTTGTATTTTCCTCCCATCACTCACTTTAAAACTCATATATTATTAACATGCTTCATCAACACTGGCTTTTCATGCAAGAGACGCCCTCGACCATGCAAATTCACACTCATGTGTTTGTACACATGTGGCCACACACACATCATTCATAATTCAAGCATTGTAGCAGCATAGATGGAGCTCTTGTGGACATAAAGGCATGAACGGCTGAGTCAGATCCGCCCTCACATGGGCCTACTTTTATCGTTTCACCTCTTCCTCCTTTCATCCTTTCATATTTGGCTGCATCTCCTGACCATTTCTGCTTCCCGCTGTACTGCGGGCCCCCCTTGCACTTTTTAATTTTCTTTCTATCACTCTCACTTCCCTGCGGTGTCTCCATCTGGAGGTCAGACAGTGAAGGGCACTCGTGGTAGACGAGAGAGAAGAGGTTGAATGTAGGAAGGAAGGGGATCTTGTGTTTTTGGAGATTGTGATTATTGTTAGGATCCTGTAGAAAGTTGACTGTTTCTGTATTAAGGCTGGAGCTACTGTCTGTAAAATGTTGATTTAAGTAGAAAAATCCGTTATCAACCACTATTTATATACTCCAGGATGTTTTGATGGTTGAGTATTTGATAGTTTGTCTTAAATATGTTGATTGTTTAGATTTCCAGGAGCTCATCCTGTCAAGAGAAGCTTCTGAGCAGCGCTGCAGAACTTACAGGGTTCTAGACGGTCTGGAAAAGTCTGGAAGAGTTTGACATTTATTTTCTGTCTGGAACGCATAAAAAAATATTTTTTATTTAAACAGCGGTTGTATACATAGTGAATTTCCTAAAATGTATCCGTCCGTCCGTCCTTCCGTCCGTTCATCCATTCACTTAGTAGTGAACGTCTGTATTGTACTGGGACCTTGAGGTCTGGAAAGTTTGGAAGGAAAAACATATAGAAGTCCTGAACGTAACAATTTTACAGGAACTAAAACCAGGATCAGCTCAAACAGTAAAAAGGTAAATTTGAAAAAGTTCTGAACTAAGTTCTGAAGTAGACCTCCCCTTATAGTGGCTTTTACACTAAAAACGAAATAGACGCTATTTTTTTAAATTATAAAATACTTTTCATTCGGTGCGGTGCTGGTGGTGTAGGGGTTAAGCGCGTGACCACATACAGAGGCTATAGTCCTCGAAGTGGCCATCCCGGGTTCAAGTCCCAGACCTGGCGACCTTTGCTGAATGTCTCCCCTCTCTTTGCCCCTCCTTCCTGTCTGCCTACTATCAAAAAATAAAGGCCTCTAGTGCTGAAAAAATTTCTTAAAAAAAACCAAACAATTATTCCTCATCTAAGTGCATTTCAACAAAATCTGATAAAAGTAAGTTTTAAAACACACATTGTAAGAACAATAAGAGAGTCATTGATTAGGCTTTTTTATGTAAACGTTTAAACGACTGCGTGTCGGGGTCCCGTTACGAAGGATTCAATGAGAAGAGCTACAGAGAACACCTTGTGCGAACATGCAGCCCAGCATAAACATGTGATCATGTGGACCTTCTGTCAACACTTGCTCCACCCAGCCCAGCCTTCTCTGTGCATGTACTCACAATCACAGCGGTGTAGCCTGACAAGCAGGGAGGAAAACAAAAACGCAGAGACATGAGAGGAGAGAGGACGAGAGCTGTGATCGGAGGCAGGAGGGAATCGAGAGGATGACAGAAACGGAGAGAAAAGGCAGAGAGGCAAGGAAGAGGGAGGGAGGGCAAGTTGAGGATGACGATTTAAACATACGTGGAAGGAAGCTCTGATGGAGAGATGATGTGAGTGCCTTTCAGAGAGGATCTGTATGCGTCTCTCGCTTTTTCTCCTCCTTCTCCTTGTCCTCCTTCAGCCACTTGTCTCCCAGCTGTTTCTCTGTTGTCTCTGCTCTTCTTTTCTGCATCCAAACGCTCTGCAGTACCCTCTCATTCATGCTTTGTTTACTGCAATCAACAGGAATTAGTGCATGTGTTGTTTAAGTGCATGTACAGGACCCTCTAACAATGGTATTAGTGCAAGTTGAAGGTATAAAGCAGAGGTTATCAACCAAAAACTGCGCTATAGGGCTACCAGCCATGAACCTAAACACCTTTAGGCATTCTGTCTTCTTTGGTGGGATTCTAAGGGCATGCCACATTCTGACCTGACCCTTTTGGCTGTAGAGGTTCTCCAGATTTCTGGGATTGTATGGAAATCTCTTGTCTATAGCCTTCAGATTTAGTTCTGCACTGACCAATCCATTCAAATCCATCACTTTATTTCTCTGGTTGAAGCTTTCTTCTTCTGTTGTTTTGGGTTTATCCTTGGGGTCACTGTGATGCTGAAAAATAAAATCTCATTTCACATCTTCAGCTGTCTAGTGGAAACCTTCAGGTTTTTTAGTCAACGTTGACTTGCATTCAGAGCTGTTAAAATGTTAATCCACCTTGACAAAAACTCCTGCATCTGAGGAGAAGTGATCCCACAGCATAATGTTGCCACCACTGTTGCTCAAACATGACCAAAACATGCCTTTTGTAACTATAGTCGGAGGGCTTAATTTTATCAGACCATAGCACATTTTACCACAATGTTCTGGGAGGTTGTAGCCTGGCCTGGAGGATTTCTTTGAGAGGCTGTTTTCTGTCTCGCAGCCCTACTCTCCACCCTATATATTTTAGTCACAGTTCCTGCAGCTCCTTCAGTGTTGCTGTCAGCCTCTTGGCTGCTTTCCTGACCAGTCAGTCTTTTCATTCATTTTGTTATAGAAATCTTTTGTTTTTTTATTTCTCTTTTTGCAACCTTCTCCTGACTTATACATTTATGCCTAGAGATCCTTTTGATCATCTGAACTCTGGCTTTTACTAAAGAAAGCAAATAAGCAAATTTTGGAAAATCCCACTAGGGCAAATGTACTTTATTTCAGGTCAACCAGATTTACTGTGATTGATAAGTGTGATCACAAGAAGACTGAAAGCTGAAATTGAATCAAAGTATTTGTTTAGGGGTATTCACACATATGCAAATATATTAGAAACACAAAAAATAAATTAATTATGAAATTGTGAAATAAGTTAAATACAATTCTGTAATCTGTAATAAATACATTAAACAAATGGAAAATTTATCAGAATTTTTGCAAAATGTGTGATTAAGTTATTAAATACACAATTAAATATTAAATTGTTAAAATCAGGGCTACACGCAGTTGGTAGCACTGTTGCCTTGTAGCAAGAATGTCCTGGGTTCGACTCCTGGCCAGGGGCCTTTCTGCATGGAGTTTGCATGTTCTACCCATGCATGTGTGGGTTCTCTCTGGGTACTCCAGCTTCCTCCCACAGTCCAAAAACATGACTGTTAGGTTAATTGATTTCTCTAAATTGCCCTTAGGTGTGAGCGGGTTGCATGGTTGTTTGTTCTGTGTGTCTCTGTCTTGCCCTGCGATGGACTGGTGACCTGTCCAGGGTGGACCCCGCTCCTCGCCCGTAGACTGCTGGAGATAGGCACCAGCTCCCCCGTGACCCTGTATGGAAGAAGCGGGTCTGGATGGACTGCTGAAATCATTTATGAAAATGTTCTTTATTTGTTATTAAGTTAAGTTCATCTTTTTTTTTTTGTCCACATATGTGGAAATTTGTCTTTGGCTTTACAATATTTCTGGTCAAATAGACCCCTAATCTACAGTACAGACCAAAAGTTTGGACACACCTTCTCATTCAAAGAGTTTTCTTTATTTTCATGACTATGAATATTGTAGCTTCACACTGAAGGCATCAAAACTATGAATTAACACATGTGGAATTATATACTGAACAAAAAAGTGTGAAACAACTGAAAATATGTCTTATATTCTAGGTTCTTCAAAGTAGCCACCTTTTGCTTTGATTACTGCTACACACACTCTTGGCATTCTGTTGATGAGCTTCAAGAGGTAGTCACCTGAAATGGTTTTCACTTCACAGGTGTGCCCTGTCAGGTTTAATAAGTGGGATTTCAAGCCTTATAAATGGGGTTGGGACCATCAGTTGTGTTGTGCAGGAGGTGGACACAGTACACAGCTGATAGTCCTACTGAATAGACTGTTAGAATTTGTATTATGGCAAGAAAAAAGCAGCTAAGTAAAGAAAAACGAGTGGCCATCAGTACTTTAAGAAATTAAGGTCAGTCAGTCCGAACAATTGGGAAAACTTTGAAAGTGTCCCCAAGTGCAGTCGCAAAAAACATCAAGCGCTACAAAGAAACTGGCTCACATGAGGACTGCCCCAGGAAAGGAAGACCAAGAGTCACCTTTGCTGCGGACAATAAGTTTATCCGAGTCACCAGCCTCAGAAATCGCAGGTTAACACCAGCTCAGATTAGAGAATAGGTCAATGCCACACAGAGTTCTAGCAGCAGACACATCTCTAGAACAACTGTTAAGAGGAGACTGTGTGAATCAAGCCTTCATGGTAAAATAGCTGCTAGGAAACCACTGCTGAGGACAGGCAACAAGCAGAAGAGACTTGTTTGGGCTAAAGAACACAAGGAATGGACAGTTCATCTTTTTTTTTTGTCCACATATGTGGAAATTTGTCTTTGGCTTTACAATATTTCTGGTCAAATAGACCCCTAATCTACAGTACAGACCAAAAGTTTGGACACACCTTCTCATTCAAAGAGTTTTCTTTATTTTCATGACTATGAATATTGTAGCTTCACACTGAAGGCATCAAAACTATGAATTAACACATGTGGAATTATATACTGAACAAAAAAGTGTGAAACAACTGAAAATATGTCTTATATTCTAGGTTCTTCAAAGTAGCCACCTTTTGCTTTGATTACTGCTACACACACTCTTGGCATTCTGTTGATGAGCTTCAAGAGGTAGTCACCTGAAATGGTTTTCCAACAGTCTTGAAGGAGTTCCCAGAGATGCTTAGCACTTGTTGGCCCTTTTGCCTTCACTCTGCGGTCCAGCTCACCCCAAGCCATCTCAATTGGGTTCAGGTCCGGTGACTGTGGAGGCCAGGTCATCTGGCGCAGCACCCCATCACTCTCCTTCTTGGTCAAATAGCCCTTACACAGCCTGGAGGTGTGTTTGGGGTCATTGTCCTGTTGAAAAATAAATGATGGTCCAACTAAACGCAAACCGGATGGAATAGCATGCCGCTGCAAGATGCTGTGGTAGCCATGCTGGTTCAGTATGCCTTCAATTTTGAATAAATCTGCAACAGTGTCACCAGCAAAGCAACCCCACACCATCACACCTCCTCCTCCATGCTTCACGGTGGGAACCAGGCATGTAGAGTCCATCCGTTCACCCCTTCTGCGCCGCACAAAGACACGGTGGTTTGAACCAAAGATCTCAAACTTGGACTCATCATACCAAAGCACAGATTTCCACTGGTCTAATGTCCATTCCTTGTGTTCTTTAGCCCAAACAAGTCTCTTCTGCTTGTTGCCTGTCCTCAGCAGTGGTTTCCTAGCAGCTATTTTACCATGAAGGCTTGATTCACACAGTCTCCTCTTAACAGTTGTTCTAGAGATGTGTCTGCTGCTAGAACTCTGTGTGGCATTGACCTATTCTCTAATCTGAGCTGGTGTTAACCTGCGATTTCTGAGGCTGGTGACTCGGATAAACTTATTGTCCGCAGCAAAGGTGACTCTTGGTCTTCCTTTCCTGGGGCGGTCCTCATGTGAGCCAGTTTCTTAGTAGCGCTTGATGTTTTTTGCGACTGCACTTGGGGACACTTTCAAAGTTTTCCCAATTGTTCGGACTGACTGACCTTAATTTCTTAAAGTACTGATGGCCACTCGTTTTTCTTTACTTAGCTGCTTTTTTCTTGCCATAATACAAATTCTAACAGTCTATTCAGTAGGACTATCAGCTGTGTACTGTATCCACCTCCTGCACAACACAACTGATGGTCCCAACCCCATTTATAAGGCTTGAAATCCCACTTATTAAACCTGACAGGGCACACCTGTGAAGTGAAAACCATTTCAGGTGACTACCTCTTGAAGCTCATCAACAGAATGCCAAGAGTGTGTGGAGCAGTAATCAAAGCAAAAGGTGGCTACTTTGAAGAACCTAGAATATAAGACATATTTTCAGTTTCACACTTTTTTGTTCAGTATATAATTCCACATGTGTTAATTCATAGTTTTGATGCCTTCAGTGTGAAGCTACAATATTCATAGTCATGAAAATAAGGACAACTCTTTGAATGAGAAGGTGTGTCCAAACCTTTGGTCTGTACTGTATATAAAATAATAATTCAATAATTCTAGGTGCTTTTAATGTATAATTTCCCATTTAAGTATTTTCTTGTTTTAAAAAAATTAAAACATTTAATAATTATCTGTCATAATGTTTCGAACAGTTTTGACCCACATGCACAAAGAGACTGAGTTTAACGGTAATGAGTTTATTTACAATGTAAGGAAATGTGCAGGGAACTGGAACCGGGATACCAACTGTAAAATAAACAGAACGGTAAGCAAGGAGTAACTCAGGATCTGAATTCTTAAATAATAATTCTGTCTTACTGGATAGATGGGGAGATCCGCCAGAGGGAGGTGGAGAGAACAAAGGGTTGTTTACCCGTGAGACTGAGGATGGTGAATACTGGTGTGCCAAGATGGTTAGCTGGTCCAAGAGTTTCTGAAGTTGATGCAGTGGATGGAGGAGGGTGGACAGGGTTCATGGAGGGTGATCCAAGGAGCGAAGAAATCAGGAGGCTGCCAGCCGGTGTGGTCAAACAAAGTAACAAGAGGCTTGAGTCTTTGTTCATGGAGCTGGATCGCTTCTTTCCAGAAGAGGGTAATCCAGGCAGAGTTCAATCCTGAAGGCAAAGTCAGGTTCAGGTAATCCACTAAAGGCAACAGGCTGGAAATGAAAGGTTTGACTTGAGAGACTTGAAACACAGGATGGATACGTAGGCTGGAAGGCAGACGCAGACGAAGAGCAGAGGGACTGATCACTGAGTCGATACTGTAGGGACCAATGAAGCGAGGAGACAGTTTCTTGGACAAAGCCTTCAATGGGATGTCCCGGGAGGACAACCAAACCTTTTGGCCACGCTGGTACGCCGGAGCAGGCCGCTGCCTACGGTCAGCGTACTTCTTGTTTTGGTCCGCTGTACGAAGGAGAGCTCTGGTAGCATTTCCCCAGATCCATTTACAACGGCGTATGTGGTGCCGAACGGATGCTACGGCTATGTCCTTTTCATTTGCGGGGAATAGGGGAGGTTGATAACCAATAGAAACCTCAAAGGGAGAGAGGCCAGTTGCAGATGAGATTCGAGAGTTTACTGCATATTTGACCCAGGGGAGATAGATACACCAATCAAGAGGTTCAGATGTGGTCATGCATCTGAGGATGGACTCCATCTGTTGGTTCATGCGTTCTGTCTGTCCATTAGATTGGGGGTGGTACCCAGACGTCAGGGAAGCCTTGGCTCCAAGGGCCAAACAAAACTGTTTCCAAACACGAGAGATAAATTGGGGGCCTCGATCTGACAAAATGTCCTGAGGTATACCATGAAGGCGAAAAACATGCTGAACCAACAGCTGGGCAGTTTGGAAAGCAGATGGAAGTTTTTTCAGTGGTACAAGGTGGTTCTGCTAGATGGTTCTGCTAACCCCTGGGTGACCTGAGAATTTAGCAGTATGAATCCAACGGATAAGCCTAAACCTAACAGACGTAGGAACATACTTCCTGTTGGGAGGACCTGTACCTGGGTCCAGCTCGTTATGTTGGGCATTGTTTATATGGTCCTCCACCTCCCAAACTAAAGCTCCAAATGTCCAATGGGACGGAAAATGGGTTCTGCCTCTTTCACGGTAGAGTCAAGTGAATGAAGCCGGGAAAGAGCATCCGGTTTGTGGTTCTTGGAGCCAGGTCTGTAAGAAATAGAGAGATCAAAACCAGAGAAAAACAGTGACCAACATGATTGGCGTGGGTTCAGTCTTTTGGCTGATTGCAAGTAGGCCAGATTTCTGTGATCGGTCCACACTAAAATGGGGTGTTTTGCACCCTCCAGCCAATGTCTCCACTCTTCGAGAGCTAACTTAATGGCGAGCAGCTCTCTATCTCCCACGTCGTAATTCCGCTTGGTGTTTGTTAGCCGACGGGAAAAGAAGGCACATGGGTGGAGCTTTCTATCCATGGGAGACTGCTGAGAAAGTACTGCACCAACACCTGTATCAGAGGCATCAACCTCCAAAATAAACTGTCTGGAGGAATCAGGATGAACCAGTATGGGAGTCTGAGAAAACCTGTCTTTTAATGTCCGAAACGCCTCGTCAGCCTCTGGTGTCCAGGTGAACACAATGTTAGTGGAGGTTAAGGCGGTGAGTGGTGCAGCTATCAAACTGAAGTTCTTAATGAGTCGCCGATAAAAGTTCGCAAATCCAAGGAACTGCTGAAGCTGCTTGCGGGAGTCCAGAACAGGCCACTCCAGTACTGCCTTGATCTTCTCAGGGTCCGAGCGAACATGTCCACCCTCCAGGATGTATCCCAAGAATGTGATAGATGTTTTATGGAACTCACATTTCTCGGCTTTTACACACAGTCTATTCTCCAACAGTCTTTGAAGAACTAGACGGATGTGATGGGTGTGTTCTTTAATGTCCTTGGAGTAGATCAAGATATCATCAAGGTAGACAAAAACATTCAAAAAATCCCTAAGAACATCGCTGATTAGGCACTGAAAGACTGCTGGTGCGTTACTTAGTCCAAAAGGCATGACAAGGTATTCAAAATTGCCTAACGGGGTCTTGAAGGCGGTCTTCCACTCATCCCCCTGGCGGATCCTAACTAGATGGTAGGCATTATGGATATCTAACTTGGAAAAGATAGTGGAACCGTGAACAGGTTCAAAGGCCGAGGAAAGGAGAGGAAGACGGTATTTGTTTTTTACTGTAATTTGGTTTAACCCCCTATAGTCGATACAAGGGCGGAGTGAACCATCTTTCTTTTCCACAAAGAAAAACCCAGCTCCGAGTGGAGATGAAGAGGGGCGAATTAACCCAGTCACCAGAGACTCATTAATATAGTCCTCCATAACCTTTCTTTCTGGTCCAGAGATGTGATAGAGCCTACTGGAAGGCAGGGGGGGCACCGGGAAGCAAATCTATTGCGCAGTCATAGGGTCTATGCGGGGGCAATGACAAGACTTTGGATTTACTAAAAACTAACCTGAGATCATGGTACTGTGGAGGGACGTTAAAGAGATCGGAAATCTCATTTTCTGCGGGACCTGACTCAGAGGGTAGTGATGCCACTGCTGACTGTAGACAAGAAGAAAGACAGTTAGTGGACCAGGATTCTACTCGGCTTTCTGCCCAGTTAATGTGAGGGTTATGTTTTTTGAGCCAAGGAAAACCTAAAACAATAGAATTCAATGAGATGGGAAACACAAAAAGAGATATCTCCTCCCTATGATTCCCGGAAAGAATTAGCGTCAAAGGTTTGGTTCTATGAGTGATTCGTGGTCATTTCTGTCCATCTAATGATGAAACTAACTGAGGTGTTGGGAGTGGCTCAGTCTCAATCTGAGCGTCATTAACCAACCTCTGATCAATAAGGTTCTGGTCGCTACCCAAGTCAATAAGAGAGGAAAGATTCTGAAAAGGACGGTGTGAAATTAACGTGGCTGGCAAACTAAGTCTGGGGGTAAGAGACCGGTCCGTCAGTCTCCCCTCACTTACTGACGGACCTGGCCTTTTGGCCCAGAGGGACGAATTGGACAGTTGGCAAGGAGATGTTCTGGTGAGCCACAGTAAAAGCACTGGTTAGATTGGTGGCGTCTGTTTTTCCTCTGGGGAAAGACAAGTATGCCCAATCTGCATGGGTTCCATTCCTAAACTTTGTGAAACTGAGGTGGGACGAATAGTTTCAGTGGTTTGGCTAGAGAGATGGGACATAACAGCGATCTGTTCTGGTTTGTTTCTGCTGTTCAAAAAGAGAACGGAGGGATGAGTCGTGGGTTATGATTTGGTGGTGTTGTTCAGAAAGAGTTCTCCTGAATGCTTCTGCTGGGTCGGGATGGCCAGAGTGTTCTGTCATAATGTTTCGAACAGCTTTGACCCACATGCACAAAGCAATTCAGGAGACTGAGTTTAACGGTAATGAGTTTATTTACAATGTAAGGAAATGTGCAGGGAACTGGAACCGGGATACCAACTGTAAAATAAACAGAACGGTAAGCAAGGAGTAACTCAGGATCTGAATTCTTAAATAATAATTCTGTCTTACTGGATAGATGGGGAGATCCGCCAGAGGGAGGTGGAGAGAACAAAGGGTTGTTTACCCGTGAGACTGAGGATGGTGAATACTGGTGTGCCAAGATGGTTAGCTGGTCCAAGAGTTTCTGAAGTTGGTGCAGTGGATGGAGGAGGGTGGACAGGGTTCATGGAGGGTGATCCAAGGAGCGAAGAAATCAGGAGGCTGCCAGCCGGTGTGATCAAACGAAGTAACAAGAGGCTTGAGTCTTTGTTCATGGAGCTGGATCGCTTCTTTCCAGAAGAGGGCAATCCAGGCAGAGTTCAATCCAGAAGGCAAAGTCAGGTTCAGGTAATCCACTAAAGACAACACTCTGGCAGTGAGTTGCTGGCAGCCTCCTCCTTAAATATTCCTCAGCAGGTAATCAGGGAAATAGAAAACACCTGTCACCTCTCCTCCAGGTTCCACGCCATCTAGAGGTTAAGCATAGTAAACAGCACCAAACAAACAGACATGGCACAGATCCTGACATTATCGATAAATGTATTTATTTAATGCATATATCTCGTACTCGTACTCATCGTCTTCCGCTTTATCCGGGACCGGGTCGCGGGGGCAGCAGACTCAGTAGAGACACCCAGATGTCCCTCTCCCCAGACACCTCCTCCAGCACCTCCAGGGGGAGCCCAAGGCGTTCCCAGGCCAGATGGATGGAGAGCTTTGCTTTTCAACTCAGCTCTCTCATCACCACAATGGACCAGCACAGTGTCCCCATTACTGCGGCAGCCGCACCGATCCGTCTGTCAATCTCCCGCTCCATTCTTCCCTCACTCGTGAACAAGAGCCCAAGATACCTGAACTCCTCCACTTGAGGCAGGAACTCCCCCCCAACCTGAAGAGGACAAGCCACCCTTTTCCGGTCGAGAACCATAGCCTCGGACTTGGAGGAACTGATCTTCATCCCAGCCGCTTCACTTAGTGCCGGCAATGCGGACCAAACTCCTGCTCCACTTGTACAGAGACCGGATGGCCCCTAATAAAGGGCCCCCGATTCCATACTACTGGAGCACCCCCCACAGGGCACCACGAGGGACACAGTCGAATGCCTTCTCCAGGTCCACAAAACACATGTGGACCAGTTGGGCAAACTCCCATGAACCCTCGAGTACCCTGTAGAGGGTATATTTATTTTACAATAAGGCTCTTTGTGTAGTCTGTCACATAAAATCCCAACAAAATGCATTGATGTTTATGGTTTTAATGTGAAAAAAGTGGAAAAGTTGAAGGACTTCAAGGGACTGTGTCAGGGATGACTACAAACAGGGTGGGGCGGTAGTTAGCACTTTTGCCTCACAGAAAGAGGATCCTGGGGATCCTGAATCCAAACTGGGACTTCTCTGTTTAGAGTTGGCATGTTCTCACATTAGGTTAAGTGGTCGCTCTAAATTACCCGTGGTGTGAGTGTTTGTGTGCATTTGTATTTGTCCTTTATGTATCTGGAGCCTGTCCAGGGTCTTCTCTGGAGATGACCATCAGCCCCCACAACCATGCAAGGACTGAGCAGGTATAGAAATCGATAGATAAGTGGCTGAAGATTAATGTAGAGTTGTGGTTCAGACTTATCCCAGTTACATCTATCCCAATGAATTAGAAATTATGGCATTACTGAAACTGTTTGAGTGAATAAAATGAAATGGGATGAGGAGGTTGAAGAAAGATTGATTGAGTCATGCATGGATTGTGTGTGTTTATGTTCGAAACCCCTGTGAACCATCCCAGTATCTCTTCTACTTCTTTAAGCCACCGTCTTCCTCTCCTCCTCCTCCTTCCTCTCTCTCTGTGCCGCAGTCACAGCTAACCATCTCAATCCCTCAGTCTCTCTCCTATTCCTCCTCCTCCTCTCCGTCTTAAGTATGAAGGGGCTGGGAGAGTTTGGCCCTCTCCCTTTCCCTTCCTCTGTCTCTCTCTTCTCCTCTTCCTCCTCTTCTTCTCCTCTCTCGCTGCTCGCGCTCACTGCTGTCTCACTGGAAGACGAGAAGGAGAAGGACCAGGAGAAGGAGGAGGAGGAGAGGGAGGGGAGGAAATGGCGATGGGGGCATGCGGCGAGGAGGATCTCTCCCTCTCCCTCTCCCTCTCTTCTTCCTGGCCGTCGCTGGGCCCTGTGAACAGGAGCGTCTGGTTCATTTACAGGTACCTGCCATGGCTTTTTATACCTCTTCAACCTCCTCTTCCTCTGGTTGCTGGTGGTAATTGATGAGGAGGTAGGGGTAGAAGGAGGGGTGCATGCATGTAGACATCACGGATGGCAGGGCAGGATCGACTAGATTGGCAGATGTTGCAAAGCATGCGTGCAGACGATGTGTTCAATTTAGTGAGTGTGTGAGGAGGAGCTGCTGCTGCCGTGTGAGCAGCACAGTCGTTCTGTGTGATTCGCTCCACGGACATGTGTGAGTGTGTCGCTTTCTTGCTCCCCGCTTTGAATCGTTCTCTGAACAAATGTCCTCTGGCGGTGCTGCACTGGCACAAGTGATTCCTGCTGCCTTTACTGATGTGGAGGCTGATTGCATGTTTGTTTATGTCAGTCATATGCCAAAGTGTGTGTGTGTACCCATGTGAAGTAATGCTGTTTGCTGCTGTCCTGAAAAATAAAAAAGGATTAAAGCAGAAGGCATTTTTTTGGCAAATTTCTCCAGCTGTCATGTCACACAGGGACATGCAACACCTCAAAGTTGGGTCTGGTTTGATGTGCGGCATGTTTTGTGTGAGAGAGGCTGTCTACAGCTTTTGATGTGGGAATTTTAGTGATGCGGCATGCGTGACAAGTTCCAGCAGCTTTCTGACTCCGCTGTGGAAGCCTGCTTGGGCCAGATCTGTTTAAAGGCTTGGCTTTTAACCGGTGCTGTCTATGGTGTGTAGCTTGGCCCTCTGTTGGCTTTTAGAAAAATAAAACATGATGTCCCAGGTCAATGGGTATGTCTTCTGAAATGTATAACCTACAAAAGCTAAGCTACAGACCTAAATTTGTTTGCTGATCCCTAATTTGTTTAAGCTAAAACTCTTTTCGAATATGCAATGAAGCAGCAATTCCCTCAGTTGGGGTTGTAAATCAACATGTGGTCGTCTTGAGATCTTCAGAAAATTCTAATTTTTAACAAAAATGATCCATGTAAAGCAGAGGGTGGCTGTCATATCTTCCCACTCCTGCTAAATGTCATTTTTTGAAGCACCTTTTGATATATATATATATATATATATATATACAGGTCCTTCTCAAAATATTAGCATATTGTGATAAAGTTCATTATTGGGTGTCAATAGTGGCCTTCTGGACAGCAGTCAGGTCGGCAGTCTTACCCATGATTGGGGTTTTGAGTGATGAACCAGGCTGGGAGTTTTAAAGGCCTCAGGAATCTTTTGCAGGTGTTTAGAGTTAACTCGTTGATTCAGATGATTAGGTTCATAGCTCGTTTAGAGACCCTTTTAATGATATGCTAATTTTGTGAGATAGGAATTTTGGGTTTTCATGAGCTGTATGTCAAAATCATCCGTATTAAGACAATAAAAGACCTGAAATATTTCAGTTAGTGTGCAATGAATCTAAAATATATGAATGTTAAATTTTCATCATGACATTATGGAAAATAATGAACTTTATCACAATATGCTAATATTTTGAGAAGGACCTGTATATTAGTTTTATTTTATTTTTTTTAACGTTTCACGTCTGGCAGAGTAGCACTCAGAATTGTGGTCTGAGTGCCAAGAAGAAGCCCAACAGATTTACTTTCACAAGTGGAGCATTATGGCTAACATCTGATTCTAAACACCTGTGGGTGTAAGTGTAAGCACACTTGTGTATAGAAGGTTATAAAAATATGCAATAGCGAGTGTGAGGAGTCACAAACTTGCCCACCTGGACCTGGGACAGACACAGAGGAGATCTGAGCCACAGACATTCAAAGGCCCCCCAGAGCATGGGAACCCCTGGAGGACCACCGCTGGGACTACTGCAATGCCCCCAGAGAAGAGCAGAGGAGAGCCTCAGGGGAACCACCCAGCAGCCACTGTGCATAGCCTACGAGCCCACAGGCCCCGCCGGCAGCCGTCTACGCCAGAGCAGATCCAGCCATGGACCCAGAGATCCGAGACCCCGGGGCACATCCCTCCCCAAGCAGAGGCCCGACAGAGCCAGGGGGCCCAGGCCCTGACAAGCAGCCAACGAGAGTGAGCCGACACACACCGAAGCACCCAGCCCCGGACACCGAGAACCACCAATACACTAGGAGGGAGTGTGGTGGGGAGGAAATAGGCCCCACATTCGATGGGTGGCCTAAACTGATCCTGGAGAGGGAGCACCCCAAGAACCAACCTGACACAAAAACAGGCACACACAGTCACAATCACATATTCACACCCTCATGTGTACAGGTTAAAAACACTCACACCCACACAGCCAACATTAAGACACACAACAATGGTCGTGGAACACCCACTCATACTCCCCATACATACTTTATTCTCCCAGGTCCAGATACCAATACCCCAGAGGGGCAACCAGCCCCTGGACCCAGGAGGTGGTCCCCTTCCTTCTGAGATGGAGACAGGCAGACTGCCCCAGCACCAGCCCAGACTAGTGCCGGCACCACCCAAACCCGAGCGACCCTGGCCCAGACCCAGACCCCCTGCTCCAACCCCATGTTCTACCGGAGTGGGGGCCTCTTACAAAAGAGGGGTCTACCTGGTCCAAACAAGCCCGCTTACCAAAAATACCATTTGAAATTATGCCTCAAAACTTAACGTTCAGTTTCATCAGAGCTCAACAGATTCTCCCTAAAGGTTTTGGTCGGCTTTAATCCAGCCAGAGTTTCTTTTTCTGGAGGAAATGGTTTTTGTGTCCCAACCAAACTCCTTGGTCCAGGCGTTTGGAGAACAGGCCTTGTTGGCAATTACTACTGCTTCCTGACAATCAAACAAATTTTTTTTCTAAGGAGCCAGACTTTAGTTTAATGTGTTGAAGTTCTTAAGGTTCAAACCTTTCCTATTGAATGTTTGACAAACTGCTAGCTAGGATGGCCTTGTTTGGCTGAATTAGCATTAATACAACCCTCAACATGTATGGAGAATAATATCATACACAGGGGACTGTGGGGTAGAATCCAATTAGCTACTTCCTATTCTTAGTTTAAAATCTAAAATACTTAATATTGGTCAAACCTAAACTCCATTTTCTTACACTGATTACTGATTTTTTGAAACACAGTTTATGATTTGTTAACTATTCATTTTACTTGTGAAATACAAGAAAAGTTTACCATTCTTTTTCAAAGATTCTGGAGGGCATTTAATCATCAGTTATCAAAATTTAAAAACTGATCCGACCTGAATTGGATGGTTCTACGATAAATAGAGATTTTTTTGACAGCTTTGCTAAATTCGCTTCTATTTTTTTGCAATAGGCCCGCCTTAGTTTGGGTCCTGCTTGGAAACTGCAGTATTCTGAGAAGTCAAAGGTGGACTGAATTAATCTTCACAGATTGTAGATTTCTTTTAAATGGTTTATGATTTGGTAAAACAGCACACAAATACAAACTACTGGGATTTGTACTGGTCCATCCTTTGTATGGATTATCCCAAAGTCCTAAACTGTCTGAAAGATCCATCTGAAAACATTCAATAATTTGAAAGGGAAAAATTCAGAGTTTTGAAGGCCTTGACAACTTATGACACTGTCTGGTAGCTTTTGAAACAAAATGTTCGACCTTTGCACAAAACTCTCGAAACAGAGTTAGTTTTATCTGCTTTTTAACAGCGACTCAACACAAGATCTTAGCTTTCTTTCATTCATAGTGAAATGTTGTTTCTTGTATCGTTTCACCAAACCATGACAACTTCGAGTACAAACAGTGCTAGCACTGACACACAGACATCCTCTGACGTCACACATGTAAGAAGATTACCCAGAAACTCTGAAAAGACATGACCACATCTGCAGATCTAAGGAAGCAGAGGGCTGAAATAGTCTGCATCTCTTTCAGCTGCATTTGCAGAATGCTTGTTGCAATGTGACACAGCTGTTTTTTTAAAGGGCTGTCAGACACAGTTGGTTGAGAAGACAGACCCGGTTAGTTGGGACAGCTAACATCACTTATTGTTGATGGCAAAGCCAGAGCCTGAGTCAGAGTTACTGTTTGGATGTGATGTAAGTGCTAAAACAAACAGACTGATTATAAGTGCAACATTCATCTTCCAGCGGCCTGCTCATTATATATTCTAAAGCTATTTCTGTCAGTATTTGTTCACAGTGTGGGGGCACGTGGCAGCTTATGAGTTACACACACAGCACTGAATGCATTAATAGAGATCGTTTTGGCTTTGTTTTTGTTTTCTTGCAGGATGTTGTGTGATGCAGATGGAGCTTTGTTGGTCAGATTAGTTCATAGTCTCATTCTTACACCAGTCGGGGAGGCAGTTTGTAGTTTTTGTACTCTTTTTTTTTTTTCTGTGTACTCCCTGGACAAGCATATTAACTAAAGTGATCATTTTGCTTCTACTTTGGTAAGTTCTTTCACATAAACATCAGTGTATTTGTTAGGATTTTATGCTGTGTTTACGTATGTTGTGCACATTTACTCGGCCTCTCTGAATCAACCACCGTTGGCTGCAGTTGCATCTACAAGTCCTTTCAGGGTACATGGTTTAGATCGAAGCATGACCATGCTGGGATATTGCTTTATAACAAAATTCTGCTTTAACTTATTCCCTGACCTGTCAGCTGGACTCTTGTCTATCACTTAAAATCCCACTAAAATACACGGAAGTTGGTGGTTTACTGTGACAGGATAGGAAAAAGGTACTTGATTACTTTTGCAAGGTTCTGTAAGCCTTGTTCTGCCCCTACAGGCAGAAACGGTACCTGTCCAAAGGGAAGGGACAAGTGGTGTTGGTTAACATATTCATCTCCTGAGTTCAGGAGAATCTTTATCCCTTAATGATTCATTTTATAATTAAATATATTAACTCAGAAAAAATAAAAGTCTTCTGAAACTGGTCAAGAACTGGAGTGAAAATAAGAGAAAGTCTACCTACAAATTTTTAAACACCTTTAGAAAGCCTTGAGAACTGCTGATTAAGACCAATGTAGGAGATTGCAAGAAAGTCTATGTTACTGGAAGGCTCTGGACATCTGCACTGTATTATCACTATGATTGTTTAGGAGATAAAAAAGTACTTAGAAATGCACTGTAAACCAATTGTTACTGCAGCTGTTGGTCTCATTATTCCTGGGTTTACCTCAATCAGAGATGTTGAGGGTTAAAAGCCTTTAGTTTTTGTGTTGGGTTGAAGCTGAGTAGTTAAAGAACGTTGGGCTCAATGTGAATTTAACCCTTATTGTAATAAAATTTTTAGGATAAACATTAAAGGGCCCCCGATTCCATATTCCTGGAGCACCCCCCACAGGGCGTCAGGATTTCTAGACGCAGCCAAGGGCCGGAGGGGGTCTGGTTTGGGGACCAGTGGATTTCGTCTCTTCTTTTTGCGGATGACGTGGTCCTGCTGGCCCCCTCTAGCCAAGACCTACAGCATGCGCTGTGGCGGTTCGCAGCCGAGTGTGAAGCGGCTGGGATGAGGATCAGCTCCTCCAAGTCCGAGGCCATGGTACTCAACCGGAAAAGGGTGGCTTGTCCTCTTCAGGTTGGAGGGGAGTTCCTGCCTCAAGTGGAGGAGTTTAAGTATCTCGGGGTCTTGTTCACGAGTGAGGGAAGAATGGAGCGGGAGATCGACAGACGGATCAGTGCGGCTGCCACAGTAATGGGGGCGCTGTGCCGGTCCATTGTGGTGAAGAGAGAGCTGAGCCGAAAAGCAAAGCTCTCAATTTACTGGTCGGTCTACGTTCCTACCCTCACCTATGGCCATGAACTTTGGGTCATGACCGAAAGAACGAGATCACGGATACAAGCGGCTGAAATGAGCTTCCTCCGTAGGGTGGCCGGGCATTCCCTTAGAGATAGGGTGAGGAGCTCGGCCATCCGGGAGGGGCTCAGAGTAGAGCCACTGCTCCTCCACATCGAGAGGAGCCAGTTGAGGTGGCTCGGGCATCTATACCGGATGCCTCCTGGACGCCTTCCTCGGGAGGTGTTCCAGGCACGTCCCACCGGGAGGAGGCCCAGGGGACGGCCCAGGACACGCTGGAGGGACTATGTCTCTCGGCTGGCCTGGGAACGCCTTGGGCTCCCCCTGGAGGAACTGGAGGAGGTGTCTGGAGAGAGGGACGTCTGGGCGTCTCTGCTGAGTCTGCTGCCCCCGCGACCCGGTCCTGGATAAGCGGAAGACGACGAACGAACGATAAACATTAAATTAAACGTTTCACATAGAACATGCGATATGTTCACCCGGTTCTTGGGAAAATTTCAGATCTGAGGTGGGCAGCAGAAATGGACCAAAGGAGACAAGAATAATGGTGCTGTGGTAGGGACAGAGTGGCTCTCACAGCTCATAGACAGAATTACACACTTAATAGAGTGAATGGAAAAGATCTCAGTGGAGGAAATGTGATTAGGGGGAAAAACTAACTCTGTGATCAGGGAGGATCAGTGTGGAGGAGCTGTCCGAACGGGAACAAGTGAAAAAAGAGGAAATGAGAGGACTGAACAGATGGAGTGGGCTGGGACTATTTTGGTGCATGATGGGATTATCGGCATGTGGTTACAGTATGTTACAGCAGATACCATATATATATATATATATATATAAATATATATATATATATATATATATATATATATATATATATATATATATATATATATTTGCCTCTCTGAGTCACTGTTTTGTATGGCGTGTTCATTCATAACAAGACAACCACAGCAGATATGTTACAGATGGGGATGGTAGAAACCTACGTCAGGTCTGAGGTCTATGAAAAGTCTGTAATTATATAAGACATTTCAGCAAACTATACTGGAGTTGCTAAAATAAAATGAAACCTTAATATCTGACATATTGGATTGTTATGAGGATTGTTATAGCATGATCATTGTTTAAGGTTTCTTATTTTTCCTCTAAGATGTTCCCGAACTTTGGGTCTGGGTTCAATAGTTTCTAACAGGACAAATCTCTGAACATTCGCAGTACTGGATAGAACTGGACAGTTCTCATCTTGTGGTCAACAGTACTATATTATATATAACACATTATATAGAATATTTTTATTCTCTTACATTGTTTCTACATGGTTTGAAAAAGTATGAAATTAATGTCTGGATACAGTGCTGTACAGATTGCTTGTTTTTGATTTTTTTGTCACATTTAAATGTTTCAGATCATCAAACTAATTTTAATATCAGACAAAGATGAATGAATGAGAGGATGATGATTTCATTTATTAGAGGACCAGGTTATGGAAATCAACCTAGCCCTGGGTGGAAATGTAATCGCCCCCTAACCCAAACTGGTTGTGCCCCTTTAGCAGCAAAGTGTTTGTGATAACTGGCAGTCGGAGCTTTGACTAGGCCACTCCAAACTCATAATTTTGTTTTTTGCCTGCTGATGTGCTTCAGATGGTTTCCTGCTTCATGAACCAAGTGTGTTTAGACATTTTCCTTCAGGATTTTCTGCTAGAGAGTAGACTTCATGGATTCCATCCATTAAAGCAAGGCACCCGGGACCTCAAGCAAAAAAGCAGCCCCAGATCATTACCCGACCCCCGCCATGTTTGACTGTCGATATGATGATGTGCTGATGACTGCCTTCTTAGCTTTACACCTGGTGTAACTGGAGGCTCATCTTCCATAAAGTTCCACTTTTCTTCTCATCATTCAACAGAATATTTTCCCAAATGTCTCAGGGATAATTAAGTTATTTTTGGGCCTTTGTGTTCTTTTTGCTCAGCAGTAGTTTTCACTTTGTAACTCTCCTATGATTGACATTTTTGCCCAGTCTCTTTCTTAATGTTGAATTATGACCACTGATCTCAACTGAAGTAAGTGTGGCCTGCAGAGCTTTAGATGTTGTTCTGGGATCTATTTGTGACCTCCTTGATGAGTCGTTAGTGCGCTCTTGGAGTAATTTAGGTCATTCCTGGGAAGGTTTATCACTGTAATGAGGTGCTGTTGAAATCACGGTTGCCTTGCAGCAATAAGGTAATGGGTTTGAATTCCAGCCTAGGCTCTTTCTACCTGGAGTTTGCATCTTCTCCCAATGCATGTGCGGATCTCTCCAGGTACTTTGACTTCCAGACTTCCTCTCAGAGTGCAAAAACATGAAGGTTAAATCAACTAGTTGCCGTAAATTGACTTTAGGTATGAGTCAGTGCATGCATGGTAGTTTGTCCTACCTATTTCATGTCGACAACATGGTTTGACACCCAACCTCAGGACTTTTGTTGCATGTCTTTCTCCACTTCTTCCATACCCATTTCCTGTCTGAAATACCGTGAATTAAGGCCACTAGTGCCATAAACTCATAATCTCCTGTGAAACACAAGAGAAACTAGCTCAGCTTTTGAATCAGGCCGCAGACTTGGGAGGACTATCTGCACGAGAAAAGCTCAAGACAAGGATAACAGAGTCAAGGAAAAATGTTTTCCTTAAAACAGAATCTGCTAAAGCACCTTATAACTATTTTAGTTGAGTAAATGCACATTTCATTACACGGTGGATACACCGTTTATCCCCCCTGGTTTTGCCTTAGCACCGTCACACAGTCAGCTCCACCTGTACGTATCCAGCTCCTGCTCTCTGCTGTCAGTGACTAATAGTTTACCATTACATATCTTGGCTCTGCTGTGGACCTGCCTAACTTTCTCTGTGTCCAGTTCTAGCTGTTGCTGAGGCAACAAGCGGTACTGTATATAGCATCTCCTGCTGTTGGTTCTGGTAAATACTGGCGCTGGGTTTACTGTCAAAAGCATTCACGAAAGTGAGGCACAGCTAATCCCAGAAGCAGCGGCATATAAAACTATTTTTATGTTCATCTTATTCTGAATAAAAACAATATTTGTTTGTTGCTTTCATTTGCAGCTTGTTACCATCAGAGATATATTTTAAGTTCCATCAAGTCGTCCATAGATAGATGAAAAATATTGTAAATCTCTGTTATCCCTGTTTTTAAAATGCTGTATTTACAAACATGTAAAGTCACTAGAATAAGTAACATACATCAAATGCATAAAAAAACATGCAAATATATAAATTACAATATTTGAAAGGATCCCTATCCTAATCCCTTATGTTTTTACCAAGGAGTTAGACCTTTCAAGTCTGTTAAATACTGTCGCTTTTGGACAAAAGTCTCGAATCTTTTAAAACTAAATTCTTTAGGAAATGCAAACATTATCCTTTGTCTAAATGTAAAATCATGTTTATTCAAAGTCAAATGCTATTTTTGATCATTTTCAGTGAATGTTAATCAATGAAACCTCAGACAGATGTGAACACAGATCAATAGAGTTGATTTTCATAGGAAAACAGAAATTAATAAAATTGAATGTAAAAATGATAGCGACAGTATGTCATAATCAATGCAATAATAATACTCGTGGTTTTGAGAAGGTTTATTAAGTTTTTGTACATGATCATGAATTCATGTGAAGTTGGTTCAAAGGGTGATTAAAGAGGAGAATGAAAGAAGAAGCTTTAAAAACATTATCTGCAAGCCAAGTCTTTAAGAACCATTAAACAGGTAGCAAAGACCTGAGAGATGCATTGTGCTTTAGTTTGCTTTCTAATGCTGGCCAAGTTTTCGTCCCTTTGGCAATCCTGGGAAGCCTTAATGGTACTAAAATACTATTTCCTACATGTCCAACTGTGTTAACCTTGGTACCTTTAAAAGTCAGCTGAATGAGAACGAACTATGCCTTTTGAGAATGGCTGCTGCTAACAAAGTGCCTAAAGATTCAATTAAAAATGAAACTAAGGATTGCTTATTAAGAGTCTAAGTCTGAGTGAGCATCAGTCAAAAGTTTTTAGAAAATCATTGTAAACTGGACTGAAAATCAGTAAAAAGAGAGTGAACAGTGTTAATCAGGCCCAGGGTGTCCAGAGTTTGGCCTGTGGGCCATTTGCAGTCCTTGGAAGGATTTTGTGTGGACTCTGACGATACACATTTGTGCCGCCAGCACAGGCAGTAGATGCAGGTGGACACAATTCCTTCAGTGTGAATTCAGTTCAGCTCTGCTCTGTTCATTTATATAACTCCAAATCTTAACAGATGTCCTCTCAATGCTCTTTACAAGACAAACCGATCCAGTTCATATCCAATTATACTGTATTCAGTTTATTCCCAATTCGATTAAAATCAATATGATTTATTGCAATAATATAAAATACTACAGATTCAGATCCAAATACATACAATCCAACTTAATCCGAGATATAATGCAATATTTTATAAGAAAGCCCAATCCAAATAAGTCACTCCCTTTGCAGCAATCCCTCATCCTCAGCAAGCACATGGCGTCAGTTTTGCCCTGAAGGCAATAAGCTCTCAGTTTGGGCAGCAGAACTTTCCAAACTATTGTCTGTGTCCGTCAGAAGCTCTCTTGTGACCGCACAAAGCTCTGTGCATCAGTGCAACATTCCTATGGGAATCCTGACACATAGAGCGCCGCCATTGCAGGATTCTCTAGATCCGCCTCAGGGTGCAGCAAGGTGTTAAAAGATCATGGGACTCTAGTAGGACAATGCTGCCATGAAGAAGTTGAGCATCGGCATGGCGACAGGGCGGCCAGTCTTGTTTCGAATTCTCAGTGACCAAGCTGCAGTAATGCTGCCACTGTGTCTTTAAAAGACGGCATCTATTTAGCATCTTTCCTTCAGATCAAGGCCAACTATTTTCCAGCACACAGATGGAAGAGGTTTAGTAGTTCTGGATGATTTGTGGGTCCAGTGGTATTTACGTATTGGTGTGAAGACCGATAAACGGAGAGAACAGTGTCTTTAACTTGAAGGATTTTCTAGTTCTGTATTCTATTTATTTGGGGTTTTGTAATATTTCTGACTCTCTGACTCACCTCCTCTCTCTGCTAGCGACTACATAATCAAGGAGAAGACGGTGCTGCTGCAGAAAAAAGACAGTGAAGGATTCGGCTTTGTGCTGAGAGGGGCCAAAGGTAAGAAATCTGAGATGAACTCAAAGTTGTCACGCTGATTCATACGCTGTAATAAAGTAGTTTCACAACCTCCTCTTGCAGACCTAATACTGATCCTAATATTTTATGGTGTCTCCAGCTCAAACTCCTATTGAAGAGTTTACTCCCACTCCAGCCTTCCCTGCCCTGCAGTATTTGGAATCAGTGGATGAGGGCGGTGTGGCCTGGAGAGCCGGTCTCAGGATGGGGGATTTTCTCATAGAGGTACGCCATAATTTAAACTCAAACCTTTATTGGATAATATTAGCATGGGGCTGCAGGGTGGCACAGCTGGTAGCATTGTTGCCTTGCAGCAAGAAGAATCTATTTGAATCCCAGCCTGGGGCCCGTGCACACCTGGGTTCACTCCGGCCTCCTGCCACAAACATGACTGCTAGGTTAATTGATTTCTCTAAAATGGCCTTAAGTATGTGTGTGCATTGTTGTGGGTCTCTGTGTTGCCCTGTGATGGACTGGCGATCTGTCCAGAATGACCAGATTGGGGCTCTGTCTGAAGAAATTACAGAACTGCTAAAATCTCTTGGGATTAAAAGGGAGCTAAACCTAAAACATGGACCTCTCTCTACAGGTCTTCCTAGCTTGTAATCCACATCTGTGGTCATCGGATATGGATCCTAACCAAGAAAATGAGTTTGTAGCTATAGGAGATAGGGTGAACATCTCCATCTTCATCTAGGAGGAGCAGCTGCTAACTCTCATTAGCTCTGGTGGTTTTATATATCTGAACACTCTTAACAATAGTGGTGTGAACCTTTCTTGACTGCTTTACAACTCATATGGTGTTGCTAAATGGACATATTTCCAACATTGACTTGGTTCTGGTAAGCAGTTAAAATCCACTCATCATGGACATGGATATCATATTAACTCGAGGCCTTTAATGATTTATGTTAACTGTTCTTTTTAGATAGAGGAATAGTTACACAGCATCAAGCTGCATTGAAATGGGTTCACAAATTTGGACAAAAACAAACTCCATCACAATTTCTTGCTTAATTTATCTTAGCAAGATGCACCTCAACCAGAGTTTTATAACCACCAGTAACTAATTCTGGCTGATATTAGAGCCCTCTGACTGGCAGAAATAGTAGAACTCATTTAAACTGATTGGCTTTGTGGCACCAGCCCAGCTTTGAAGCATATTGCATACATTTTTAATAGAGATGAGGTCCAGGCTTTGAGAAGGATATTAAAGGAGCACAATGTCAGCCTGGTTTATCCATTCCAAAACCAGTTTCGATGTGGGTTTAAGATTGTTGTCCTGTGGGAAAACCCAACTCTTTCTAACTTTTAATCATCCAGCTGTTGAGTTAAAGGATTTTAAGCTAGTTGACCTTCTTCATTATCCCATCCACTTTGTGCAATGCACCCTTTCCCCTGGCCCTGAGAAAGCCCACGACATGATGCTACCACCACCTTGCTTGACAGTTTGTACAGAGTCATTAAGTTTAAAACCTCACCTTGACACCTTGTATGCTGAGAACTTGTGAAACCAAAGTCAAATTCTTGGCCTATAAAGCTGATTCTGCTTCTAAAAGATTAAAAAAAAAAAAAACAACACCTCATGCCCTGATCTAAACGAATCCAAGAATAGATGAGATGCTGGATGCATAACATTTATCTTTCCGGAGCGGGTTGTTGTACAGAAACATTTCTGAAGGCGTTGAGACCTCAGTGGACCACAGTGAGAGACATTATCCACAAATAATGGAGACGATATGGAACAGTGGTGTACCAAACAAACCTTCTCCTGGAGCGCATCAACTACTGCAGCAGATGCTCACACCGGACACAAATCAGGTTGCCCAAGTGTTAAAGTCCATAGGGTGATGGAGGCACAGATGAGAAGGAGAGTAAGAAGAAAATAACGATTCAGAGCATTTCAGCAAGTCCACTGTTGAATGGCTAAAAAATACTAATTGAAGGTTTAGGAGTGGCCTAGTAAAATCTAGACTTAAATCTAACGTAAATACTGTGGGGTGACCCTAAACAGGGTGCTCATGCTTGAAAACCCTCCAATGTGGCTGAAGAGTGGGTCATAATTCCTCCACAGCGATGTAAAACACTCATTGCCAGTCTTCACAAAGACTTGATGGCAGTTGCAGCCACCAAGGGTGACACAACCAGTTATTAAGTTTAGGGGGCAATTACTTTGTGTGATTTTGATCCTATAGCCATAAAACTATAAATAAAAACTCTAAAAATGATTTTAAACCCATATAAGAACAACTCTCTGTTTATGCCTTAGGTCAACGGTCAGAATGTTGTGAAGGTTGGCCATCGGCAGGTCGTCAATATGATCCGGCAGGGCGGCAACAGCCTCATGGTGAAGGTTGTCATGGTAACCCGCAACCCTGACATGGAGGAAGGCTCGAGGAAGAAGAGTAAGAGTCATTGTAATTACTCACAATAACTAAGGCTTCATCTTGGGCAGCTTGACTGACCACAGCTGCATTTCTCCTCGTCCCTGTCTTCCAGTCCCACAGCAGAGCAAGAGGCTGAGCACTCCAGCTATTGCTCTGCGCTCCAAATCAATGACTTCAGAGCTGGAGGAGATGGGTAAGAAACAGGCTTAATTTAGCTTTTTTTGGCAGATAAAAGCAGAAGGATGAAGGAACATATTGCTATGGAGATGTAGAGAAAGAATGAGGGTATTTTACTGGTTAGAAACAGACTCAGGTAATGAGGAATGATGGAGGCAGTGTGAAAGCAGAGCTGAGGGGTGTTAAAGATTCTGAAAGTGTGAAGCGAACTTGAGCGAGGGATAAATTTAGACAGCAAAGAGGGGACAGCAGTTATTTAGTTGCAGGAACAAGACAATGAAGACTGGCGTCAGATGATGGTCTCAATGCATTTCACTGTTTTTTCAGAGGTTCCACACTGTCACTACCAGCACCCCCACTACAGGTAACCCCACCCAGAAACGTGTCGCCATCCACCGTGTGATTCCTCTCTCACTGCCCTCTTACCTTTAACCTCCTGCACCCCTACTCCCCCTTGACCCTCCCACAGCTTCAACGTCAGAGGACAACCGAACTGCCTTACTGCTCAACATAAACACACAAACACTTTCAGAAAACGGGTGTCACTCGAGGAGAGGTGCCACAAAGTGTCTAAGCTGATCCTTTTTCTGTTTGCTTATGTTGAACATTTTTGTTAATTCCTCTGGAAGAAATCCCACCAGGAATAAAATTATTGAGATGAGTAATTTAACTTTTTTCCTGGTCTGTTCCTATGGTAACAGCATTATGTGTGGCTAAGCTGTCTCTATTTGAGGCAAAATTGTGGGAGGAGAGAGCAAAGCGAGGGTCAACGCCCCCACTCGCAGATCATAATGTTTGCCAGTGTTTTAATTGTGGATGGCTTAAATCTTCTGGTGTTTACCGCTTCTGCTGGGTGGTTCTGAGCATGCTCAGTGAGCACCTGCTGATTAATAAAAGGCAATGATAAATAGAGCTGCTGGAGTCAGTGAGCTGGCCTTTCTCTAAGGCTAACAACTGCATTAAAACTTAAAGGGATAGTTGAAGATTTTGTCAAAGTGAGGTTCTGTTAAACAGTTGTGAGCAGATAATATCTTACCTGCAGGGGAAAACTCTTGACATCTTGATTTTTTTCTGCTAAAGAGCAGAATTCATGGTTCCACCTACTATGAGAGGAGGGGTAGGGGTAGGGGTCAATAACCTTTTCACACAAGACCAGGTGGGTTGGATAGCTGTTTTCCTTTAATAAATAAATCAGCATTTGATAACTACTGAAACGACCGAAAATATCAGTAATAGAAGAAATTTGTTAGGGGGCAAATAGTTTTTCAGATCCATATTTAAAGAAGATGAGGATTAATTATATTAGATGGTGTACCATTAATGGTCTTCCTGTGTGAAACACACGCTGAAAACAAAGCTTTTAAACTGTAACTGTGTGACTTAAAAGTAAAGCTGTTTGAAAATCAATAAAGTGTGTATTTTATTTTGTTTATTTTGAAAATGGTTGGAAAATAAAATAAAACATTACAATTTCAGTACCACTCTACCACTGTACAATCAGACAGTTACTCTGAATAGAAACTATTTACATGTTCTGTTCTAGATACATGTTTTAAACAGGAAAAAAATTATCGCGCCGTCTCCTACCTCCGTTTCCTGTGCAAATAATGAGTAAATAACTTCCTCCCACAGTCCAAAAACATGCCTGTTAGGTTGACCGGTCTCTAAATTGCCCTTAGGTGTGAATGAGTATTGGCATGGTTGTTTGTCTCTGTGTTGCCCTGCGATGGATTGGCAACCTGTCCAGGGTGTACCCCGCCTCTCGCCCATAGACTGCTGGAGATAGGCACCAGCTCCCCCGTGACCCACTATGGAATAAGAGGTGTAGAAGATGAATGAATAATGAGTAAATAACCCCCCAACAAAAAACGTGATCATAGATATATGAAGTTGATAAAGCAGCGTTCGCAATCACTGCTAGGAGGTTTTTTTGAGGTTAAATTTTAAGGTGATAGTAGTTTGCTTTAGGGCCAACTAATGTGAATTTATGCTAAATAACCTTTAACAGAACCTCGCTTCAGATGTCTTGAACTACATAAACCTTTTTGCCTAATTGGTTGTCACATCTCCTCCTTTTCCCTGCCTTCTCTTGTGGTTGTGAGATCACCTGAACTGACCAAAGCATGAACACCTCAGTCCCTCAGACACAAAGGCACAGGTTTCCTAAATCCCACCAATCCCCTTTTCTGATGTCACTGTTCTCAATATATACTCACTGAACTTTCCAGTTAAATTATTCACAGATTCAGTCTAAAGTCCTACTCGGAACTTCCTGACAAAAAAGTTTTTCATGCTTCTTGTGAGCCAGACCTTATAGTCTTCTATCTGGTCTTCATCAATAGTTTCTCTTCTTCAGAGGTTTTATTTGGACTTTGTCTTCTTTTGCACTAGTTATCCATCTAGAGCTTCTTCCTGACTGTGTTGACCTTTTGCTGTAATTCTCTCCTTGAGGGGTCAACCTGTTAGAAACCTTAATCTTTCTATATGTTTTATCATTTACTATATGACACATTAAATGTTGCTCCTGCATATGAAATTACAGTGATTTAGAAAACTAAATATACATGTAAAGGGCACATATTTCACTGTGGTAAATTACAAGTTTACTATGAGACCATCTGGTAGATCCTGAGTCAAATGTAATGCTAAAGCAAAAAAAATCGAATGCAAAGCAATGAACTCTAAAAATTAAATGGTTGTTTGCTTCATGATTTGGGTCAGGTCTGGGTTAACCGGCTAAAATATTTATTGGATATAAAATGAGTGAAAAAGCAGCTAATGTCTAAAAAAAGACCTACAGATCGTCAGAAGATCAGCAAAAATCCAAAGAGATTAGGGAAAACTCAAATGTTTTTTTTTACATGACATTAACATTTACATCAAATTCAACAAGCAATAAGATTAGGGGTAAAAGTAATCAAGTGGCTTATCTGACATAAAAAACTAATAACCTCATCATATTAATGTTAAAGATGTATACAGTAAAAGTATTCCAACCCCTTGAACTTCTACACATTTTGTCGTGTTACGACCACAAGTTTCCATATATTCTTTGTGATTTTATGTGACAGACCAACACAGAGTGGAGCATAATTGAGAAGTGGAAGGAAATGGATACATGGCCTTCAGTTTTTTTCTGTCTCTAATAATTCTTCTTTGCAAATAACTCAAGCTCAGATTGGATGGAAGGCATCTGTCAACTTCAGTTTTCTCGTTTTGCCACTGATCCTCAATTAGATTTAACTCTAGACTTTGACTGGGCCAGTCTAACATGTGAATACCATGAACCCATTAACTGTTCAGCTTCCTTTTCCTCGCTGAAAGAAAGCATAGCATGATGCTGCCACCACCATGTTCTACAGTAAGAATGGTGTTTAAGTAGACGCACAGTGTTAGTTTTCCACTACTTATAACATTTTGCACCTCTTGGCTGCTTTTCTCATTAATGTTCTCCTTGCCCAGGCCTTCAGTTTAGGTGGACGTTCGTGTCTTGGTACGTTTCCAGTTCTGCCACCTTCTTTCCATGTTCAGATGATAGATTGAACAGAGCTTGAACTGTGAGATGTTCACTGCTTTAACTTGGTCCATCACATAAAATCCCCATAAAATACAGTTTTTGGGTTTGAGGAGTATAAATAACTTTGAAACACAGTATATAGGTGTAAACATGAAATAGTACTGCAACTATTAATGTATTTGGATAAATATTTATTTGAACCCAATAAAAAAATCTTCTTTGCATAAGAAATAAATATGTTTCTGAGTTAAAATCTTCTAAAAAATAATTTAGCCTAATTTGTCAAGTGAGGCTTGCATGGCTTGTTTCCGTCCTTGAATCAAGGTGAAAAGAGCAGACTTTGTGATGAAGCCACATCAACCACTGCCATATGCTGATTCTGATGCTAATGAATTCATTTAGTTGTGATGTGCGGTCAACCTTCTGACCTCTGTGATTGGTGCAGTATCCCAGTTCACCTGTAAGTCATGAAGCGCGATAACAAGAACATTCAAATCCAAGTTATCCCGCAGGGCACACAGGGTCTCCAAACTGGCTATAATTTCTAGGAACATGTTGTTTGAATATGTTTGGAGTAACTTACAGACAATAAAACATGTGGTTTGCTGAACCCATCTCTGTTGCATTTACACCAAACCTCAGTCATACCCGAGAATGTGAGGTTCACCTAAATTCTTCCTCTTCACTCCTTTCTGCACTTCTCCATATTCTGGCTTAACTGCTAACTCTGCCTTTCCTCTGTCTCCTCGCTGCCCCGCTGACGGGATCCTAACCGTTTGACAGTGGAGAGAGGTGGGAGTCAGCTCCAGCCCTAATTCCATATTCGCGTGAAATCGCAGCATATGTGTTTGCAGCCTATTTACTGTAACATGAGTGTGCATGCTTTGGCTGTGTGCTGCGGGCGGTGTGAATGTGCGTTTTTCACGGGGTGACTCAGTTTGTCGAGCTCTGGGGAATATGATTAGTATGCAGTGTAACAACGCTCTTTCACTCCTGCCAAAACTTGACTCTCCTTTTGTCCTCCTTCCAGCTGCTACCCCTTGGAAAAAAAAATCAGGTACACTCCCGGTTAAAAACTGTGCATTTATATGTGTCCAGAATGACTCGGCACTCTCACCGGCCTCGTTTCCTTCCCCTCTCTTAGAGTTTGAATCCTCACAAGTTTCAGAGAAAAAGCGGACAGTCTACCAGATGGCTTTGAGTAAGGATGCTTCAGTGTTTCCTGATTATCTCCCTCTTTACTCCCAAACCTTCATCATCTGTTCTGTCAACTTTTCCCTGTTTTATTGCTGTCCGTATACCTGTTTCATTGCCGTACATCTCTTTCTCTCTCCCTGTCTCTCTGTTTGTCTCTTTACTCCTTTATCCCTCTCAGATAAACTCGATGAAATTCTTGCAGCAGCTCAGCAGACAATCAGCACCAACGAGGCGTCGGGGACACGGGGACAGGGGCCAAAGAGGGACAGGGGAAGAAGTTTCTATGGCAATGAGGTTTGCATTGTGACATTAATTAATGTGTGGGATAAAATATGAAATCGCTACTCTTTGTGGATTTTCATTCAGCTCTTCAGTCAACTATTTTATCTAATGGCCGAACATTACTTATGAGATTGTTATGAATGATTTCGCCTTTTCAGATCAAGTAGAGGAAAAACTGTAGATTGATACTGTAATTTGCATTTCTGAAACAAATTCCTGCACAAGCTTAATTCTGCTAACGACTCTGATGCTGCTGCTGAGTAGTTGCAGCTGGCTGATTGACAGAACCCATGGTCCCAGAAAAAGGGAGCTGGCAGCTGAAACAATGAAAAGGATTCTAAAACTCCTTCATGAAGGTCAATAAATACGAAGTGTGGCTAAAGATGCTGGTTGTTCCCAGTCAGCTGGGTCTAAAATTTGGACCAGGTCCAAACAAAAGACGAAGGATGTAAAAAGGAAACATGCAGGTGGACCAAAAAAGGATCCGAAAAGCCTCTTCAAAGCAAAATGCCTTGGAAATAGAAACTGCACAATAACCTGAAATGGGCAGAAACAGAAATCAATGTTTAAAAACAAACTGCAAGAAATCAACTGAATGAAATCAGCTAAATCCAGAAAAGCCAAGATAGAACCATCATTAACAGCTAAACAGAAAAAACAAGTTCCAGTGGGTTATAGAGTCAGTGGTACTGTGGATGTATTTATGATATTCGGTGAGGAATCCTGTATCAATTCAATTCAATCCAGTTTTATTTGTATAGCGCCAATTCACAACACGTCATCTCAAATCTAAGGAAACCCAGCTGATTGCATCAAGTCAGTGACTTGCAGCATTCACTCCTCCTGGATGAGCATCTAGAGACAGTTGAGAGGAAAAACTCCCTTTTAACAGGAAGAAACCTCCAGCAGAACCAGGCTCAGTGTGAGCGGCTTTCTGCCACGACCGACTGGGGGTTTGAGAGAACCGAGCTGAGACACAAAGAGAACAAAGGAAGCACTGATCCAGGAGTCCTTTCTATGGGAAGGAAAAGTAAATGTTAGTGGATGTAGCTTCTTTAGTGGCTTGATCTAGGAGAGAATGACAGCTAAGCAAATGAACTCTGAGCCAGTTTTCAAGTCTAGAGAATGAAAGAGAGCACACACAGTTAGTCACAATAGAAGCTCATCCAGTAGCTATGTCTAGGAGAGACAGGGTTAAACACTGAAAGACAGGGCCATGTGTATCATCTGTAGAAGGTGAACATGAAGTTGTTGGCAGTAGCAGCTTGGCCGGTGCCCCCCCTACAGAAAGGTGTCACAGGTAGACACAGAGTCAGGCCAGATGTAGCTTTTATAAAGAGAAAAAAACAGAGAGAAACTCAAAAAACTTAAAACTCAAATAACAGCAAATAACGAAAGTAGCAGAGAGAGTGAAAGTAGTCATGTCCTACAGCAGTCTAAGCTTATAGCAGCATAACTACAGAGATACAGGGGTTGGACAATGAAACTGAAACACCTGGTTTTAGACCACAATAATTTATTAGTATGGTGTAGGGCCTCCTTTTGCGGCCAATACAGCGTCAATTCGTCTTGGGAATGACATATACAAGTCCTGCACAGTGGTCAGAGGGATTTTAAGCCATTCTTCTTGCAGGATAGTGGCCAGGTCACTACGTGATACTGGTGGAGGAAAACGTTTCCTGACTCGCTCCTCCAAAACACCCCAAAGTGGCTCAATAATATTTAGATCTGGTGACTGTGCAGGCCATGGGAGATGTTCAACTTCACTTTCATGTTCATCAAACCAATCTTTCACCAGTCTTGCTGTGTGTATTGGTGCATTGTCATCCTGATACACAGCACCGCCTTCAGGATACAATGTTTGAACCATTGGATGCACATGGTCCTCAAGAATGGTTCGGTAGTCCTTGGCAGTGACGCGCCCATCTAGCACAAGTATTGTGCCAAGGGAATGCCATGATATGGCAGCCCAAACCATCACTGATCCAACCCCATCCTTCACTCTGGGCATGCAACAGTCTGGGTTGTACGCTTCTTTGGGGCTTCTCCACACCGTAACTCTCCTGGATGTGGGGAAAACAGTAAAGGTGGACTCATCAGAGAACAATACATGTTTCACATTGTCCACAACCCGAGATTTGCGCTCCTTGCACCATTGAAACCGACGTTTGGCATTGGCATGAGTGACCAAAGGTTTGGCAATAGACCCTGTGGAGCTCCCGACGGACAGATCTGGTGGAAACAGGAGAGTTGAGGTGCACATTTAATTCTGCCGTGATTTGGGCAGCCGTGGTTTTATGTTTTTTGGATACAATCCGGGTTAGCGCCCGAACATCCCTTTCAGACAGCTTCCTCTTGCGTCCACAGTTAATCCTGTTGGATGTGGTTCATCCTTCTTGGTGGTATGCTGACATTACCCTGGATACCGTGGCTCTTGATACATCACAAAGACTTGATGTCTTGGTCACAGATGCGCCGGCAAGACGTGCACCAACAATTTGTCCTCTTTTGAACTCTGGTATGTCACCCATAATGTTGTGTGCATTTCAATATTTTGAGCAAAACTGTGCTCTTACCCTGCTAATTGAACCTTCACACTCTGCTCTTACTGGTGCAATGTGCAATCAATGAAGACTGGCTACCAGGCTGGTCCAATTTAGCCATGAAACCTCCCACACTAAAATGACAGGTGTTTCAGTTTCATTGTCCAACCCCTGTAGCTCAGGATAACCTAAGCCACTCTAACTATAAGCTTTATCAAAAAGGAAAGTTTTAAGCCTAGCCTTAAAAGTAGACAGGGTGTCTGCCTCACGGACTAAAACTGGGAGCTGGTTCCACAGGAGAGGAGCCTGATAACTAAAGGATCTGCCTCCCATTCTACTTCTAGAGACTCTAGGAACCACCAGTAAACCTGCAGTCTGAGAACAAAGTGCTCTGTTAGGAACATATGGACCAATCATATCTCTGATGTATGATGGAGCTAGATCATTAAGGGCTTTATATGAGGAGGAGAATTTTAAATTCTATTCTGGATTTAACAGGGAGCCAATGAAGGGAAGCTAAAATAGGAGAAATATGATCTCTCTTTTAACTGTAATGACTGCGATGAAAACGTTTGTTTGGTGCCACCCCAATAAAACATGGTGACTGGCTGGTGTAAACCAGCACAGTTCATCTATAGTGATGATGCAGGGCTGCACGTCAAGCAAACGAGCAGGTCAGATGGTCAGCACATTGACAATAAACACATGTTATCAACTTGAGGCAGTTTCCTCATTACATGAGTCCAAATAGGTTTGGTGATTATGAGGTAATTTTTCTGGATGATAATACATCTGAACAGCAAATAGTCCATATCTTAATCCCACTAAAACAGATGTGCTGGAAATCAACAAAAATCGCTTCTTCCTGCAAAGCGGATCAGTCAGCTGATCAAACCTGATTGATGAAGAATGCAGTTTTTTATTAGTGAAATCGATGCTCTAAAATGGAGACAATTAATCAGGTTCATGATTGCATATCTTTCCCCTATAAGATTGGAAAAAAGACCCATTGATTGGAACAGGTTCTGGGTGAACATCCATCTAAGAGTAAGGTTTATGTTATTTTTAATACTTGTTCTGTGTTCGGGTTTTTTGTTTCATTTGCTTTAACATTTCATATAAAATAGGAATTACAGGGTTCCTGCACAATTTAGAAAATTGGTTTCTCTAAATTGCCGTTAGGTATGTGTGTGTGCATGGCTGTTGGTCCTGTGTGTCTCCGTGCTGCTGCCCTGTGATGGACTGATCTGTCCAGGGTGTACCCCACCTCTTGCCCAATGAAGGGTATTTGTTTTCAGTAGAGATGAGAAAGAGGTAGATACATCGGTTTGTTATAAAACATCAACCTTTAGACTTGCTCTTTAAAAATGGGCCAAATATTGGCCTAAAACTGGAGGCTGGAAAAGCCAGAGATTTCGAAATGAAAAACACTTTTGTGCAGCACATGTCCTGTATCGTTTCAGCCAAACTACGGGGATCAGTCTGGCATGGGGATGATGTCGGGACTGGGACTTGGCTACGAGCGTGGCCAGTACAGCTCGGGTCACGGCCCACAGCACGGTATGCTGCGGCAGAAATCTATCGGTGAGGTTGTCTGTTTTTTCCGTCTGCCCCTCGTCCGTCTGTCTGTCCTCTGGTCCAGTAAAGCTCTATGATGTTCTGACCCATGTCTGCAGCGATGTCTTGTCTGTGGCCCAGAGTATGTACTTCACCTGTATCTGTATACTGTATGAACACCTTTTTCACTATAGTATTTTTACTTTATCTGATTTGTTGCCTAATTAAGTCATACTTCTGTTTTTGTGTTCGCGGATTGTTTATGAGTAGTCAGCATATGACATGCAGCTCACAGCCTTTAGAAGAATTTCAGTTGGATAAATCGGAGTCACCCATTTAACTGATAAAAGTTAAACAAGGCTGCTGCAGTAAAAGACACATCTTTAGCCGCACTGCATCCTCTTATCTGCCAGACAGGTTTTATCCATGTGAAGTTTATTATTAGTAGTTGTTTAGGGATTAAATCATGGGAAGAGTATTTGATAAGCGATGAGAAACATTCAGCTGCATTACACATAGGAAAATAAAACACAACATGAATAACTCACCTATGAAAATGTGACGAGATGTCAGAATAACCATATAATTTCCAAACATTTTTTACACACACAGTTCCCTGCAAAGGTGTTCTTGTCACTTGAACTTTCCACATTTTGTCATGTTGCAGCCCTCAGTGTGTTTTAATAGACTAACTCTAGGTAGTGCATATCTGTGAAGTGGAAGAAAAATGATCCTTTTTTTTTTTTCCCAGATAAAATTTGTGAAAAGTGTGCCATGCATTCATATTTAGACCCCCTGAGTCCATACTTTGTAGAACAACCCTATGCTTCAGTTACAGCTAAAGGTTTTTTGGGGTATGTCTTCACCATCTTTACACATCTAGACACAACTGTTTTGCCACTTGTCTTTACAAAATATCTCCAGCTCAGTTAGATTACGTGTAGAGCATCTGTGAATTTTAATTTTCAAGTTTTGCCACAGGTCTCTGCTTTGACGGGGCCATTCTAACGCATGAATATGATTTGATCTAGACCCTTCCGTCCTAACTCTGGCTGTATGTTTAGTCCTGACCGACTAGAAGCTGAGTCTCTGCCCCAGGCTCAAGTATTTTGCAGCCCTTGTAACAGGTTTTCTTCCAGGATGACCCTGTATCCATCTTCTCATAATCTCTGACTAGCTTCACTGTCTCTGCTGAAGACAAGCATCCCCACAGCATGTTGTTGCCACCACTGTGTTTTAATGATTGGGACAGTGCGTCAGGGGAATGTGCAGGTTTAGTGTGCTGCAATTCGTAGTGTTTTATTAGGTTTGAATGCACTATATGTAGATGCATTGTGCGCTTTGCTTACAAAGATATCAGAGTGGGCAATGAAATGTATATATTAGGCAATTTAAATATCGACTGGCAGTCTAAAACATGTCCACTAAAGAAAAGGCTAAAAGATACTGCACTTATTTGTGACATAAAACAACTCATTAAACAACCCACTAGAATATTGTGTAATAACTCAGGGCACATATCTTCAACATGCATCGATCATATTTATGCCAATAACAGTGTTGTTGGCTCAAAAGCAGATTCTGCCCCTGTCGGTTTTACAGATCATAATGTAGTTGCTGTGGTAAGGAAAGCTAAGGCACCAAAGATTGGTCCAAGAATACTTCAGATGAGAAGTTATAGGAAAAATAATTTGTAAAAATTATTTTGTTAGTCAGATAGAGGAAATAGACTGGAACCAAGTGTTGGGGATCAAAGACATAGATATAGCTGTCAAACCTTTCAATGAGTTGTGTCTTTCTGTAGTGGATAAACATGCACAGTTAAGGAAGTTTACAGTGAAAGCTAATAAGGCTCCATGGATTGATGCTGAGTTTAGACAGGGCATGGCACGCAGAGACTCATTGAAAAAGGAAGCGTGTGTTTTAGGAAAAACTGCACACCCAAAGAAATGGACTAAATGATGAATGAGTTAAGGGGTTGGAGAAAATCAAACACTCCACCATTCATAGAAGTGGATGGCCTTTTTCTAACAAAAGGCAAACAGATAGCAACTTATTTTAGTTTTGATTATAAAATTGATAAGTTTAGACAAGGAATTGTAAATTACAGTGGTTATGGCACCTCATCTAAAATAATTAAGGACTCAATAATGAGGGGTAAAGATTGTAATTTCATGTTTCATCTATTGAGTCCAGGAGGAGTGGAGAAAATTATTTATAATCTGAATGATTACAAACCATCAGGAATAAATGAGGTGGATGGTAGATTACTAAAATTAGCAGTGAGTAAGATGGCTGTACCATTGTGTCACATATTCAACCTAAGTTTGGCACAAGAAATCTTTCTACAGGCATGGCAATCTGCTAAAATAATTCCTCTCCTGAAGAATACAAGTGATGGCTTCTCAGCAGTAAATAGGCCAATTAGTATCCTTCCTATCCTGAGCAAACTAATAAAAAAAGAAGTTTTCGTGCAGATTTTTAAATACTTAGATGTAAATGAATTAAATTTTGAATCACAGCATGAATATAAGCAAAATCACTCAACTAGTACTGCATTGGCACAGGTGATTGATCGGTGGCTAACCAGTGTTGACAACAGAATGATGGTGGGTGCAGTCTTTCTAGATTTTATTGCTGCTTTTGACTTAGTAGATCATGACCTGTTACTAGAGAAACTATCTGCATATAGTTTCTTTAACACACCACTAAACTGGATAAGAAGTTACTTAACCTGTAGATGTCAATCTGTATTTTTAAATGGGAGTTCTTCTCTTAAATGTTTACAGTGTGGTATGCCACAGGGCAGCTGCTTAGGGCCCGTTACTTTTTCAACTTTTTATAAATGACCTGCCACACGTCTTTAAAAGGTGTAGTTGAACTCTTTATGCAGATAACGCTACAGTCTATTCTGCTGCGAGTAATATGGCAGAGCTAAGACTTACACTGCAGTCAGATCTACAGCTGCTACAAGGCTGAATAAATGAGAAAACATTGATTTTGAATGCAAAGAGTATGCTATTTAAATCTAGACATCATGCCAGTGATGTACTTCATATCATGTTTACAGGGATGGAAATTAAGCAAGTGCAGGAGGTAAAACTCCTCGGAATAATAGCTGATGAACAGCTGTCATGGGAGAAGCACATCAGTTCAATTGTAAAGAAAGTAGGTAGAAATATGTCTTGTATAAAGAGATGTAGCTCACTTCTGATCCCTGTTTTCAGAGTCCTGGTGGTTCAGTCTTTGGTATTATCCCAACTGGATTACTGTTTTGTGGTGTGGTCTGGGGCGTCCAAAAAACACCTTTTTAAACCTCAGACTATACAGAATAAAGCTGCTAGATTGGCATTAGGTTGTTGTCCATTTGACTGGAGACAGAGCTCAGCTGCTCTTCATGCACATCTGTCATGGCTCAGGATGGAAGAAAGACTTAAGTATCAATTATTCTGCTTCTTTAGAAATATATGTCATAGCAGACAACCTGCTTATTTACATGGGTGCTTACGTTATGTGAGAGATCAACACAATTATTCCACTAGACAAGCCTTTCATGGTCATGTGGTCCATCCAAGACCCAGGACTGAAGCCATGTTTTCTGAGTCATAGGTGATGCTTTAATTTGGTTCTAATATGGTTTTAGCATGCAAATGTATTGATATTGTATTATGTAAACTGTCTGTAGAAGGACCCCAGGAAATGTAGCTGTCAAGCTTATGACAGCCAATGGGGATCCAAATAAATAAATAAATTTTACATGTAGAACAGAAGGTTGAACTCCAGTCTTATGTACACTGAGCACCCTCTTTAGTATAAATCCAGGATATGCAGGATATCTAGTAGTCAAGCACTCCACAAATTTGGCCTTTGTGGAGTAGTAGTGAGAAGAAAGTCGTTGTTGAAAAAAAGGCTTATTTATTCCCATTTAAAGTTAAATTACACACAGATGGACTTTATTTAGTAATTAAGTGACTTCTGGAGGAAACTTATTGCAAATAATTTAAATTTATCAGAGTAAACAGGGTTGGATGATCTAAATGCATAAAAACAAATCTTAAAAAACAATCTATCTTTTTTCTTCCACTTCACAATTATACCCTATTTTGTGTTGGTCTATCACAGGAAATCAGAATAAATGCACTGAAGTTTATTTTTACAACGTAACAAAATAGTAAATATTCCTGCAATGTGCTTTGGTTTTTAGCTTTTATGAGAAACAAGCGAATTTTGCCATGTAATGCTGTTTTTGTTGAGAAATATGAGGTACTGATTGATTTACATACTTACAAATTAAGGAACCAAGGACAGACTTTCTTGGGCAGGCCGATTCAGACAGACACTCACAAATTTACATAACCAAAAACTTTTTATAGTCTCTATTTGTTGTTATTTATTACATGTTAATTTTTCTGGACTGTTCTTTGTGAATCCTGTACTGCAGGTGTGCCTGAGGAGGAGAAGCAGCTCTTGCATCCTCCTGCTATGAAGTTTGCACGGAGTCTGTCAGTGCCTGGTCCAGATGATATTCCTCCTCCTCCCACGACAGCTCCTCCGGAACCTCCGTTCTCCTCCGCTCCTCCACTTGGTTGGAGAACGAAGTCGTCCCAGCAGCCCTCTGTTTCTGTGTCTCAGTCAACATCCAGCTCTACGCACTACCAGCCCTTCTCCCAGTCAGGACACCTGAGCCAGGGTGGCAGGGAGAGAGCAGGTGGTGCTACCACAGGCCACATCACAGGCCCTGCTGGTGGAGCAACAGACCACACGACACCTTATGTACACGCAGCTGTCCATACAGCTCAAAGCAGGACTGCATCGCGAAAGGTTGCCTATAGTGGAGAGTCTGTTGGAGCTGGGATCGGGGCCGGCACAGGGGCTAAACCAGCAGGCCTGAGAAGAGGCTACAGCACAGCCGTACCCCCGTCCAGCATTGCTACTGTAATGCCCCAGCAACAACAGACTACCCAGAGTCAACCCCAGCGGACAGACCGAAGTGCAGCTGGAGCAGGTGGCCCAAAAGGAGGGACCAGGAGAGGCAAAGGGCCTCTGGTAAAGCAATCTAAGATAGAGGAGCTGCGCCAAGGCCAGGGAAGCCTAGGTAGCAAAGACTCGGTGGAGAAAAGCTCCATTCCCATCCCCACCATAATTGTCAAGGCTCCTTCAACCAGCAGCAGTGGACGGAGCAGCCAGGGCAGCAGTGTGGAGGCTGATGTCCCTGGGTCAGGGGAGACAGGTGATACAAAAACACCTCACGGCCCTCCTCCGTCCACTCCTGCTCCACAGCCACCTGCTCCACCATCCATTCCAGCACCACCACCCCCATCCTTGCCTTCAATTCGAGCCCAGGATAATCTGGACTTTACCAGCCAGTTTGGGGCCGCCATTGTTGGTGCGGCTCGCCGAGACAGGGAGAGATTTCTTGAAGCCCGTCGTAAGAGTGCCTCCTTGTTCATGTCTGCTGAGGAGGACCTGAGTCTTGGGATGAGTGAAGCATTAGGAGGAACATCAAGGACTCAGGTGTCTCAGCAGCAGCTAAACACTCAGCCTGAAAGTTCGTCAACACGATTGCGCCCTTCCAAGTCAATTGATGAGGGCATGTTCTCTGCAGACACCTTTATCCAACACACCCGGAGTATGCCTCCAGCCTTCGGCCTACCGGAGTACGCCTCTACGGCCTTGGACTATCAGCCCAAATCTGTGCCTGCTGATCTGTACACATCAGCAGGCAGACAGCCAGCTCCCTCCAGCAACACCACTTTCATTCATCCTCTAACTGGGAAGGCGCTCGACCCCACATCACCTCTGGGCCTTGCCCTGGCTGCCAGAGAGCGTGCGCTAAGGGATGACAGCAGGTTAAGGAGGGGAACGGAGCATCTCTTCACCCGCCAGATGTCGAACGTGGTGTTCCCTTCGTCTGCTGTCACCACTCAGCCAGTATCATCCACGACGCAGTCTTCGAGCTCTTACTTGGTCACCTCCTCTTCTCTGGCAGCTACCACGCCCACAGTCGGTCGTCCACCCTCACCCAGAATTCTCAGAGGAGTTGGGGGTACATGGGGTGAAGAAGGTGGGGAGCGGGAGCGGGAAGGGGGAGGAGCGCGTGAGGGACTTAGAGTTCGGTTCTCTGAGGACAAAACAGTCCACACACACCACTATCAGTCTCAGCCATATCAGCCGTCCTATAAGGAGCGGGAGAGGTCGCGGGATCGGGAGAGAGACCATTCGAGAGAGAGGGAGAGGGACAAAGAGAGAGAAGGTTACATGAGGAGGGCAGAGCAGGCTGCTGAGAGTTCTGCCCAGCAGCCCCGAAGACCCTCTTTTCTCAGGATGGAAAGTCAAGCCGATGCCTATATCCTGTCCCTCACACCTCCCTCTCCTCCAGCAACCCTTAATCAACAGGCAGTGAACACTTCTGGAAGCACTGGGACAGGTTTGATGGTTCTTCCTCCTCCTGCTCCCTCCGTTGATGCGGACGATGAATTTGTCTACGCAGACCCCCTCCCACCTCCTTTAGAGTTTGCAAACAGCTTTGACAGGGGGATATCGGGATACTCCCAACACAGGATGCTTTCCAACAGCCTGATCCATCGGCAACAACAAGTCCGTCCGCCTCCTCCACCACCTCCTCCACCTCCTCCTCCACCTCCACCACCCCCACCACCCCCTCAAAAAGAACATTATATAAGTGGCTTTCCTGCCCACACACCTCTACACTCTCCTCAAGCAGGCGACTCCACTGCATCTAGCCTCACATCGTATGACAGCGAGGTGGCAAATCTGACTCAGTCTGCTCCTTCCCCTTCCCAGACATCACCAAATCCACCACCCCCTTCCTCACCCTCAACCCTTCAGCTAACCATGGGTCCTCCTCCTCCCCCTGCAGTCTCGCCTCCACCTCCTCCTGGAACCGGTTCCTACCACAGACCATTTTCAATGTCTCACCACCTTTACAATAGCACTCACACATCTGGACGATCCTCACCAACGCCTCCCCAGCATGCAGTCGCACCTCCCCCAGCTTACCGGGGTCACCCAACTCCCTCCTGCACTGCTGCCACTTCCGTCCCACACAGGGGCATTGCCTCCCATGCCACGACCGCTAGCTGTGCTTCTACAACCACCACTGCTGCCACCAAAACAAGCACCTCCACTCAGCTCCATCAAGAGCGAACACACCACACTCATTCAACACACTCCACCACCATCACAGGAAGGACAAGTGAGCACCACCGTCCTCATCTCACTGCCAAAAAAGGAGAGTCTCAGGAAACAGTTGTGGACTCTGGGATTGAGGAGCTTGATAGCCGCAGTAGCAGTGACCACCATCTGGACAGCATTTTGGGTCTAAGTGGGGCTGGTGTCCGTGGAGACAGGCTGGATCGAGGAGAGAGAATCGGAGCTGGAGGTACAGGGCGGATGGGTGGGGGTACAGGGGAAACAGAACGAGGAGGAGGGGACTTTCTGGAGTCATACATGAGCTACCTGGACGGGCAAACCTTTGAGATGCAGAATGCAACGGCAGCAGCTTCCACCTACCCAAAAACCAGCAGGTTCAGAGAAGGTAGCCGCACTACTGACTCTCATCGACAGACCAGCACCGCTCCTGCATCCTACCACTCCCACAGGCAAAGAGATGGGCAGGTAGAGGACGAAATAGAGGAGGGACTGGGAGACGACGAGAGTGGTCAAGATGGATACGGGGTGAGGGACATGCAGAATTTGGGCCGTCCCACATCACCATACTATGAGCGACCGCGCACTCCTGAAATGAGGCCTCTCTGGGGTGACGGCCAGATGAGCGGCAATGGGGGGAGCCAGTCAGCGTTGCTTTTAGAGGGAAGGAAGATATACCCTCCTGCATCTAGTATGAAGCCAAGCATTATTAACGAGCTGAGCAGCAAACTGCAGCAAAGAAGTAAAGACAGCTGGAGCAGCCACAGACCACTAAGTAGACACAGGTTGGTAGGAACTTCGTTACATCATGTTTTTGTTAGCATCCTTACTGCACCTTTGTACCCCACATTTCTAGAGATTCTCCGATCCAGTATTTTAGGGTTCTGATCTGATCTCCCAATACAGATGTTTTCCCATACAGAGCACATTTATTTGATATAGTGTTGCTTTTTGCCACGATGGATAGCATTTCTCACTAGCAGTCTTTATAGGTAAATACAAGATTGTAAATATCCATACTTTGTGTCAAAGTCTTCCAACAGGCTGCCAACATTCCCAGATGCTACATCAGCAGCAGATAGTGGTTCGATTTTTAAAACAATTCAATAAAGCCACTAGGGATGCACCGATATAAAAATGTGGGCCGATATCCGAGATTAATATTGCTTTTACGGCACATAACTGATATATATACAGGTTTCACTGCAGCATGCCACTACAAGTATGGTCAACCCCCGCCCCCACATGAAACACCTACACAAACAGCAACAAGATGGAAGTAAACATCATTTAATAATAACTGGTTACCAGAGTTTGACTTATGGGAACGATACCGATGTTTATGCCGATATATTGTGCATTCCTATAAGTCACGTTCCATGTAGTTCTCCTGTTGCTGCTGAAACTCCTTGTTCCTCCTCTGCAGAGCTCCAGAGCGCAGAGTTTCCTCCTCAGTCCTACGTAACCCCCACCACCACTCTGATTATTTGCACAAAACCCCAAACAAATAGATGTGGGTCCTTTCTTTGTTTTAAAATTAAATTATCACAGAAGGGCAGCAGTTTTCCAATGACAGTAGGGCTTCCGCAACAAGCTCCACCCCCAACGTTTAAATTTATAGTAATCTGCCAAATCCCAGAAAATACAACAAATGTTGATGATATTCTAAACATTATTTAAATACAAATAAAAAGACATGCTGTGTTTTTTTGATATTTGTCTTTAATTTGTGTGTGAAACAATTTTTGGACTAAAATATTTAACTTCCAGAAAATCACAATATGACCTGTAGCAACACAAGACCACGCCATCTGGATCGGCGGCCTTAACCCAATATCTGCTGTCAGTTTAGGGTCCAATCGTATTTTACACTGGGTTGGGCCCATCATATTCCATCCCTCCATTTTGTAAAGTTACACAAACCACTTTTGTACCTATATAAAAAAAACATAGCATTCCAGTTTATTCTTTATGAATATTTATGATATATATAGATAAATAGTACAAAATCCCACATATTTTTGTTTTCTAAAAACTCAGTATTAGGCTCCATTTCTATTTATTTTGGTCGTGATGCCTGTTATGTAATAACATAACTCTAAACAACTTGCTCCTGGTAGAGTTTAGTTCTTGGAGTCCTAAAACTACATTTGCCAGACAGTAAAATTCAGAGTTCATTTGGAAAAATGTACTTTATATAAGTAAAAAAATGCCACTATGCTGGATACAAATTAACAGCTTCATTTCGTTCCAGAAAAAGCTGAGTATGAACTGGAAATGGCAACGCTGTCTATGTTTTGCAGAAATTGTCTCCACACTTTCTGTTTCTCTGGCTTTTTCCATGTTTTCTCCTTGCAGCAGGAGAAGGTTTGTTGTGTCAGCAGAACCCGATGTTTTAACTTGAGCCCAGCTTGCCTCAGTCCACAGCTAGTTGTGAAACAGTGAAGACGTACAGCACAGTGGACAAGTCTTCTGTTATTCTTCATTACTTTGTATTTTGCTTCCACAGAGCACCTCTTGTTATATTTTAAAGTCCCAGTTTACTGATTCAATAAGGTTTGAGCTCACACTGGGCAATATCCTGGGTTGGTCAGGCAGGCAGACAGACTGGACTGGACTGGATTAAAAAACTCTGAAAACTAAACTATTGATGAAGATCACTTCAAAACATTTCGAAGGTTGTCCAAGCTGTGGAGAATTTCATTTTTCTTATTTAATTCAGACAACTACTGGTGTATTATTGTTAATAAATTTAACCTAGAAACAATATTAAAGGTTTACCATATGTCATAAATGAAAAACATCTTTTCTGACTTTTTAACAAAATTATTTTCTCAGAATAACAGAGTTCCAGTTTGGCTCCTTCATTTAGCAGGGACTCGACAGTTAGTAGCACTGTTGCCTTGCAGCAAGAAGGTCCTGGGTTCAAATCCCGGCCTGGCGTCTTTCTAAATGGAGTTCTCACGTTCTCCCCGTGCATGTGTGGGTTCTCTCTGGGTACTCCAGCTTCCTCCCACAATCCAAAAACATGACTGTTAGGTTGATTGGTCTCTCTAAAGGTAGGGCTCTTAGGTATGAGTGTGTGTGTGTGCGCCTGCTTGTCTGACCTGTGTGTCTGTGTTGCCCTGCGATGAACTGGCGACCTGTCCAGGGTATACCTCGCCTCTCGCCCAATGATCCCTGGAGCTAGGCCCCAGCAACAGTGATAAAACACAATTACAAAATTTTTCATTCTAATCTACTAAAATGTTTCTCAGTACTCGCACTAATTTTGGAGAAACACCAGCATCTGCTAAGATCTGCCTCACAATGCATTGCAAAGGTGTTTCATAGACATTCAATCTGTGTTACTCATCAGAAATTAATTAAATCACATTTTGGGCTGCAAATAAGGACATTAACATCTCGCAAAGATAGTTTACTGTCTAAAACAAATCAGTTTTATCTGTCTGGAGACAGCTAGCAGCTCAGCTGTTGCTTCACTGCATTGGGGAGCCATTAAAATGGATCATGTACCATAAAATTCTGAATAAAACCTTTTGTCAGCCAGAACACTGAAGCTGAGTGTTTAAGCATGAGGATGGCCCAAATCATACTGCCAAGGCAACAAAGAAATGGATAAGGCAACGCATTAAGGTCAATGGACCGGCCTAACTAGTCTCCAAAAAAACATTTGAGGAGTTGTGGCAGCCAAGAAGAGTTTCTGTCTGGAGGAGTAGACCAAAAACCCTGCTGAGATGTGTTTAAATGTGGAAACCTAACCAAAAAGCATTTGATTCAAAGAGCGGCCGGGGGAAAGTAATGTAGTCAGATTAGACCAACCAGCTCAGCCAGCCTCATTTGGACGGTGTTCTTTGACCCAAAGAATAGCATCCACACTTTCAAGCATGTGAAGGTGGAAAAATGTGGTTACTAATGAAAATCTCTGTTATCAACCAAAATTTACAGTAAAATTAAACTACAGTAACAATAGATTTCTTACAACACCAGCAGGGGATCAAATAATGCCCTCTGACTGTGCCAAAACTTTAATCTTCTTACAAAGATCTGAAGTATTTAAGATACGCAGTTTTTTGAGCGCTAACAGCAGAAATAGGATAATTTAAATTAGAAAGGCTCTCTGTGCCTTTTCTAAAACTTGTTTAAAAATGCCACGTTTGGTTTTATCCCAGTTTTATTGTCTTTGTTTCATCTCACTGCTGTCTGGTCTCTGTCGTAGTTTCCTGTCATCTTTTTTATGCTTCTGTTCACAGATTTTCTGAAGATTCAGCCTCAGCTCTGAGCCCGCCCTCAGTCCGCTCCCAGTCTCCGTCTCCAATCTCTTTATCACAGCCATCCTTATCGCCGTCACCTACCCCGGCCTCCCAGTACCCAAACTGGGGACGTTCCCCATCACCTCAGCCTCCAGCCGCTTCTCAGCCTCCACGCTCACATTCCCCGTTGTCCCCAACATCTTATTCCCCTTACCCTACATCTCCCAAGCACAGACCTGTGTACCGGACCAAAGCTCTGGAATTCCAGTTTATCCCCAGTCGAGAGTCCCGCAAAGCAGAATCTCACATTCTTCAGCGCCGACGAGCTCCGAGTCCGCTCATCTCTCAATCAGAGAGGCCCAAAGTGGCCCCACCCCGCCCATCGTCACTTCCCCTTCTCCCTACTTCACCTCTGTACAGTGCCATCTACGACCTCCGCGGTTCAATCACCCCACCGTCACCTGGGAATCCTCTTGGAGATCCTTACTTCTCACCCTCTCCTCCCCTGTTCGCCCCCTCTGGGGCCCCTCCACCTCCTAACTCCACCTTAGTAGTCTCACGATCTCTTTCTCCGACTCATTTTCTGTCTGGGACATCCTCTCCACCCCTGCACCCTCACCCACCACCCACCTGTCTCAGTTACCCCCACTTACCACCGCCTTCCCCCACAAAGCCTTTTGCTTCGAAGCCACTGCCCTACTGGACCAAGTACGATGTTGCAGACTGGCTGGCGTACCTCAACCTTGGTGAGCATAGAGAACGGTTTCTTGACAACGAGATCGATGGCACCCATTTACCCTCTTTGACCAAGGAAGACTACCTGGATCTGGGGGTGACACGGGTAGGCCATAGAATGAATATAGAGCGAGCCCTAAGGAGTGTAATGGACAGGTAAGGTTGCATTTAAAGGTTAGCATTATTTTTACCAACATATGTTTTTTTTTGGTCTGAATTAATGCCATTAGGAGCCGCAAAAACCTACAGGTTTTCTCCAATGTTTTTGCATTTCCTAACATTAACCAAACGCTTGCAGGAAATAAGTCAACGTAAAAACAGTCAAGCTGGGGCAAAACAGAAGCCAAAGAACGCAGAAGCTAAATTTGAGCAAAATAAGAGGCGCAAGTGAAAGATCTAAAACCAATGAGTTCCCTGGAGGAACTGAGGTTTGAGACCAGTCAGCAAAAACGTCTCTACCCAAACTCTTGGTAACAATCTAACTTTGAACCCATGATTTAAATTTCATGGATCATCTAGTCGCCTCTCTCATAAGTGATCATCAAATGCGTGTAGTTTTTAACATGATGTGATGGGACGTCCCAGCCGCAGATTCACAGAAGGTTAAAACTCATCTCACCTCAGTTTAAGTTACAGAAACACGTTGTAAAATAACGATCTAGTGTTTATGTCTCTGATTCTTTAGGCAGCTACTCTTCTGAGCAACATTGTAAATAAAGTTACATTATTATTTAACGTCCTTTGTGACTTATGATTAATTACTCCAGAACTCAAGGCCACAAAGAACATCAATATGTTTTTTTTTCTGTCCAACTAATTTAAATTACTTTCTGGCAATACTTAACTTGTTGTCTACTAACACGTAGTATTTGATGAAACTGGAGGCTTTGAATATATTAGTATGAATATATATTAGTGAATATTTAGTCTCTAAAAAAGGAAAACCCAAAGAAATGTTAGTCTGATTTAAAGTCAGATGGAGCGAAAAAAAACGTCTTTTTATATAATATTTTTAAATATCTGGTTTCAGCTGTAAGTAAAAATCTTGAGATAGTCTCAAATATTTTTTATTCCAGTATTCTTCATTAAAATGTTTACTTCAGTTCTTGCAGTAAGTCGGTGTATGCATTACCATCTGTATGTGTTTTCATACATTTTTCCTGATATATTTCCCATGCATTAATTACTGTAAAGAAATAAGCATCCATTATAATTTTAATTATTAAGATCTAAGCTATGCAAAATAATATGTCTCTGTGAATTGTTCCATGTTTTTTATATTCTACCTGAAAATCCAAGGAAAAAAGGAAATTCCTTTGATACTTTGGATTTACTTTAACAGATAAACAGCGCCCTCTTCTTGGTTAGTGTTGAAATGCCCTCCAGGAGCTGTCACTTGCTTTTAATTGACAATATCAACAGAAAATCAATGTTTTCACACTTTTTTAGTCATGTTCTGCGATACAATGTGTTTCAACAAGAAAGAAAGAAACATTAAAAGTGTCCTGTGTCTCTTTGTCCTCAGGATGTCCAGCAGCCCATTTCCCATTTCTGTTCTCTCTCCTCGGGAAGGGCAGACTGAGAGGAGGAGGGACGACGGGAGTCGGAGCTGAGGCCGCTAAGGTGGACGGGGAGGGGTTGAAGCCAGCCAGCGAGGGAGGAAGCCATGGCTGTTGAGCGAACAGATTTCACACAGACAGCGACTGAAAGAGGGAGTCCCAAAGAGAGGAGGAGAACAGGGTAGAAGAAGAGCTGATGATCCGTACCCACACCGGCTGGTGCTCCCTGATTCACACAAATACCCCGTACATCCATCCAAACACAACCAACAGCAACACAATCCAACTAAACCTCCTCTCACCGAACATAGTAGGGCTTCATGGCTGCAGCCGCGATTATAAGGTTACATTTATTAAGTGGAACATCACAAACTAGTTACACTGGAATAAATCGGTGTTGGGTTTCAGAGATGAGTCCTCTAGGACGGCAGGTTGTTTTTGTTCAGGTTTAAGGCGTGAAAGGATTCAGAGTTTGGTTTCCTGTGAGATGTTTTAGGAACATGTCTGCGTGTCAGAAAGGAGGAGGTTCTGTAATGTGCACAGGAGCGAGGCTTCGTTTGTGTGTGTTTTATTTTATTGAGTCGTGGTAAAAAATAACACACAGCCCGTGTTTTTAGATGTGAGGAGATACTGGAAGTGATCTGGTCTTTACCAAGTTCATATGCACAGTCTTCTCGTCAGTTATTGCGACAGTCCAACATAACCTCCACCGCTGCATGTGCTTTCTCTGTCCAATGTCAGCAGGTCTATCATCACATCAAGCTTCGTCCATGTGTTTTAACTTCAAGTAATCTGCCAAATTGAAATAAAAATATTAGCGTTTATATATTTGAAGCATTTGTTTTTGTACATTTTATGATATGTATTTTTATTAAGTCGGGAGGCAGTTTTGCTGTAAGCTTAAATTTCCAGAGAAAAATCTGTAAAAAAATAACTTCAGTAACACAGGAGCATACTGTGGGCTCAGCCCTATATGCGGTCCAACCAGTCAGTATCGGGCCCATCCATCTCCATCAGATAGCTGTAGAACCCATACCAAATTGATGGGGAGCAGTTGCTTCTGGTCATTGCTCATGTCTTTCCGTCTTGGCATTGTGTTAACACCTGTTGGCTCCAGAGCAGCAAGCTAACAGGACTGGTCAGGACATCAGTTGAATTTAAGTAACTCTGTCTTTCCCTCCTAAGTCCCACAGAAGCAGCGAGGGGTGTACTTAATGTTCCACACACAGCTTTTCCAAATTGGCTTCATCTTTAATTATTAACAACAGTGTGAAATCTTTTATGCTTTGTGCATTTGATGTTAGAGTTGAATAATTTAAGAGCCTGGTAAAGTCCAGATCATTTTCATAATATCCTGATCCATAAAACCCAAGAATCAGGACAGGTTGTACTTTCTTCTACCATGATTGCACCTCAACAGCTTCCTCATCTTTCAGAGGAGTCCAGGGCGCAGATGAATGACCGGTGTCTTCGCTGTGTGTGTGTCTGGCTGCGTTTGGTCCCGTCTTGTTTTATACCTCATCACCGGTAGGGCTCTGTCCTCACTGCGGATCCTGTGATTGGGATCAAGCGCGTTTATTTATTTATTTTTGGCCCATAATAGCTCTTTATCATCTTATAACGACATACGTACAGACTGGTCACTGTATCACAAATTTGTAGCAAAAATAAGTGCCCAGACCTACATCATAAAAAGAATAAATGACTGATATGCACACAGTCAGGTACCCATGTTACTGCTTTCCATGCCTGCATGCATACACCAACATGTAGATAAACACAAGCACTCTGTTTGTGTCAGAGTTTAACACCTAATATATAAAGTCACAGAGACGTACCTGTGTGCGAAGGAGACAGACTGTGCTTTCAACTGTTACACTGGATCCAAGAGAACGCGAAAAGAAACCTTCCAAAGGATTTTAGTTTTCTTCCGGAGAACAACTCTGCTCAGAGCTTCTGGGACCCGGGACACCTGAAAGGAGAGGGGAGGGGAAGAATAAAAAAAACTACCGTCTTCCTTCCTGACCTGCCCTGTTCCTTCCAGGAGTGGCCTCCCCCCTCTGACGAAATCCACGCGGCGACAAAGAGAGATCATCCAAGAGAAACGCTTGTATCGAATTTTAATACTACGATTGTTCTTACAGTTTTTAAACTTTAAATGGGAACACTGGAACACCGATATTGATATGACGAGATGTGTTGTTACTCCTTATCGTTACTATCATCGTCCTTACTGTTATTCCGGCCTCAGAAAAGTCCCGGTTTCTTCCTTACGGGCTCAGGTGGCGCTCATGTTCGGGCTGAATCCTGAACATTGTTTTCACATGAAAGGAAGCCTTGCGAACAGAATGTGAAGCACATTGATGGATATTTTTCCCTTTATCCTGTTGTTTTTGACTGTGCAGCTTTAATCAGATGACCATGGTAACTTTAAAAGCCTCAAAGTTTGCTTTTTTCCTGTAAACGTTGGTAATATTAGTCAGATGCTGTAACAATGTAGCAACTGATACTCTGGGGATGCCCAGGACATATCAAAACTTTTTTTTATCCAAACCCTAATTACAACCAGCCCCTCTTATCTGATCTGTGTGCCATGTGTATTCCCAAAGTCATTTTACTTTCCCATCAGCTTTCATGGCACATCAACCTCTGAGATCGACTATAAGGGCTCTCTCGTGACTTCTTCACGCTCTCACCTCCCCTGCTGCTTTCTGAGTCCGAGAACACAGTCTTATCAAACTTGGAGTCTATTTTTGCAGAAAATTTAGTTTTTCATGCATCTCGTTGTACATATCTTCACTCTGTCAATGTAAATTTGCAAATGGTGATTTGTTTTTACAAAAGCAGGGGGTCAGGAGATTATGTTTAGACTGCATAAGGAAATAGCAATAAGGACGATGAAAATAATGGTCATTAAATACGGTTTAAGGTGTAAAAAAAAGTTCTAAAGAATCTCTGTCTTCCAAATAACGTTTATCATGAAGATGTATTTATTTAACTGTTCTGCTTTCTATACAGTTTGACCCATTCTCTGCATCTTGCCACTGTTACTGATCCAAGCTCCGGCCTGTTCGTTCACTCGCAGTTCTTCCAGTTTATGTGAGCCTGTATGATGACACTGCATTATTTTTGTAAACAACATATAATGCAGTGGTCGCCTCACCATCATTAAGACCTTACATGTACCATCACATGTCTGAAATGTCAGTAGTAATGTATAATACAGGTCAGAACGTTGATGGTACCTGCAGGATACTTTTATTGTACTTAGAAGTTACTCACAGGTTACTTAAACGGTACTTCTGGGGTGCCTAAAAGGTAATACCAACGTGGAATTTGCAAGGTACGTTCTGTGTGTCCTTGTGCATGAGCCATTTGGACTTCCTGGCAAGCGGGTCATTTCATACTAGCTAGCGGCCCCTACTGGGCAGGTATTTAATCACATTTATCACACATTTACGGTCAAGTGGACAGTAGAGCGGACTGGGAGTTATGAACAAGTCCTTAAGGGGTACCTGTTGAGATATGTACTGAGTATTTACAGGTCCTGTCAGGTAGTTGTGGGGTATCTGCAGTGTCCTCACAGGGCACCTAATGAGCTTTATACAGGACACCTATAGGTTACTCTTAGGGCACCTACTGGGAGGTTGACAAGGTACAAGCAGGGTACTTACCGGGTACTTTTTTCTATATTACAATGAAAAATAATGTTCAACACCAGATATTATGAAATATATTACTACCAACTTCTAATGATACCTAACTTATATTGACTAATAGCATCACATGCATACCCTGTAAATAGCCATTAAACACCCCTGTAAGTACCCTGTAGGTTCTGACACTAGAGGTACTACTAGAGGTAATACCTGTAGGTATTACATGTTGCTTCCAGCATATTTGGTGAACGTTAAAGAGGATGTTTCTGTTAAACCTGCTGAACCACCAGATGTTTCTATCAGGTCTGTAAAAAGGTTTCCTAGTGTAAATTAAGCTCAACAAAAACTCATCTCGCTTGTTTTGTGACTCTTTTGAGAAATAATTCTGGATTTTGTTCTGGGTTTCTTATTTTAGAGGTTACATATCAGCTGACAGGGGTTAAAGGTTACAATCTGAGGGAATAGGTCTGACTCTATAGAAAGCATTTCTTTTCCTTTAAGAGATCTTTAAAAAAAAAATGAGAGTATGAACTGAGAAAAGTATCTTACAGAATATATATATGTATATGTGATATGCATATACACGCATTCATATAAAGATATATGAATTTCAAATGTTTTAAGAGATAACTTGTTAGAATTATAATAAAGATAAACAAAGCTCTAGTTTATGGTGGTTTGTCTTCCTGTGAAGAAAAATTGTGCCATTTTTCTTCCAGCCTCTTTAAAAGTCACATTTGTCTTCAAGCTACAGGTAAGTCTGGAAACATTTGAATCTGTGCTAAGTTTATTTACAGAAAAACATCTTTAAATTGTAAAGTGTCTCATATCAGTAAACAAACGTGTTCCTATCAAGTGTCGATCAGGTATTTTGCAGGTCTGGATAAGATGAAGATTAAAAGGAGAAATGTCTACTTTCTGGAAGTAAAAATTCACAAATAAATTAAAGATCAAACCCCAAAGTTCTTCCTACTTAACTGGCAGCTGTGTGAACCTGGAATGTATTAAGTCAAGTTTCTCTTTATTTTGCTTGACCAGGTAAGTTTTACAAGACTATTTATCAAGTGTATCTTCAAAAAGTTAATTTCAGCAATAAAATCCAAATATGCATCAGATATTTGAAGACAGGTCCATCAAATAAGCCCGTTTTCCAACAATCCTGTATTCAGACTGAATGAGTCTGGAGTACAGCTGATTCAGGGTAATGAGGTTCAATTTGAACTTCTTTGTTAAACTACAGACCCAAGTCAGAACACCCTCTACAAAAAAAACCCCAAAAAACTCGATTTAGCTGGAGGACATTTTCATTTTGAAGTACTAACCCCAGAACCCATCCAAATTGGGTGTTTGATATTATTGGATCTTCCTGAATTTAACAAAACTAATGATATATGTGTATGTAGAAATTCTTTGTTCTGTAAAGATTTATGAATATCAAATTTTAATCGAGATGAAGTAACTACATGAATGTCAGGATAATTATGCACGCTCACAGACAAAAAATAATTCAATCAAGTTTTATTAATAGCAATTACACAAAGAACATTATATGAAACTGAAGAAAACGTGGCAGGAACTTGGACAGAAGGTCTGCAGGAACATGAATACCTTAAAAAAAAAAAAAAACAAGTTAAGCAAAATAAACTATAATGACCTTTCAAGGAAAGGTCATTTGGTCATTTTCAGATCTTCAGACTCTGCATTGTTATGGGCAGAGCTGCACTTCTGTCAGCACGGATTGTTTTTGAGCCCAGTGCAAACATCACAAGAAAACATTCACAGCATCTGACGTCAAATTCAGCATGGAGTTGAACAAACCTGATTATTCTCTGGTCTTTTGTGTGTTTCCCAGTCATTCAAACCCTGAAATGACAGGAATGTTAGTTAGAGCTTGATCATCAGGACATCATGAAGTCATTTTCTCCTCAGAAACTCCAGCTTGTCAAGGCTAGAGATGCACATGTGTCTCCATACAGAATCAGAGCCCAGTGCAAGTCATCAGGGGAGAAGGCTTTACTGTGATATGATGCAGTAGTTTGACCCACCTCGCCAGAGTTCACCTTCACTTAAACAGTTTGCATTTCCTAAAACCAAGAGAGACAAAACAAGTTCAATCTACAGTTATCATCATCACTTCAGTTCAACAAAGTTGATTTTCTCCTCAGAAACTCCAGCTTGTCAAGGCCGGAGATGCACGTCTGTCTCCATACAGAATCAGAGCCCAGTGCAAGTCATCACATGAGAGTTGGGCAAAAACTCACATTTAAACCTATAAGACACTAAAAATCATTTGCGTTTTATGGACACACGGACTACAATTGTTCGCCAGCATGCTAAGAGCCTATGCTAAACACGTGTAGTCCACGTGGAAGCAAACTGATCTCCGTAGAAAAACTGTTAAGTTTAATTTTAACTAGTTTCCAAGGCGAATTTTAAGCCCTGTGAGCGAGAAAGATGTTTACTTCACATCCACACTTTATTCAGTTAAATTCGGCTCACAATTAATCCACCAAAGCATTTAGAATTAGAAGAAATAAGCCAAAAATATTTAATGACTTTTTTTAATGATATTGAGCATATCAGCTAACGGCTAATTACAAATCTGCTTCTCGGTTAAAATGCTGTATCATTTGTGACATAAGTCCTTTTCTCTTACCTCTTCATCGAAAGCAGCGTGTTAGGAAACTGGTCTCCACCCTTCCAACTCTAATGTGCTGAGGATAGACCGGAGGCTGCGCAGTTTGACTACTGTTAGCAACGCAACGGCCGTGTTAGCTCCCCCTGGTGGACCGGAGGAGAAACAAAATTTACCCTGGGCCTAAAATAAAGTGTAACAGTCTTGGTTAACTTTCATTTGGTTGTATTCATTTAAAATAACAAATAAAAAACCAAAACATTTTGACTTAGAATACAAAACAATTATTTACACTGTTCCTGTAAGTAAGTAAATAAATGCCCAATGACTACTGGAGATAGGCAAAATAACCTCTGCAAAAGCAGGTATGGACAATGGATGGTATAAATACATAAATAAAAACACATGTGACAGAACACACTTAAAAGCAAAACATTTTAACTCTATAAAATAAAACATTTAACTATTTACCGGTCAAAAGCTTTAGAACATCGTTGTTGTTTAATGGTTTTCTCTATGTTTACGACTATTTCCATTGTACGTAGATTCTCACTGAGGGCATCAAAAGAGTGAATAAACACATATGGAATTATGTAGCAAACAAAACAAATTGTTAAATAACTTTAAATATTTTTTATTTTTGATTCCTTAAAGTAGCAGTCCTTTGCTGTGATGACTGAAATATTAACCTTTGGCTGTCTCTTTTCAGGTGACCACCAGCAGTAATCAGAGCAAAGGGTGGCTATTTAGAAGAACCTAAAATATATAAATGTTTTGAGTTATTTGATGCTTTTTGTTTACTATATAATTCCATGTGTGTTCATTCAGTTTTGTTGCTTTTGGTGAGAATCTACAATTTAAATAAATGGTAATAAATATCCAAAATAAACTGACTCACTGCTCTTTGAGAATGTTCAGTTGTTTTACTTTTTAACAAACAAACAAATAAAATTCAGATGTGACTCTAAACTAACTTAACAGATTAAGATTTTGAGTTTGAATTGTATTTATAGTACATTTATTTATTTATTGGAACCATGGCAAATAAAATAAAATAAAAAAATAACACCTAGCAGGATTTTACACCAGATGTTGAACTTTGTAACAAATAAAAAAAAAGAAAAGAAGGGTCAAAAAATATCTTAACAGCTGAAGATTTTTGACTTTAACATTTACTGTACCTATATACTGGCAAATTCTAATAAAAATAAATGGAGTCAGTACTCTGTGAGGATGTTTAATCACTTGTTTTAATTTGTAGGAAACAAAACAGTTCACAGAGATGACATAAACATTTCTACAGTGCCACGTTTTGAAGTTGTTTAGTTGTTGATGTTGGGTGTTCACAGTCATCTGGGTCTAAAATTTGGAGCATATTCAAAATAAACGTTCAGGTTGTAAAAGGAGAACATCCAGTTAGGCTGAGGAAGTCATCAGAGCATCAGGACAGATGTGGCTGTCTATGTTTTAGAAAGCCAGAACATACAGATTTTAAATAAAATTGTTGGCGTTATGTCTGGATTTTCTAATGTCCTAAATCTGCGTAGTACCAGTGCTTTTTATCTGATCCATCCTCAGAACATTCTTCTTTACTGGAAATAGGTACAGTTACTTACTGTGACCACTAGAGGGCACTCTCGTTCGGCTCTACACATAGAATGTGCGCTCTAATGAGGCTCAGTTGTCTGATTAAAAGTACCTGTGGAAAATAATAACGCAGATGTTAAACATACTTTCATTTAAGACCGCATTTCTTTATTAAATGTATATTTTTATTGGTGTGAAGTAATGTTATAATCTTAAAGGTCGTGTTTTCATTAGCTTTAACTGGAAAATCATCATATTAACAGAAATAAAGGCTTCAAAACATCAGTGTGTGGCTAATTAATTTATATAATGTGTTCCACTTAGTGAACTGAGTTAATGAAATGATTGAACTTTTCAATAATATTCTAATTTATTGAATATGGCTGTATATATTGGAATTTCCTACAGCATTAATGCAAATAGAACAAGAATACTTTCATTGTAACTTGACCTTAAGGGAGGCTATAAAGGATCTAGTTGCTGTAATGTGCCATCTAATAAAAATTTTAGAACAGTTCTTTACTCTAATGTAGTTCCATAATACAGTCTTAATATAAAAAGAACGTGAATCACTGTTTTCTGCCATAGTACAAAAACATCTATGGTCTATGGTTGTTTGTCTCATGTGGTTCTGTGCTGGCCCTGTGATGGACTACTGACCTCTTCAAGATGAACCAAATCTTCCTGTAAGTGTGACTCCAGCATCAGAACAATGTGACAGCTGGATGTCCTGCATGCTGGGCGACTGCAGCTACAACCACCCAGCATCCTACCTTCCTTTACTGCAGAAACTGGCATGTTTTGCTGTACTTCTTCCCCCCCAAATATCTTTATTCTTAGAAAAACCGAGGTGGTTCTTCGTTGTTCTTGTGAAATCATACTTTTATCAACATTGCATGCTCACAGTTTACTGTGGCCTTCATCCAGCTTTTAACAAAAATATCTCTGCAAACCTCCCTTGAAAATTTGAATTGCACCAGTGATTAATAGGTTTAAACTTACACTGTCCTCCACATCCACTGGTACCTAAGGGAAAGATGTTTAAAAAACAAACCCTAAAATAAATCTTCAATCTTTTATCATGTGGTCATAACCTGCTTATTGAAAGTTTTATCTCAACATAAATTATACGTTTTTCTAGAAGTATTTGGTAGGTTCTTGTTTTTATTATAATAATTATTAATAATAATGAAAACAATCATAATAAGACGTTATTGTGGAGTTTTTTTTTTTATTAGTAATCCATGGGTTTTTGTATCCCTGGGTATAAATGAGACACTACACAGAGACCTGTTGCTTTTAGCCACTATTCAAAATGGTAAATACGAGAGTACATACTATTTAAATAAGTCTGATGCAAGCTGATATTCAGAAGTCAGTAAATGACTACAAAAAATAACTTGTCTGCTACACCTGCTTATATCTACTCATAGCCCAACATTTAAAAAAGCTTAAACACCTGAAGACTGACAAACAACAGGGTCTGAGGTAAAACGAAGGTTAAATATGTGGTAAAGATATGACAACTGTTAAGTAAGGTGGAGGATGTCTGATGTTGTGGGTCTGTTTCTCAGTTAGGGTAAAACATGTTAGGATAAATACAAATCTGGTGGCCTCCACTAGATTTAGTGAGACTTAGTAATGACTCAAATCCATCACCCCGTAGAAAATAAATTCATACGGGTGACAGTACGTGTGGAGGGCAGTGTAAATTTCACAATCTCACCTCTTTTCTCCTGCCTCATCGTTTTCTGCGGCGTCTCTGTCGAAGTGTTGTCATTTCCTTCTACCGTCCCTCCAGGGTTGATTATAGATTTCCTGGGAGCAGGTTGTGCCGCTGCGTGCGAGCTCTGCAACACACCTGTTTAGGTATTTACCCTGGCATGCTCTGGCAGGACAAAATCTCATGACTAATTGCCACAAAGTCAGAAATATGTGAATGTGTGCAGTTATTCATCCAGGGTGTTTGACTTTAAAGCTGCTCAGAAACACATTTATTTACACACTCCAGACGTTTCATCCAGCGGTGAAGGCTCGCCTTCCCAAAAATCCCAGGGAATGTGAAGGGGAGTGAAAAAGGGGATAAACTAATGCACAGAAGTGTAATTCAGCTGTTGTTCCTGCCATTCCATGCAAGAACTAGTTTGGTGATTAAACTCATTTTAGACTTCATTTAGAAATCTAAATCAAAGAGACAACCTCCAACAAGTGGAGACGTACAACGAACAGGAGAAAAACCTTTCTGCAGCTGTTGAGAAAAGGAGGAGAGATAGATTTATGTAGGGGGGGGGAGGAGGAGAAAAAAACATCTGACACAAACAGTGGGGCAAAGAAAGGGGAAGAACAGGAGCAGCAGCGTCCTGGACGGGTGGAAAATCAAAGCTGGAGAGGGTTAAGAGGAGGAGCTGAAAGAGGACAAGACAGCGTAGAGAAGTGCAGCAGAGGCTGGAAGAAGAGCAGAAAGGTTTCAGAGAGAATAAGTGAAGAAGAAAGAGAAAAAAGGGAAATCAGGAAGTATCTTTTGTTAAAAGAGGTAAGGAGCTCTGATGGTTTTCATTTAGATGAGGATCTGCTGGAGTCACGAGGCTCCTATTTCTGCTCCCCGTCTATTTGTTGCTATATATTTCCTGCATGCAACGTGTGTGTGTGTGTGTTGAGTTATGTGTGACAGATGAAATGAGGACAGAGGGAGGAGGGAGTGTGTGAGCCAGGATTCAAGAGGTGGAAGAGTGTGCTTGGCTGGAAGCTCTGTATGAACTCTGACAACACCACAGAACTCCAGATCCAGTCGGTTCTTCTAAGTGTAAACTGTTAGACGCAAATTTCTGAATTCATAATGGACTTCTGAAAAAAAAAGAAACAGTAGGGGATCATTTCCTCATCGGGGCATGCAAAAAGTGAGGATCAAAAAGGCAGGGGTAAGTCAGAAACCTTTATTGTCCTCAAACAGAAAGAAACAGCATGAAGAATTTTAAGATTTCCACATTTTATTAATGGGTGAATATGTTGGAGAAGATGCAAACATAATTTTCAAAAGTTATCAAGACAATTAAATTTGGGTCATTCGCCTCCCCCTGAAAGGACTTTAACCTCAAAATGAAACCGATGAAGTTCTGTAATGGCAGTTTGGTTGAGTAACCGACTTAAGGAGCCTGCAAAAAATTACACCAGAGATGCCTACAAGGAGATCATAGCAAGGATAAAATGTAGACTAATTTATTTTCCTTTCTGCTCACATGTGGTAAAGTTCTTCTTCTGTAATGCTGCTGAAAATCTTTGCTAAAGATTTGCACGTAACAGCTAGAGGAAGACAAGGGGGCAGAGCTCCACAACCCTTATGTTCTTCTGAGAACTCTTTAATACCCTGAGGAGGGCCGGCCAGCGTGGGGAAAGGATTCAGGAAGTGAAGGTCAGCAGGGGTTCAAAGGAAGCCCACTCGATATTTCTGCGACCTCCTGCAGATCTCTGTGTTGTGCAACCCCTAACGGCAGAGCTAAGCCAGGGAAGACTGAGCCTTGACAGCGTCTTCTCAGTGGAGCATGTGATGTCCTGTGAACCAGCGAGACGTGGAGGGAAATCATTGGATCTAATTGTTCGCCTAAAGAGGAGAGATGGTTGCAGGGAGGAAAAACTGGGAAGAATTGCCATCTCTGTCTGGGTGGAGTTCAGTTTCTCCAGCAACTGTGGGTTAGAAACACCAGAAGCCCTAACGGCTGTTTGCGCTAATATTAAACTGGAAACAGTTCTGTTTTCACATGAGAATAAAGTCACATTCAGACACCACAGTACAAGACCACCCTGTTCTTAGAAACAACCGTCTGTATCGTTGCTGCCAGCAGGACGACAACATCTGTAATCACATTTAAAGAATATGTGAACGAACAAGCAGACTAACCTGCAAAATTTCGTGACAGGATGCTGTATGTCCGCCCTGACTGAGATGTTTTCCAGAAATGACCAAGAAGGCTTGACTTCTCTTCCTGATTTATTTATTTTAGCCTCATTATATCAGAAAATGATTCAGCTATCGGGCTTTCTGGGAAAGTTTATGCATGAGTGTTGGTAGGAAGCTCTGGCTGACTTTCCAACCTCAGATAGAAGACAACAGAATCTCTTTCACCCAGGTCTTGAGACAGTGGACCAGATTCATACCCTTGCTGATTTGCTGAGGGGGTCACGGGAGTTTTGTCCCAGATCCACTAAGTGCTATGAAGATCTCCAGATCTGGTGAAGACTGCATCCCCTGAGACGTTTCATGGAGGGTCCTGCTTTTATATGAGGTTTCGAAGTAAATTTTACAGGCTACCTGGTCTCTGTAGCTCCAAAGCGAAAGCTGTGTAAGCATTATTGGCAGAGAGTCAATTATAAATGCATCCACAAGATAAGACCATCCACTTACCCAGTACTCTTGAGAAGCTTGAGTCAGCTCCTCGAAGTGTGAAGCCATGGCTCTAAACCGGAAAAAAGTGCGGGTGTTTATCTCCTTCAATCATTGGGCGGGAGGTGGATTACACCCTAGACAGGTTACCAGTCTTCCAGAGGAACAACACAGGACATCCATTCGTCCGTTCGTCCGTCCATCTGTAGGGGTGTGGGTGTCTATCTCCTATGGTCAGTTGGAGGCGGGGTTATAGGTCGACAGTCCATCACTGTGGAGTTGGAGTACCCCTCCCCCTGCCCCGCCCAATGCACAGGGAGAACATACAGTCATGAAAAGCTCAACACATCATTGCTCTTACTACCAGTGTTTAAAAAACAGTTAGTGAATCTTGAGCTGGATGAGAAGCTGTTTAAAAAGCAATACAATCATGTTAGACATTTTTGCTTTACATCTTTGGGTTGATACAGAGATACCGTAACACTGTGGTATTTTTTATAAGGTCATCAAAACACGAGAACTGAACACCAGCTAATGCCTAGCTGAGGTAGTAAAAGGTGAAAGAAGCTTTCTCATCAGATCTCTCTTTTACTTTTCATAATAGGAAATACATAATGCTGAAGAGGAACAAAAGCTAAGGTGCTACCTTTAATTTGGAGAGTTTGGATGCTTTATATTCTCTTTTAGTTTGGTGTTTCAAAATACTGCAAGGTTAGCAAAAACCCCAATGGGTTGCATTCAGGGCCATGTATAAAAAGACTTCAGGATGTACACACCAGATTCACAAATACCGTGGATGCATTTCCCTTTTACCATCTAAGACTGTCTCTGTGTTGGAGTTGAAACAAAGATCTTGAAACAAGATCCCGGTTCTTGTTGTATTTTCCAAAAACTATTTCTGTGCAATCAGAATCAGAATCAGAATCAGAATCAGAATCAGCTTTATTGCCAAGTTCGTACATACAAACAAAGAATTTGACTCCGGTACACTTTGCTCTTTGTTTTTGTTTTTGCATTACAGAATATACAAATTTACAATGTACAATATACACATATATAAATAAAAAGCTGCATTTGCAACATCTGTATGCTGTTGCTCTGTACGTTATTGAATGTTCAACAGAGAAACGGCCTGGGGGAAGAAACTGACTTTGTGGCAGCTGGTTTTAGTGAACAGTGCTCTGTAGCGGCGGCCTGAGGGTAAAACTCTGAACGGTTTATGTGCAGGGTGTGTGGGGTCTGCAGAGATTTTTGCAGCTCTTTTCCTGACCCTGGACCTGTATAAGTCCTGGATGGAGGGAAGGTCACCCCTGATTATTCTCTCTGCATTCCTGATTATTCGTTGCAGTCTGGACCTGTCCTGTTTTGTGGATAACTGCAAGAAAGACGATGATGCCCTCAACTGCTTTTATGTACTAGAATCTAGAGAGCCTCGATGAAAACCTTTGTTTAGTGAGTGTGGATCACTCCCACTTAACAGTATGACAACTCTGCGGTTACCACTTCTTGCATGATAGACTCCATTGCAAGGATTTCCCTGACTTGGCAAAGCACTACAGAGAGTTAATTGCTTTATTTGAAATCTTTAACCGAACCTCTCTACCTTCAGGCTGTAACACATGCTGTAAATACACCATATAAGAGCAGAAACTGGTTATTTGTTTGTTTGTGCTACACACATGTGCACTACAACTGTATATAAGTGACTCTGAGAGTTGGGATGAGTTTAGTCATAGTCCCAATTTATTTTCGGACGGCTCATGTTGCAAAGCTGGGAATGCTGGGAGCATACGGCTTTTTCTCACTGTAGTCGTCAGAGCTCATTATTAGCAGCCTCCGTTTACTGTAAATACTGCCTTCAGGTTCAAATTTACAACACAAATCAACTTCCACCAGTGGCTCCACCTTTTTATTGGGCACGCAGATCCTCCATTATGCCTTTCAGGAACTGACGTGTTACAGCAGCTGTGTTTCCTCATATCAGCTCTGACAGGGAGCAATGGTCTGGGAGCTGGATATGCTTCACTGATTCCTTGGTGCAGTAAGAAAATGGAGTTGCAACAGTCTGCTTTGGCTAATTATGTAAAGTAAAGTTTCAGAGTTATGTTTAATACATGTTAAAGAAAGGCAGAGGTGTATGGCTTGTTGTGTGGGGTTTTATTCACTAGTTCATGACTAAGCTGCATGAGTTAGACATTTACTCAAACTACTTCAATATTTTAGCTGCACCAGTAGAAGTAGCCCTAAAATGTTAACTTGTCCAAACATAATCTGCCTTACAGTTTAGTGACACTCAGATAGACACATAGGTTGACAGATCTTGTGTTTTTAATGCCCACTAGTTAACTATTATTGCAAAGATGGGATAGTTGAGACTTGTGCTGGTAGACTAGAATATTCCCCATTTGGCTGACCAGTAGTACCTTGGCTGCTACTAGTTGGACAAATGTGTTACTTTTATGTCTGTTTTTTGAACTATTGCAGCAAAATATTTAACTATCCTCTGTAATCTGCCACCTTATGCCGCCAGGTCCTGAGCTAGCAGACATAAATGATGGTTGTTGTCAAGGATATTGAGTTAATACAAAAACTAATCAGAGATGCTTTACTTTCACAGAGAACAGGATGTCGACGTCGTCATCAGAAAACAATCCTGAGGATGTCAACCATCGCAGCTTCTGGATGGTATGTGCACTGAGCCTGTGTGTGTGTGTGTGTGTGTGTGTGGGGGGGGGGGGTGACAGGACAGCGAGATACGGCTTTTCTTTCTCAATCTGAAGGCCATGTTACTTCCAGTCAAAACAGAGTAAATAGTTTTGTTGCTCAGGGTGCAGACCTTCAGAAATAAGGGTTTTCTTTCAGTGTTGAATGTCAGCAGTAACTACTGGGCATTCTGAACTTCCTCATTTGGATCTAAAAGCTCTGCAGAAGGTTTTTATGTTGCTTTTTGGCTCATCTAGTGTTTTGCTAGGAACGTTTCTCTGCCCGGTATCAATGCGTATCTGCAGCAGTGCAGCACACACACACACACACACACACACACACACACACACACACACACACACACACTCTTGTTTTGCTATATGTAGTGAGGACCATGTGTTGACTCCCATTGACTTCCATTGATTTTCAGTCATTTTCAACCCTTTCTATGCCCTAACCCTGACAATAACCCTAAACCTAACCATTACCAGTGCATGCCTAACCCTAACCTTAACCTAAACTCAATTCACACCTTAGTCCTAAACCTAACCGTTAGCAAAATAGGTCGTGAGGACCAGCAAAATGTCCTCACTTTGGTACAAACGGTCCTCAATTTGATGGTGAAATCGGGAAAATGGTTCTCACTGTGATGCCAAGACAGGAACACACACACACACACACACACACACATACACACATATATATATATATACACTGTATATCTTTATATATAGGATTTTAATTTCAGTGTTTTCTACACAGAAAGTGAAATTTGGATGCTTGAACTAGTTGATAGGGTGATATAGTTCTGTGGAAAAACAGCCCACCCCCTCCCTCAGAGCTTTCTTCTGTTTTTGCATTTTCATCACTCTTCACTTCATCATGAAATAAATTTTAATGTAAGACAAAGATAACCTGAGTTAATACAAAAAGTAGGTTTCAAATTATGACTTAATTTATGAAGGGTAAAAAAATGCAACCAGCCCTACCCTGACCAGATTATTGCAGGACCTGTAGAATCAAAAAACCATTTAAACAGTAACTTACTAACAGCATGAAGTAGGCCAAAACATCTCAAATGGCAATACATTATGTCTCTAAATAACAGATGAGAAGTCATTGACATTTATCATTCTGGAAAGGGTTGGAAAGTCATTTCGAAGGTTTCCATTGAACCACAGTGAGAACCATTATCCAGAAATGGAGAAAACATGGGACAGTTGAGAAACTTCATTGGAATGACCTAAAAGAACACAGTTAATGACGGGGCAGAAATGGCATCTAGGGGGGAGTTCCAAGGCCAAAACCACTGCAGACCAAACAGATCACAAAGGCCCGTCTCACCTTTACAAAAAAAAAGGATCTTGGTGATCCCCCAGGCTCTCAGAAGAATATTCTCCACACTGACAAGACACATGTTGAACTTTTTAGAAGGCATGTGTCCTGTTACATCTGGTATAAAATGACAGCATTTCAGTAAAAGAAAAATCATACCAATAGTCAAACTTAGGACCTGGACGACTTTCTGAATTTGATGGAATCATAAATTCTGCTCTCTATCAGAACGCTCTGTAGGAAAATGTCCAGTCATCAGTTCCTGAGCTTGAGCTCAAGTGCACTTGGGTTATGCAGAAAGACAATGTTTGTGCTTGAAAACCCTCTACTGTGGCTGAAATTTCTCCACGGTGATGTAAAAGCTTGATGGCTGTTGTTGCTGCCAAGGGTGGCGCATATTAGGTTTAGGGGGCAGTTACTTTTTCCCATAGGGACAAGCGACCTGGAGCATTAAAGTAGGACAATAAAAAAATAAAGGTAATCTGTGAGGGAGCAAATCTATTTTTCTTTCTGTGATTTTTTTAAACCATGTTTCAACTGACTAAAACCAAACATGCAGACTGTTTCAACAGTGTGCTGCTGCTTTACTGGGATCACCGGGCTGCCCCACTTTGATCTCTCTCCTCCTATAATTTAAGAAGCCTCCTGTTGTGTTTTTGTGTTTCCAGACTACTTCCTGTCTATCATCCTGCTGCCACGCTGAAGGCCTGGCTGTCATTAGTCTGCAGCTTGGTCTCTTCTGTTCCATATTTGCAAAGTCACACTACAATGAATTTGAGGAGAGTTTATTATGACGTGGACACGTCTTAAATCATCCCTGGTTGTTACCGTTTCCTATTTCTTTAAAGTGATCCTGACCAACAGATCCCCATGATGTATTTCTTTGGATTTTGGCTGGTTTTTCACTCAATATCAATCCAGTCTGTAGTATATCATGTGTGAGTAGCACCCCAGGAGAGCCCCTTGTTCTGCCTGAAGATGATCAAACACAGTCCTGATTTCTTAAAAAGAACAGTGAAATAGCTCTTGTTCTTCAGTGGCGTACGTCTTCTAAAAAATATGCATCATGAAAGCTAAAGTCCAAAGAAAACTTTGAAAAGCCCTTCAGAAAATAAATAAAGAAATAAAGAAATGAGGAGTGGTTTAAAACTTTTGTACGGCATTCTGCATGGATCGTGTGTTTAGGCTTATGGTAAACTTTGGAAAACAGCTCTTAATTGCCTATTTGACCATAATTTTCATGGCTGAAGTAGTTTAAAATAAAAATCTTTTTATAAACATGTTGCATCTAATGAAAAAGGTAGTGCATCAACTTACAGTTCTCTATTGCTGCTGCAGCTTATAAGATCATTTAACCTTACAAGTCCTAAACATGCAATTTTGTGCATGTTTGGACAATATGATTTTATGAAAAGCATACAACTGAGTTCTCAAACAATATTTTGATGAAAATTGACTATAAAACACAATTTATGTGCCAACTGACAAAAGAAGATGCCGCGTTTTAAGTTCAAATACTGTATTGTATATTATATTAAGTAAAAAGATGTGACATTTGACCCTTGTGGCCATCTTTCTTTGATCCCTCTTTTTTCAGCCGTACAGATTCTGAGCAGTAGAATTAGATCTGCCTCAAACTGGCCAACTGGGTCTGTGCAGCGGTGCTGTTGGCCTCAAACTGGATTCCTCAGCTGTTTCTGCTTCATTCGCAGACGAGAGAAGGAGAGTTGCTGGAAACCACAACAGACGCAGAGAAAAAGAAACAATAAAGGAGGAGAGAGAGAGAGAGAGAGGGGAACAAGGAGGGCATGGATGTAAAAGACCCCAAATGGTTCCAATTAGGGCATATAAAGAACTACATTATTTCATTAAGAAGCACAATGAGCGCCAACATTGCCTTTATAAAGCTTCGGCATTAACTTACTCTATTATATCACAGAATGCAATTCATGAGACATTAACTATAAAATACAGTGAAGTTGAATTAGCGAGGGCCTTTAAAAGTAAAGATAACTAAATAAATAAAGGAATGTTGCACTGTCTTTGATTAAATCCATATCGTTGCAGAAACAATAGGAATTGTTTACATGCCTGTAATACTATATTGGCTCTGTCATTAACTGTAGGCCTATGTGTGTGTGCCAACGTGTACAAGTCCACTAACAGGCGCTCTATCATCGGTGGGATTAGGAACATCTGTTTGACTGGTATAACAGTCAGCTTTGAGAAGACCTCGCTTACATGTGTTACCCGTTGGTATTTACATGAAGTGCACTGCCTCGGATGATATAACAAACTGTGACAACACACGGTTTGAGGTGTCTTTTAACCAGCTGTCTCCTCATGCCAGTTACTGAAAGAGCCTGACAGAAAGCGAAGAGCACAGTAGAACCAGCGCTGATGGCGGCTGCCAGGAAAATAGCAGATATTTCCAAATTCCACATCCACAAACAACAGACCTTCTGCGGATATGTTATTAGACTTAGGGCTGGGCCTCTGCAACCTTCTTGTCCTCACTCCTTGCCCCTTACGTCCACCAACCACGCAGAGCTACTGCTGGTCAGTAGGGGTTAAAATGTGACATGGCTGCAGCAGTAACTCATCTTCAAAAGAAAGATGGACTAGTATTTAATGTAAAGTGAAGAAGAACCTTTAGCAGAAGTAACTGATTCATAAATAGATCTTGTCTGATCCATTTTGTGCCACGTGGGGGCTGGTGCCTATCTCCAGCAGTCATTGAGTGAGAGATGGGGTACACCCTGGTCCGGTTGCCAGTCCATCACAGGGCAACACAGATACAGAGAATAAACAACCATGCAAACACGTTGATTCCTAAAAGCAATTTAGAGACCATTGAACCTAACATTCATGTTTTTGGACTGTGGAAGGAAGCTGGAGTACCAGGAGAGAACCCAGGCCTGCTCCATGCAGAGAGACCCCATGCTTTTTGCTACAAAGCAACCGTGCTACCAACTTAGTTTGCCTTATTTTAGTTTGTCTTTTCTTGGTGGCGACGGTGGTAGGGGTTTGTCCTGTAACCGATGGGTTGCCGGTTTGAACCCCCGCTCTGTCCGTCTCAGTTGTTGTGTCATCATGTGCCTCATTTTATCTTATCTTATTAGCTTAGCTTAATTTAGCGATCCTTACTTATTTTATTATGGCTTATCTTAGTTGATCTTAGCTAATTATATCGTTGGGTGTCATAGGTGGGGTTGATTCATCCCGATTTGCACTTAACTTAGTTTGGTAAACTTTTACCTTAGCGTAGCTGATTTTAGTTAAGTCCATTTAGTTTAGCTTATCTGATTTTAGCTTAGCTTTTCTTAATTTAAATGATAATTTACATCTAATTTTAGATTTGTTAACCGTAACTGCCTTGATTCATCTGAGTTAATGAAAGTTTAACTTAGCTTACTTAATCTTGTCTTCACTTGGTTTAATTAATTTTAGTTTACATTGGTTTATTTTGGTGGAGCTTACTTTATCTTAGTTCATCTTAGATTTGCGTGGCTTGTCTATTTGTTTATTGTAGCTTAATTTAATGAAGTGTATCTTTGTTAACATGGTTTAGCTTATTTCTTGTTGATTTTAACTTAACATACATTGACTTGGATTATATTGTTATCATGACTAAATTTATTTTATTTTGTCTTGGATTGTTAGATTAATTCAGCTTTTTTTGGTTTGTGTTGTATTCATTGATATATATTACTATATAAATCACCTAAATCATACCTATATAATCATACCTCTGAAGATTAATTATTGTTGCCTCCTTTAAAGTTTAATTTGAGTTATAAATATTCTAAGCGGTATCTGTGTGCCTTGTAATTTAGCAATATGACCAATAACATAATACCTGTCAGTTATGAAATGATTTTGGCCAATTTAAATGTAATAAATTTAATAACATCATAAAGCCAATTTAAGTTTCAAGTATTGCACAAAACCTTTATTTTGAATTTAGTTTATTTCTTTAAATATCTAAATCTATGATTTCATGTGTGAAATTGGGGGATAATATTTAATGTTAAATGAAGTTTACAGTAGCTAGAATTCAGGGAGAAAACAGTGCTCATGTGAGCTACATGTTAACCAGATAATAACATAACACCTTATTACATTATTAGGCAAAAAAGCTCATGGTACTGAGTTAAAAAACTCAGCAAGTCTTTTCATTGGTGACTTTAATACATTCAAAATGACCAAAACAATGTGCTGTTGGCAACTATTGTCTTATTATACAGTATTGGTTGCTAGACTGTGTATATATTTATAAAAACATAAGTCACCATGAAAACAAACTGAATATTTCATATAGCAAAAATATTAAGTGCAGTCATCAAGGTCTATAAATGTACATCTATTTGTAATAAAACAAGGAGTGATGTAAACCAAACCCTGAGTAAATAAATTGGATACAAAGCACAGACAGACGTATACCACAAAGGTCAAGGTTTTCTTCGGGTGATTTAATCTTTGCATCTATTCAACCTTCCCTCCTCCTCCATGTTTGCATCGTGACAGCCTGGGAACTATCATCGCACCGTGAAACGCACAGAAGATGCCTTCCAGGCCTGTAACGACATCGTGGCGTGTTTCCAGGAGAGAGCCCGCTTGGAGAGGCAGTATGCTCAGCAGCTCAATGAATGGAGCAACAAGTGGAAACCAGTAGTGGACTCCAGTTAGTGTTATCTCTACAATACAAATAATGAATGCATAAACAATGCAAAATAAATCTAAAAATAGGCTCCTTTGCCTCCTGCTCCTCCACCAGGTCCTCTGTATGGGTCTCTTTTAAAAGCTTGGCAGTGTTTTTTGTCCTCCGCTGACCGGCTGGCCTCTTTACACGCCTCCATCTGTCGCTCCCTGGTGTCGGAAGACGCAGACCGAGTCAGGACCTGGCAGAAGGACACCTTTCACAAGAAGGTATTTGGAGGCTTCAAGGAGTCCCAGGACATTGAGACGGGGTTTACACGGGCTCAGAAGCCATGGGCAAAACGGCTTAAAAAGGTAATATTCAATTCGAATATAAAAGTGTGCCTCTTTTGCACTTTTGCATCAAAAGTTAATAGTAGTATTTTGCATGTGTGATTATTTTCTTTCAAAAAATCCTTTCCAGCTTGAGTCGCTCAATTCAGGTTTAATCCATGAAATTGGAATTGACATTTATTAATTGCTTTAATTAAACTATTCGCAACTCATGATATTAAGCATACAATGAATGCAATCTTTTATATTTGCTCTGAAAATTACAGTAATCCTTCTTGAGCTTGTGTCGTTGTGAACTTAGCCTCTTGTAAAAACTTGGGCTGCGTAGTTTATCATTAAAACATCCAAGCTGCTGTAAATAATATTGCTCACACTTAAAGTTGTGGCTTCTTGTTAGCGGATTATGTTTATGTATAACTACCCCTGAAATCGTGCAGTTTTCTCTTTCAGTGGTCATGAGAACATCGAATGCATTAATTTTCTTGCAGATACAGATCAGTGTACACATGGACCTGCAGACGTGACATTTTGTGATTGTGATTGTTTTTAGCAAATTTGGTTAACTAATTAATGTTATCAAATCCAGTTTAGAAAGAATCCAAATTTTACAGAAACATAAAAAGGCCAACAATGCTTTAGACCACTGGTTTTTAGTGACTTAATTACTTGGAGAATTAATTGAACACATATCTGAGCTCATAGTGGAAGCCATTGTAATCTCATCCAGAAGGAACACATTGCTGTACAGATGATTTCTGTTTTGTTTTTTTCTGACAAAAAATGGTTTGCTCTCTTTTCTTTGAATTTAAAGGAAGACGTCTGCTCATCAGCCATGCTTTTTAGCATATTTCTGATTGAGGTCTATAACCTTAGTTGTTTTTTAAGCTTCAAACCCCAACCAAATTCATATAACTATATGTGGTTACAGATATCTGTTTCTTGTAATTATTATTGCTGTTTGACCATATTAGGCTTCTTTTTATGGAAGCAAATCGTTACCATATTTCAAATGAAAAAGCATTTTCAGAAATGCTTTTTCATTTTAAGAATGTGGCTGCATTGTTTGACTCATAAATGAAATTAGTTATCAATAATCCTATTTGCATTTTAATTTTCTTCTTCAAGACTGCTCATTCTTTCCCTGAATTAAAATGAAAAAGAAAAAGACATTTGAGATTTATTTTTTAAAATATGCACCAGCAAATAGATACCAGAATTCAATTTGAAATGTAAAATTTGAAAATGTGGCTGCATTATTTGACCCATAAATAAAATTAGTAATCAATCATCCTATTTGCATTTGCATTTTCTTCTTCAAGACGGCACATTTTATGCCATAATCAAAAAGAAAACAAAGCAGACATTGCTTTTTCGTTTTCGTGGTCTGCCCGCAAAGTACTGCCCAGAACTCGAAAACGAAAAAGCCTTCCGAGCTGCGGGCGCAGAAGAGTGACGTCAGCAGCCGCTCTTCCTCAGCTCCCTGCTGACCGAGTTACCCATCTTGTTCGGTGGGAGGCGCTGTGCACGTCTGCAGTGCATTACATTGCAAACGTGCCGAGAAATTGGTTGAATTGCAGCAGGGCTGAGCTCAATTTGTGGCAGTGGCAGGCAGAACTGGTAGTTCCGGTGGCAGGCTGTGGCATCCTTGTGGCAGACTTATGGCCTGGGACATCCAGCGTGTTTTTAAGCATTTATTTATATTTTTCTGTGAGTGACAATTCAGAATAGCCGCTCATACTCTATAATAAACCGGCTGTTTGTGCAATAAATCTTCGTCATCCTTTCAACACGTCACACAAACACATAGTGCTATTTATTTTCCATGTCAAGTAAATACAATCACCTTATGTTATGGGTCTAAAGCTGTTTATTAAATAATAATCAATAATGATATCATTATTTAAAAGTAACAGGCTATAACAATGACATCCCATTTGCCGATAATCAGCATCAGCTTCCACAAAAACAGCGGCAACCGCATTGGCAAGCTTTTACGGCCGGTCTGCCACCTTCTGGCATCCTCGCGGAATCCCGTGCCACCGTGCGGCAAGCTGTGGCAGTTCCGCCACAGCTTGCCACCGAAGCTGCCACCGGAACTACCAGTTCTGCCTGCCACTGCCACAAATTGAGCTCGGCCCTGCTGCAATTCAATCAATTTCTCGGCACGTTTGCAATGTAATGCAATGCAGACATGCACAGCGCCTCCCACCGAACAAGATGGGTAGCTCGGTCAGCAGGGAGCTGAGGAAGAGCGGCTGCTGACGTCACTCTTCTGCGCCCGCAGCTCGGAATGCTTTTTCGAGTTCTGGGCAGTACTTTGCGGGCAGACCACGAAAACGAAAAAGCAATGTCTGCTTTGTTTTCTTTTTGATTATGGCATAAAATGTGCAGTCTTGAAGAAGAAAATGCAAATGCAAATAGGATGATTGATTACTAATTTTATTTATGGGTCAAAACCACGCAGCCACATTCTTAAAATGAAAAAGCATTTCTGAAAATGCTTTTTCATTTTCAAATTTTACATTTCAAATTGAATTCTGGTATCTATTTGCTGGGGTACATTTTGAAAAATAAATCTCAAATGTCTTTTTCTTTTTCATTTTAATTCAGTGAAAGAATGAGCAGTCTTGAAGAAGAAAATTAAAATGCAAATAGGATTATTGATAACTAATTTCATTTATGAGTCAAACAATGCTGCCACATTCTTAAAATGAAAAAGCATTTCTGAAAATGCTTTTTCATTTGAAATATGGTAACGATTTGCTTCCATATCTTTTAAGCAAAGCAATTGGCTATTTGGATCCATCTTACACTCTTGTTTAAGTATAGCTGCCTAAAGGACACTTGCTTAAAAATTATGCTGACGTACCTAATGTGTTGGGATTATGAATCTGAGAATATTATTTAATATTTAATAATAATATTTTAATATTTTATCAAATAATATTTCGGTCTGTTAAGGGTTGTCCTGTGAATACCAGCCCAGTAAGGCGATGGTATTAAGACAAAATAGAAAGGTGTGAGACGAGCTCTGACATTATTGAACAGCAAAACTCTGCACATACAGGGGTTGGACAATGAAACTGAAACACCTGGTTTTAGACCACAATAATTTATTAGTATGGTTTAGGGCCTCCTTTTGCAGCGTCAACTCGTCTTGGGAATGACATATACAAGTCCTGCACAGTGGTCAGAGGGATTTTAAGCCATTCTTCTTGCAGGATAGTGGCCAGGTCACTGCGTGATACTGGTGGAGGAAAGCGTTTCCTGACTCGCTCCTCCAAAACACCCCAAAGTGGCTCAATGATATTTAGATCTGATGACTGTGCAGGCCATGGGAGATGTTCAACTTCACTTTCATGTTCATCAAACCAATCTTTCACCAGTCTTGCTGTGTGTATTGATGTATTGTCATCCTGATACACGGCACCGCCTTCAGGATACAATGTTTGAACTATTGGATGCACATGGTCCTCAAGAATGGTTTGGTAGTCCTTGGCAGTGACGCACCCATCTAGCACAAGTATTGGGCAAAGGGAATGCCATGATATGGCAGCCTAAACCATCACTGATCCACCCCCATGCTTCACTCTGGGCATGCAACAGTCTGGGTGGTACGCTTCTTTGGGGCTTCTCCACACCGTAACTCTCCCGGATGTGGGGAAAACAGTAAAGGTGGACTCTTCAGAAAACAATACATGTTTCACATTGTCCACATCCCAAGATTTGCGCTCCTTGCACCATTGAAACCGTTTGGCATTGGCATGAGTGACCAAAGGTTTGGCAATAGACCCTGTGGAGCTCCCGACGGACAGATCTGGTGGAAACAGGAGAGTTGAGGTGCACATTTAATTCTGCCGTGATTTGGGCAGCCGTGGTTTTATGTTTTTTGGATACAATCCAGGTTAGCAGCCGAACATCCCTTTCAGACAGCTTCCTCTTGCGTCCACAGTTAATCCTGTTGGATGTGGTTCGTCCTTCTTGGTGCTATGTTGACATTACCCTGGATACCGTGGCTCTTGATACATCACAAAAACTTGCTGTCTTGGTCACAGATGCGCCAGCAAGACGTGCACCAACAATTTGTCCTCTTTTGAACTCTGGTATGTCACCCATAATGTTGTGTGCATTTCAATATTTTGAGCAAAACTGTGATCTTACCCTGCTAATTGAACCTTCACACTCTGCTCTTACTGGTGCAATGTGCAATCAATGAAGACTGGCTACCAGGCTGGTCCAATTTAACCATGAAACCTCCCACACTAAAATGACAGGTGTTTTAGTTTCATTGTCCAACCCCTGTATATGGAATGAATTCACACAATTTCTTAAAATACAAGAATTTATTAACAAAAATAAGTCAACTCAAGTCAATCATATTTCAATCAACAAACTCTTTACTATGCTAAAACAATCCAACTAAAGTACCAAGCAGAATTAAGGAATAACAAAGACTAATGGCCTATGTACAATATACACAAGTTGATCAAAGATGATTGAGAACCATGACCAAAAGAGTGATGCAACATTACCATGCAATGTTATTTATGTTTGAGAACCAAGGATTATCTTGAAGAATCTGGAAATGAAGTTATGTTAGTCTTGGAACTAACTTAGGCAATAATCAGCAAACGTTTAGACAACCATTCACAGTGCAAGATCAGTTAAAATATTATTTTAATAAAATAATGTCTTAAATAATGATCTGCTGAATAAAACCAACCTTCTGGATGACCATTTCTCAAAGGTGTCTCATTAGCTGCCTTTATTTATTAAAATAATATTTGAAGAAATATTATTAAGGGAATATTTTGGAAAAGAACCAAATCTTTCTGGAGAAATGGGGCTTAATGGTGTTTACTTAGTTATCAAATTTAATAAAATGATGTTAGGGACACATTATTTACTGGATTGAAAACTAAACCTTTCTGGGTAAATATTATTTAGCAGCAAGCACATGTCCTTAGCTGTTAGCAGTTAAGCTAACAAAGAAGCTGCTAGCTTAGCACCAGATTCAAACAAACACCTTTAAAAATACCGTTAATAAAAGGGTTAAAATACATAAGCGCGGACAGCGCGTTATGATCAATCTTCTGTTTCAAATCACCCTTTAATAAAGTTTGTCTTAACTTTAAAAACACACAAAGAACACAACCTGAGCACGTGTGCTGCAGACAGTCTGCTAGCACCAAGATAGCGGAGTTCAACACAAACAAAACCAAACTTCATAAAATGAAAAACGTTTAGATAATTTCAACCTAAATCACTTCTATGTTTTTCTGCCAAACACTTAACCTCATGAACTGTGGTGAGGAACGTTGTCCAAGCGACGAGAAAGTTTGAAGAGAGCGGCCCGTTCTCTCCGCTAACCACACTGCACGTTACCGTTACCACGGTGATGGGGTCTCTGCTGTCTTCCTTCCAGACTGGGAGACCGCTCCACTTGGCTTCATAGAGACCGCTTCTCTTTAGGGAACTTCTCTGGGACAGTTTGCTTCTGCAGGCTTCAGAGAGAGAAAGTCAACCCAGGCGTGTACCTTAATTCCCGTTTTTATGAATGAATACTGGGTACACAAACAGTTATTCACTCATACTTAACTTGTGCATATGATCACGTGATCTTATGACACTCTTGGATCCAGTTGAAGAGTTATGTCTTTTTGCCAGCAAAAAGACATCAGCGCGCTTGTCTCCCCTATCCGGTCCCTTTTGAAGGCCGTGTGGAAGAGGGCGGATGTAGCAACAGCTGTGCTTTTATTTGGGTAGGGGCTTCACAGGAAGTCCGCAGTTATCCTGTTTCCTGGCTGTGCTGGAAGAAGGTTAATACACTTTATTTTGAAAAGTTCAAGAAGAGTTCGTACTGGAGTTTTAATGTTGAAATCCATGGCTGGGTCCCAACATCCCCCCTTTTAGTTCCGAAGAATGGGATGAAGTCCACAGTCTTTGGGGCTAAACATCCATCCTCAGCCATGTGAAAAGAGTCACTGGTTTCCTGTAGGTAGGCAGAGTTCAACAGTTCATTTTAGTTCAGAGGTTTGTGTTTGGACAGGAGTGAGTCAAGTTTGGGCAGAGACTAACACTGATAAAATGTTTTAAAGAGGAAAAAAAAAAAAAAAAAAAAAGTCATGTAATAATTTTCACACCATAATAATACTGCTTTTAAGCCTTAATTTCTGAAGTTCAAAACCATACAAAAGAAAAAGATTAAAACAGAACATAGGGTGTTGGAAATTATTTACCATCTTCATACCTTGTTTGATAAATTTTACAGGGTTGATTCTTGCCATGTCTTTTAGGAATGCCGTTACCTCAGTTGTAACGCACCTGCAGATCATCTCAAACTCCTTTGTGATGACATCTGTGGAGTGGCTCCACTCTTTACCACCAACCTTACAGTTCGATGTTGCATTGTGAAAAGGTGTTTGTCTTTTAACTGGCTGCTTGTCATTTCGCTGGCGCCAGTTACCACCCCACTGGTTCTGTTGCATCACTTGGGGAGTTACTTTGCGCTTCTTCTTAGGCCTGTTCTCAGTTTGAATGTTTAACACTCTAACTCTGCCTTTTCCTGCTCTGTCTGAACGGACACGTGTTTCCCACACAAGCTGTGCATATCTACGAGTCTCCTGCATGGAGAGATTCTCTGTTCTGCAATGCACGGTCACTTCATACTGCACGCTAACGTGGAGGTTGTGAAGAAACAAAGACTTAAAAGTGTGGTCTTCTTCAAGACCTGGAGCATAACATCCCTGAAAATAAGCTGTCTTTAAACGGTGGAAATATTCTCTGGGAGGTTCATCCTGTTTTTGCAAAATTGTCAAAGCATTAATAGTGGCAGCGGCTTCATCTCTGTAAACACAGTACTCCTCTCTAAGAGCCTGACAGAGAGCTGGATAACTGTCCCTAATTTCTGGAGGAAGAGTTTTTATGAACACATGAACACTCTTAGCTGTTTTCCAAATAAGCCTCAGCTTCTCACGATCAGAAGGAAAACGCAAGTCAAGAAGACAATGTTCGACCTCAAGCAGGTAAGCCTCAATATTTGACTCCTGGCTACCTGGATCAAAAACTTCTATGTCTTTAGCAAGGGATTCAAGCTGTTTGAAACGGACACCATGCTCCCAAGGTGGACCACGTCCATCTGAGAAGTCATACTGGTTAGGTTCATGAAATGGTGGAAGAAAGCAAGTTTTCTCATGACTTAAATGAGAGCTTTCTAATGAATGGACTCAGGCAAGTGGTGGTGGGTCAGGTTGGATTGAGTCACCTGAGAGCCATGTGTGTCTCTCCTGGCCCCTAGGGGTTGACACAGAGTCAGAAGGGAGAGGGATGCCGATCAGGCCAGAAGGGTGCTCCTCCCACCAAATTGGACCACTTGTGCACGCTGAGTCCGGCACTTGGTCATCTTGGTGGTTGTTCACTGCAATGGGATTTAGCAGGACACCACTGGAGACCATCTGACTTCCAACACTTTTGTTGAGGTCTGTGGAAGTAAGTTGAACACTTGGACTAAACTCTGACCTAGGTGCTGAATGCCTGCTGTCTGAGTCTGGCCCCATCTGTGGCTGCTGTGAGTGAAAATGCAAATCTGGTACCTGAAAGGTGGGGGCCTGTTCCTGCTTTTGGGATGAAGCTTTCTTGAGCTCATCTGCCTTCAGGTCCACTAACTTTGCTTCAGCTTTCTTGGTCCTCTCCTCAGCTTTTGAGAGCTCAAGCTTCACAGCATTCTCTCTTTCGAGGGTCATCTGATGGGCAGTCTGTAACTGAAAATATCTTTTAGCTTCCAGTTGTGATTTCTGCTGATACAACAAGGTAAGCTGGCAAAGAACATCTGAAATCAGAGCCTCTCTAGTCGGATACTTAATGAAGTTTACCAACTCCTGAATCCTCTCATCACATGCAGCAAGGTCAAACTGATTTAAAACATCCCGCTCATCTGGAGAAAAACGGATGAGATCAGCAACCACCACTTTCTGCATCTCCACATCTGCTGAATTCATAATGGAGTTTGTTTCCATCATTCTGGCAGACACAAAACAACAACAAAGTTTTGAGAAATTGCTAAAAGCAACAACATCCAGCAAATGTATGTCCAGCTATATATGTATATCTGACTATACATACAGGTCCTTCTCAAAATATTAGCATATTGTGATAAAGTTAATTATTTTCCATAATGTCATGATGAAAATTTAACATTCATATATTTTAGATTCATTGCACACTAACTGAAATATTTCAGGTCTTTTATTGTCTTAATATGGATGATTGTGGCATACAGCTCATGAAAACCCAAAATTCCTATCTCACAAAATTAGCATATTTCATCCGACCAATAAAAGAAAAGTGTTTTTAATACAAAAAACGTCAACCTTCAAATAATCATGTACAGTTATGCACTCAATACTTGGTCGGGAATCCTTTTGCAGAAATGACTGCTTCAATGCGGCGTGGCATGGAGGCAATCAGCCTGTGGCACTGCTGAGGTCTTATGGAGGCCCAGGATGCTTCGATAGCGGCCTTTAGCTCATCCAGTGTGTTGGGTCTTGAGTCTCTCAACGTTCTCTTCACAATATCCCACAGATTCTCTATGGGTTTCAGGTCAGGAGAGTTGGCAGGCCAATTGAGCACAGTGATACCATGGTCAGTAAACCATTTACCAGTGGTTTTGGCACTGTGAGCAGGTGCCATGTCGTGCTGAAAAATGAAATCTTCATCTCCATAAAGCTTTTCAGCAGATGGAAGCATGAAGTGCTCCAACATCTCCTGATAGCTAGCTGCATTGACCCTGCCCTTGATAAAACACAGTGGACCAACACCAGCAGCTGACACGGCACCCCAGACCATCACTGACTGTGGGTACTTGACACTGGACTTCTGGCATTTTGGCATTTCCTTCTCCCCAGTCTTCCTCCAGACTCTGGCACCTTGATTTCCGAATGACATGCAGAATTTGCTTTCATCCAAAAAAAGTACTTTGGACCACTGAGCAACAGTCCATTGCTGCTTCTCTGTAGCCCAGGTCAGGTGCTTCTGCCGCTGTTTCTGGTTCAAAAGTGGCTTGACCTGGGGAATGCGGCACCTGTAGCCCATTTCCTGCACACGCCTGTGCACGGTGGCTCTGGATGTTTCTACTCCAGACTCAGTCCACTGCTTCCGCAGGTCCCCCAAGGTCTGGAATTGGCCCTTCTCCACAATCTTCCTCAGGGTCCAGTCACCTCTTCTCGTTGTGCAGCGTTTTCTGCCACACTTTTTCCTTCCCACAGACTTCCCACTGAGGTGCCTTGATACAGCACTCTGGGAACAGCCTATTCGTTCAGAAATTTCTTTCTGTGTCTTACCCTCTTGCTTGAGGGTGTCAATAGTGGCCTTCTGGACAGCAGTCGGGTCGGCAGTCGTAAGACTGCCTCCATGATTGGGGTTTTGAGTGATGAACCAGGCTGGGAGTTTTAAAGGCCTCAGGAATCTTTTGCAGGTGTTTAGAGTTAACTCGTTGATTCAGATGATTAGGTTCATAGCTCGTTTAGAGACCCTTTTAATGATATGCTAATTTTGTGAGATAGGAATTTTGGGTTTTCATGAGCTGTATGTCACAATCATCCGTATTAAGACAATAAAAGACCTGAAATATTTCAGTTAGTGTGCAATGAATCTAAAATATATGAATGTTAAATTTTCATCATGACATTATGGAAAATAATGAACTTTATCACAATATGCTAATATTTTTGAGAAGGACCTGTATATTGGAAACATTTGTATGAGTGTAAAATGGGCACAGAAGTTGATCATTCAACCTGTGACTTATGACAACACTATGCTCTAAGTGTTACAATGCTACTCCTTTCTCTAAGGACATTTGTGATTTTAGTGTTACTTTTTCACCTTTCTTGGGAGAACTATTGATTAGACAGTACTCTTAACCTTTAAGGGGATTTTGTTTAAAATGCAAAGGAAAAAGAAAATTGCTACACCTCTTAAGGGTAATAATTGCAATTTGGCTTTTGGTTCACCCCCCTTTATGGCAGCAGATTACATTTGGGATTTAATCTGGCAATAAATCCTGTTCTTTCAAAACATAAAAAAATCTATAAAGTTACTGAATGGATACATGCATCAAAATTAGGTCAGATACTAATTTAACTGCAAAGTTAATTCAGTTTCAGATTGTGGTTGTACACAAAACACAGCCTCTGGATATAGATGTGCAGCAACTGTCTGGACAGTGAGGTTAATTGAAGTTAAACCAAGTCTCAAGTTAATGCTTACACAGAAGAAACCAGACTGAGTCAGAGCATCTAAAATTTTGCCTATGTAGCAGAGTTGATTGTTATTAGCATGAAGATATTGGAGTTACTAATTTTGACAAAAGTCTAAATTTGTTAACTCCTGGAATGTCACGAGTTATAATGTTCTCTTAAATATAATCAGGGACATCTGACGTTAGAACTCTGATGTTTTGAGTCCTATTGTGACCAGTGACAGCTGGTTTTAAGCTCATCACTTGGTGCATCAATAATGTGCAGCTGTCGTTTATTCATTCACATTTATGTACAGTGCAAGCTGTTGATAATAATGTCCACCCAGGGACGCCAAATGTTGTGATTATGAATCTGAGAATATTATTTAATATTAATATTTTAATATTTTATCAAATAATATTTCGGTCTGTTAAGGGTTGTCCTGTGAATACCAGCCCAGTAAGGCGATGGTATTAGGACAAAATAGAAAGGTGTGAGACGAGCTCTGACATTATTGAACAGCAAAACTCCGCACATATATGGAATAAATTCACACAATTTCTTAAAATACATTAACAAAAATAAGTCAACTTAAAGTCAAACATATTTCAATCAACAAACTCTTCGTACCGGAGTGTTAATGTTGAAATCCATGGCTGGGTCCCAACAATGTATCAAATTTGTTATACACACCTGATGTTAAACACACCTGACTTGAAAGCAACCCCACAAGGTTGCAATATTTTGATTAAAATAATGAATCCAGGTTTTCTATTTAGCAAATAAAATGCCTAAATTAATTATATGTAGGAATATTGTGGTTTCAAAAGGTTTGCTTTGAATTCTTTGATTTTAAATAAAATTGTAGGAACTCATTTAGACCTGCTACAGTATATCCATTGTTTTAAACAATCTCTACAGACCAAATATTCTGTTTTTTGCACAGTTGGACAAAGCTAGAAGGGCGTACCATAAGGTGAGCCGTAAGGAGCATGGTGCTAAGGAGAGAGACTTTCATGCTCAGGGAAACCCAGATGTTTCTATTGACAAACAGAAAAAGATCCAGGAGGAGAGAGAACTGGCTCAGCAAGAGGCTGAGAAGGTGAGTTTCATGCATTCTTTTCCTTTAGTTTCTTTGGCTTTAAATTATGTTTAAAATTCATCCCCATCTGTTCCACTCATTTACCTGCTAACTTGAAAATTCGGAGTTCTTGTGTGGCGTTAAATATGCACCGTAATTTTCCGTGAAAACAGATTAAATCTCAGGAAGGACAGCTGGTTGTCTATTAATTTCACAGACGGTGGTTCTATCAGGGACTCCCACTCAACAATAAAAATGGTTTCTAACAGCAAATCAAGTGCTCCAGCACCATCAAGCACTAATGGCTGAATAGGAGGCGACATGTTGTAAAAAAGTCTAATTTTTCTTTTTTGTTGGAAACCTTGATGTTGTCATGAATTGTTGCTTTGGAGCTGGACCAAAGTGTTGACAGGATCATAGGAGCAGCATAGTGAGAAAAAGCTTACAGCAGAGCACAAAGAGAACAGGACATGAAAAATGAATGGATAAACAGGCAACTGGAAAGTAACAGACAGTGTAACGGAAGGATCCAGCAATGAAAAACGAGAACCAGTGAGCTTATATACTGAGGGAGGTGTGGAGAATGACATAGGAAGTTGTGTGAATCAGGGGAAAATGTGGAACAGCTGAGGCAGAAGGTAAGACAGGGAAACTGAGGGAGGGAGACGAATACATGCAGAGAAGCTGAACTAAGACATAAGGAAACGGTAAACCAAAAACTAATATGGGAGCACCTTAGAGACTATAATGAACACAGAGAAATGAACAGGGTAAAGCAAGACCTATAAGAACATAATAAACAACAGGGAGAAGATGAGATAAATAAACAAATCTGAAATTAAAAAAACGATCATTCAAGGATCACAACAGATCTAAGATTTACCAGATCACACAGTCTTAAATTTGGAGGTAATGTGTATCATCTCACCATCTCTGTTATTGTACCATAGATCTGCTACTTTTAGCCCACAGTGTGAATGTTAGACCCGTATTTCAATTTTACTGGTTTTCTCCATTCTTGTCATATATTTATAGTTAAAATCAGATATTTACTTATTACAGGCAAGGCAAGTACACTCACTGACCAGTTTATTAGGTACACTTTGCTAGTACTGGGGTGGACCCCCTTTTGCCTTTAGAACTGCCTTTATCCTTCGTGGCATAGATTCAACAAGGTAATGGAAACATTCCTCAGAGAGTTTGGTCCATATTGACATGATAGCATCACACAGATGCTGCAGATTTGTCATCAATGATGCGAATCTCCCGTTCCATCACATCCCAAAGGTGCTCTATTGGATTGAGATCTGGTGACTGTTGAGGTCATTTGAGTACAGTGAACTCATTGTCATGTTCGTGAAACCAGTCTGATATGATTCGTGCTTTATGACATGGCACATTATCCTGCTGGAAGTAACCATCAGAAGATGGGTACACTGTGGTCATAAAGGGATGGACATGGTCAGCAACAATACTCATGTAGGCTGTGGCGTTGATACGATGCTCAATTGGTTCTAAGGGGCCCAAAGTACGCCAAGAAAATATCCCCCATACCATTACACCACTACCACCAGCCTGAACCGTTGATACAAGGCAGGATGGATTCATGCTTTCATGTTGTTGACGCCAAATTCTGACCCTACCATCCGAATGTTGCAGCAGAAATCGAGACTCATCAGACTGGGCAACGTTTTTCCAGTCTTCTATTGTTCAATTTTGGTGAGCCTGTGCGAATTATAGCCTCAGTTTCCTGTTCTTAGCTGACAGGAGTGGCACCCGGTGTGGTCTTCTGCTGCTGTAGCCCATCCGCCTCAAGGTTCAACGTGTTGTGCATTCAGAGATGCTCTTCTGCATGCCTTGGTAGTAACGAGTGGTTATTTGAGTTACTTTTGCCTTTCTATCAGCTTGAACCAGTCTGGCCATTCTCCTCTGACCTCTGGCATCAACAAGTCATTTGCGCCCACAGAACTGCTGCTCACTGGATATTTTCTCTTTTTTGGACCATTCTCTGTAATTCTGGCCAAGAGATGGTAGTACGTGAAAATCCCAGTAGATCAGGAGCTTCTGAAATACTCAGACCAGCCCGTCTGGCACCAACAAAGTCACTTAAATCACCTTTCTTCCCATTCTGATGCTCGATTTGAACTGCAGCAGATCGTCTTGACCATGTCTACATGCCTAAATGCATTGAGTTGCTGCCATGTGATTGGCTGATTAGAAATTTGCCTTAACAAGCAGTTGGACAGGTGTACCTAATAAAGTGGCCGGTGAGTGTATATTAACATAGCACCATTCATACACAAGGCAATCCAGAGTACCGTATTTTCCGCACTATAAGGCGCACTTAAAAACCTTTAATTTTTTCAAAAAATGACAGTACGCCTTGTAATCCGGAGCGCCTTATACAGGTCCTTCTCAAAAAATTTGCATATTGTGATAAAGTTAATTATTTTCTATAATGTAATGATGAAAATTTAACATTCATATATTTTAGATTCATTGCACACTAACGGAAATATTTCAGGTCTTTTATTGTCTTAATACGGATGATTTTGGCATACAGCTCATGAAAACCCAAAATTCCTATTTCACAAAATTAGCATATTTCATCTGACCAATAAAAGAAAAGTGTTTTTAATACAAAAAACGTCAACCTTCAAATAATCATGTACCTGCCCTTGATAAAACACAGTGGACCAACACCAGCAGCTGACACGGCAAGCCCAGACCATCACTGACTGTGGGTACTTGACACTGGACTTCTGGCATTTTGGCATTTCCATCTCCCCAGTCTTCCTCCAGACTCTGGCACCTTAATTTCCGAATGACATGCAGAATTTGCTTTCATCTGAAAAAAGTACTTTGGACCACTGAGCAACAGTCCAGTGCTGCTTCTCTGTAGCCCAGGTCAGGTGCTTCTGCCGCTGTTTCTGGTTCAAAAGTGGCTTGACCTGGGGAATGTGGCACCTGTATCCCATTTCCTGCACACGCCTGTGCACGGTGGCTCTAGATGTTTCTACTCCAGACTCAGTCCACTGCTTCCGCAGGTCCCCCAAGGTCTGGAATTGGCCCTTCTCCACAATCTTCCTCAGGGTCCAGTCACCTCTTCTCGTTGTGCAGCGTTTTCTGCCACACTTTTTCCTTCCCACAGACTTCCCACTGAGGTGCCTTTAGGTCGGCAGTCTTACCCATGATTGGGGTTTTGAGTGATGAACCAGGCTGGGAGTTTTAAAGGCCTCAGGAATCTTTTGCAGGTGTTTAGAGTTAACTCGTTGATTCAGATGATTAGGTTCATAGCTCGTTTAGAGACCCTTTTAATGATATGCTAATTTTGTGAGATAGGAATTTTGGGTTTTCATGAGCTGTATGCCAAAATCATCCGTATTAAGACAATAAAAGACCTGAAATATTTCAGTTAGTGTGCAATGAATCTAAAAAATATGAATGTTAAATTTTCATCATTACATTATGGAAAATAATGAACTTTATCACAATATGCTAATATTTTGAGAAGGACCTGTATACGGATCAATTGGTTAATTGGTTGTTCCATACTGGTTGTACACGGCGCTCTGTCAAAATGTTTCAGTACGACTGGTAAACTACAAAGCCGCACCGCTTGCAGTATTACGGCTACCGTAGTCAGGGGTGTCGCCTAAGTAATAGCGGTAAACACCTGTACTGTGCTTACTCCTAGTCCAACACCACTTGTGTGTGTATAACGGTTGAATGTACTGTTGCAGGAATTGCCTGAACTATATGTGATTAGAAGCTCAGTGTGTGGGGTGTATGTTTCGTGTGTGTGTATGGAAGATGTTGACATTACTCCTCCGGACAGAGGTGGCGCTGTGTGCTGCCGTAGCTGAGAATCAAGAGTGAAGGAGTGACGTCGGTATTATTGTGTGTGTGGGGTGGGTAGAGACGGCGACCGGTGCAGCGGTGTATGAGTCTGTAAGCCCTGTGTTTTTACATGCTGCAAAGTCATTAAAAAGAACCCCGAATCTCGTCAACAACTCAGTGTTTTGATGCTGTTTCTTCATGCTCAACTCAGCAACGTATGAGTGAGGGAGTTAACCCCGAGGAAACTAGTAACTTCAGCCCTGGAGAAAGCGTCTCCCCTGTGTCATCAGACTACGGTCAGGGGACAGAAACAGGAAAGGTTAACAGTACTAACGTTTGATTTAGTGCATCAAACTGTTTCTTTTACGTGTTTACTGAATCAGGGAAAAGTTCCCTTTCACGTTTTAACTAACGTTTGATTTCAACTTCAACTTCATAGACTCCAATGCATTCCTAACTATTGGCTCTATTCAATAGAATTCTATGTAGAGGAGACCTTACCATGAGAGTGAATGGAGTTATCAGAACGCTGGTTTGTAGTGTATTAATAAAGTTTGACTGACTGACGTATCTGACTGTTTTGTTGACATTCTCTTTAGCACACCTCCATCTAGTGGATGCATAACGCAACCCCAGTCAAACGTTTGACTGCAGTAGCTTCTATTCTATGCGCCTTATAATCCAGTGCGCCCTATATATGAAAAAAGTTCTAAAATAGGCCATTCATTGAAGGTGCGCCTTATAATCCGGTGCGCCTTATAGTGCGGAAAATACGGTACTTTACAGGAAATCAAAAACAAAGACATCAAAATAGCAAACACTTGTAGGGTTGCTGAAAAGAGATCTCAATATGCAAAACATTAAAAGCAATGCACAAAAATCAAGAAATGTTACAGTACAAACAGTTTTAGCATTTTATCACTCTTTAATGATCGGGAAAACTGCAGTAAAGTCTTTACGGTTCATACTGCCTAAACTACTCAGAAATGTGCTACAGTTCAGAACCAATTAGTGCTTTGTAGACCAATAGCAACATTTTGAAGTCCATCATTTTATAAACGGGATGCAAGGGAAGTGATTTAAAAACGGGTTTGATGTGATCCATTTTCCTGGGTTGATCAGGACTCTAGAAGCCTTTTAGATGAGCTGATTGGGTTTTACAGAGACCAGTAAAGACACCATTACAATAATCCAACCTACTGAAAGAAACCATACACCAGTCTTTCTGTTTCCCATATACACAGGAAATTCTCCTTTCCGGCAGTCTTGTAAAGATGATAGTAAGCTGATTGAACAGATTTTATGGGGTTGGTAAAATTAGCTCTGAGTTGAAAACAACACCAAGGTTTCTTGCTTTGTCTATAATCTTTAGTCCCACTGAGACTAGTTAAGCGCTGATTTGTCTCCTTGCAGTTTGGGATTAAAAACAATAATTTTTGTCTTTTTTGTGTTAAACTGGAAGAGATTCTGACCCACCCACTCACTGAGATTATGGACACACTGAATACAAAGACACATGACATTTTTTCTCACTGTCTGAGATTAAATCAGACTGAACTCTTCATGCTTTATTACTTGTATTTGCTAAATGTTGGAATAATGATATAGAGATTTTTTTTTTAACTCTTCAGACTTATGAAAGACCCATTTGTGCCCAAATCTCCTGGCTGATGTCTTAAGATTTTGCTTCAATATTTCCAATTAAAGATCTTTCCTTATGATTCCATATATTTTGTAAAGTGCACCTGTCGCTTCTGCAGCACAACACATCCACAACATGATTCTTTCTCTCCCTATACTCCACAGTTGGGATGGTGCAAGTTTCCTCTAAATGTAACGATGGTCATTGTGACTAAACTTGTGAATTTTGGTTTCATCAGACCACAGGACATGTCTCCAAAAATTAAGGTCTTTGTCCATGATAAAATTTTCAAACTTTGCTTTTGGAGTGATGGCTTTTTCCTCTCTGAGGAAACCACCAAAACATATTTATCTCTTGGACGCAGAACCAGTCCCCTTACTGAGCAGCATGATGGCTTGACATACCCATGCTGGGTTTATACTTCATATAGCTGTTTGAACAGATAATTGCGGCAGCTTCAGGCATACAGTATTATACTCAAGGTGAATCAGACTTGTGGAGGTCCAAAAGTCCCCTCCAGATATCTTGACTTATATTTCATAAAAGGAAGCAGTGTGTTTGAGGTGTCACCTTAAAATGTATCCATAAGTGTACCGCCATTTGACTCAGATGTTTTGAGTTAACCCTTTATAAGCTTGACACCTTATCTGGGCGAGAAACAGCCCAAGATAAGTCAAAAGCAAATTACCTTTAAAAAGTTTCAAGGACAATTGGTCAAGACTAGCTCTGTGGAAATTAATATAATGATAAATGTTGTGTTTAAAACTTCTGCTGTATATACTTGTGAAATCAGTCAAATATTACAGAATGTTGCCTAATATGTCTTAGCTACATGATACTGTATAAAACCATTTCTTTGCCTGGGTCTGTGATTCTGCAGGTCCGTGCTCGCTATGAGAAGGTCCTGGAGGAGGTGAACCGCTACGTTCCTCGCTACATGGAGGAGATGGAGTCCATTTTCGACCAATCCCAGGATGAAGAGCGAAGGAGAATTCTGTTTCTCAAAGAGGCCTTCCTCTCCATCCACACACACCTGGACGTCACCAACAACGAGAGGTGAGCTGCAACGTGCTGCTTGTATGTGGAGACCATGAAGGTATCTGTTCCACTCTATATTAATGCACAAGTGTTTCTCAGTGAATCGACTGCACGTCTATTAATGGAAAAGCATAGATAAGATAGCCATTTCATTAATTTTCAAACATCTACCACAGCTGCAGGGTGGGAATAGTTAAGATCAGAGATATTATATAGTCTTAATGCTTTTTAATTTGAAGCAGTTCTTTACTAAGATGATCAATTTTTGTTCACCACTTGTCACTTAGTGTGAGGGCCGTGTACAATGAGCTACACAACACCCTGATGGGCATCGATGAGCAAGAAGACCTTCGCTGGTGGAAAAACACTCTTGGACCCGGCATGCCGACTGACTGGCCTCACTTCCAGGTGTTTGCTTTGGTCCATCATTCATGCCTTTTAGACTGAAATTCAGTTCTGTGGCTTTAAACATTACCTGATTTAAATCTTTCCAAGGATTATTCACCTGAAAAGAAAACCAAAAAGGGGAAGAAGGAGGTGGAAAAGAAAGAAACGATAGAAAAGAGGTTAGTGGATCTGGTCTTTACATACAGGCTCCATGGGTAGGAATGTCATATAAATGGATCTTTGACCATTGTTCTTGACAAAATTGTTCATTTGAACTGGCTGGTTTCCTGGTATGGACCTTGCTTTTAAATATAACCCAGAATAGTGTTGAGATCGGGGATATTTCAGAAACTTGGTATTGGCTAGCTTTATCCATCCCCAAACCAGTTTGGACTTGTGTTTGAGATCACTGACCTGTTGAACGTTCTATTGAGTTCAATCATGTAGCTGCTGAATTAGATGAAGGTGTAGGACTTGGAGGTAGACGTCATTCTTCGTTATTCCATCTACTTTGTGCAATGAACCCATTCATCTGGCAGAAAAACAGCCCCGCAGCATCATCCTACCACCACACGCTTTTTCACTTCTCAGATCTTCTTTTTCCTCATTTGGGAGGAAATAAGACACAACGGAGAGAACTGAGGCTGGAAACATCAGAAATGTCAACTGCCAACCAAATTTATATATACTGCGTAATGAGAGCACACACTGCAGTAAACTGAGTAAACTGGATGTGCCTGATGGACATTTTATTTTAAGTAAAAATTTAATTTATAAAACTTCAACCTCCCAAATTTTAATTGAAATGCAGCTAATCTCCTTCAAGACAAGACTTCCTTTTCTGCTCTTCAACCATTTTAATGAGCCCAAATATCTTCTTAAAAGCAGAAAAAAACAGAATTGCTGCTTAAAACGTGTTTAAATATGGCTACTTAAAACATCTTCGACATCATTGACTCAGTAAAAGAAATCAGAGGATGGAAAAACTCCCCTTTACCTGCATTTGTGTTTATTTTATTATTACCATTTTAGATGCAGTGTTGATGTAATTTTGATCAAACTGCTTTGTGTTTTCTTCCTGTTTTGCCCAGTGTGATGATTGGAGGAGTGAGAGTGAGAGCTCTCTATGACTATGTCGGTCAGGAGACAGACGAGCTCTCCTTTAAAGCAGGTAAATGGGCACTGATGCAAACACATACATAGCATTATTGTGCATAGCATTTATTGGCAATACTCCTGATGATGTATTATTCACTGGCCAACCTTCAAGCTGTTTAGAAAAGACTCTAAGTGGGCAGCAGAAGTAAACAAAAATAATTATTTTATTGAAAACTTTAACAAACTGGACAAATTAAAGTGGTTCTTGTAAAACTGTAAAAGCCAGTCCTTCGGCGACTCTGAAAATGGCTGCAGGCACACACAACTTAGTCCATCTCATGAGTTTCTGCTGCTGGTTCTGCTGGTTTGGGCCGGGAAGGTGGTGGAAAATTGGAAAGACTTTGAGACTCCTAGCTGTGTAGCTAAAGCTGCAGCCAAAGCACCCAAACACAGCATCTTCTTAGGGACTTTAATGTGATTTATTGGAATTTTTTTGTGATAGACCAAAGCAAAGTAGCTCATAATTGTGAAGTGGAAGCATAATACATAGATCCATTTTTTTTTACAAATACAAATCCTAAATGTGATGCATATCTGTATTTAGCTTCTTATATCTTACATCCCAAAATAAAATCCAGTGCATCTAAATGCATTTAGAATATGCAGATGCTTCTACACACAGCTCCCTGGAGAATCCCTCCTGCAAAGGCCATCTATGTTCTGGCTGTTTTTTTAAAACATCGTAATCTGGTGCAAAGGGGCTGAAAATGCCTTGCTCTCCCCTGCAACCTTATTCATCTGTGTCCGTAGCTGAGGATAGGGAGTGAGTGGAAGAAGGGTTTTCAAGTAGAAAAGGCCCAGCTGTGATTTGCTTTGCCACTGAAATTATTACATAAATCTCTAAAAGTCAGGTGAAGGAAGCAGCCTAGAATATCAGAGAGTAATGGTTTCTTTCTCCCTGCAGGTGAGGAGTTTCTGAAGATAGAGGATGAGGATGACCAGGGCTGGTGTCGGGGGAAGAAGGACGAAGGCTGGGAGGGGCTTTATCCTGCCAACTATGTTGAAGTGGTATAGTTGCCACAGTCAGAACGGATATAGAAAAAACATCCTGGTGCTGCATTAGGTTCTCCTCTTTGCAGCCTGGTTCTGATCTGAAAATCAGTGCTTTCAGAATTTACACCGAGATGTTTGTCATAAATGAAAGCATGGTTCTACTTTGAGCTGTTTTAAAAATACAGATTTGTAACGCCTGAAGTATTTTACTGAATGTGTTAAGATAAAAGCACGCAAGTCATTTATGTAACGATAACATATGCTTGAGTATAAAGTCACCCTAACAAAGTTGGTACTGAAGATACGGTACAGAACCGAGATTTGTTTTTATTTTAGCCTTCTTTTTAAAATGTTATCACAATGCTTTTAAGAACTTGCTGCATTAAGTATGGAAAACAAGCAGTGTGGTTTAAATTAATCTCAAGCAGTTTTACTGACAAAGTCACAGCATCAGCCCACATCCTTCTGACCTTGAATATGTCTTAATTTGTGACTTTTTGATACTAAAAGTGCATTTCACCTCCACTTTTTCACTTCACTACTTGAAAGGGAGCAATCACATAACCCAGAATCAATTATTGCAGCTATTCCCTTTTTATCGAGCTTTATATGAGCTTTCTGATTACTTTATTTCTTTATAATATCTTCAGGACATCCAGAATACGTAAATCTGCTCTTACACATGCAGTCAGGGCCATGAGTTTTGGCATTGACACAAACGTTGCATTTTTACAATAAACTGAAGAATTATCACAAACATTTAAATGTTTCCAAAGGCTTTTAGATGTTAATACAGTACATTTATGCAAAGATGCAGTACATAAAGTGTTCAGCCTTCTTCTGTATACCTGCTGTTATTCTCTCTGACTTGCTAAATAGCAACTTCTGGGCTAATTCTTGACTGATAGTCCCCCATTCTGGTCTTCTCAGCACTTGGTCTTCTGTTTCTCCACCTGCCGCTTGAGAGCTATCCACGTGTTCCAAGAGGGGTTAAGATCTGGCTGACTTTAGATCCAAAATTTAAATTTTCTGAGCTTTGAGCCGTTTTATCAATTTCCCTTGCAACACCCTCGCACTTCCTGCAAAATTTCACTCTGTAATTGATGGTTTTCTTAGACAGAAGGGGCTTCTTTGTTGCAGACTGCAGTCCATGCAGATGCACCCTCAACCACCTTTTGACAATGATGAGCAAGCTCTGCACTGGAGACAACAAACACCATTCTAGAGTTTCCTGGACCTTTTGGATGCCTTTAAGCCTTTTTCTCTTAAAAGGAGCTGCTGCCTGATCATAATAATGAGCTGGAAAACTGAACTGAAGCTCTGAAAGTTCAGCGTTGGCTCAGTTAATGGCATGTTACTGGTCCCATCAGTGGCCCACACTGAACACCAGAACTGCTCCAACCATCAGGCTGGATCTGATCAACCATGCCAGCTGATCTTTATGAATAGGAGGCAGAATGTGAAGCCTGCTGTCTGCAAAGATGTGGCACTCGTTAATCTGTATTTATAGGTGAAACTATATTATTATTATTATTATTATTATTATTATTATAATTATTATTATAATATTGCATCAGATTAACAACCATGTTTTTTTTGTCTGTTCCTTCAACATGAAACATCTTTTTCAGCTTTTTCTATCTTTCTATTTTCAAATTTAACAATATTTACCAAAGTTAGGAAACAGCCCAGAAAATGCTTTCTTGGCCTTGCTTACCCCCTCTCTAATATCCTATATTCACGAACTTTATCTTTGTTTGTCATGTGAAAACTATGCATTTGCAATCTTGGTGTCTTTTGGAAATAAACTCTTAAAACGGCTGCATTTATGTTGAGTAGAAGTGTGTGTGGCAGAGTGCGTTTGTGAATCACAGCGTTGTTTCCCTCAGGATCCTCTGAGCTCTACCTGTGGTTGTCACAAATACACATATTGAGACGTTCACACAGCTGCCGACAGGGAGCCAAAATGACCACCAACCGAGCAACCCGCCAGCGTTCGTGTTTCAATTCAATTCAATTCAAAGATACTTTATTGATCCCCGAGGGGAAATTAGGGTAAGCCAAAGTGTTGACATGAATTCAAGGAGAAGAAAGAAGCGGAGGAACGCTTGTTGTTTAAGAAACAGAGATAATAATTTCCCCCTGGAAGGAATTTTTACACTTGATGACAGTCTTGTTGCTCATTGCAGACAGTTCGATTAAAACTACGATTGAACACTGAAGAAGAGTAGCACCGACTGGAGAAAATATACTTTAAAAACATTTTCAAGCACTAGACTGTGTGTAAAATAAAATCAAGCAAAATCTGTAAAATTCTTTTTAAAAATGTTACAATGAAATAAAGTTGGTTCTTGGAAAGGACAGGCCTCAGTAAACTGATCATAGATGTTTTTTCCTGCTCATTTAATCATGTTTTATTAGAACCCTCTAAGCATTTAGATGTTATCAACAGGAACGAGTAACATTCTCACCATTCCTGTCATTACATACATATAACAATACTTCCTATATGTCTAATATTGTGTATTTTAATATATAATGTTCTTATAATGACATGTTGACATTTATGTTTAAATGTTATAAGGCAGAATAAAATGTCTAATTTGAACTATTTGAACTATTACTGACATGTAAAATTAATGCTCCACACACCATTACCAAACAGTGTATTAAACAGACACAGCCTAGGCTTGGTCTCAATCAATTAAATATGTGGATTATTTATAATATTTCATCATAGGTAATTAATAAAACACAACTGGATATCTGTTAGTGTGAGAGACCCTGAAAATCAGCGTCATTTTATCAACAATTGCTTTCTAAATGGGCTCCACGGTATCACAGTTGGTAGCACTGTTGCCTTGCAGCAAGAAGGTCCTGGGTTCGACTCCTGGGCAGGGATCTTTCTCTACGGTGTTTGCATGTTCTCCCTGTGCATGCTTGGGTTCTCTCCAGGTACTCCGGCTTGCCACAGTCCAAAAACTTGACTGTTAGGTTAATTTGTCTCTCTAGAATCCCCTATGAGTTTGTGCAATGGTTGTGTGTCTCTGTATTGCCCTGCGACTGGTGACCTGTCCAGGTGTACCCCACCTCTTGCCCATAGACCGTTAGAGACCAGCACCAGCTCCCCTGTGACCCTGTACGGAAGGAGCAGGAATAGAAAATGGATGGATGTTTCCTAATTCTGTGTTTTACAGGGAAAATACATAATTTCACCTAATTTGGTGTAAGATGTTTAACATAAAAATGTATGGAGCTAAATTTGGGCCATAAAGTTTGTTATATCATTATGGTATAAGTGGAAAAAACAGCTATGAGTCATATTAATAAACAGGTTGATATGGGATAGTTTAGGACACAATGGTCCAGCAAAATATCAGCGCCCCAGAAACTGTTGCCTCTTGTGTACTTGATGTCGCGCTCGCCCTGCGTCTGTGCGGGGTGGTGTGCCGGTGGTTCAACTCGTGGGCTAAAGTGAACCACCGTCCCACTAAGCCACTGAGTCACTTCACTAAATGAAGACCAAACACGTTTTAATCAAAAATGCACCAGAAACCGAAACCTAAGTCCAGTCCATGTGAAAACAAGTCCAGGCGTACTTATGGAAGGATATTTGGAAAATACCGGCTTGTTTTGCATCTGGTTTCATACCGTCGCTTAGTCTAGCGGTTCTTTTGCTTTATGTTGAGAGCATGGGAAATCTCCAACACGGACTTAAAATGCTGTGCAAATCTGTCAAGATCATATTTTCTCCTCTGAGATGCGCGTCGTGTATTCATGTAAGCTGCTTCTATCGGTAAAGCATGTTATCTTTCAAAACCAATCACATATAGAATATCGATGATGTATTACAGATAATTCCAGTTCCCACGGTCCCTGAATGCAACAGCTGGGAATTTGTTGTTCAGCCGCTGTGTTGAGCTGTCAGTCATGACTCCACAACCCCGTGATCTGAGGCCCCGCCCCCCACGCCAAAACAGGGCCAAAAGTTTGAAGTCGAAAACAAAAATCTGCAAGATCGAAAAAAAACTTGAATCTGAAAAGTAGTTTTGAACTTTTTTTTTTCATTTTCACATCTGTTTGTTTTTTTTCAGTTGCAAAACCTTTTTTTTCAGTTCACATTGTTTTGGGGGGGGGAGGTTCAAAATAATTTTTCAGGTTCAAATGTTTTTCTTTTGAATAAACTTATTTTTTAGGTTCAAATTGTTTTCTTCTGAACAAACTTTTATTTTTCAGGCTTAAATTTTTTTCTTTTGAACAAACTTTATGGCCCCAATTTAGCTCCATAAAAATGGACCATATGTGAAAATAACCCTGAATTTTAAAATGTAGCTTGAAAATCTACAAAAGGTACACATTTTGTTATAGAAATAGGAAAACAAAGTTGTCCTTTTTGTAATAAAAAAATGTATTAAATTAAAATTAAATGTGTAATTGGGTTCTACCAAACTCACCTACCAATTAGGATGTTGAAGATGTCTTTTTTGTGTTTTCTTTTCTTATCATTTATGACTGAAATGATTTAATCAGAAGCATTGGTTGGACTATAGAGAACCCCTTGTTGGCCAGGGCTGTGTTAGCGCTGCTGATGAGCGGGGCACATTCAAGACATACGCCTTCCACTGCTTAGATTTTGATATTCCTGTGGTTGATTGTGATTATATTTGCATATGTAAATATATAAGCCATTCGATGCCACCACAAAGAAATTCTCCTGCCCCCTTTTTGGCACCTTATGTTATGTTTTAGGATCCGCCCCTGACTGCTAAATCAGCAAAGGATCTGTCAAGACGATGTTCACCAATAAATTAAATTAAAGTGACTTTGTTGTGAGTCACCATTTATCTTACTTCAAACAAGCTGAAGGAGAACATTTATGAGAGAAGACAAACCCAGTCCACGATTCCAGTGCGTTTTCCCCTCTGCAGTGAAGCGCTCTGCCAGCTCCTTCATAAAGACGTCTGGATTTTATTTTGGCGTTGGTCCACAGATCACTTTGACAGAAAATGGTTATTTCCAGTAAATATCTGCTGTCGTCCAGAATGAACACACTCATCTATAAAGAAGCACTGGTTTGGGTTTTAAGTGAAACCTGCTCTGATGGAAGCGACTGGTCTTGATACTTTGATAAATATCAAAGAAAGCAAGCCAGGATGAGAAGAGGCGAATAAGTCATGAGCTCCCAGCAGAGAATGTATTTGGCAGCTTCAGCACTTGGCCACTTAGACACAAAGCTTGTAATTGGTGATGCAGAAACTTGGTCTGAATCCAGGGCTTGGTCTCCTTTTTTCTAGTACATTACTGAGAGCTGAAGGCGAACTTTCTGCTTCGGTTAACAAGGAAACAAGAAAAATGCCAACTGCAATACTGATATGAACACACATCTGCAGATTACATCATGACATTTGCTGTAAATAAACAACTTTTCAATGCAAACAGGCGACCCTGAGCAATGCTCTGTGATGCTCTCTGCTCATTAACTCTTCCTCAGTCTATTGTTGAGGCAAAATGTAAACACGCCATTACCAGACTCCTGTTTGTCAGATATAATAATGAGAGAAAACCCTTGCATGCTAATAGCCACATTATATTCAATTAGGTGACACTTAGATGCAGATATTTCATAGCTGATTTCATTGAGGTCAACATGTGGACACCCACTCTCAGACCAGAAACTCATTTGTGATGCACAACTTTACACATCCCTCTAAATCTATTCATAAACGTTGAACTTTCCATGGGATACACCAATGTTAGGTAGTGCAGATTTGTGAATGAGGAAACATAATGAAAGGGATACATAGTTTTCAATATTTGTTACTAATAAAAAGGTTTTAAAACTCTACTGTGCATTTGTTAAGATTTCTCTGAAGAACTCAAAGGTTTGTTAGAGAACATCAGTGACCAAACAGCATCATGATCAACCTCAGCCTGGCCCAGGAGAATGTTCCAGTTTGTTGAGAGACATCCTGCCTTGTTCCAGTACCAAAGAAAACTCACCCATCTGTTCTCAGTGACTACAGACCTGTTGCCCTTCAGGACAGACTGTACTTCTTGAGGAAGCTTAGGTTCTTCAGTTTTTGCAGCAAGATGCTGCAGATCTTCTAAATGTCTGTTGTGGAGAGTGTGATCTATTCTGCCATCATTAGTGGGGGTAGAAGCAACAGAGTCTGGCAATTAATAAGCAGATAAAAAAGTAGATGGAGATGACTGAAAGAACGATTCTTCATAACATGAAGTACAGAGATGCTTAGAGGCAAGTTTTGTCATGAACAAAGAAAATGGGCAAACCTGGCCCTCAAAAGCCAGTGTCCTGCTATTTTAGATGTTTTCCTGCTTGAACACACCTAAATCACAAGAATACAATCTCACAGACCTGTGTTCAATCCATCATCTGAAAATGAAGAACATGACACAACTGCAAACCTACCAAGCAGCTGAAAACTACTTGTGACGTAAATCGACCTATCTATGTGTTAGAATGGACTAGTCAAAGTCCAGACCTAAATCTAACTAAAGAATTCTAAAGAACAAGGGCTAAAAATGTCAGTTAGTATATTAATCTGGTAGAGAAATGCCCCACAAAAACTGGCAGCTGTGTTTGCAGCAAAAGGTGGTTCTAGAAAGTGTTAACTTAAGGGGAGCTGATTACAAATGAATGAATGTTTTTGTTGTTTTTGCAAGGCACCGTATTCATGATGGTTTACACACACATTGCTGGTGGAAAATGTTCTTAAGGGGGATCTACCCTTAATTCTCAGCAGAGGGAGCTAAAAGATCACCTGCACAAGCCCCAGCTGGCCTGTCTGAGGGAAGAAATGTGCACGGTGGCAGCCTGATGGTAAAAAATCACTTTATTCCCTCGTCTTTCACTTGGTGACAGGCAGAACTTCTGGTTGCCATGGCGAGCAGCTTCTGTGATGGGTCATAATTAACAGAGCCACAGAACTCGGTTCCGTGACTCATTACATTTTGAGAAGTTAATGAGGAAATCTCATAGATCCCCAGAGGCAAATGACTTCATATATTCACGATGTGGACATTTGACAAATGTTTGAAATTATACCATGCAGTGATTAGCTCTGTATACTGTTGTAGCAGCTACCATGGGACTTAATGATGTGCCTCTAAAGCCAAGGACTGCATGTGCTAAAGGTATGACTAACCTTCCTTGTACAAGAGACAACAATCAAACATTTTCGTAGGCTGAAAAGAACATAACTTTTTCCTCCCTGTATGCACACGAATGTTTAGATCTTTCTTATCTGGGCCAACCTATTTCTTCCTCATTTGGACTTTGACGGGCCTGGGGGAGGGCACTGTCAGAGCTGAAGTCCAATACAGGGCAGGGGCAGGGGTTCCCACACCGGAAAAACAGACCAACCAGCGAAAAGTGCAAAACGTTCTCATGTGCAAAATATATTTAGACAATTTGTCATAAGGATCAAATTCTGATTGTTGTTTATTACGACCGAGCCTGTTGGTGTGGGAATGTCTACCTGGAAATGCAAAAGCAATAACTAAAATGGTTAAGGGAGTCAAAGGAGCACAGAGCAGAGATTTATTCGGCATCCAAGCCAGGGATCTCCAATAAGTCTTCAACACGGTTTCTGTGTCCATGACAACAAAACAATTGGAATAAAGTCAGTTCTTTTGACAGTGTTTTAAGGTTAAGAACACCACCATGTCTGGGTTAACTCCAGCCAATAGGTGGCAATAATGCAGTGGGTTGTTAACTGTTTGGGATGAGAGACGTTTCCCCCAAGTTGCTATGAAGTGAAAAATTCCCTATCTCCACGTTTCCTGAATACAAGCATCCTCATCACTTCCTGTCTTCTGGTCCTCAGTGCACCCGCTGCTGTTTTATTATGTTTTCTGTTGTGTTTCTGGGCTGCACTTGTTAAACTGGACTTTTGGACCTCCACATGTTACTGGCAGCAGTTGAAATTCATGTATCCAGCTAATGTCTTTAACTGATCAGAGGTCGAGTCACAGAGGTCCCAGGTTCAAAACAGAAACCCAGACCTTCCTCTCCTAAGGGACTTTCTCCAACTCCTTCTAGGCAATCCTAAGGAGTTCTCTGGCCGGAGGGGACATGTAGTCGGTCCAGCAAATTCTGGGTCTGCCCAGGGGTCTTCAGCCAGAGGGATGTGCCTGGAAAATTTTCCAAATGGAGGCACCAGGGAGGCATCCTGATCAGATAACCTCATCTGGTTTCTTTCCATGCAAATGAGGCAGCTCCATACTGAGCTATCCTCAGACGATGATAGAAGCTCATTTCAGTCACTTGAACACTGAAATGTCTAAATTTACAGTCCTGATTAGTTCATATTTCATACAAACCTAGTTGTGTGTGCACAACTTTATAAAAGCCTACAGGTTTGCAGAAATGGTAAAGTTGATTTAAACTGGTGGTTTTCTGGCACAGACCCGGCTTTTAAGCATAGACCACAAATATTCAGCAGAGTTAAGGTATCTTTTAGGGCAAAGCCATTACAGACGCTTGATCTTAGCCTCCAAAACCAATGTTTAGAATCATTGTCCAGTTAGAAAACCCTCCAGTTTCCAACCATCTT